>NW_026614056.1:0-607500 GCF_026230105.1 Diorhabda sublineata | reverse complement strand
AAAAGCCGAGAATACTAGAAATGATATTATTATCTCGACACCAGATTCCACGCGCTCCCACGACTAGAGGGGCCACGACGATATGTTTCCCAGGGTATCGGGATGTCATGGCACTTAGGAAGCGTGGCTCGCTATATATGGCGCTCTTATTCAGAGCGGCTAGGGAAAGGGAGCTAGGTCCCTCCCAGCTGACGGCAATGTCGCACACTATCGCTCTTGAACCCATCTGGAGCACGAGATCGGGTTTCTTCAATGCGCCGTCGATACATCTAATATGGGGTTCAACTTCTACTACCCATCCTTTCTTCTCGGCAATTTTTCGCGTTAGCGTAACGAGCTGGTCATGCCGCCTTATTCTCTGCCAATGTGCCGCAGGACATTTTTGTAGAACATGGCTAAGTGACTCGTTACGATCACATCCCATCCTACATTTTCTCTCATGTAGTGGATTGGACGGGATGCCCTTAGTAGGAAGGAGATTGCCTCGAAGTTGCACAGCTCTTTTAAAATCTGACCCTGACCAGTAGGGCGGAGGGTTGTTGACCCAGCTACCACTTTCTGTGGAGCAGTCACCTTGATGGAGACCATTGCCAGAATATCCGTTTTCCAGCCTCTCGATCATCTGCCGTGCGATGATGCTACTGCTGCCGCCGCTGTCATTTGTCCACTTCAACAGTTTTTCATATAGTTTGACGCTATAAGGCAGGGAAAGAACAGCTGCCGTTGTTGGCGTAGCACTATTTATCAAGTTATTAAAGCGTCTTTTCATTATGGCGGGCACTTGTTGGGATAAGCAAGTTATACCCAAGCCGCCACCTCTTATAGGGGCATGCAGATAAGCATCAGCACATGTTCGGTTCAGACCAAGAAACTTTCTGACGGATACTCTGATGATCGTATCAGCGGCTTTTAGAGTTTTCTTGGTGACTATGGCGCTTTGTAGTTGATCTTGTATGCGTGGCAACAAGAAATGTTTAATGATGTTCAGTTTCTGTGCTGGTTGTAGTCCTGCTTTGTTAATTCTGTCGAGCTGGATTTTGAGGTCGGAAATGGTGGATCGAGTCTGTCCCATGACTCCATACCGCCTGCCCAGGTATTTAAACATATCCTGAGGTGTTAATTGGCGGATGAACTGACCCTCTGCCGCGAATAGAGGCCGAGTAACCACGTAAGAGTGTTTGTTGCCTCGGTTGACGTTAACCGATATGGCAACACTCTTTGTCGGGTTAATCGACATCCCTCGCTTCGCAAAGAACTCAGTAACAGTTCTAAGCTGCTTTGTGGCACCCTTGACAGACTCGGCCAACAGCACTAGGTCATCCGCATACGCTAGTACTGATACCTTCATGTCATCTGAGACAGGTATGCCCGACCCACCATTCTCTAGTTCGCAAACCAACTCGTCCACTACTAAATTAAAAAGATAGGGCGATAAAGGGTCTCCCTGCTTTACGCCTCTATCGATGTTTATTCTTCTGGTTTTCTTATTGCCAGCAGAGACTATGGTATATGATTTTAGGTACGAGTCCATTATATACCTCTTAGTTGTCTCGTCTATACCGAACCTGTTCAGAGCTCGCAGGATGGACCATTGCGATACTGTGTCGAGGCTTGCAATAATATTAAGAGAGTCATAGTTACTCCCGCCGTTTACCCGCGCTTGCTTGAATTTCTTCACTTTGACATTCAGAGCACTGGGCAGAAATCACATTGAGTCAACACCCGTTGGGGCCATCGCAATGCTTTGTTTTAATTAGACAGTCGGATTCCCCTAGTCCGTGCCAGTTCTGAGCTGACCGTTGAATGGCGGCCGAAGAGGATATCCAAATACCGATTAAGGTAATATGGAACCTCGCAGCAAGACGGTTCCGCGGGAGGCCAAGGCACGGGACCGAACTCGGATCCATAATCATCACAAATACTCCAACCATGAAGGAAGGAGAGAGATGCTCCAATTACTTCACCTCGCCCAGGCCCGGCACGTCAGCCGTGACCCACTTCCTCGCCAAGCCCGACACGCCCCGATCCTCAGAGCCAATCCTTATCCCGAAGTTACGGATCCAATTTGCCGACTTCCCTTACCTACATTATTCTATCGACTAGAGGCTCTTCACCTTGGAGACCTGCTGCGGATATGGGTACGAACCGGCGCGAGCCTCCACGTGGCCCTCTCCTGGATTTTCAAGGTCCGAGGGGAAGATCCGGACACCGCTGCAACTGCGGTGCTCTTCGCGTTCCAAACCATATCTCCCTGCTAGAGGATTCCATGGAACTCGAACGCTTATGCAGAAAAGAAAACTCTTCCCGGATCTCCCGACGGCGTCTCCAGGTCCTTTTGGGTTACCCCGACGAACTCTCTTGCGAGGGCCCGACTTTTTGACGGTTCCGCTGCCGGGTTCCGGAATAGGAACCGGATTCCCTTTCGCCCGATGGGTGTGTACAAACTTTTTACGTGTTTGTGTACACGTACACACGTACGTACGTACGTAAATAATAAAGCTACACCACATCAACATCGGCTTTCGCCTAGGGCTTAGGATCGACTGACTCGTGTGCAACGGCTGTTCACACGAAACCCTTCTCCACGTCAGTCCTCCAGGGCCTCGCTGGAGTATTTGCTACTACCACCAAGATCTGCACCGACGGCGGCTCCAGACGGCCTCACGGCCAATCCTTCTGCGCACACCGCCGCGACCCTCCTACTCGTCAGAGCTTCATGGTCGCGCGCAAAACGCGAACCGCACATGCCGCTGACGGTCGAGTATAAGCACGACGCTTCAGCGCCATCCATTTTCAGGGCTAGTAACTTCGGCAGGTGAGTTGTTACACACTCCTTGGCGGATTCCGACTTCCATGGCCACCGTCCTGCTGTCTTAAGTTACCAACGCCTTTCATGGTATCCCATAAGCGTCGATTTTGGCGCTTTAACTCGACGTTTGGTTCATCCCACAGCGCCAGTTCTGCTTACCAAAAATGGCCCACTTGGCACTCTGATTCGAGTCTCGCGGCTTCATAAGTTCGAGCAAGCCGGAGATCTCACCCATTTAAAGTTTGAGAATAGGTTGAGGTCGTTTCGACCCCAATGCCTCTAATCATTCGCTTTACCGGATGAAACTCGTACGCTACGAGCGCCAGCTATCCTGAGGGAAACTTCGGAGGGAACCAGCTACTAGATGGTTCGATTAGTCTTTCGCCCCTATACCCAGTTCCGACGATCGATTTGCACGTCAGAATCGCTACGGACCTCCATCAGGGTTTCCCCTGACTTCGTCCTGACCAGGCATAGTTCACCATCTTTCGGGTCCCAGCGTGTACGCTCTTGGTGCGCCTCTTCTCGTAATGAGAACGAGACGCCCCGGGAGTGCGAAGCGATCCAATTTATTAAAAAAGCAAATCGCTTATCCTCCCTTGGTCTACGCGAGGTAAACCTTTACTTTCATTACGCCTTTAGGTTTAGTTATTTCCCAATGACTCGCGCACATGCTAGACTCCTTGGTCCGTGTTTCAAGACGGGTCCTGAAATTACCCAAATCGATAGCGTCGTTGATCGGCGTTTCGAAACGAGGTCTGTTCGAGAACACCGTAACCAACAGTCGTTCCGGGACAGAATCGGCATTATGTCCGATTACCGTCAAACACGAAACGCTCTTGCTACGGGCCGAACGCTAATTATAATTTAGCGGCCCCGCGCCATATTTGTACCGTCGAGCGAGTCTGTCGGAATATCGAGGGTCCGCATGAAAAAATCAAGTGGTCTCCACCTCGAGTCTTAAACAGACACCCAACGGATCACGACGTCCTACTAGAGGAAAAGTGCACGCGTTCGATATCGATTAGAAAAACGTAAAACGCGATTTATTGTGTTGCCGAAACAACAACAATATCCGTCATACAAACGTTCAACTTCAATTATCGAAACGCGAATGAATTTCCTCTTTCGACCTTTCGGGTTTCTCAGGTTTACCCCTGAACGGTTTCACGTACTCTTGAACTCTCTCTTCAAAGTGCTTTTCAACTTTCCCTCACGGTACTTGTTCGCTATCGGTCTCGTGGTCATATTTAGCCTTAGATGGAGTTTACCACCCACTTAGGGCTGCACTCTCAAGCAACCCGACTCTCAGGAGAGATCCTCACGCAATCGGCAACGGTCGCTACGGGCCTGGCACCCTCTATGGGCTGTGGCCCCGTTCAAGAAGGACTTGGACGCGCCGCACGATCTCGTGATAAACGGATCCTCCCTAACACCACATTTCCCGGTGGCCGATATCGACCACGGGATTCGGTGCTGGGCTTTTCCCTGTTCGCTCGCAGCTACTAAGGGAATCCTAGTTAGTTTCTTTTCCTCCGCTTAGTAATATGCTTAAATTCAGCGGGTAATCTCACCTGCTCTGAGGTCGATATATTATAATATATCTATAATATTTAAATACAATTCGCTAAAATATCACAAAAAAAAAACGTGTGTTTAATCACATTATATGAAATATAACATTATTTGTTTTTATTTATAGAGGCGGCAGAGCAAGTTATACATATATATATATATATATATATATATATATATATATATATAAATTCATATATTTTGTCGATACAGTATAAATGATATAAAAAAAAACACTGGTCAGACGTCCAGTCTTCGAAACTTTATTATTTCTCTCGGACACGACGACCGCGTTATCATTTTAAATATATATAATATATACACTTATTTATCGACTATATATACGTAAATATAACTCTACCAAACAAATTTTATGTATTTCATATAAAAATACACACGATCAATTTATGGTAGTAATAGCGTCGTTGTGTTCAAAAATTGCGCAAATTTTTTCTATAAAAAATTTACGCTGCTTTTCGCATTTTAGGATGCCGCACAAAAAAAAAATACGCACAAGTTTATAGTATGTGCGTGTGTTTTCTTTTAGTGTGCGTTATTGTGTCTCACACATCCAACACGCTTAGTCATTTATTTTTCTATAATAAATTGAAAAATTTTAAATTCTAAGCAGTCTTTTAAATTGATACGACCCTCAGTCAGGAGTGGTCCGGGAACGAGTATCCGAGGACCGCAATGTGCGTTCGAAATGTCGATGTTCATGTGTCCTGCAGTTCACAAGTTGACGCGCAATTAGCTGCGTTCTTCATCGACCCACGAGCCAAGTGATTCACCGTTCAGGGTAATCATTTTATTATGTCGTTTTCTCATATTCTATTCGTCGTATTTTTAATATTTGATTATTAAATTAATAATAATATTATAATATTTTATACGCGTATAGAATTATCTAACGACATTTATATAATATATATATATATATATATATATATATATTATTTATTAAATGGTAATTATATATAAATTTTAGAGAAATTATAATATCGTACTTAAAAATATCCGATAAATTTTAACCGCTGCACATGTTTTATTACAAACGAGGCGCGCATAGACAGATATCTCGCACGATATATTCCTCTTAATTATTACAAGTTTTTTAATCTTGAAAGTTTTATACAAATTTCGACACGGTCGGGCGTAAATCTTCGAACACCTTCGAAATAAAATAATACGTGAAATATTATTTCTAAAACGAATTTTTATACATATCGAAAGAATCGACACGTGCTTAAAAGTTTCGTTTAGGTACCCGGATGAAGAAAATGTCTTATCATCTCACATAATCATCATCACATATAATATTGTCGAAATTTTTTTGTATTACCTTCGATCGATAAAAAACTTATGTAATAATAAAAAAACGAAATAAAATTTCTCCATAAAAATACAGAAGACAGACACACACGACGACAACAACAACAACAACAACAACAGACGACGTTTCAATAATCTATATATTTTTCGTTTATTATAATAACGATTCTTTATATTAGAACGTTTTTAGTTAACAAGAAATTTTGTTAATGATCGTTCTGTCAATCGTTAATATATATATATATAATAATAAAAATATATTGTTACTACTATTGTGTCGTCATCGTCGTTCGTCGTCGTCGTCGTCGTCGACTCCTTCTACTAATCTATGATAAAAATTTTTCGTTATTTTTACTGTAAATTTATATATGTAGATATATATTTTATAGACGTATGAAATATATTTATCTTTTTTTTTTTTAAATATTATTCGAAACTTGTTCGAATTTTATAAAAAAAAAAAAAAAAAATTTCAATATATATACATCATATATTTATATCATATATAAATTTTCTTTTGAAGAGTTCGATTATTTTGTAGAAAAGAAAAATTTCTTTCACAATTATATATAATATAATAATACAGACTTGATTTCGTTTTTTTATTTTTTGTTTAAAAACGAACAAATACTCTGTAATGATCCTTCCGCAGGTTCACCTACGGAAACCTTGTTACGACTTTTACTTCCTCTAAATGATCAAGTTTGGTCATCTTTCCGAAGCATCGGCGACGCCGAAACGCCACCGCGCTCAGTCCGAAGACCTCACTAAATCATTCAATCGGTAGTAGCGACGGGCGGTGTGTACAAAGGGCAGGGACGTAATCAACGCGAGCTTATGACTCGCGCTTACTGGGAATTCCTCGTTCATGGGGAACAATTGCAAGCCCCAATCCCTAGCACGAAGGAGGTTCAGCGGGTTACCCGGGCCGCTCGGCCAGGGAGGACACGCTGATTCCTTCAGTGTAGCGCGCGTGCGGCCCAGAACATCTAAGGGCATCACAGACCTGTTATTGCTCAATCTCGTGCGGCTAGAAGCCGCCTGTCCCTCTAAGAAGAATTATTTGTACGCCGACAGTAAAAACCGCGAACGGCAAGAGCCGAAACTCAATACCGACGGGCCTTTGGGATGTCGAAATACGCCTAGTTAGCAGGCTAGAGTCTCGTTCGTTATCGGAATTAACCAGACAAATCGCTCCACCAACTAAGAACGGCCATGCACCACCACCCACCGAATCAAGAAAGAGCTCTCAATCTGTCAATCCTTCCGGTGTCCGGGCCTGGTGAGGTTTCCCGTGTTGAGTCAAATTAAGCCGCAGGCTCCACTCCTGGTGGTGCCCTTCCGTCAATTCCTTTAAGTTTCAGCTTTGCAACCATACTTCCCCCGGAACCCAAAAGCTTTGGTTTCCCGGAAGCTGCCCGCCGAGTCATCGGAGGAACGTCGGCGGATCGCTAGCTGGCATCGTTTATGGTTAGAACTAGGGCGGTATCTGATCGCCTTCGAACCTCTAACTTTCGTTCTTGATCAATGAAAGCGTTTTTGGCAAATGCTTTCGCTTCTGTCCGTCTTGCGACGATCCAAGAATTTCACCTCTAACGTCGCAATACGAATGCCCCCATCCGTTCCTATTAATCATTACCTCGGGGTTCCGAAAACCAACAAAATAGAACCGAGGTCCTATTCCATTATTCCATGCACACAGTATTCAGGCAAAATTTTGGCCTGCTTTAAGCACTCTAATTTGTTCAAAGTAAACGTGCCGGCCCACCTCGACACTCAGTCAAGAGCACCGCGGCGGGATTGAGTTGGGCCGCCCTTGCGAGCTAAGCCCACCGGCAGGACGTCCCACGACACGCCAGTTGACACCGCGTACGATGAACCAGCGGCGTGGGACACAGATTCGACTACGAGCTTTTTAACCGCAACAACTTTAATATACGCTATTGGAGCTGGAATTACCGCGGCTGCTGGCACCAGACTTGCCCTCCAATTGATCCTCGTTAAAGGGTTTAGAGTGTACTCATTCCGATTACGGGGCCTCGGATGAGTCCCGTATCGTTATTTTTCGTCACTACCTCCCCGTGCCGGGAGTGGGTAATTTGCGCGCCTGCTGCCTTCCTTGGATGTGGTAGCCGTTTCTCAGGCTCCCTCTCCGGAATCGAACCCTGATTCCCCGTTACCCGTTACAACCATGGTAGGCGCAGAACCTACCATCGACAGTTGATAAGGCAGACATTTGAAAGATGCGTCGCCGGTGCGAGACCGTGCGATCAGCGAAAAGTTATTCAGAGTCACCAAATTGTACGATGACGAGCAAGCCCGCCACCGATTGGTTTTGATCTAATAAAAGCGCTCCTTCCGTCTCCGGTCGGAACTCTGTTTGCATGTATTAGCTCTAGAATTACCACAGTTATCCAAGTAAATGTGGGTACGATCTAAGGAACCATAACTGATTTAATGAGCCTTTCGCGGTTTCACCTTAATTTGGCTTGTACTGAGACATGCATGGCTTAATCTTTGAGACAAGCATATGACTACTGGCAGGATCAACCAGGGAACTACTATTTGTGTATTTTATATATAATAAAACTATTATCGAAAAAGTTTTAATAACAATATCCACCACATAATGTGAGGATGAGAATTATGATGACGTTTTTTCATATTACATATATTTTATATTTATACACATAATATTTTATATTCATCTATATTCTCGTATATAATAAACACATTGTTATTTACTTTTTCGTTTGCGTGGTGTTTGCTGCGCTTATTATTGAAAATATATAATTTTCGGCGCCACGCTTTATATATTATAATATATTTTTCTTATATTTCATAAAATTTTCACCGAATCGACTATAAATTTATCTAAAATTTAATCGAAATGATATTTTAAATAAGATATAATTACGTCGACCGGAATAGAATTTCGACATTATCTCTACCCTTCGCTAGATTGTAAGCGACATGGTTTACAATTAGATAATAATGAACGAAATTTTTATTCTCGCTCGGAATAATGAGAGTTATCGCAATTTTGTGTAATAATATAAATGTTATATTATTATATATATTTTTATAGACGATCGCATATGAATCGCTCGCGGTAAAACGCTAGCTAAATTCGCGATCTCGCAATATATAATTTAATTTGTGGATATATTGATATAATATCTAAAAAGGGAACCGCTAGCAATATACGATAATATATTGGAGGAGAACGGGGACCCTTTCAGAAAACTATATAATCCACTATAATGTGGAATGACCGATACAACGTCTTTACGTAAATTATAACGAGTTCATTAAAATTTAACGAGACGTCAACTTCGATACACCACACATATATGTGCGCTGTACAACGGTACGCTTTCTACATTAACATTAATAAAGATGTATAGTGAAAATATATAAAAGATGTATTATGAATATTAAAAAGAAGTATTATGAAACTTCATACCGTCCGAGACGTAAAAGTGTTATGGAAAATATTAACAATAACGGAAAAAAAGTATTATGAAATTAGATTGCCGCTCGATGTACGAACGTACGAGATGTATTATATAAAAGTTGTATGAAAATAGTGATAATAATGAAAAATGAAGTATAACGAAATTATATTCCGCTCGATATAGGAACTTTTCGAAAAAAATGAATTGTGAAAGTTGAATGGAGACGTTTTGTGTGTAGGAGCCGTTCGAGGTATATTATATAAAAGTGTTATGGAAAATATTGACAATAACGGAAAAAATGTATTATGAAATTAGATCGCCGCTCGATGAACGAACGTACGAGATGTATTATATAAAAGTTGTATGAAAATAGTAATAATTATGAAAAACAAGTATTATGAAATGAGATTTTCCCTAAATATATGAACTTGTCGAAAAAGATGAATTGTGAAAGTTGAATGGAGATGTTTTGTATGTAGGAGCCGTTCGAGGTATATTATATAAAAGTGCTATGAAAATATTAACAATAACGGAAAAAAGTATTATGAAATTAGATCGCCGCTCGATGTATGAACGTCCGAGATGTATTATATAAAAGTTGTATTAAATTAGTGATAATAATGAAAAACAAGTAGTATGAAATTATATTCCGCTCGACTTAGGAACTTGTCGAAAAAGATGAATTGTGAAAGTTGAATGGAGTTGTTTTTTATGTAGGAGCCGTTCGAGGTATATAATATAAAAGTGCTATGAAAATATTAACAATAACGGAAAAAAGTATTATGAAATTAGATCGCCGCTCGATGTATGAACGTCCGAGATGTATTATATAAAAGTTGTATTAAATTAGTGATAATAATGAAAAACAAGTAGTATGAAATTATATTCCGCTCGATATAAGAACTTGTCGAAAAAGATGAATTGCGAAAATTGAATGGAGATGTTTTGTATGTAGGAGCCGTTCGAGGTATATTATATAAAAGTGTTATGGAAAATATTAACAATAACGGAAAAAATGTATTATGAAATTAGATCGCCGCTCGATGAACGAACGTACGAGATGTATTATATAAAAGTTGTATGAAAATAGTAATAATTATGAAAAACAAGTATTATGAAATGAGATTTTCCCTAAATATATGAACTTGTCGAAAAAGATAAATTGTGAAAGTTGAATGGAGATGTTTTGTATGTAGGAACCGTTCGAGGTATATTATATAAAAGTGTTATGGAAAATATTGACAATAACGGAAAAAATGTATTATGAAATTAGATCGCCGCTCGATGAACGAACGTACGAGATGTATTATATAAAAGTTGTATGAAAATAGTAATAATTATGAAAAACAAGTATTATGAAATGAGATTTTCCCTAAATATATGAACTTGTCGAAAAAGATGAATTGTGAAAGTTGAATGGAGATGTTTTGTATGTAGGAACCGTTCGAGGTATATTATATAAAAGTGTTATGGAAAATATTAACAATAACGGAAAAAATGTATTATGAAATTAGATCGCCGCTCGATGAACGAACGTACGAGATGTATTATATAAAAGTTGTATGAAAATAGTAATAATTATGAAAAACAAGTATTATGAAATGAGATTTTCCCTAAATATATGAACATGAACTTGTCGAAAAAGATGAATTGTAAAAGTTGAATGGAGATGTTTTGTATGTAGGAACCGTTCGAGGTATATTATATAAAAGTGTTATGGAAAATATTGACAATAACGGAAAAAATGTATTATGAAATTAGATCGCCGCTCGATGAACGAACGTACGAGATGTATTATATAAAAGTTGTATGAAAATAGTAATAATTATGAAAAACAATTATTATGAAATTAGATTTTCCCTAAATATATGAACTTGTCGAAAAAGATGAATTGTGAAAGTTGAATGGAGATGTTTTGTATGTAGGAGCCGTTCGAGGTATATTATATAAAAGTGTTATGGAAAATATTGACAATAACGGAAAAAATGTATTATGAAATTAGATCGCCGCTCGATGAACGAACGTACGAGATGTATTATATAAAAGTTGTATGAAATTAGTGATAATAATGAAAAACAGGTATTATGAAATGAGATATGAAAGTTGAATGGAGATGTTTTGTATGTAGAAGCCGTCCGAGGTGTAACATATAAAAGTTTTATGAAAATAGTAATACAAAGGGAAAAAAGTATTATGAAATTAGATTGCCGCTCGATATAGGTACTTGTCCAAAAATAAAGAAATAGATGTATGTTAGGTTAGGTTGTGTGAAGCGATGCAAATCTGGGACACTTTCTGATTGGTATTATGAAGATTTGCCCATCCACACTAAAAAAAAGGTTAGGTTAGGTTAGGTTAGGTTAGGATAGGATAGGACAGGTTAGGTTAGGTTAGGTTAGGATAGGTTAGGTTAGGTTAGGTTAGGTTAGGTTAGGTTAGGTTAGGTTAGTTGAAAGTTTTATGAGAATAGAAACTGTTCGAGGTGTAACATATAAAAGTTGTATGAAATAGTAATGATAACGAAAAAAAAAATCGTGTCTATAAAACCGTATCAAGTTTGGCGCCTGGCCGGCAGAGGGCGCTAGTGTCTATAAAACCGTGTTAAGTGTGGCTTCTGGCCGGCAGGTGGCGCTAGTGTCTATAAAACCGTGTCAAGTTTGGCGCCTGGCCGTCAGGTGGCGCTAGTGTCTATAAGACCGTGTTTAGTTTGTCATCTGGCCGGCAGGTGGCGCTAGTGCCTATAAAACCGTGTTAAGTTTGGCGTTTGGCCGGCAGAGGGCGCTAGTGTCTATAAAACCGTGTTTAGTTTGTCTTCTTGCCGGCAGGTGGCGCTAGTGTCTATAAAACCGTGTCAAGTTTGGCGCCTGGCCGTCAGGTGGCGCTAGTGTCTATAAAACCGTGTTAAGTTTGTCTTCTGGCCGGCAGAGGGCGCTAGTGTCTATAAAACCGTGTTTAGTTTTTCTTCTGGCCGGTAGGATATAAGAACTTGTCGAGGTGTAACATATAAAAGTTGTATGAAATAGTAATAATATCGAAAAAAAAAAACCGTGTCAAGTTTGGCGCCTGGCCGGCAGAGGGCGCTAGTGTCTATAAAACCGTGTTAAGTGTGGCTTCTGGCCGGCAAAGGGCGCTAGTGTCTGTAAATTCGTGTCAAGTTTGGCGTCTGGCCGGCAGAGGGCGCTAGTGTCTATAAAACCGTGTTAAGTGTGGCTTCTGGCCGGCAGAGGGCGCTAGTGTCTGTAAATTCGTGTCAAGTTTGGCGTCTGGCCGGCAGAGGGCGCTAGTGTCTATAAAACCGTGTTAAGTGTGGCTTCTGGCCGGCAGGTGGCGCTAGTGTCTGTAAATTCGTGTCAAGTTTGGCGCCTGGCCGGCAGAGGGCGCTAGTGTCTATAAAACCGTGTTTAGTTTGTCTTCTGGCCGGCAGAGGGCGCTAGTGTCTATAAAACCGTGTTAAGTGTGGCTTCTGGCCGGCAGAGGGCGCTAGTGTCTATAAAACCGTGTTTAGTGTGGCTTCTGGCCGGTAGGATATAAGAATTTGTCGAAAAAGATGAATTGTGAAAATTGAATGGAGATGTTTTGTATGTAGAAGCCGTTCGAGGTGTGTTATATAAAAGTTTTATGAAGATAGTAATAATGATGAAAAAAAACAAGTATTATGAAATTAGATCGCTCTCTATCTAGGAACTTGATGAAAAAAATGAATTGTGAAAATTCAATGGATATAGATGTTCTGGATGTCTCTACATCCGTCCGAGGTGTTTTATATAAAAGTGTTGTGAAAATAGTAATGGCCACAGAAAAATAACTAACCTTAACGGAAAAATGGTATATGAATTTGTAATGGAAAAATAGGAACCATCGATACGACAAATGAGCTTACGAATGACTAAAAAAACTTATATAAAAAGTTTAACCGAAAAATTGTGTTATGAATCAATGAATAAAATAGAAGCCGTAACAATATTAGAAAATATAATATTAACGGTAAAAGATGTATATAAAAAGTTGAAACGAAAAAAAGTGTGTGAAAAATGGAATTCTATCTGAAATATATAATGAGAAAACACGTCTCGAGTTTTGGATACACAATAATATTGCTTGAAAACCTCGTTCAATCGAATATGAAGATTAGTATGAAATGTAATGTCATTAAATTGTTTCCAAAAAAAGAAGCTTTATGAAAATGTGCTTATAAAAAATGCCGCTTCCGAAATACAACACTATTAACAATATAGTTGTTGTATAATCGAAAACGGCATGTTATATCAATAAAAACGGAAGAATTTCGTCTAATCGACAAGACGAATATATATACATATATATATATTTATATATGTTATATATATATATATATATATTTATATATGTTATATATATATATATATATATATATATATATATATATATTTACACACGTTACCGAGGTTTGTGACACTGCATCCATCACCGTGGTGATATTACGCAGTGCCACGGCCCACCTACCTTGCGGCATAAGGCTAGTTTCCGCCCAGAATCCACCGAGACCACTGTCAAGAGAACCCATCCCATCTCCTCTACTCCTAAAAATGAGCGGGGAAGAAGATCCCAAATTTCTTTTTCTTTGTCCTATTTTAGAATTTACATACGATACTTAAAGCTAAATAACTTATTTCTAAATATAACAATATACTATTTTTAAACTTATATACTTTCGTTAGTCTAGTCTTTTCTGTCTTTTGTCTATATTTTGGTCTGTTTTTGTCGTGTGTCCAGGCAGGTCCCGATAGTTCGTTCTTCGCAATCTGTAGTCTGGGAATAGAATTTTTTTTTTTTTTTGTTTTGTTGTCATACTGCTTAAAGAGCCCTTTATTCAATTTGTTTCGTCGTCATGAATGGTCTGTTGCGCCCACTCGTTCAGCCATACGGCGATCGTCTCGTTGTGTATGTCTATGTCTGTTGGCGGGTATTGAATGTCAAGTGTCCTGAGTCTTGTTGTGAGTAGGGTTCTGGCTTGCAGTCTGTCGTGTTCTGTGCAGTCATTTCTTACATGTTGTATAGTCTCCGGAGTCTGGCAGTGTGTGCAGTTACCGTCTGTTTCTCGTAAGTTGAAACGCTCGTAATATGTTTGGATATGTCCGTGTCCGGTAAGTGCTTGTATTGTTTTCCAGTTCAGGTCTGCGTACTTATGTTTTGTGTGTTTTATCCACTCATAGGTTTTGCGTCCTGTTGTTTCGTTGTCCCATAGCTGTTGCCAATGTCTCATTGCAAGGGTATGTCGTTCTTGTTTGTACATGTTTTTGGTGAAAAGTTTAGTTGTCTGTTCCGGTTGTTCGTGCGCCTCTTTCGCTAACCTATCTGCTATTTGCATTCCGTGACGTTGTCTGTTTGTGTATTGTATCGTAATCGTTTTTCCCGTTTGTTCAAGGTCTTGTATATTTTTTGTCAGTTTTGCTGTGATTTTTGTGTTAGTATTCATGTGTTGTAGTGTGTATATTGCGTTCTTTGAGTCTGTATGTATTGTTACTTCCGTCGATGGTGTATTTTGCGCTAGTTCGAGTAGTATTGTTGTTCCCATGTATATAGCGTACATCTCGAGCGTGTTGATGTCGCATGTAGTGGTTACCTTTATTTTATAATATTTTTGTATGGTGTTTTTTATGTAGATTCCTATGGTTGAACTCTCGTCTTTTTTGCTAGCGTCAGTGTAGATGTGCAGTTGTGAAGTTTGTTCTTCTTGTGTCTCGTCTGTTAAACGTAGGTGTAGTGGTCTTCTGGTCGGATGTGGTTTGTCAGTTGTGTAGGTATGAAGCGTGTTTAGTAGCGGTTTTCGTCTGATGTACGTTTCCCATCTCGCCCCGGCGTCCGCCTGTAGGGGGGTTACCCCCGCAAGTACATGCAAGGCCGAGGTGGGTGTTGTCCTGTATGCTTTTGTTATAGCTAGTAAGTAAGGTCTTTCTGTTGCTCTTAGTTGTCTAATTATTCTGGAGTCTTTGTATCTATGTCCCCATATTTCTGAGGCGTAAAGTACCATAGGTTTTATTGCGTGTTCGTATATGTGTCGAAGTATTAACGGTTTTCGTCCCCATTTTCTTCCCGTGACTGCTATCAGTTTACTCGCTATGTCAGAGGTTTTTTTTCTAACTTTTTTGATGTGGTCCAAGAATAGCAGTCCTGTGTCAATTGTCAGTCCTAAATATTCTATGTTGTCTTTAATTTGTACTGTATGTCCGTCCATTTTTAGTCTCGGTTGTCTCGTTGTTTTGTAGGGTATGAACATAATTTCTGTCTTCTCTTTGTTGTAAGTCAGTTTTTGGTTTTCAGCCCATTTTGTGCAAGCGGCCCAGATGCTCCTCCATTTCCGCTCTAGAACGTTTAGTGAGGTTCCCGTCAGTAGGATTATTTGGTCGTCCGCAAAGGCTTGAATCATGTCGTCTATGTCTAGTCCTCCTGTCTCGTCTAAGTACCTGAACCAGTCCTCCATAATTAGATTCCAGAGAGCCGGTCCGAGGCTGGAGCCTTGTGGGCATCCTCTGTGTGTGTCGGTCTCTATGTTTTCGGTTCGTATGTGTCTGTGCTTAAGGAAGTCGGTGCATAGTTTAGCGATGTTTCGTGGTATATTTTTTTGTCTTAGTATGTCTACCACTTGTGGTGTCCAGGCTGTGTTAAACGCGTTGCTCATGTCTAATGTTATGACCAACGTATGTATTTTGTGGTCTTTGTTGTGTCTTATTTTTGTGATTATTTTGTCAATGGCTTCTGTGGTTGTCCGTCCCTCTCTGAAACCGTATTGCCTCTCGTCAATATTGTTTGTCTGTTCTAGGTAGTAAGTTAGTCTTTTTGCTGTCATTTTGTCGAGAATTTTCCCTAGTGTTGGTAGCAGGCAGATTGGTCTTTTGGAGCCGTTCTTTTTTGGTAACCACACCATGTCTGCGGTCTTCCAAATGTTAGGAAAGTGTCCTTCTTGTAGGCATGCGTTATATAGTGATGTTAGTTCTTTGACGTTGTATTCGTTTGTTATGTTTATTATTTCTTTTGGTATATTGTCATTTGATGTCGCTTTTTTGTTTTTCATTATTGCTACTGTCCACTGTACCTCTTGTTCTGTAAAGATCGGGTCTTCGGGTGTCGTAAAGTCTCTGGTCATATTTTTTCTTTTTTCGGTTTGTAGTGGGGTGTCGTTTTGTATGTCGTCTGGGGGGAAGTACATTTCGTGTAAAGTCATTATTGTCTCCTCTCTTGTAGTTATCCACGTTCCGTCCTGTTTTTCTATCGTTTTGAGTGAGTAGTCGGTTGTGGTCCCTGCTCTTAGTATTCTATATGCTGTTTCCCATGGATTATCCGGGTCATTGTCGGTGAGAAATTGGCGTAGTGAGTTTATTTTATTTCTTTTTATCTCTTTTTTGTATATTCTTCTTTGTTCTCTGTATAAGTTTAGTTTAGTTGCTCTTTCTATTGTGTTTTGTTCTTGTTGATATTGTTTTCGTTTCTTGTTCGTTTTCTGTCTTAGTCTGGTCAGCTCTTGGGTCCACCATATTTGAGTTTTTTTTCTTTTTTTCCTTTTTCCTTTTTTTAGCCCGTTTTCCATGATTTTAACGTAGTTGTTTTGGTATTTTTGCGCTGTACTTTCTACGTCGTAGAGCAGGGTCCAGTCAAGATTATCCGTGATTCTTTTAATTTTCTCGTTATCTGTGTTGTTAAAGTCATATTTTGTCTTATTTGTTTTTTGTCGATCATATCTCATGTTTTGTCTTATGTTGTATGTTATATATGCGTGGTCGCTGAGTGTCTCCTCGTTATGTACGATCCAGTCCGTTAAGGTTATTTCCTTTGTAATAGTCAAGTCTACCCAGCTTTTCCCTCTGTTGCTAATAAATGTCGGTGGGCTGTCATGTGTGTTATTTATAAAGTAAGTTCTCGAAGTTATCCAGTCCACTATGTCCTCTCCTCTGTCGTCATTTATGTCTCCTCCCCATCCGGTGTTTTTGGCGTTGAAGTCTCCTGCCAGTATAAAGGGGTTTTTTATTTCCTCTATTTTCCTTCTGTGTCTATCTAGTCTTTTATTTCTATTGCCCCCTGGCTCGTCGTATATATTGATGATGTGTATTGTTGTGTCTTGTAATTGTATTTGGATGGTTGTGGTATTCTCGTCAGTCATAGAGGTGATCGTAATCGGTTTGTACACGGCCTTTGTGATTGTACATGTTTTGCTATGTTTATTGTGACTCGTTATTATGTAGTTAGGAGGTGGCTTTATGTCGTGGAATGGCTCTTGTATTAGGATTATGTCGATGTCTTGTTCGTTACATGTTTGTAGCAGCTGGTCTGTCGCTCTTTTACCCTTTCCGCTATTATGCTGTAAAAATTTTATTGTCATCTATGTTGTTGTGTGTTTTGTGTTTGTGAGTTTCTAGTTTGTCTTTTGTTTTGTGTGTGTGTGTGTGTGTGTTTTAGTAGTTAATGTTGCGTCTTGTCTCGTTCAGTTTTTTTATGTATATTGGGCAGTTTCTGTCTCTTGCTTCGTGTCTTGTTTGTGGTAATCTAAGCAGTCTGCAATTGTGGCAATTAACGTCTGTCGTTGTACATGTTTTTGGGTCGTGTGCGTCTCCGCACCGGTAACAGGTGTATTTTTGGTCAGTGCAGTATTTGGCCGAGTGTCCGTATCTGCTGCATTTGAAGCATAGGGTCACCGGGATGTGTTCTTGTGTGTAGAGTTTCGTCAGGTCTATGTATATGTGTCCTTTTGTCTTAATGGCTCTGAAGATGTCGGCTGGGCACTGAAGCAGTATATTTTCCTTGTAGGGATTGCGACATGGTCTACCTCCGAGTCTCTTGCACTCTGTTTTAATTCTATTCCCGAATTGTCGTTGTAAGTCCTCGTTCTCGTTTAGTATGTCTTGAAGTAGATCTTCGGCTTTTATTCCTTTTTGTACGCCTGTGATGAGTACTATCGGGTCCTGTTGCGTCGTCATTGCTTTTGTCTTTAGATTTGTGTTGTTGTCTAGTTTTTCTTTTATTTTTGTTTGTGTGTCTTTGTCTTTGTTTATAAGGATTATTCCGGTTTTAGTTCTTCTTATGGTCTCTATGTCAGTTGGTTTGACAATTTTTTTAACAATATCGAGAGCTCTCTGAGGGTCCTCTGTGTCGTTTTTGACCAGGGTCTCGAAAACTCTCGGTGTTTTCGGGGGGGAGTTCCAAGTCTGTGGTTGTGGTGCTTGTGCAACCAGCGAGGCGTATGTCCTTGTTGTGGGTTGAGTCGGGAGGTTTTGGTGGGTGACTTTAGGTTGTGGAGGTGTTGGGATTGACACTTTGTTCAGTCTGCTCTCTAGGTCGTTTACTTTATTTAAGATCATGTCTAGTTTGTCGTTATTTTTGTCTTTGTCCGTGTTAGTCTTTAGTCTGTTGATCGTTACTTCTTGGTCATATGCAACAGTTATGAGTGTATGAACCAGTTGTTGCATTTCGGTCATTGCTTCCCGTACAGTCAGTTGGTCTTTTTTGGTAAAGCTGATCTTTCCCTTGGACTCTGGTGAGCTTCTGGTTATGGCCTGTTCTACTGTTTTGGTCAATGTCTTCGTCCTTTTCATTATATCTGTCATACTTGTTTCCTGTTGTGGTCTTGTTTGTCCTGCTTCCTCTTCTTCTTCTTCTTCTGAGTCAGTTTCTTGTCTTTTTTTTTGCTTTGGTGTTCTCTTAGTCGATTTTTTATATTTAAGAGATAAAAGTTTTTTTTTTTTTTTTTACTTACAAATAATATAATATAATATAAATACTGTTCAGCACTTTAACACGTGCGCGCAGTTTGGAGCCGAGAATATAGAGGTAAAATTTTTTTTTTTTTTTTTCTTTTTACTTACAACATAAAATAATAAAAATGTTCATCACTTTATCACGTGCACACGGTTTGGAAAATAAAGATTATTTGAGATAAAGTTTCTTTCTTTTTTTTTTCTTTTTACTTACCACGCAATACAATAAAAACACTGTTCATCACTTCGTCACGTGCACGCGGCATGAAATAAAGAATATTTGAGATCACCGTCGATTAACGCCACTGAAGCAAACGTATCCGTTCTCTACCGAGTTCGGATATAAAAGTGAGTGGGTAGGGACAGTGGGAATCTCGTTAATCCATTCATGCGCGTCACTAATTAGATGACGAGGCATTTGGCTATCAGAAATGTGTCTTTTCGCGGCAAGCCGCACGGACCTGGACAGAGCCAGTTCTCAACACTTGTCATCATGCTGTCAAAGTGGCCTGTCGCATACAAGGTCCCAAAACCCGCCTCTTCCATTTGCCAGTCCCTTCAGAGGGGACTACGTGCCACCCTGGACCCTTAAATCAATAAGGGTGGGCCTCGGTGGCCACAACAGCACGACATGGGGCCTTAGGAATTAACCTGCCCCGTCAATATTTCGTTTCCATAGTCCGCGCCACTTTCTAGGACGGACTCCTTTCCAAAGCGAGGCCAAGACATTGTATTACCCAGCTGTAGTTGGCTGGTGCGCTTATGAATGGAATCCACGACACCCCCAGTCCCTGTTCCCAAGTACCAGGTCTGGAAGTGCCGAAGGTGGATGTTCTGTGACAAATTTATGAAATAAAATTAAATATTATATCTACCTATATTTAATGGTAGTACACCTTCGGGCGAAAATCATATAGAGGCTTCATAGTCTGATTATATGTTTCATCAGCCTATTTAAGATTGAGCCATACAATAGCGATGAATGAAGAGGCTGCCAATAATAGTTTTGGTAATGTAAGATCTGATGTCTTGCTTAGAACAGCCGAGAATACTAGAAATGATATTATTATCTCGACACCAGATTCCACGCGCTCCCACGACTAGAGGGGCCACGACGATATGTTTCCTAGGGTATCGGGATGTCATGGCACTTAGGAAGCGTGGCTCGCTATAAATGGCGCTCTCATTCAGAGCGGCTAGGGAAAGGGGGCTAGGTCCCTCCCAGCTGACGGCAATGTCGCACACTATGGCTCTTGAACCCATCTGGAGCACGAGATCGGGTTTCTTCAATGCGCCGTCGATGCATCTAATGTGGGGTTCAACTTCTACTACCCATCCTTTCTTCTCGGCAAATTTTCGCGTAAGCGTAACGAGCTGGTCATGCCGCCTTATTCTCTGCCAATGTGACGCAGGACATTTTTGTAAAACATGGCTAAGTGACTCGTTACGATCACATCCCATCCTACATTTTCTCTCATGTAGTGGATTGGACGGGATGCCCATAGTGGGTAGGAGATTGCCTCGAAGTTAAACAGCTCTTTTAAAATCTGACCCTGAGCAGTAGGGCGGAGGGTTGTTGACCTAGCTACCACTTTCTGTGGAGCAGTCACCTTGATGGAGATCATTGCCAGAATATCCGTTTTCCAGTCTCTCTATCATCTGCCGTGCGATCATGCTACTGCTGCCGCCGCTGTTATTTGTCCACAACATTTTTCATATAGATTGACGCTATAAGGCAGGGAAAGAACAGCTGCCGTTGTTGGCGTAGCACTATTTATCAAGTTATTAAAGCGTCTTTTCATTATGGCGGGCACTTGTTGGGATAAGCAAGTTATACCCAAGCCGCCACCTCTTATAGGGGCATGCAGATAAGCATCAGCACATGTTCGGTTCAGACCAAGAAACTTTCTAACGGATACTCTGATCATCGTATCAGCGGCTTTTAAAGTTTTCTTGGCGACTATGGCGCTTTGTAGTTGATATTGTATGCGCGGCAACAAGAAGTGTTTGACGATGTTTCTGTGCCGATTGAAGTCCTGCTTTGTTTATTCTATCGACCTGGCTTTTGTGGTCGAAAATGGTGGATCTAGTCTGTCCCATGACTCCATACCGCCTGCCCAGGTATTTAAACATATCCTGAGGTGTTAATTGGCGGATGAACTGACCCTCTGCTGCGAATAGAGGCCGAGTAACCACGTAAGAGTGTTTGTTGCCTCGGTTGACGTTAACCGATATGGCAACACTCTTTGTCGGGTTAATTGACATCCCTCGCTTCGCAAAGAACTCAGTAACAGTTCTAAGCTGCTTAGTGGCACCCTTGACAGACTCTGCCAATAGCACTAGGTCATCCGCATATGCTAGTACTGACACCTTCATGTCATCTGAGACAGGTATGCCCGACTCACCATTCTCTAGTTCGCAAACCAACTCGTCCACTACTAAGTTGAAAAGATAGGGCGATAAAGGGTCTCCCTGCTTTACGCCTCTATCGATGTTAATTCTCCTTGTTTTCTTGTTGCCATCAGAGACTATGGTATAAGATTTTAGGTACGAGTCCATTATATACTTTTTAGTTGTCTCGTCTATACCGAACCTGTTCAGAGCTCGCAGGATGGACCATTGCGATACTGTGTCGAAGGCTTTAGAAAGGTCCAACGACAAGATATTGTATGGCTTTACTCTACGTCTTCTTACCTTGATGAGCGTTTGGAGTGAGATGTTATTCAATAGGACACCATCGATCTTCATGAAACCTCTTTGGTTGGCGTGTATCGGTAACGCCGAAAAGCGCTTACCAAGGACACGATGAAACACCCTGACAATGACCGATGATATTGAGATCGGTCTCCAGTTGTTAATCAAGCGTTGGTTCCCCCCTTTAGGAATAAGAGTTGTCCTGTTCCCTCGGAGCACCTCGGGGGTAACTCCAAAGAGAAACATGACGTTATATAATAGAACCAATCTCTTCACAGGGGTCTTTTTGAGAGCTAGCAGGGGCACTGCGTCTGGACCAGCCACCCCTGATTTGGATGTGTTAATGGCCCATAGGATGTCTGACTCTGTAATTGGCTGGTCCAGTTTATGTTCCTCTTTCAGATCTGAGATTGGTTCGTTGTCTAGGAGAGAGAGACTTCCGAATATGCCCCTGTACTCGGACTCTATTGACGCAATGTCAGGTAGTACATCGTCCCCCCAGAGCGGTTTCCCGTCTAGGACATCATACGCCAAAGCGGCTCGATCGGATCGATATAGTCGTTGGACGACTTTGTATTTATAAGAACGCTCATGGTTCTTGTTATTAAAGACTGGGGACCAGCGGTTTCCGTTTGCCTTCGTTTTGGGCTTCCCAGTCCCTGCTTCGGATTAAGACTTTGACAATCTTTAAAGCTTGAGTCCCTGCCTCGATCTCTAGGACTCTCGAGAAGAGAGAACTCCACTACTTCGCCTTCTGCTTCCTCGTGGGGCCGCGCGTTTTCGTTCTCAAGTTGTTCGAGAACGTCTACGCGGGCCTCGATGTTGTTTTCTTTTCTCAGGAATTCGAGGAGTTCCTTGTATCTATCCTGTTTCCGTCTATATTTGATAGAGTCGATTGTACGGTTAGGATAGATACTACAGAGATGTTTGTTATTGAAACGGCCTGTGTAGGCGAGTTCATGTTTGGCCATTTCAATGTAGTCTTCATCCTCGAATTCAACGGGGGCATTAGGCTTTTCGAAGAGATTCCCAAGCTTCTCATTGTACTCTACGGGGTGTGCTCTCCGCATGTGCTGTCGCATTCCAGCATAAGTCTTATAAGTTTGTTTGCGTACGGAGCATATATTGCCGTCTACAGGGGGTGCACCCCGGCAGCGTAGCCTTCTTAAATGGGTCTGAAGCCCAGTATCAGTGGCGAAAGTTTTACCACATATGCATAAGACTATAGTTCTAGGAGTGAAACTAGGTCTGTCGTAAGTTCAATTCAGTTAATAAGGGATAGTTGGGTAGACAGGAAAAGACTTGTCTACCACTTAGATAAAAAGTCGGAAGGTATACTATCCCTAAAACTAGAACCCCCAGGAGTCTGGAGATGGGCATGATTCGATAAAGGAGCCAGATAGGTGACCGTGGGGCAGTCTTCGGATGATCCCAATCTCTTAGAATAGACAAGAGATTGCCGTGTTGGATCAAGACTAAGAATCCTATCTGGGGCGCTCTATACGTTAGCCACGCTAAAATAAATTCTAGCGTGTTACCGACTCTACCACTGGGAGGTGTACAGAACTTGATTAGGAGGGGCTGCAAACTTTAAAAGCTCACAACCGGGGTTTTAAAGGCTTGGAATTGAACAGAAAAGGTCGCTCTGCCGCTTTCTAACCGCCTTCAAAATTTCCGGTCGTAATACTCTCTCTGCTACAGTTCCTAACCCAAGAGAGTCATAGTTACTCCCGCCGTTTACCCGCGCTTGCTTGAATTTCTTCACTTTGACATTCATAGCACTGGGCAGAAATCACATTGAGTCAACACCCGTTGGGGCCATCGCAATGCTTTGTTTTAATTAGACAGTCGGATTCCCCTAGTCCGTGCCAGTTCTGAGCTGACCGTTGAATGGCAGCCAAAGAGGATATCCAAATACCGATTAAGGTAATATGAAACCTCGCAGCAAGACGGTTCCGCGGGAGGCCAAGGCACGGGACCGAACTCGGCGCCAATCCTTATCCCGAAGTTACGTATCCAATTTGCCGACTTCCCTTACCTACATTATTCTATTGACTAGAGGCTCTTCACCTTGGAGACCTGCTGCGGATATGGATACGAACCGGCGCGAGCCTCCACGTGGCCCTCTCCTGGATTTTCAAGGTCCGAGGGGAAGATCCGGACACCGCTGCAACTGCGGTGCTCTTCGCGTTCCAAACCATATCTCCCTGCTAGAGGATTCCATGAAACTCGAACGCTTATGCAGAAAAGAAAACTCTTCCCGGATCTCCCGACGGCGTCTCCAGGTCCTTTTGGGTTACCCCGACGAACTCTCTTGCGAGAGCCCGACTTTTGACGGTTCCGCTACCGGGTTCCGGAATAGGAACCGGATTCTCTTTCGCCCGATGGATGTGTACAAACTTTTTACCGTACGTACGTTCACGTAGTAGTAGTAGTAAATAAAGCTACACCACATCAACATCGGCTTTCGCCTAGTGCTTAGGATCGCCTGACTCGTGTGCAACGGCTGTTCACACGAAGCCCTTCTCCACGTCAGTCCTCCCGGGCCTCGCTGGAGTATTTGATACTACCTCCAAGATCTGCACCGACGGCGGCTCCAGACGGCCTCACGGCCAATCCTTCTGCGCACACCGCCGCGACCCTCCTACTCGTCAGAGCTTCATGGTCGCGCGCAAAACGCGAACCGCACATGCCGCTGACGGTCGAGTATAAGCACGACGCTTCAGCGCCATCCATTTTCAGGGCTAGTAACTTCGGCAGGTGAGTTGTTACACACTCCTTGGCGGATTCCGACTTCCATGGCCACCATCCTGCTGTCTTAAGTTACCAACGCCTTTCATGGTATCCCATAAGCGTCGATTTTGGCGCTTTAACTCGACGTTTGGTTCATCCCACAGCGCCAGTTCTGCTTACCAAAAATGGCCCACAAGGCACTCTGATTCGAGTCTCGCGGCTTCATAAGTTCGAGCAAGCCGGAGATCTCACCCATTTAAAGTTTGAGAATAGGTTGAAGTCGTTTCGACCCCAATGCCTCTAATCATTTGCTTTACCGGATGAAACTCGTACGCTACGAGCGCCAGCTATCCTGAGGGAAACTTCGGAGGGAACCAGCTACTAGATGGTTCGATTAGTCTTTCGCCCCTATACCCAGTTCCGACGATCGATTTGCACGTCAGAATCGATACGGACCTCCATCAGGGTTTCCCCTGACTTCGTCCTGACCAGGCATAGTTCACCATCTTTCGGGAAAATATTAACAATAACGGAAAAAAGTATTATGATCGCCGCTCGATGTACGAACGTACGAGATGTATTATATAAAAGTATTATGAAATGAGATTCCTCTATATACATGAACTTGTCGAAAAAGATGAATTGTGAAAATTGAATGGAGATGTTTTGTATGTAGAAGCCGTTCGAGGTATATTATATAAAAGTGTTATGAAAATATCAACAATAAGGGAAAAAAGTATTATGAAATTAGATCGCTTCTCGATGTATGAACATGTCCGAGGTGTATTATATAAAAGTTGTATAAAATTAGTGATAATAATGAAAAATGAAGTATTATGAAATTATATTCCGCTCGATATAGGAACTTTTCGAAAAATATGAATTATGAAAGTTGAATGGAGATGTTTTATATGTAGAAGCCGTTCGAGGTATACTATATAAGAGTGTTATGAAAATATGAATATGAAAATTCTATGTTTCTTCTCTGAATTGTTTCGACAAAAATGTCATGCCCCCCTCTCAATATCAAAAATAAAAAACATAACTTTCTTAATATGTGAAATACGAAAAATATGCGGAAATCGCATCTCCAGGTTTAATATTTAGCGATTCCTGGTTCTTCGAAAATTCCGAATCGGCAGTAGTTTACTATTTTTTAAACGACAAAAACCATAATTTTCGGTGTTTTTAATTTGTTTATCCATGTTATTGGATTTTAACGGTAAAACTAATATCACCATCGGCATCCTCATCCCCGAAAATCCTTATCTCAAATTTTCAGCCATATCGCAGACCAAAATTCAACAACCCCTCCTTAGCCGGTCCTGATGAAATTTTCGAAGTCAATTTTAACCCCTTAAACCTAGTTTTGGAAAATTTTTATGATCGGAACCGTTCTTCTGGCCAAATTTTACCCCTCCTCACAAATTTTCATCCAAATCGGAGCAACTTGAAAATTTGCCCTTTAGAGCCGGTCCTTGTACTAGTTAACGCGCAACATGAGCTGGGTTTTGAAGTGGAAGGAAACGTCGTAGAAAAAAAATAAAAAAACCGTTGTATAGAAAATCAAAAATAATGAAGATTGAGATAGCTTCGGATCCCACAAAAAAATCTTGGAGGGGGGCAGGGGGGCAGCCAACCCTTTCAAAAATTTTTGACTACTCACCTGGTTATACTTTATGATGGAGGGTCTCAATTGTTTCGACAAAAATGTCATGCCCCCCTCAAGCGAATCTTGCCCCCCTCTCAATATCAAAAATAAGAAACATAACTTTCTTAATATGTGAAATACGAAAAATATGCAAGGGACAAAAAAATTGGAAAAATAAAATTACGTACATAGGCATATAGATATCACCCTTAACTCACGAGATTATCCTCGAAATTTCGAATCAGAAAAATTACTTTTCGAGACCACTTTGTATATGACCAAAAAAATTCTGTTTCTCCTCTATCTAACTTTTAATATTAAATTTTTTTCTCCAAATTTCATTCTCCATCCATCTATGTGACTATTTTCGCCAGCCAGCGTCATCAAAAAAGTGGCGTTATTTGTGATAATAATGAAAAACAAGTATTATGAAATTATATTTCCCTAAATATATGAACTTGTCGAAAAAGATGAATTGTGAAAATTGAATGGAGATATTTGTATGTAGAAGCCGTCCGAGGTATAATATATAAAATTGTTATGAAAATATTAACAATAACGGAAAAAAGTATTATGAAATTAGATCGCCGCTCGATGTACGAACGTACGAAGTGTATTATATAAAAGTTGTATGAAAATAGTAATAATTGGGAAAAACAAGTATTATGAAATGAGATTCCTCTATATACATGAACTTGTCGAAAAAGATGAATTGTGAAAATTGGATGGAGATGTTTTGTATGTAGAAGCCCTTTGAGGTATATTATATGAGAGTGTTATGAAAATATCAACAATAAGGGAAAAAAGTATTATCAAATTAGATCGCCTCTCGATGTATGAACGTACGAAGTGTATTATATAAAAGTTGTATGAAATTAGTGATAAAAATGAAAAATGAAGTATTATGAAATTATATTCCGCTCGATATAGGAACTTTTCGATAAAGATGTATTGTGAAAATTGAATGGAGACGTTTTGTATGTAGAAGTCGTTCGAGGTATATTATATAAAAGTGTTATGGAAAATATTAACAATAACGGAAAAAGTATTATGAAATTAGATCGCCGCTCGATGTACGAACGTACGAGGTGTATTATATAAAAATTGTATGAAATTAAAATTAGTGATAATAATGAAAAACAAGTATTATGAAATTATATTTCGCTCGATATAGGAAGTTTTCGAAAAAGATGAATTGTAAAAGTTGAAAGGAGATGTTTTATATGTAGAAGCCCTTCGAGGTATATTATATAAGAGTGTTATGAAAATATCAACAATAGGGGAAAAAAGTATTATGAAATTAGATGCCGCTCGATGTATGAACGTCCGATGTGTATTATATAAAAGTTGTATGAAAATAGTAATAATTATGAAAAACAAGTATTATGAAATTATATTTCCCTAAATATATGAACTTGTCGAAAAAGATGAATTGTGAAAATTGAATGGAGACGTTTTGTATGTAGAAGCCGTCTGAGGTGTGTTATATAAAAGTTGTATGAAAATACTAATAATAATGAAAAACAAGTATTAGGAAATTAGATTCCCCTATATATATGAACTTGTCGAAAAAGATGAATTGTGAAAATTTAATGGAGACGTTTTGTATGTAAAAGCCGTCCGAGGTGTATCACATAAAAGTGTTATGAAAATATTAACAATAAGGGAAAAAGTATTATGAAATTAGATGCCGCTCGATGTATGAACGTCCGAGGTGTATTATATAAAAGTTGAATGAAATTAGTGATAATAATGAAAAAAAAGTATTATGAAATTTTATATATGAACTTGTCGAAAAAGATGAATTGTGAAAATTGAATGGAGACGTTTTGTATGTAGAAGCCGTCCGAGGTGTATCACATAAAAGTGTTATGAAAATATTAATAATAAGGGAGCTTTTGTGAGCTTTTAAAGTTTGCAGCCCCTCCTAATCAAGTTCTGTACACCTCTCCGTGGTAGAGTCGGTAACACGCTAGAATTTATTTTGGCATGGCTAATATACAGAGCGCCCCAGATAGGATTCTTAGTCTTTTTCTCCAAATTTCATTCTCCATCCATCTATGTGACTATTTTCGCCAGCCAGCGTCATCAAAAAAGTGGCGTTATTTGTGATAATAATGAAAAACAAGTATTATGAAATTATATTTCCCTAAATATATGAACTTGTCGAAAAAGATGAATTGTGAAAATTGAATGGAGATATTTGTATGTAGAAGCCGTCCGAGGTATAATATATAAAATTGTTATGAAAATATTAACAATAACGGAAAAAAGTATTATGAAATTAGATCGCCGCTCGATGTACGAACGTACGAAGTGTATTATATAAAAGTTGTATGAAAATAGTAATAATTGGGAAAAACAAGTATTATGAAATGAGATTCCTCTATATACATGAACTTGTCGAAAAAGATGAATTGTGAAAATTGGATGGAGATGTTTTGTATGTAGAAGCCCTTTGAGGTATATTATATGAGAGTGTTATGAAAATATCAACAATAAGGGAAAAAAGTATTATCAAATTAGATCGCCTCTCGATGTATGAACGTACGAAGTGTATTATATAAAAGTTGTATGAAATTAGTGATAAAAATGAAAAATGAAGTATTATGAAATTATATTCCGCTCGATATAGGAACTTTTCGATAAAGATGTATTGTGAAAATTGAATGGAGACGTTTTGTATGTAGAAGTCGTTCGAGGTATATTATATAAAAGTGTTATGGAAAATATTAACAATAACGGAAAAAGTATTATGAAATTAGATCGCCGCTCGATGTACGAACGTACGAGGTGTATTATATAAAAATTGTATGAAATTAAAATTAGTGATAATAATGAAAAACAAGTATTATGAAATTATATTTCGCTCGATATAGGAAGTTTTCGAAAAAGATGAATTGTAAAAGTTGAAAGGAGATGTTTTATATGTAGAAGCCCTTCGAGGTATATTATATAAGAGTGTTATGAAAATATCAACAATAGGGGAAAAAAGTATTATGAAATTAGATGCCGCTCGATGTATGAACGTCCGATGTGTATTATATAAAAGTTGTATGAAAATAGTAATAATTATGAAAAACAAGTATTATGAAATTATATTTCCCTAAATATATGAACTTGTCGAAAAAGATGAATTGTGAAAATTGAATGGAGACGTTTTGTATGTAGAAGCCGTCTGAGGTGTGTTATATAAAAGTTGTATGAAAATACTAATAATAATGAAAAACAAGTATTAGGAAATTAGATTCCCCTATATATATGAACTTGTCGAAAAAGATGAATTGTGAAAATTTAATGGAGACGTTTTGTATGTAAAAGCCGTCCGAGGTGTATCACATAAAAGTGTTATGAAAATATTAACAATAAGGGAAAAAGTATTATGAAATTAGATGCCGCTCGATGTATGAACGTCCGAGGTGTATTATATAAAAGTTGAATGAAATTAGTGATAATAATGAAAAAAAAGTATTATGAAATTAGATTCCCCTTTATATATGAACTTGTCGAAAAAGATGAATTGTGAAAATTGAATGGAGACGTTTTGTATGTAGAAGCCGTCCGAGGTGTATCACATAAAAGTGTTATGAAAATATTAATAATAAGGGAGCTTTTGTGAGCTTTTAAAGTTTGCAGCCCCTCCTAATCAAGTTCTGTACACCTCTCCGTGGTAGAGTCGGTAACACGCTAGAATTTATTTTGGCATGGCTAATATACAGAGCGCCCCAGATAGGATTCTTAGTCTTGATCCAACACGGCAATCTCTTGTCTAGTCTAAGAGATTGGGATCATCCGAAGACTGCCCTACGGTCACCTATCTAGCTCATTTATCGGACCGTGCCCACCTCCAGACTACTGGGGGTTTTAGTTTTAGGGATAGTATACCTTCCGACATTTTATCTAAGTGGTAGACAAGTCTTTTCCTGTCTATCCAACTATCCCCTAACAACTGAATCGAACTTACGACAGACCTAGTTTCAGTCCTAGAACTATGGTCTTGTGCATATGTGATAAAACTTTCGCCACTGATACTGGGCTTCAAACACATTTAAGGAAGCTACGCTGCCGGGGTGCACCCCCGGCTATCGGCAATGTTTGATCCGTATGGAGACAAACTTATAAATCTAACGCAGGAATGCGACAATACATGCGGAGAACACACCCCGTGGAGTATAATGAGGAGTTTGAGAATCTCAACGAAAAACTAATGCCCCCGTTGAATTCGAGGAAGAAGACTTCACAGATATGGCCAAACACGAACACGCCTATACTGGCCGTTTTATTAACATACATCTCCAGAGTATCTATTCTAACCGTACAATCGACTCAATCCAATATAGACGGAAACAGGATAGATACAAGGAACTCCTCGAATTCCTTAGAAAAGAAAACAACATCGAGGCCCGCGTAGACGTTCTCGAACAACTTGAGAACGAAAACGCGCGGCCCCACGAGGAAGCAGAAAGTGAAGTAGTGGAGTTCTCTCTTCTCGAGAGTTCTAGAGATCGAGGCATGGACTTAAGCTTTAAAGATCGTCAAAGTCTTAATCCGAATGCTGAGGAGTTCGTACCCATTGCGATAGAACACCAGCATAACACTATCTCTACGTTTTTATACAATTACTGGCACGCTAATGACGGATGGAACACTTATATGATATATGATAGCACTTTATTCCGTTACTCTCATTTCACCAAACTAAACCGCCATAGAGAGGGAGTGAGAAAAGAGGGGAATGAATATATTACTGCACTCTTCAACGAAGCAGGGACTGGGAAGCCCAAAACGAAGGCAAACTGAAACCGCAGGGCCCCAGTCTTTAATAACAGGAACCATTAGCGTTTTTATAAGTACAATGTCGTCCAACGACGATATCAATCCGATCGAGCCGCTTTGGCGCGCGATATCCTAGACGGGAAACCACTCTGGGGGGACGATGTAGAACCTGACATTGGGTCAATAGAGTCCGAGTACAGGGGCATATTCGGAAGTCCCTCTCTCTTAGACACCAAACCAATCTTAGATCAGTAAGAGGAACATAACCTGGACCAGCCAATTACAGAGTCAGATATCCTATGGGTCATTAACACATCAAAATCAGGGGCGGCTGGTCCAGACGCATTGCCCCTGCTAGCTCTTAAAACGGCCCTTGTGAAGAGATTGGTTCTATTATATAGTGTCATGTTTCTCTTTGGAGTTACTCCCGAGGTGTTTCTGGGCGTTACCGATACACGCCAACCAAAGAGGTTTCATGAAGATCAATGGTGTCCTGTTAAATAACATCTCACACCAAACGCTCATCAAGGAAAAAGACGTAGAGTTGGGCCATACAACATCTTGTCGTTAGACTAAAGCCTTCGATACAGTATCGCAATGGTCCACCCTGCGAGCTCTGAACAGATTCGGTATAGAAGAGACAACAAAAAGGTATATAATGGACTCCTACCTAAAATCTTATACCATTGTATCTGCTGGCAACAAGAAAACAAGGAGAATTAACATCGATAGAGGCGTAAAGCAGGGAGACCCTTTATCGCCCTATCTTTTCAACTTAGTAGTGGACGAGTTGGTTTGCGAACTAGAGAATGGTGGGTCGGGCATACCTGTCTCAGATGACATGAAGGTGTCAGTACTAGCGTATGCGGATGACCTAGTGCTATTGGCAGAGTCTGTTAAGGGTGCCACTAAGCAGCTTAGAACTGTTACTGAGTTCTTTGCGAACGAGGGATGTCGATTAACCCGACAAAGAGTGTTACCATATCGGTTAACGTCAACCGAGGCAACAAACACTCTTACGTGGTTACTCGGCCTCTATACGCGGCAGAGGATCAGATCATCTGCCGATTAACACATCAGGATATGTTTAAATACCTGGGCAGGCGGTATGGAGTCACCATTTCCGACCTCAAAATCCAGCTCTATAGAATAAACAAAGTAGTACTTCAACCGGCACAGAAACTTAACATCGTTAAACACTTCTTGTTGCCGCGCATACAAGATCAATTACAAAGCGCCATAGTCACCAAGAAGACTTTAAAATCCGCTAATACGATCATCAGAGTATCCATTAGAAAGTTTCTTGGTCTGAACCGAACATGTGCGGATGCTTATCTGCATGCCTCTATAAGAGATGGCGGCCTGGGTATAACTTGCTTATCCCAACAAGTGCCCGCCATAATGAAAAGACGCTTTAATAATTTAATAAATAGTGCTACGCCAACAACGGCAGCTGTTCTTTCCCTGCCTTATAGCGTTAAACTATATGAAAAACTGTTGATGTGGACAAATAACAGCGGCGGAAGCAGTAGCATCATCGCACGGCAGATGATCGAGAGACTGGAAAACATATATTCTAGCAATGGTCTCCACAGAAAGTGGAAGCTGGATCAACAACCCTCAGCCCTACTGGTCAGGGTCAGATTTTGAAAGAGCTGTGCAACTTCGAGGCAATCTCCTACCCACTAAGGGCATCCCGTCCAATCCACTACATGAGACAAAATGTAGGATGGGATGTGATCGTAACGAGTCACTTAGCCATGTATTACAAAAACATCCTGCGTCACATTGGCAGAGAATGAGGCGGCACCATCAGCTTGTTACGCATACGCGAAAAATTGCCGAATAGAAATGATTGGTAGTAGAAGTTGAAACCCCCATTAGATGCATCAACGGCGCATTAAAGAAACCCGATCTCGTGCTCCAGATGGGTTCAAGAGCCATACTGTGTGACATTGACGTTAGCTGGGAGGTATCTAGTTCCCTTTCCCTAGCCGCTATGAACAAGAGCGCCATTTATTGCGAGCCACGCTTCCTAAGTGCCATGACATCTCGATACCCTGGAAACATATCGTCGTGGCCCCTCTAGTCGTGGGAGCGCGTGGAATCTGGTGTTGACATAATAATATCATTTCTAGTATTCTAAGCAAGACATCAGATTTTACATTACCAAAACTATTATTGGCAGCCTTTCAATTCATCGCTATTTTATGGCTCAATCTTAAATAGACTGATTAAACATCTACTCAAACTAAGAAGCCTCAATATGATTTTCGCCCGAAGGTGTACTACCATTAGATATAGGTGGGAGTGTCGTGGGATCCTTTCAGACGCGCACCAGCCTAATACAGCTGGGGAATACAATGTCTTGGCCTCGCTTTGGAAAGGAGTCCGTCCTGGAAAGTGGCGCGGACTATGAAAACGAAATATTGGCGGGGCAGGTTAATTCCTAAGGCCCCATGTCGTGCTGTTGTGGCCACAGAGACCCACCTTTATTGATTTAAGGGTCCAGGGTGAAATAGGGTGGCACGTAGTCTCCACTGAAGGAACTGGCAAATGGAAGTAGCGGGGTTTGGAACCTTGTATGTGACAGGCCACTTTGACTGCATGATGACAAGTGTTGTAAAGTGGCTCTGTCCAGGTCCGTGCGGCTTGCCGCGGCGAAAAGACATATTTCTGATAGCCAAATGCCTCGTCATCTAAGTAGTGACGCGCATGAATGGATTAACGAGATTCACACTGTCCCTACCCACTTAACTCATAAACATTAATATCCGAACTTGGTGCGCCTACCAAATTCGGCTTTTTTTATCTTATCGTATGAAACATAGTTATAGGGTGTAACATAGACAGATTTAGCGTAAACAAAACATTTACTAGGTTAAGTCATAACCTAGTGATGTAGTGACATTGAAAGTCATAAACAGATAAACAAATACTGCTCTCGTTAACGTAATTATAAACATGGTCCTAACAGAAAATGAAAGTGACACGGACACGAGCGGGAAAAAAGACATATCGGGAGCGCAGAGTGAACCTGTTATCAAATATAGAAAACTAGTACAATCGCCGAAAAGAACACCAGGATACAAAAGAAAACAAGAAACAGACTCAGAAGAAGAAGCGGGACAGACAAACACAAGACCACAACAAGGAACAAGCATGACGGAGATAATGGAAATGGCAAGAAGATTGACCGTAGCAGTAGAACAATCCATAACCAGGAGCTCCCCGGAAGCCAGGGGAAAAATTAGCTTCACCAAAAAAGACCAACTCACCGTACGGGAAGCAATGTCAGAGATGCAACAACTGATTCATACTTATAGCGGTTGTATTTGATCAAGAAATAACGATCAACAGACTAAAAACCAACAAAGACAAGAGTAAGGACAACAATAACGACAAACTAGACGACATTTTAAACAAAATATACGACCTAGAAAGTAGACTGGATAAAATGTCAACACTACCTAAAAAGACACAGACCGCAACCCCAACACCCCCATATCCTCAAACCATCCATCAGAATAACACCCTAAACCCCCGACACCACCCACAACAAGGACATATGCCTCACTACCTGCACAAGCACCACAATTACCAATGCCTACCTGGAACTCCCCCCCGAAAATACCGAGAGTTTTCGAGACCTTGGTCAAAAACGACACAGAGGACCCTCGGAAAGCTCTCGATATTGTCAAAAAAATAGTCAAGCCATCAGAGATAGAGACCATAATAAGAACCAAAACTGGAATAATACTTGTAAATAAAGATAGAGATACACAAACAAAAATAAAAGAAAAATTAGAAAATAACACAATCCTTAAAACAAAAACAATGACGACACAACACGACCCGATAGTATTAATCACAGGCGTACAAAAAGGAATAAAAGACGAAGATCTACTTCAGGATATACTAAATGAAAACGAGGATCTACAGCAGCAGTTCGGGAATAGGATCAAAACAGAATGCAAGAGACTCGGAGGTAGACCATGTCGCAACCCTTACAAGGAAAACATATTGCTTCAGTGCCCAGCGGACATCTTCAGGGCCATCATGTCAAAAGGATACATCTACATCGACCTAACGAAACTTTACACGCAGGAACACGTCTCAGTGACCCTATGTTTCAAATGCAGTAGATACGGACACTCGGCCAAATACTGCACTGGCCAAAAATACACTTGTTTCCGGTGCGGAGACGCGCATGACCCAAAAACATGCACAACGATAGATGTAGATTGCCACAACTGCAGACTGCTTAGATTACCACAAACTAGGCACGAAGCAAGAGATAGAAACTGCCCAATTTACATAAAAAAACTGAACAAGATCAGACGCAATATTAACTACTAAAACACACCCACACACAAAACACACACCAACATAGATGACAATAAAATTTATACAGCATAACAGCGGAAAAGGTAAAAGAGCGACAGACCAGCAGTTCCAAACATGCAATGATCAAGACATCGACATAATCCTAATACAGGAACCATTTCACGACATAAAGCCACCTCCTAACTACATAATGACGAGACACAATAAACATAGTAAAACATGCACAATCACAAAGGCTAAGTACAAACCGATGACGATCACCTCTATGACTGACGGGAATACCACAACCATCCAATTACAAGACATAACAATACACATCATCAATATATACGACGAACCAGGGGGCAATAGGAATAAAAGACTAGATAGACACATAAGGAAAATAGAGGAAATAACAAACCCCTTTATACTAGCGAGAGACTTCAATGCAAAAAACACTGGATGGAGAGGAGACACAAATGACGCCAGAGGAGAGAACATACTGGACTGGATAACTTCGAAAACCTACTTTATTAATAACACACACGACATCCCACCGACATTTATCAGCAATAGAGGGAAAAGTTGGGTAGACTTAACTATAACAAAGGAAGTAACCTTAACGGACTGGACTGTACAGAACGAGGAGACAACATAAGACAAAACATGAGAGATGAGCGACAAAAAACAAGAAAAATAAAATACGACTTTAACAACACGGATAACGAGCAAATTAAAAGAATTACAGATAATCTTGACTGGACCCCGCTGCACGACGCAGAAAGTACAGCGCAGAAATACCAAAACAACTATGTTAATATCATGGAAAACGGGCTAAAAAAAAAAAAAGAAAAACTCAAATATGGTGGACCCAAGAGCTGACCAAACTAAGACAGAAAGCGAACAAGAAACGAAAACAATATCAACAAGAACAAGACCCAATAGAAAGAACAATTAAACTAAACATATACAGAGAACAAAGAATATACAAAAAAGAGATAAAAGGAAATAAAATAAACTCATTACGCCAATTCCTCACCGACAATGACCCGGATAACCCATGGGAAACAGCATATAAAATACTAAGAGCAGGAACCACAACCGACCACTCCCTCAAAACGATAGAAAAACAGGACGGAACAAGGACAACCACAAGAGAGGAGACAATAATGACATTACACGAAATATACATCCCTCCAGACGACATACAAAACGACACCCCCCTACAAACAGAAAAAAGACAAAATATGACCAGGGACTTCACCACACCCGAAGATCCGATCTTCACAGAACAAGAAGTACAGTGGACAGTAGCAATAATAAAAAACAAAAAAGCGACATCAAATGACAATATACCTAAAGAGATAATAAACATAACAAACGAATACAACGTCAGAGAATTAACATCACTATATAACGCATGCCTACAAGAAGGACACTTTCCTAACATTTGGAAGACCTCAGACATGGTGTGGTTATCAAAAAAGAACGGCTCTAAAAGACCAATCTGCCTGCTACCAACACTAGGGAAAATTCTCGACAAAATGACAGCGAAAAGACTAACTTACTACCTAGAACAGACAAACAATATTGACGATAGGCAATACGGTTTCAGAGATGGACGGAAACCACAGAAGCCATTGACAAAATAATAACAAAAATACGACACAATAAAGACCACAAAATACATAAACTGGTCATAACATTAGACATGAGCAACGCGTTCAACACAGCCTGGACACCACAAATAGTAGACATACTAAGACAAAAAAATATACCACGAAACATCGCTAAACTATGCACCGACTTTCTTAGGCACAGACACATACGAACCGAAAACATAGAGACCGACACACACAGAGGGTGCCCACAAGGCTTCAGCCTCGGACCGACTCTATGGAATCTAATTATGGAGGACTGGTTCAGACACCTAGATGAGTCAGGAGGACTAGACGTAGAGGACATGATTCAAGCCTTTGCGGACGACCAAATAATCCTACTGATGGGAACCTCATTAAACGTTTTAGAGCGAAAATGGAGTAATATTTGAGCCTCTTGCACAAAATGGGCTGAAAACCAGAAACTGACTTACAACAAAGAGAAGACGGAAATTATGTTCATACCCTACAAAACAACGAGACAACCAAGACTAAAAATTGACGGACATACAGTACAAATCAAGGACAACATAGAATACTTAGGACTGACAATTGACACAGGACTACTATTCCTAGACCACATAAAAAAAAATTAGAAAAAAAACCTCTGACATAGCGAGTAAACTGATAGCAGTCACGGGAAGAAAATGGGGACGAAAACCGTTAATACTTCGACACATATACGAACACGCAATAAAACCTATGGTACTTTACGCCTCAGAAATATGGGGACATAGATACAAAGACTCGAGAATAATTAAACAATTAAGAGCAACAGAAAGACCTTACATACTAGCTAAAACAAAAGCATACAGGACAACACCCACCTCGGCCTTGCATGTGCTTGCGGGGGTAACCCCCCTACAGGCGGACGCCGGGGCGAGATAGAAAACATACACCAGACGAAAGCTGCTACTAAACACACTGCATACCTACACAATAGACAAATCACACCCGACTAGAAGACCACTACACCTGCGTTTAACAGACGAGACACAAGAAGAACAAACTACACAACTGCACATCTACACTGACGCTAGCAAAAAAGATGAGAGTTCAACCATAGGAATATACATAAAAAATACCATACAACATCATAAAATTAAGATAACCACTACATGCGACATCAACACACTCGAGCTGTACGCTATATACATGGGAACAATAAAACTACTTGAATTAGCGCAAAACACACCAGCGACAGAAATAATACATACAGACTCAAAGAACGCAATGTACACACTACAACACATGAACACTAACACAAAAATCACAACAAAACTGACAAAAAATATACAAGACCTTGAACAAACGGGAAGAAGGATTTCGATACAATACACAAACAGACAACATCATGGAATGCAAATAGCAGATAGGTTAGCGAAAGATTCGCACGAACAACCGGAACAGTTTCAGTAACAAAATTGCTTTACTACCAAGAAATTTTTTTATTTGAATTCGAAACCAAAAAATATCTCCCTTCATGTATGTTAATTTACTTATTGATATTGTAGGATTTAAACATTTGACGGTAAATCATTCTTTAAATTTCAAGGATCCACATTCTAGCGCTCATACGCAAAACATAGAGAGGACATGGAGAACGGCGAGGGCAAATATATCCAAATATGACTCGAAAGAAGAGAACATGTTTGGGTATATTGCCGAATTTTTGTTTCGCACAAAATATAATAATCATTGTCAAAGACTACATAACTTTCTTATAATTTTACATGAGTTTTGTGATAATATTAGCAATAACAATAATTAATAGTTTTAGAAGCAGTTTTTGTTTTTTATTGTTTTTGTTTTTTTTTGAAGAAATATTTGATGTTTGTTAAGACTACAAAATTTATTAAAGAAAAGTTTTATATTCATGTTCAGATTAAAATATTTGAAGATTTCGCAATGTAAATTTTTTTTTTCAATTATAATAAAATAGTTATTTTCCTAACAAGTGCGGAAATTGATACTTTCCCGCACGCGACTGCAGTTGTCCCGAACGACGCGGAGCGGAGTTCGGGCAAGCGGTCAAGTGCGGGAAAGATACTTTACGCATGAGTTAGGAACATTCTTTTTTCTACGACCGTATATACAAAAAAGTATACCAACCCATTTTTCAAAAATTATTTTATTCCAACAAACATAATAATATACAAAATTTTAACTAAAAACTACTAATTATTATAAATTTTAATATTGAAAACACAATTTGTTGCATTCTGTAGACTAGACTAGAATTGCCGGTCCAGTGGAGTTATTTGGTTTCAACTGGAAGGTAGATGACGTCGATGAGGATGGCATCGGTTGCAGGTCGCATAAAGATGACGATGACGGCAACGGTTTTAAGTCATTTGGCAGGTAACAGCTCAGAATTAGTTTCATTTGCAGCGTTCAAAATGGCTTCGGGAAGTTCTTCGTCGGATGAATCCATTAATATTATTGTATCGGATTCGGTTTAATGTGGTTTAATTTAGAAGAAGATTGCACTTATTCGGTCACTTCCAAAACGTTTTGAACAACTTTGACGTTTTAGTAACAATTACATGGTTATATAAAAAATATCTGTATTATTTTATATTTTGAAAAAATTAAGAATGCTACAAAAAGCTAGAAAATGTTTAAATTTTATTTGATGGACTATTTCGCAAATATTTATTTACCTAGTAACAATAGTAAAGAAGAAGTGAAAAACTATCTAATAAAGTCAAAATTTGCACAATTTTACTTTCCCGCACTAGTGCGGAAAAGAGACACTTTCAAAACTAAAATGCGTGCGGGAAAGTGGGTTAAAACGCACGGTCGTAGAAAAAATATTTTTTTGTTTGTAAATAAAATGATTATTGTTTACTGTGTTGTTTTCATTTCATACAAAAGATAAGTTTAAAGAATAGAATTATGTAACAATTGTTGAACAGCATTATTTTGTGCTCTTTTAGCAACCCCCCCCCCAGCGACACCCACCCCTCAATAGTTAACTCCCCGAGACAGAATTTAAAATATTTTTTCAAATTCAAAGTCTTTAATTACAACTTTGAAGTTGAAATTCGGATTACAAATATATCATTATACATTATAATCTAAGCCCATTTTTTACTTCAATTTTATTGTTTCGTCCGCTTTAACAAAGTTGAGGTTAAAAATGGATCTTATAAAATTTATTTTGAACCTCAAAAGTGTATCAATGCCATACAAACAATGTTATAATAATTTATGATGACATTGATGACCAAAATAAGATTTTTAGATCAGTTTAAGACATCAAAATCTTCTCAGGTTTACTCCCGAACGGTTTCACGTACTCTTGAACTCTCTCTTCAAAGTGCTTTTCAACTTTATTCATATAGTCATATTTAGACTTAGATGGAGTTTACCACCCACTTAGGGCTGCACTCTCAAGCAACCCGACTCTCAGGAGAGATCCTTACGCAATCGGCAATGGTCGCTACGGGCCTGGCATCCTCTATGGGCTGTGGCCCCGTTCAAGAAGGACTTGGACGCGCCGCACGATCTCGTGATAAACGGATCCTCCCTAACACCACATTTCCCGGTGGCCGATATCGACCACGGGATTCGGTGCTGGGCTTTTCCCTGTTCGCTCGCAGCTACTGAGGGAATCCTAGTTAGTTTCTTTTCCTCCGCTTAATAATATACTTAAATTTAGTGTGTAATCTCACCTGCTCTGAGGTCGATATATATTATAATATTTAAATACAATTCGCTAAATTATCACAAAAAAAACTGATTCCCCGTTACCCGTTACAACCATGGTAGGCGCAGAACCTACCATCGACAGTTGATAAGGCAGACATTTGAAAGATTCGTCGCCGGTGCGAGACCGTGCGATCAGCGAAAAGTTATTCAGAGTCACCAAATTGTACGATGACGAGCAAGCCCGCCACCGATTGGTTTTGATCTAATAAAAGCGCTCCTTCCGTCTCCGGTCGGAACTCTGTTTGCATGTATTAGCTCTAGAATTACCACAGTTATCCAAGTAAATGTGGGTACGATCTAAGGAACCATAACTGATTTAATGAGCCTTTCGCGGTTTCACCTTAATTTGGCTTGTACTGAGACATGCATGGCTTAATCTTTGAGATAAGCATATGACTACTGGCAGGATCAACCAGGGAACTATTTGTGTATTTTATAATAAAACTATTATCGAAAAAGTTTTAATAACAATATCCACCATAATGAGGATGAGAATTATGATGACGTTTTTTCATATTACATATATTTTATATTTATACATAATATTATAATCATCTATATTCTCGTGTATATAAACACATTGTTATTTACTTTTTCGTTTGCGTGTTTGCTGCACTTATTATTGGAAATATATAATTTTCAGCGCCACGCTTTATTTATATTTTTCATAAAATATCACCGATTCGACTATAAATCTATCTAAAATTAATCGAAATGATAAAATAAGATAATTACGTCGACCGGACTAGAATTTCGACATTATCTCTCCCCTCGCTAGATTGTAAGCGACATGGTTTAATTATGAAAAACAAGTATTATGAAATGAGATTTCCCTAAATATATGAACTTGTCGAAAAAGATGAATGGTGAAAATTGAATGGAGATGTATTGTATGTAGAAGCCGTTCGAGGTATATTATATAAAAGTGTTATGAAAATATTAACAATAACGGAAAAAAGTATTATGAAATTAGATCGCCGCTCGATGTACGAACGTCCGAGGTGTATTATATAAAAGTTGTATGAAAATAGTAATAATTATGAAAAAAAAGTATTATGAAATGAGATGTATGTTAGGTTAGGTTGTGTGAAGCGATGCACACCTGGGACAACTTCTGATGGATATTATGAAGATTTTTCCATCCACACTAAAAAAAAGGTTAGGTTAGGTTAGTTTAAAGTTTTATGAAAATAGAAACCGTTCGAAGTGTAACATATAAAAGTTGTATGAAATAGTAATAATAATGAAAAAAAAAATTATTATCAAAGTAGATTCTGCTCGATATATAAACTTGACGAGATAGATGTATTGTGAAAATTAGATTAGAAAAAGTTAGTGTTTAGTTTGTCGTCTGGCCTGCAGAGGGCGCTAATGTCTATAAAACCGTGTTAAGTTCGGTGACTCGCCGGCAGAGGGCGCTAGTGTCTATAAAACCGTATTAAGTTTGTCGTCTGGCCGGCAGAGAGCGCTAGTGTCTAGTATTATGATGAAATGAGATTTCCCTAAATATATGAACTTGTCGAAAAAGATGAATTGTGAAAATTGAATGTAGATGTTTTGTATGTAGAAGCCGTTCGAGGTATATTATATAAAAGTGTTATGGAAAATATCAACAATAACGAAAAAAAGTATTATGAAATTAAATTCCGCTCGATATAGGAACTTGTCGAAAAAGATGAATTGTGAAAATTGAATGGAGGTGTTTTGTATGTAGGAGCCGTTCGGGGTGTAACATATAAAAGTTGTATGAAAATAGTAATACAAAGGGAAAAAAATATTATGAAATTATATTCCGCTCGATATAATAGGTACTTGTCCAAAAATAAAGAAATAATGTATGTTAGGTTAGGTTGTGTGAAGCGATGCACACCTGGGACAACTTCTGATGGATATTATGAAGATTTTTCCATCCACACACACAATTTTGACCGAAAATTTCGACTTTTGGCTCCATCTAGACCCCCCAAAGGGGTAATTTCAAAAATTCTGATATTTTTGGATTGCGAAAAATCAGGTCTCTCGCGCTAGGCTAAAAATTTTCCGAATTTCGGTGAAAAATTTTTTGGGAATTTACTTTTCAATTTCAATTTGCGAAGCGAGGGATGTCAATTAACCCGACAAAGAGTGTTGCCATATCGGTTAACGTTAACCAAGGCAACAAGCACTCTTACGTGATTACTCGGCCTCTATTCGCGGCAGAGGGTCAGTTCATCCGCCAATTAACACCTCAGGATATGTTTAAATACCTGGGCAGGCAGTATGGAGTCTTGGGACAGACTCGATCCACCATTTCCGACCTCAAAATCCAGCTCGATAGAATAAACAAAGCAGGACTTCAACCCGTACAGAAACTTAACATCGTTAAACACTTCTTGTTACCGCGCATACAAAATCAATTACAAAGCGCCATAGTCACCAAGAAGACTTTAAAATCCGCTGATACAATCATTAGAGTATCCGTTAAAAGTTTCTTGGTCTGAACCGAACATGTGCTAATGATTATCTGCATGCCCCTATAAGAGGTGTCAGCCTGGGTATAACTTGCTTATCCGAACAAGTGTCCGCCATAATGAAAAGACGCTTCAATAATTTAATAAATAGTGCTATGCCAACAACGGCAGCTGTTCTTTCCCTGCCTTATAGCGTCAAACTATATGAAAAACTGTTGATGTGGACAAATAACAGCGGCGGCAGCAGTAGCATCATCGCACGGCAGATAATCGAGAGACTGGAAAACGGATATTCTGGCAATGGTCTCCATCAAGGTGACTGCTCCACAGAAAGTGGTAGCTGGGTCAACAACCCTCCGCCCTACTGGTCAGGGTCAGATTTTAAAAGAGCTGTGCAGCTTCGAGGCAATCTTCTACCCACTAGGGGAATCCCGTCCAATCCACTACATGAGAGAAAATGTAGGATGGGATGTGATCGTAACGAGTCACTTAGCCATGTATTACAAAAACGTCCTGCGTCACATTGGCAGAGAATAAGGCGGCACGACCAGCTCGTTAATTCGCGAAAAATTGCCGAGAAGAAATGATGGGTAGTAGAATTTGAACCCCACATTAAATGCATCGACGGCGCATTAAAGAAACCCGATCTCGTGCTCCAAATAGGTTAAAGAGCCATAGTGTGCTAGCTCCCTTTCCCTAGCCGCTCTAAATAGGAGCGCCATTTATAGCGTGCCACGCTTCCTAAGTGCCATGACATCCCGATACCCTGGAAAACATATTGTCATGGCCCCTCTAGTCGTGGGAGCGCGTGGAATCAGGTGTCGAGATAATAATATCATTTCTAGTATTCTAAGCAAGACATCAGATCTTACATTACCAAAACTATTATTCGCAGCCTTTCAATTTATCGCTATTTTATGGCTCAATCTTAAATAGACTGATGAAACATCTACTCAAACTAAGAAGCCTCAATATGATTTTCTCCCGAAGGTGTACTACCATTAGATACAGGTAGATTTAATATTTTTATTCTAAATATTTTTATAGATATCATCCACCTTCGGCTATCGAGGACCACTGTGCACTTCCAGACCTGGTACCTGGGAACATGGACAGGGAGTGTCGTGGGATACTTTCACACGCGCACCAGCCTAATACAGCTGGGGAATACAATGTCTTGGCCTCGCTTTGGAAAGGAGTCCGTCCTGGAAAGTGGCGCGGACTATGAATACGAAATATTGGCGGGGCAGGTTAATTCCTAAGGCCCCATGTCGTGCTGTTGTGACCACCGAGTACCACCTTTATTGATTTAAGTGTCCAGGGTGAACTAGGGTGGCACGTAGTCTCCACTGAAGGAACTGGCAAATGGAAGTAGCGGGGTTTGGGACCTTGTATGTGACAGACCACTTTGACTAGATGACGACAAGTGTTGAGAACTGGCTCGGTCCAGGTCCGTGCGGCTTGCCGCGAAAAGACACACCTAGTAATAATGATGTATTATGAAATAGTATATAGTATTATGAAATGAGATTGCTCTCGATATCAGAACTTGTCGAAAAAGATGAATTGTGAAAATTGAATGGAGTTGTTTTGTATGTAGAAGCCGTCCGAGGTGTATCACATAAAAGTGTTATGAAAATAGTAACAATAACGAAAAAAGTATTATGAAATTAGATGCCGCTCGATGTATGAACGTCCGAGGTGCATTATATAAAAGTTGTATGAAATTAGTGATAAAAATGAAAAACAAGTATTATGAAATTAGATTGCGCTCGATATAGGAACTTGTCGAAAAAGATGAATTGTGAAAATTGAATGGAGATGTTTTGTATGCAGAAGCCGTCTGAGGTGTGTTATATAAAAGTTGTATGAAAATATTAACAATAAGGGAAAAAAGTATTATGATATTAGATGGCCGCTCGATGTTTGACGTCTGAGGTGTATTCTATAAAAGTTGTATGAAAATAGTAATAATAATGAAAAACAAGTGTTATGAAATGAGATTCCCCTATATATATGAACTTGTCGAAAAAGATGAATTGTGAAAATTGAATAGAGACGTTTTGTATGCAGAAGCCGTCTGAAGTGTGTTATATAAAAGTTGTATGAAAGTAGTAAAAATAATGAAAAACAAGTATTAGGAAATTAGATTCACCTGTATATATGAACTTGTCGAAAAAGATGAATTATAAAAATTGTATGGAGACGTTTTGTATGTAGAAGCCGTTCGAGGTATATTATATAAAAGTGTTATGAAATATTAACAATAAGAGAAAAAAGTATTATGAAATTAGATGCCGCTCGATGTATGAACGTCCGAGGTGTATTATATAAAACTTGTATGAAAATAATAATAATAATGAAAAACAAGTATTATGAAATTAGATTCCCCTATATCAGGGGTGCTCAAACGGTCGATCGCGATCGACCAGTCGATACAAAGTTTATTATTAAATAGTGGAAAATGAGTGCAGTGAAGAAATCTAAAACGTATCATTTTAATAAGGATTGGGAGGAAGAATTTTTCTTTTGTATGGTGAAGGATAAGTGCATTTGTGTTATTTGTCGTGCGTCAGTTGCAATACCTTAGCGTGTTAACTTAGAGAGGCATCATAAAACGGTTCATAAAAACTATCAAAAGGATTTTCCGCCACAGAGTGAATTAAGAAAACGAAAAGTAAGTGATTTTATATCTTGTTTAAAATAAGAATAAACCATGTTCAGAAGACCAGCCAAACAATCAAAAGCTGCTACGATCGCGTCATTTAAAATATCTCATATATTTGCGAAACACAAGAAACCATTCGAAGATGGATCGGTGGCGAAGGAAGCATTTATTGAAACGGGTGAGACTTTATTTGGAGATTTTAAAAATAAAACAGAAATCATGTCTGCTATTAGAGAACTTCAGTTATCTCGTCCGACTGTCACAAGGCGTATTGAAGTCATGAGTCAGGACATCTCAGATAAACTAAAACATGATATCATGGAATGTACATACTTTTCTTTACAGTTCGACGAATCCACCGATATGACAGACACTGCCCAGCTGTGTATTTTTATTCGGATAGTATTCAATGACATGTCGGCTAAGGAAGAATTTTTGACAATCATTCCTCTGAAGGGGAAGACCCGTGGCGAAGATATATATGAAGTTTTCTTTAATTTTGTAAAAAACTACGAGCTACCAATATATAAATTAGTGTGCATTACAACCGATGGAGCACCAGCAATGACTGGAAACAAAAACGATTTTGTGGCATTGTGTCGAGCTAATGAAGAATTCCCTTCATTTTTTTCATTCCATTGCATTATACATCAACAACTTTTGTGTTCCAAAGTTTTAAACACGGAGAAAATTATGGGCATTGCAACAAAAATTGTGAATTCCATCCGTGCACGTGGCTTGCAACGGCGGTGGCGGCTCTTTCAGTTGCATTTGGAAGATAGTCACCTATCTGGCTCCTTTATCGGACCGTGCCCACCTCCAGACTCCAGGGGGTTTTAGTTTTAGGGATAGTACACCTTCCGACTTTTTATCTAAGTGGTAGACAAGTCTCTTCCTGTCTATCCAACTATCCCCTAACAACTGAATCGAACTTACGACAGACCTAGTTTCAGTCCTAGAACTATGGTCTTGTGCATATGTGGTAAAACTTTCGCCACTGATACAGGGCTTCAAACCCATTTAAGAAGGCTACGCTGCCGGGGTGCACCCCCGGCTGACGGCAATGTTTGCTCCGTATGGAAACAAACTTATAAGTCTTAAGCTGGAATGCGACAACACATGCGGAGAACACACCCCGTGGAGTACAATGAGGAGCTTGAGAATATCTACGAAAAGCCTAATGCCCCCGTTGAATTCGAGGATGAAGACTACATAGAAATGTCCAAACACGAACACGCCTATACTGGCCGTTTTATTAACATACATCTCCAGAGTATCTATTCTAACCGTACAATCGACTCAATCCAATATAGACGGAAACAGGATAGATACAAGGAACTCCTCGAATTCCTTAGAAAAGAAAACAACATCTAGGCCCTCGAACAACTTGAGAACGAAAACGCGCGGCCCCACGAGGAAGCAGAAGGTGAAGTAGTGGAGTTCTCTCTTCTTGAGAGTCCTAGAGATCGGAGCAGGGACTCGAGCTTTAAAGATCGTCAAAGTCTTAATCCGAATGCTGAGGAGTTCGTACCCATTGCGATAGAACACCAGCATAACACTATCTCTACGTTTTTATACAATTACTGGCACGCTAATGACGGATGGAACACTTATATGATAGCACTTTATTCCGTTACTCTCATTTCAACAACCTAGATCGCCATAGAGAGGGAGTGAAAAAAGAGGTGAATTAATATATTACTGCACTCTTCAACGAAGCAGGGACTGGGAAGCCCAAAACGAAGGCAAATTGAAACCGCAGGGCCCCAGTCTTTAATAACAGGAACCATGAGCGTTTTTATAAATACAATGTCGTCCAACGACGATATCGATCCGATCGAGCCGCTTTGGCGCGTGAAATCCTAGACGGGAAACCACTCTGGGGGGACGATGTACAACCTGACATTGCGTCAATAGAGTCCGAGTACAGGGGCATATTCGGAAGTCCCTCTCTCTTAGACAACAAACCAATCTTAGATCAGTAAGAGGAACATAAGCTGGACCAGCCAATTACAGAGTCAGATATCCTATGGGCCATTAACACATCAAAATCAGGGGCGGCTGGTCCAGACGCAGTGCGCCTGCTAGCTCTTAAAACGGCCCCTGTGAAGAGATTGGTTCTATTATATAATGTCATGTTTCTCTTTGGAGTTACTCCCGAGGTGTTTCTGGGCGTTACCGATACACGCCAACCAAAGAGGTTTCATGAAGATCAATGGTGTCCTGTTAAATAACATCTCACACCAAACGCTCATCAAGGAAAGAATACGTAGAGTTAAGCCATAAACATCTTGTCGTTAGACCTTTTTAAAGCCTTCGACACGGTATCGCAATGGTCCACCCTGCGAGCTCTGAACAGGTTCGGTATAGACGAGACAACATAAAGGTATATAATGGACTCCTACCTAAAATCTTATACCATAGTCTCTTCTGGCAACAAGAAAACAAGGAGAATTAACATCGATAGAGGCGTAAAGCAGGGAGACCCTTTATCGCCCTATCGTTTCAACTTAGTAGTGGACGAGTTGGTTTGCGAACTAGAGAATGGTGGGTCGGGCATACCTGTCTCAGATGACATGAAGGTGTCAGTACTAGCGTATGCGGATGACCTAGTGCTATTGGCAGAGTCTGTCAAGGGTGCCACTAAGCAGCTTAGAACTGTTACTGAGTTCTTTGCGAAGCGAGAGATGTCGATTAATCCGACAAAGAGTGTTGCCATATCGGTTAACGTCAACCGAGGCAACAAACACTCTTACGTGGTTACTCGGCCTCTGGGCGTTACCGATACACGCCAACCAAAGAGGTTTCATGAAGATCAATGGTGTCCTGCTGAATAACATCTTACACCAAACGCTCATCAAGGAAAGAAGACGTAGAGTTAAGCCATATAACATCTTGTCGTTAGACCTTTCTAAAGCCTTCGACACAGTATCGCAATGGTCCACCCTGCGAGCTCTGAACAGGTTCGGTATAGACGAGACAACAAAAATGTATATAATGGACTCCTACCTAAAATCTTATACCATACTCTCTGCTGGCAACAAGGAAACAAGGAGAATCAATATCGATAGAGGCGAAAAGCAGGGAGACCCTTTATCGCCCTATCTTTTCAACTTAGTAGTGGATTAGTAGGGCGAACTGGAGAATGGTGGGTCGGGCATACCTGTCTCAGATGACATGAAGGTGTCAGTACTAGCGTATACGGATGACCTAGTGCTATTGGCAGAGTCTGTCAAGAGTGCCACTAAGCAGCTTAGAAATGTTACTGAGTTCATTGCGAAGCGAGGGATGTCGATTAACCCGACAAAGAGTGTTGCCATATCGGTTAACGTCAACTGAGGCAACAAACTCTCTTACGTGGTTACTCGGCCTCTATTCGCGGCAGAGGGTCTGTTCATCCGCCAATTAACACCTCTGGATATGTTTAAGTACCTGGGCAGGCGGTATGGAGTCATGGGACAGACTCGATCCACCATTTCCGACCTCACAATCCAGCTCTATAGAATAAACAAAGTAGGACTTCAACCGGCACAGAAACCTAACATCGTTAAACACTTCTTGTTGCCGCGCATACAAAATCAATTACAAAGCGCCATAGTCACCAAGAAGACTTTAAAATCCGCTGATACAATCATTAGAGTATCCGTTAAAAGTTTCTTGGTCTGAACCGAACATGTGCGGATGCTTATCTGCATGCCTCTATAAGAGGTGGCGGCCTGGGTATAACTTGATTATCTCGTGCTCCAGATGGGTTCAAGAGATATACTGTGTGACATTGCCGTCAGCTAGGAAGTATCTAGTTCCCTTTCCCTAGCCGCTCTGAACAAGAGCGCCATTTATAGCGAGCCCTTGATTGGGACCTTGTATGTGACAGGCCACTTTGACTGCATGATGACAAGTGTTGAGAACTGGCTCTGTCGAGGTCCGTGCGGCTTGCCGCGGCGAAAAAACACATTTCTGATAGCCAAATGCCTCGTCATCTAATTAGTGACGCGCATGAATGGATTAACGAGATTCACACTGTCCCTACCCTACACACTTTATATCCGAACTCGGTAGAGAACGGACACGTTTGCTTCAGTGGCGTTAATCGACGGTGATCTCAAATATTCTTTATTTCATGCCGCGTGCACGTGACGAAGTGATGAACAGTGTTTTTATTGTATTGCGTGGTAAGTAAAAAGAAAAAAAAAAGAAAGAAACTTTATCTCAAATAATCTTTATTCCAAACCGTGTGCACGTGATAAAGTGATGAACATTTTTATTATTTTATGTTGTAAGTAAAAAGAAAAAAAAAAAAAAAAAAAAATTTTACCTCTATATTCTCGGCTCCAAACTGCGCGCACGTGTTAAAGTGCTGAACAGTATTTATATTATATTATATTATTTGTAAGTAAAAAAAAAACTTTTATCTCTTAAATATAAAAAATCGACTAAGAGAACACCAAAGCAAAAAAAAAGACAAGAAACTGACTCAGAAGAAGAAGAAGAGGAAGCAGGACAAACAAGACCACAACAGGAAACAAGTATGACAGATATAATGAAAAGGACGAAGACATTGACCAAAACAGTAGAACAGGCCATAACCAGAAGCTCACCAGAGTCGAAGGGAAAGATCAGCTTTACCAAAAAAGACCAACTGACTGTACGGGAAGCAATGACCGAAATGCAACAACTGGTTCATACACTCATAGCTGTTGCATATGACCAAGAAGTAACGATCAACAGACTAAAGACTAACACGGACAAAGACAAAAATAACGACAAACTAAACATGATCTTAAATAAAGTAAACGACCTAGAGAGCAGACTGAACAAAGTGTCAATCCCAACACCTCCACAACCTAAAGTCACCCACCAAAACCTCCCGACTCAACCCACAACAAGGACATACGCCTCGCTGGTTGCACAAGCACCACAACCACAGACTTGGAACTCCCCCCCGAAAACACCGAGAGTTTTCGAGACCCTGGTCAAAAACGACACAGAGGACCCTCAGAGAGCTCTCGATATTGTTAAAAAAATTGTCAAACCAACTGACATAGAGACCATAAGAAGAACTAAAACCGGAATAATCCTTATAAACAAAGACAAAGACACACAAACAAAAATAAAAGAAAAACTAGACAACAACACAAATCTAAAGACAAAAGCAATGACGACGCAACAGGACCCGATAGTACTCATCACAGGCGTACAAAAAGGAATAAAAGCCGAAGATCTACTTCAAGACATACTAAACGAGAACGAGGACTTACAACGACAATTCGGGAATAGAATTAAAACAGAGTGCAAGAGACTCGGAGGTAGACCATGTCGCAATCCCTACAAGGAAAATATACTGCTTCAGTGCCCAGCCGACATCTTCAGAGCCATTAAGACAAAAGGACACATATACATAGACCTGACGAAACTCTACACACAAGAACACATCCCGGTGACCCTATGCTTCAAATGCAGCAGATACGGACACTCGGCCAAATACTGCACTGACCAAAAATACACCTGTTACCGGTGCGGAGACGCACACGACCCAAAAACATGTACAACGACAGACGTTAATTGCCACAATTGCAGACTGCTTAGATTACCACAAACAAGACACGAAGCAAGAGACAGAAACTGCCCAATATACATAAAAAAACTGAACGAGACAAGACGCAACATTAACTACTAAAACACACACACACACACACACAAAACAAAAGACAAACTAGAAACTCACAAACACAAAACACACAACAACATAGATGACAATAAAATTTTTACAGCATAATAGCGGAAAGGGTAAAAGAGCGACAGACCAGCTGCTACAAACATGTAACGAACAAGACATCGACATAATCCTAATACAAGAGCCATTCCACGACATAAAGCCACCTCCTAACTACATAATAACGAGTCACAATAAACATAGCAAAACATGTACAATCACAAAGGCCGTGTACAAACCGATTACGATCACCTCTATGACTGACGAGAATACCACAACCATCCAAATACAATTACAAGACACAACAATACACATCATCAATATATACGACGAGCCAGGGGGCAATAGAAATAAAAGACTAGATAGACACAGAAGGAAAATAGAGGAAATAAAAAACCCCTTTATACTGGCAGGAGACTTCAACGCCAAAAACACCGGATGGGGAGGAGACATAAATGACGACAGAGGAGAGGACATAGTGGACTGGATAACTTCGAGAACTTACTTTATAAATAACACACATGACAGCCCACCGACATTTATTAGCAACAGAGGGAAAAGCTGGGTAGACTTGACTATTACAAAGGAAATAACCTTAACGGACTGGATCGTACATAACGAGGAGACACTCAGCGACCACGCATATATAACATACAACATAAGACAAAACATGAGATATGATCGACAAAAAACAAATAAGACAAAATATGACTTTAACAACACAGATAACGAGAAAATTAAAAGAATCACGGATAATCTTGACTGGACCCTGCTCTACGACGTAGAAAGTACAGCGCAAAAATACCAAAACAACTACGTTAAAATCATGGAAAACGGGCTAAAAAAAGGAAAAAGGAAAAAAAGAAAAAAAACTCAAATATGGTGGACCCAAGAGCTGACCAGACTAAGACAGAAAACGAACAAGAAACGAAAACAATATCAACAAGAACAAAACACAATAGAAAGAGCAACTAAACTAAACTTATACAGAGAACAAAGAAGAATATACAAAAAAGAGATAAAAAGAAATAAAATAAACTCACTACGCCAATTTCTCACCGACAATGACCCGGATAATCCATGGGAAACAGCATATAGAATACTAAGAGCAGGGACCACAACCGACTACTCACTCAAAACGATAGAAAAACAGGACGGAACGTGGATAACTACAAGAGAGGAGACAATAATGACTTTACACGAAATGTACTTCCCCCCAGACGACATACAAAACGACACCCCACTACAAACCGAAAAAAGAAAAAATATGACCAGAGACTTTACGACACCCGAAGACCCGATCTTTACAGAACAAGAGGTACAGTGGACAGTAGCAATAATGAAAAACAAAAAAGCGACATCAAATGACAATATACCAAAAGAAATAATAAACATAACAAACGAATACAACGTCAAAGAACTAACATCACTATATAACGCATGCCTACAAGAAGGACACTTTCCTAACATTTGGAAGACCGCAGACATGGTGTGGTTACCAAAAAAGAACGGCTCCAAAAGACCAATCTGCCTGCTACCAACACTAGGGAAAATTCTCGACAAAATGACAGCAAAAAGACTAACTTACTACCTAGAACAGACAAACAATATTGACGAGAGGCAATACGGTTTCAGAGAGGGACGGACAACCACAGAAGCCATTGACAAAATAATCACAAAAATAAGACACAACAAAGACCACAAAATACATACGTTGGTCATAACATTAGACATGAGCAACGCGTTTAACACAGCCTGGACACCACAAGTGGTAGACATACTAAGACAAAAAAATATACCACGAAACATCGCTAAACTATGCACCGACTTCCTTAAGCACAGACACATACGAACCGAAAACATAGAGACCGACACACACAGAGGATGCCCACAAGGCTCCAGCCTCGGACCGGCTCTCTGGAATCTAATTATGGAGGACTGGTTCAGGTACTTAGACGAGACAGGAGGACTAGACATAGACGACATGATTCAAGCCTTTGCGGACGACCAAATAATCCTACTGACGGGAACCTCACTAAACGTTCTAGAGCGGAAATGGAGGAGCATCTGGGCCGCTTGCACAAAATGGGCTGAAAACCAAAAACTGACTTACAACAAAGAGAAGACAGAAATTATGTTCATACCCTACAAAACAACGAGACAACCGAGACTAAAAATGGACGGACATACAGTACAAATTAAAGACAACATAGAATATTTAGGACTGACAATTGACACAGGACTGCTATTCTTGGACCACATCAAAAAAGTTAGAAAAAAAACCTCTGACATAGCGAGTAAACTGATAGCAGTCACGGGAAGAAAATGGGGACGAAAACCGTTAATACTTCGACACATATACGAACACGCAATAAAACCTATGGTACTTTACGCCTCAGAAATATGGGGACATAGATACAAAGACTCCAGAATAATTAGACAACTAAGAGCAACAGAAAGACCTTACTTACTAGCTATAACAAAAGCATACAGGACAACACCCACCTCGGCCTTGCATGTGCTTGCGGGGGTAACCCCCCTACAGGCGGACGCCGGGGCGAGATGGGAAACGTACATCAGACGAAAACCGCTACTAAACACGCTTCATACCTACACAACTGACAAACCACATCCGACCAGAAGACCACTACACCTACGTTTAACAGACGAGACACAAGAAGAACAAACTTCACAACTGCACATCTACACTGACGCTAGCAAAAAAGACGAGAGTTCAACCATAGGAATCTACATAAAAAACACCATACAAAAATATTATAAAATAAAGGTAACCACTACATGCGACATCAACACGCTCGAGATGTACGCTATATACATGGGAACAACAATACTACTCGAACTAGCGCAAAATACACCATCGACGGAAGTAACAATACATACAGACTCAAAGAACGCAATATACACACTACAACACATGAATACTAACACAAAAATCACAGCAAAACTGACAAAAAATATACAAGACCTTGAACAAACGGGAAAAACGATTACGATACAATACACAAACAGACAACGTCACGGAATGCAAATAGCAGATAGGTTAGCGAAAGAGGCGCACGAACAACCGGAACAGACAACTAAACTTTTCACCAAAAACATGTACAAACAAGAACGACATACCCTTGCAATGAGACATTGGCAACAGCTATGGGACAACGAAACAACAGGACGCAAAACCTATGAGTGGATAAAACACACAAAACATAAGTACGCAGACCTGAACTGGAAAACAATACAAGCACTTACCGGACACGGACATATCCAAACATATTACGAGCGTTTCAACTTACGAGAAACAGACGGTAACTGCACACACTGCCAGACTCCGGAGACTATACAACATGTAAGAAATGACTGCACAGAACACGACAGACTGCAAGCCAGAACCCTACTCACAACAAGACTCAGGACACTTGACATTCAATACCCGCCAACAGACATAGACATACACAACGAGACGATCGCCGTATGGCTGAACGAGTGGGCGCAACAGACCATTCATGACGACGAAACAAATTGAATAAAGCAGTATGACAACAAAACAAAAAAAAAAAAAAAATTCTATTCCCAGACTACAGATTGCGAAGAACGAACTATCGGGACCTGCCTGGACACACGACAAAAACAGACCAAAATATAGACAAAAGACAGAAAAGACTAGACTAACGAAAGTATATAAGTTTAAAAATAGTATATTGTTATATTTAGAAATAAGTTATTTAGCTTTAAGTATCGTATGTAAATTCTAAAATAGGACAAAGAAAAAGAAATTTGGGATCTTCTTCCCCGCTCATTTTTAGGAGTAGAGGAGATGGGATGGGTTCTCTTGACAGTGGTCTCGGTGGATTCTGGGCGGAAACTAGCCTTATGCCGCAAGGTAGGTGGGCCGTGGCACTGCGTAATATCACCACGGTGATGGATGCAGTGTCACAAACCTCGGTAACGTGTCCCTACCCACTTAACTTATAAACATTGATATAAATAATACATACAGACTCAAAGAACGCAATGTACTCACTACAACACATGAACACTAACACAAAAATCACAACAAAACTTACAAAAAATATACAAGACCTTGAACAAACGGGAAGAAGGATTACGATGCAATACACAAACAGACAACATCACGGAATGCAAATAGCAGATAGCGAAAGATTCGTACGAACAACCGGAACAGACTACTGAACTTTTCACCAAAAACATGTACAAACAAGAACGACATACCCGTGCAATAAGACATTGGCAACGGCTATGGGATAACGAATCAACAGGACGCAAGGTAATTTTACACTTTCGCGGTCACCTGGTTTTTTGGCTCTAGCAAATCGAAAAATGGATGGATTTTAATGATCTTGGTTTCAAAATGTACCATTTTACGGCGGATTTATAAAAAAATACGAAAATTAGAAAAAATAAATATTTTTTTATAGTTTCATGACTTTAAATGCAAAAAAATGACTTTCTACATATAATCCTTCGTAACTGTTTCTGACGTCGTGGAATCAAGTTCGTATATTTTTTTCGCAATTTACATAAAAAAATGAATATTTTGAATAAAAAAATTTCAGCCTAAAATGTATTCTATTAAAAAAAAAGATAAAAATCACATTTACACAAATGTTCCAATTTAAGCATTTTGATAACGATAAATTAGGTTATGTCGATGATTGTTACACACATTATCGACTGTCAATGTTACGAATATTTTCAATTGTAATTAGAATATTATCGATTTGTATTTGTGTGGCGCTGATACAGAACAATATTGAAAATACATGTGTATTGGTTATCGATCTCTATTGGCGCTATAATCGATTGTCAAATCTATGTACGGAAAAATTTCATCAAATTAGTATCAAATCGACTGTTCTATATATTGACAATGAGTTGCAATAATTGTGAATTGAATACATTTGAAGCACTTAGAATATTCAGTGATACAAAACAAACAATTGAGTTTTTAATTCATCATGGTGCGATAGAATCTGAGGTTTTTTGTAATAATTGTGTTAAATTATGTGACTTAAATACAAAAACACTATTTTGGCAATGTCGTAAGAAGAAAAAAGTTACTATTAATAAACGAGTTGAAGTACAACAATGCAATTTCAAGCAATCTATTCGTACTGGTTCGTGGTTTAAAGATTCATCATCGAGTTTAGAGAAAAGTTGCTCAATAATTTCTCAATATTTGCTTTTAAACCCTCCTCATGAGCATTTAATGAATGAATTCAACATATCTCCAACAACTTATTGTGATTGGTCTTCATTTATTCGAGAAGTTTGTGAATTCTGGGTATTTAAAAACTGTTCATCAAAAATTGGTGGTAGGAAAAAAGTTGTCGAAATTGACGAAGCGAAGTTTGGTCGTCGCAAATACAATAAAGGAAGAGTAATCGAAGGAAAATGGATTTTCGGAGGCATTGAGAGAGAAACCAAAACATTCTTTATGGAACCAGTAATGAACAGGACAAAAGAAGTACTATTAGAAGTTATAAAACGAAGAATTGAACCAGGAACCACAGTAATATCTGATTGCTGGAAAGCTTATGACTGCTTGAATGATGAAGGTAGTTGTTTATTCTTATTTTCGTCTGAAGTTTCAGTAACAAAATTGCTTTACTACCAAGAAAATTTTTTATTTGAGTTCGAAACCAAAAAATATCTCCCTTCATGTATGTTAATTTACTTATTGATATTGTAGGATTTGACGGTAAATCATTCTTTAAATTTCGTGGATCCACATTCTAGCGCTCATACGCAAAACATAGAGAGGACATGGAGAACGGCGAGGGCAAATATATCCAAATATGGCTCGAAAGAAGAGAACATGTTTGAGTATATTGCCGAATTTTTGTTTCGCACAAAATATAATAATCATTGTCAAAGACTACATAACTTTTTTATAATTTTACATGAGTTTTGTGATAATATTAGCAATAACAATAATTAATAGTTTTAGAAGCAGTTTTTGTTTTTTATTGTTTTTGTTTTTTTTCTTGAAGAAATATTTGATGTTTGTTAAGACTACAAAATTTATTAAAGAAAAGTTTTATTTTCATGTTCAGATTAAAATATTTGAAGATTTCACAATGTAAATTTTTTTTTCAATTATAATAAAAAATATTTTTTGTTTGTAAATAAAATGAGTATTGTTTACTGTGTTGTTTTCATTTCATACAAAAGATAAGTTGAAAGAATAGAATTATGTAACACTTGTTAAACAGCATTATTTTGTGCTCTTTTAGCTAACCCCCCCCCCACGACACCCACCCCTCAATAGTTAACTCCCCGAGACAAAATTTAAAATATTTTTTTAAATTCAAAGTCTTTAATTACAACTTTGAAGTTGAAATTCGGATTACAAATATATCATTATACATTATAATCTAAGCCCATTTTTGACTTCAATTTTGTTGTTTCGTCCGCTTTAACAAAGTTGAGGTTAAAAATGGTCTTATAAAATTTATTTTGAACCTCAAAAATGTATCAATGCCATACAAACAATGTTATAATAATTTATGATGACATTGATGACCAAAATAAGATTTTTAGATCAGTTTAAGACATCAAAATATTCTATGAGATTGATGATTCCCAAAATGGAATTAAATAATAGGCGTCAATTGGAATATCAAAGGAATTGAAGATTTGAAACTGAACTTGATAACGAGAAAAAATTTTCGTACCAGATTATTTAGAAAAACCCGTTTTTCTACTATTAAATAGTAGAAAAACGGGTTTAAAACTATTAAAAACCGCAAATTCAGCCACTACCCCCGTGTTTTTCATAAATTCGTCGTAAAATGGAACATTTTAGGACCAAAATTATAAAATTTATCTATTTTTCGATTTTTAATGGTCCAAAAACTATTAACATTGAAGAATATAGTACGAAACTGTTCACGAAAATTGATTGTTTTTCATCGATTTCATTTTAAGCTATAAAAACTGAAAAAATCATTCTTTTTGGATTTTTTTTTTAAATTGTTTATTAATTTATGTAGAATACAAAAAAAAATATAAGAACTTTATCTGATAATGAGATAATTTTTTTATAAAGGATTATTTTGCAAAACCGTTTTTTTTTACGATTTAAAACAGTAAAACTATGAGAAATTTTCATTCCAGCTATTTCTACTAATTTTTTTTTAAATCTGCCGTAAAATCGAACATTTTGAGACCAAGATCATTAATAAAATCCATCCATTTTTCGATTTTCTAGAGCCAAAAAACCAGGTGACCGTGAAAGTGTATAATAACCGGACGCAAAGCCTACGAGTGGATAAAACATACGAAACATAAACACGCAGACCTAAACTGGAAAACAATACAAGCACTTACCGGACACGTACATATCCAAACCTATTACGAGCGCTTCAACTTACGAGAAACAGAGGGGAACTGCACACATTGTCAAACGCCGGAGACTATACAACATGTAAGAAATGACTGCACAGAACACGACACACTGCAAGCCAGAACACTACTTATAAGAAGACTCAGTATACTTAATATTCAATACCCGCCCACAGACATAGACATACACAACAAGACGATCGCAGAATGGCTAAACGAATGGGCGCAACAGACCATTTATGACGATGAACCAGACTAAATAATTGCTCTGCAAGCAATATGGCACCAAAACAAAAAAGTCTATCCCCAAACAACAGCTTGGGAAGAACGAATTATCGAGTCCTGGAAACAACGAAAACAGACAAAAAGACAGAAATGACTAGACTAACACAAACGATTGTATATAAGTTTTAATAATTATATGTAATGTTTAGATATCGTCCCTACAATGGTAAACTCGCGAATCTGCAATTTTTGCGAATTTGGGGTTATTGGTGCATTTGGATGTAAGATGACCAATACACACTATGGTAGACTCGCGTATCTGTAGCTCGTTTCGTTATACTAGATATTGCCACTGTAAACTCACCTAACTGCGTGAATCTTGTTTTTCGATCTCTGTAAAGTAGCGAATTTATAGATTGGTGACTTTACCGTAGTGAATTTTAATAACACATGCATCTCTTTACCAATGTATACTCGCGAATAGGCGAATTCGTTAGTCTACTGTTGTGAGCTATTTCGTAAATGTTATCAGCGTGTTGTAAACTCGCGTAACTTATGGACATTTTACTCTTTTGGATACAAACAATTTTTATTGCGCTTTTGGATTTGGATAAATTTTCAACGTGTGTCTTTATTTGTTACAGCACTATGAATTCAAGAACGATATTTTACTATAAATGATAATGAGTACGATTTTTTGACCCTAAGACTAAGTAATTTGAAAAATTCTCAATAGGTATTCAAATAACTATTAATTTGTTAACTTACATTTTGTACGAGTTTTACAAGTCAAGTTCGGCTTAAGGTTTTTACTTATTATAAACAAATACCTAAATGTATCAACTATTCATTATTCTTTGTTAACATTACAAGATAGTATAAATTTGTATACATTTTAAAATCCGAATTAAACAAACGTAAGTATACCGTATACGAAGTACAATGTATTTCAAAGAAAACTATCATGATTAAGGATAAGAAGCATTGTATAAACAATTTTGTAGTATAGATTAACATTTAGTTGCATATTGCGTTTTCGGGTGGAAGCACTAATGCTTTTTTCGTTTGTTAGTGCTGTATTGAAATTAATTCATCGGTTAAGTTTAAATAGTGAAGTTTCTTGAAAACATGATGAGTAGATCGAAGAGGCTAGTGGAAATGGCATTAAAGCAACATGAAAAAGGTAAATTAAATAATTTAAAAGTTTCTAGTGGTGATAATCAAAGCACTAAAAATATATTTTTTTGCAATTTTAGAGAAAACTGAGGAGAAAACGTCAGTAGATGAAGATTTGCCAATTCCATCCACTTCGCGTGTTTTGCCTTTACCTTGTAAGTAATTTTGATCTACATTTTGTACCTACAACTCTGCAAACTTCACATAAAAGTTTTATTTCGGCAAGGTTTTGACAAAAGTAAAGATTTTTCTTTTGTAGGTTCTAGAGAATCGTCACCTATTCCTTCCTTCGGTTCGGATCTGGAAAATGCTTTCAGCTCAGATGATAGTGTTTTTGATAAGGATTACCAACCTCCATCGGATAATTTGAGTGATTTGGAAACAAGTATGCATAACCTTGATTAATTTTAGCTCAAATTGAAACCTTTTTTTTTCAGGTGCTACAGAAAATATTAATGAATTACCACAGGAAATAATATCAAACAAAGAAACTACTTCTCCGTCTAAACAGGCAACACCGAAGAAAAGGAAGGTATCAGACCCTACTCTCTGGAAAAGAAGTGTTGAAAAAGCGAATCGACTCAAGGGAAAATCTTATAAAATAACTACTGGTAAAAATATTCCTGCTAGACCTATTATAGCTCCTCGTTGCTTGAATCTTCCTAAACACAAGTGTAAAGATTTAATTCCTGAAGATGGCAGGTTACAAATTTATAAAACATTTCACGGGTTAGATACTTTATACCAGCAACGTGAATTTATTGTAAAACATGTGACTGTCAATCTTCCAAAAAGAAAAACAACGAATCATGAGTCTCGAAGGAAAGCAACAAAGAGTTACTCTCTAACATACAAAGGGGAGAAACATAACGTCTGCAGGAATTATTTTTTAGATACTCTAAATATTCCAGAAGCTACTATTAGGGGTGCTTTAGCTAAGGTTAGTGAAACAGGCCAAATGCTACCTGATATGAGAGGAAAGAAGGCACCACCACAAAAAACAGATGAGAATTCAGAGAAATTTTTTAGGTATCATATTCTTTCCTTTCCTTCTGTGGAATTCCATTACTGCCGTAAAAAATCAGAATATAAATATCTTGATTCTTCATTAACAATTAAAACTATGTATAAATTATATAAACTGGAGTGTGAGAAAATTTCTAGTAAGCCCGTGTGTTTTGAAAAGTACAGGAGGGTGTTTAGAGAATACAAGTTAACATTCCATAAACCAAAAAAAGATTTTTGTAAAACCTGTGAGGTTCATAAAAATACAGAGGGAAATGATGACCAAAACAATAGTCATGGTGATTATTTAAAACGCAAGGAAGCTGCACGTCAATGCAGGGACGAGGATAAAGAAACAGCAAGGCGTCAACGTCTGTTTTGGCGTTTAACTTTGACTTACAGTCAGTTCTTAACACTCCTAAGGGTGCAGCCGGGCCTCTGTTTTATGTCAGAAAACTTGCAGTTTACAATCTTACGACATATAACTTAGGAAATTCTGATGCTACCTGTTACCTTTGGGATGAAACTGAAGGAAAGCGGGGAAGTGTGGAAATTTCTACTTGTATTTAAAATTTTATAATGAATAAACCAGAAATAAGGCATGTTCGAATGATGTCAGATAATTGTGCAGGGCAGCAAAAGAACGTAACTTTTTCTATAATGTGTCTCCATTTATTAAAAGTACACTCTGTTCTTGAGGTGATAGATCACAAGTTTTACGAATCTGGACACACCCAAATGGAATGCGACTCCATTCACGGTAAGATAGAGCAGAAATCGAAAAATATTCCTATATACACCCCAGAAGGCTGGGCACAAGTGATAAGAACAGCACGATCAAATCCAAGACCTTATGACGTCACGTATCTTTTACACGATAATTTCATAGATTTTAACCAATCTAAAAAATCTGTTTTCCAAGACGAGTCAGGTCAGAAACTTAAGTTTCGCAATGCAGTGTGGCTGCATTATGAAAAATCGGCTCCAGAGACAATTTTTTTTAAAAATAGTTACAACGATACGTCATACACTAAATGTACTTTGAAGAAGCTACGAGGGCGTCCTGTAATAATATCAGAGCCTGCAAAACTGTATTCTTCTCGAATTCCGATTTCGAATGCAAAAAAGAAAGACTTAAAAAAACTTTGTGATGAATTAGTGATACCCAAAGTTAATCACGATTACTATGATAATTTACCTACAAATAAATTGGCAAGAGACAACTTGCCAGAACCAGATCAGCTGGAAGAGTCTGATTATTCTGAATAATAAGTTCTAAGGATTAATCTAAGTTGATTTTTGAGATTTAATTTTTGTTAATTTTGTATTTTTTAATTTGATCTTATAATTATTAATTTACGTTTAGTTTTGAGATTTAATTTTTGATAACGATAAATATTTTTTAATTTGTTCTTGTATTTGGTTTGGACTAAGTACTTTTTTTATATTAAAATATGTACCCTAAAACTATTGTGCATTAGTATAGCGAAGTTGTGTAATAAAAACCGACAATTGAGTGAATAATAACATTAAATTTGGAACAATAATTATTACGGATTCGCTAGTTTACTGTCAAACTACAATAATTACCAAATGTGTACCACAGTAAACTAACGAATCTGCGTTTTAGGCCTTTAAAATCGAAAATTTTCAAAGTTGCTCTTATAGCCTTCAAAATGGCCTCAAGTTATACATTATAGGCAAAAATAACATTTAAAAAGAATTAAAACTGATTTTAGGGAAACAAATCGAATTGCTTTTTGCTCCCCTGAATAATTGAGATTTTGCAGATTCGCGAGTTTACCATTGAAGGGACGATATATGTTATATAAGTTTGAGAATTGTATAAGAAAAATAATTGTAAGCCTTGAATTGAGACAATGAAGAAAAGAAATTGGGGTCTTCTTTCCCGCTCATTTTTAGGAGTAGAGGAGATGGGATGGGTTCTCTTGGCAGTGGTCTCGGTGGATTTTGGGCGGAAACTAGCCTTATGCCGCAAGGTAGGTGGGCCGTGACATTGCGCAGTATCACCATGGTGATATGCACAGTGACACAAACCTCGATAGCGTGTCCCTCCCACTATCTAGCGAAACCACTGCCAAGGGAACGGGCTTGGAAAAATTAGCGTTGAAAGAAGACCCTGTTGAGCTTGACTCTAGTCTGGCATTGTAAGGAGACATGAGAGGTGTAGCATAAGTGGGAGATGGCAACATCGCCGGTGAAATACCACTACTTTCATCGTTTCTTTACTTACTCGGTAAGGCGAAACGCGTGCGTCGTTCGGTCACGAGGCGGCGACTGTCACTCGGACACTATTATTATTTGAGATCAGATAGATCATTTATCGGCTGATTGTGGATCCTAACCTAGAACCAGATTTTGATGACAGTATTTGAACGGCGGGCGCGTTCAATATTTGGTGGAAATTTCAAATTTAAAACATTTTTTACAAGAACTTTAAATTTTCATTTAGTAGGATCCTATCATATGATTACGACCATATCATGATAGTTTTAAACCAGTTTCCAAAAAATCCTAAAGGGATACATCTAACAAATTATGGAATTAGAGTTCGACAGTTTCAAAATAAAAACATTTCGATACTTTTACTGGCATAGAAAATTATGCTATTACCCAAAAAGACAAAACCATTTTGTTGAAACCTTCGTTTGAAAGAATAAGATATTCGTTTTCTGGTCAAATATGAGAAAAAGTAAGACCACACAAATAGATTTATTTCAAAAATTTATAGCATTCGAATATGAAAAAAGTCCTTACGATCCGACACTACGATACTACATTGATTTCTAGGAGCTTGAAATATTAGAAGGATTTATTATAAAAGGTAAGATACTTTAACTACATGTTTTATTGAAGTTAACGGAAAATCATCTATTAATTTTTAAATTTCAAATTAATGCGTAGAGCACGATGATTTTTCCATGGTAGATCATGTTAAAATTGAATCAGAAAAATAGATATTGTTCAGTAGATTGACAGAGGAAAATTTTGATTTCCTTTTGACTTTGTTTTGCATTTCGTTACTATTCTAATACAATTTCTCACTGATGATTGTGATACTTGAATTCCGTAGACTCTTTTGCTACTTCTATTTTTTGTGATTTACTGACGAGCTAGAATTGTGAGAAAAATAATAGGTGTAATCAAGTGTGGCGAATCATCTATTAACTTATAAATTTCATGTTAATGCATAGAGCAACGATAATTCTTCTAAAAGTATTACTTTGAAGTGAAACAAATAGTGTAACGTTCTCTCTCCGGGCGCTTCAGTTAGTTCTGCGCATCTTTTGCGTGCATGAAGCATGCGCAGTATAGATAAAGTGTGTCGAACGAGAGAGAAAATGAATATTTTCGGCACCGTAACGTAGGGACGTTTTTTCCCATACCAACGGTCCATACAGGAGTATTACATAATATATAACTGATTCATCAATAACACATTTCAATTGTGGTTAGGTTCAATCGTTTCTCGTCTTTTCAGCTGCTATTTTGTAGTCTATCAACAAAATAGTACTAGATCTATGAGAAAGGCATTATGTAATGTTTACACAATGCTATAACTCAAAATATTTGGTTTTGGCACATTAAGTTACAATTTATCACAAATAAGCTTGCTACTGCTGCTGCCTCTGTTATAGTCTATTATTTATACTTCTGTTCCTTCATGTAGTCTTAACCTTAATAATTGACGAAAGACACGTGAACGATTGGAACAAATAACAAAATCAACAATAGTTTTTCTATATTATGGAAGCTGACAACGTTTAGAAAACAAGAAATTTAGGTCAGCTGATTTTATATGTGTCGTCCTTCTTGCTCTTTCGATTGGTGTTTGGGCTACCTGGCTGGCGGTAGCGTTTATTAATACTCATCCTACCTGTTTAGATAATAATACTGAATTTTTAAATAATTATTGAACGTGTAATTTTAAAATTTTTGTCTTTAGATAGGTCTCACAGACACACATTTTTTGGGTCATTAACGTTTCAAAAATTATATTTTTGTCCGCACGTTTTATTATCGAGTATTCCAGTAGATATTAGTAGAACTATTGCGAAAGACGAGACTCAAACAATGAAATCGCATGTAAGGTTGTTTCTTCGGGATTAAATAGTTAAACATCAGGAGATTCTGAACTGAGTATAAATAGTGAAATAATACCAGAACATGTTGCTAAAAATTCAAATAACCAGTGCATGTCAAGACATCCTAATTATTGTTTCAACAGTGCGGTACTTTCAGAAGATGTTGCTCCAAGTTTAGATAGTCGTCAACATTAGATGTTGCTATGAGCTCGACTTGTGATTTAAGTATTAAAGAAACTAATGTTTTTCATGATATTTCTGACATAACATTGAAGATATTGAAACAGTTCCACAACTTAATAATGTTTGTTTTTACTGCAATAAAGATCGTAAACAGAATAAAGGTGTACAACAAATTCTTCATTCGTCTAATGATAAAAAACTTTTCCAAAAAATCATTGAGTGAATGGAGAAACTCAATCAAGAAGAGTTGTTACAGAAAATTCCTCATTTTAAATCCGCAAATAAAAAAAAATCATCATTTGTGTGAATTAAATTATTCAAATTAGTATAATAAAATAGTTTCAGACATTCCACATACTTCTTAACAAAAAAATCGTAATATCAATAAAAAAATTTGATATAGGAAGTTTTTAAAAAAATTGTGTATTGTTGTCATCTCTATGCGATATATTGAACTATGAGCAGAAACTTCAGCCTCAGACTGAAATTAGTTTAATAACTAATAATTTTCTCGAGAAAAAAATTCAAAAATATTTTAAGAAAATAATTTTAAGGTAATATCCAGGCAAAAGAAAAAAATATTATTGCCGTGTTTTCGTGTTTATCTAGCCTTTTTTTAACTTTTTTTAATTTAAGTTGATTAGTTGAAAACCAAAGAGTAAAGATTGCGATATTACGAATTAGGGAAAGAGATCAGCGTCTATTTGATTTATTTTTATTCAGTGATTGTGAACGGACTGAACGGTAGGTTTTAATTATTTTATATTAGACAATTTGTCAAATTTTTTTATCATAGTTCAATTATTTAGATGTTTGATGGTCGAAAGAAACTTTCTGGTTCACAATACCAAAAAAGGAAGAAAAAATTTTTTGTGTCCAGGAGCAATAAAGAACCACAACCTCCATGTAGCCAAGACCCACCCACATTTTCAATATTTGATTTTGATATTTAGTGAAGATATTCTTAAGGTAAATAAGAAATTATTAAATGGCCGCGGGTATTAGCAGATAATATTAGAATGTCAATTTTAGATTTAGGACCAGTACAACTAAAAAATTTTGTATATTTAGTAAATTAATCAAATAGATCTTTTAGCGCAACCTATTTCGAAAAAGAAAAAAAATTAACTTGTAATGAAAAAGTTTTTTGTTTTTGTTTTTGTTGAAAATTATTTAAAGTATCAACAACATTTGTCTCGGAATTTAGAAAGGCATGAAACAAGTAAAGGCATTTTGAGAGTGTTAGAAAATGGGTTGCTTTGAAGAAATCAATTGAGAAAAGTTTTACGGTCGACTCTTTTAATCAAAATTTAATTCAAATGGAAAATAAAAGATGGACACTCAAACACTTTTCAAAAAAGGTAACGGCAATTTTTTTAAACTTATGGAGACAATTGCAAAATTTGATAACGTAATGGCCGAACATATTGATAAGGTTCAAAAAGATAGCAAAAAAATGCCACACTATTTGGACAATAAAATACAAAATGAATCAAGTTTCCTGATAGGAGAAGTAAAGAGAACTATTATTGAAATCTTAAAATATTGTAAATATTTTTCAATTACTCTTGATTGTACACCTGATATTAGCCACCAGATAACGATTATTGTTAGGTTCGTTTTCATTAATGACAATTCAAAAAGTATAGAAATTCGAGAACATTTTTTAGGATTTTGCCCAGTTACAAATACTACTGGCTAGGGATTATCCGATTTTTAATTGAATTATTTGAAAGAAATGGATATTAATATTGCTGACATGAGAGGCCAGGATAACGGTGTCAATATGAATGGCAAACACAATGGTCTCCAAAAAAAATTTCCAATTATTAATTAAAAGAGTTAAGAGGTAAACAGATTTACGAAGATATGCCTAATACTCTTGGTAATCAATGTCCTTCGTATGCTACCGTGAAAAATTGGACTGCAAGCTTCAAAAGAGGTAAATTTTCTTTTGAAGATAATGACCGATCGGGAAGGCCAGTTTCTGTGTCAATCCCCGAAAATATCAATGCAGTTCATGACATGATTTTATCAGATCGTTGAATTGGGCTAAAACGGATATCTGCAGCACTGAATATTTCATACGAACGCGTTCATTATATAGTTTACGTCAATTTGGACATGAAAAATTGCTGCAAAATGGATCCCCAAATGTTTGAATGTTGACAAGAAGCGTGGAAGGGTAGAGCGTTGCGTTTGATCTGTGCTCGATTTGAAAAAGATGTAAACTTCTTAAAACTAATTGTTACTATGGATGAGACTTGGGTACATTTCTACGATCCAGAAACAAAGTGTACTGAATCTATATCTGATTATATATATTTTTAATTAATTACATAATTGATAAGTAATTTAAAAATTTAATAAAATAATTTAGATATTATTATTAAACGAACTAACGTGTCTCAAAAAGGTCATAACAAGATTTATATTTTAAATTATTAAAATTACCCGAAGGAATTTAAAAACAGTACGTGTTTAGAAACAAATACAGATCGTGTTCACTTTCATTAGAGGTAAACAATACCAGCCTTGTCGAGTACATAATAACCATAAAAACACATATATATTGCTGACACTTCATACGAAAGAGAGAATATTAATGGAAACATGATTTTTCGACATGGTAGTTCGTCGACTTAGTATATTAGGGCGGTTTTATTATAGAAAAGTGTATTTAGTGTCAAAAGGCTTAGCTGTAAGTACTATGTTAACGTAATAAACACTCAGTGATTTTTGTATGTTTTTATTATTACTGTTCCTGACCAAATACCCCAACAACACATGGCGATCCTGCGAAACACAAGGCTACTAATGATCCTGAACAACATACATTGGTTAAGTAAACTAACTGATTCAGAAAAAACATTCTCAATTAAGAAACAAAATGGGAGGCAAATCATCAAAACAAGAAGTCCAAGACAACGGAGCCGTAAATAAAAATTTCATAGTCTAGGAGGAACAATCAATGAATCAAATGACAGAGCTAATGTACATAATAGTGATCGTTCTAATCCTGAAACTGGTATGGTCCGTCTGGAAAACACACAGAAGATACCTGAGGTCTAAAGGCACCAGTCGCAACCCTAAGTGTATAAAAACTGTAAGTACTTCTACGAAATTCGTGTATGATAAGTTGTACGTGTAATTTATGGTTATATATATTCTTATTCTTTATGTGTCTATATTCTTACATTTTTAATATTTATGTCTATACTAAGGTTACATGGTTATATCCCATATCTATATTTTATGTATTTATGTATTGTACGATTATACTAAAACGAGCCGAGACACACTAAACTTAATTAATGTCATTAACTTGAGAAGAATTTGATATAAAGCTAAAAGAAATAGTGGAAGATATAAATAGACAAAGTAAGAGTCTTAAAAAAAGAGGTTCCAAAGAATCCCGAAATACATAGGGACGTAATTAGTAATTCAGTAAGCTCTTATAATAATTTTATTCTTAATAATTAATATTAACAATTTAATTAATTAATTCAATTAATAATTTAATAAGAAAAAATTTAAATATATGTCAACAAGAATTATGCAAACTATATTTTGATGAGATTCAAGATAAAATATCACGAATATTTGAAATATTAAATTATCAGATCTCATTACAACACTCAATTTTGCAAGAACTAAAGGGTGAAGTATTAAAAACAATATACAAGGTGAAATGGCGTTGAGTATGAATGAATTTTTTTAATTTAGCTAGCAGAATTTTACCAACAGAATTCAGCGGTGAAGCCAGCAAATTGCAATCATTTTTAGACGCATTGGAGCTTCTGCAATTGAACATACAGGGAAACGAAACAAATGCTGTAGCAATTGTTAAAACAAGACTTACAGGAAAGCAAGAAATTTAATAACTACAGAAACGGCATTAGAGGAAATAAGCCGAAAGTTGAAAAGTGGAATCAAAGGAGTTAATCCCAGTCTCCTGTTAGCAAAACTGAATAAACTAAAACAAACCGGAAAAGATATTAACAGTTACGCCACAGAACTTGAAAAGTTGACAGAAAACCTGCAAACAGCGTACATATCCGAAGGAATGCCGGAGAACTTAGCGCAAAAATACACGACGGAGGCGGCAATAAAATCAATAATGACAAACGTCACATCCGAATCGACCAAGACACTAATCGCAGCTGGTAACTTCCAATCAACAAAAGAAATAATTAGGAAATTGGTTTCAGTAGATAAAATGACAAATCAGCAAGTACTGTATTATAAGGGTAATCAAAACTATTACCGTTCAAGAAATTTCAGCAGAAATAATAATTATCAAGGGCGATACCAAAAGAAAAGTTCAACAGATACAGTAATGGCGCTAACGCAAACAAAAACAACTATGTGCCCAAGGAAAATAGATACAACCGCTTTGAAAGACAATATAACACGCCTAAAGGACACAAGGCAACAACACAGACCAAAGATATAACAATAATGTCAGAATGTGTGAGGTAAAGAGTGAAACCGTAAATGAGAATCAACAGTTGGGGTTTTGAAGGGTAGAACAAATGATAAATCCACGATTTTAGATAATTATTCAATTTATACGCTTGACTTATCACTTTTGTAGAAATGCAGACTAATATCTCAGATAACACCTGCAACTTTATCTTAGATACAGGAGCAGACATTTCATTAATTGAAATATCACAAAATTTTCCTCAACAATTAATTCAGACTAATCAAAAAATAAGCATTAAGGGTATAATAATGCCAGGATTAGCTACAACGTTAGGAAAAATTAATATAATTCTTTACATTAACAAGCAATTAGCAATTGCATATAAGGAGCAAAAATAGAATCCCAGTATCTGACCAAATTTTTGAAAACCCAGCATATGACACATTAGCTATACCACCGAGATGTGAAGTATACAGGTTGGCAGAAAATTTCAAAAGGTTAAGAAAAGAAAAAATAGTAGAACATCAAGAGATAGCAAAGGGAGTATTTTTAGCTAGAGCAATCATTTCAAGTAAAAATCCATATGTTTGAATTTTAAACACAAATTATGAGAATGTTGAAATCAATACGAGAAACATTAAAATCTTCTAAAAAATGCACATCCTTCAGCACAGAAAAAGGTTCATTACAGTTCACGAGACTACCTTTCGGACAGAAAATATTGTAAATATAATAGAGTACACTAGGAATAATATAGAAGAAAAATTTGATAACATTAATATTCATTCTACCTTAGATAGACCAAAGAGAGGGTTAATTAACGGTCTTGGATCAATAGTAAAAACAATTACATGAAACTTTGACTCTGAAGATGGAGAAAGAATTAATTCAATTATGGAACATTTAAAACAAATCCAAGAGAACCTGCAAAATCAAATAAGAATGCAATATTCTGTTAGTCGCCAAGTAATTGATAATTTTAATAAGACAATTCAGGACATTCAGTATAATGAAAAATTATTAAAAACGAAAATATTTGAGATAAGAGATATTCTAGATTTTCAAGCAAATGCGGAAAATATTAAATATTTGAAAGTTATTAAACGAACTTCTTATCGCATTCAATGTAATTCAAGACTTTTTAGAAACGGTTGAAAATTCCTTGACCTTCTGTAAACTTAGAACATTACATCCAAGTATTATAAAATCTCACGATTTATTTGTATAGTTGCAAAAAGTGCATTATTACTACCAAGCGGAATTACTCTTTGAATTAAAACATAAAAATATTTTAGAATTTGAAGCCGTCATAGACGTAGTTTGTAAAGTAGAAAATAACCAAATACAGGGTGCGGCAGCATAACTTCCTTTTTTAAAAAGTTCGCCATTTAGTCGGTAGATGTCGTAACGGAGTGCTAGTGGTCTCGTTCGAGAGGGGGGACTATAAAGTTTTGTCCCGGCACAGTTCAGTCGCCATCATGCGTTGGAACAGTGAGGAGCGTGCGTTTGCCGTTGAGGTTTACTTTTCGAGCGGATGTTCTGTGATCGCAGCCCAGCGCGCCTTTCGGAATCGCTTTAATTTAGCCCCCTTGGCCCCTGTCCCGGACCGGAAATCAATTGTTACGTGGGTCACTACGTTCAGACAAACTGCAAGTGTGACAAGACGAAGAACTGGAGTCCCTCGGCCCATTAGATCACCGGAGAACATTGAGTTAGTTAGAACTTCAGTGTTGCGATCACCACGGCGTTCTGCGCGCAAACATGCGTCTGCCCTTGGACTTTCCGATCGTTCTGTGAGGAGAATACTTCATGATGATCTTCATTTTCATCCATACAAGATGGCAATTGTGCAGGAACTTTCTGAACGTGACTTCAATTCTCGGAGGAACGCGTGTGAGGTTTTTCTGGAAGTCGTTCCTGAGGACGCTATTGTTTTTTTTAGTGATGAAGCCCATTTTCATTTGTGTGGATCCGTAAACAAACAAAACATGCGCTACTGGGCTGATACCAATCCTCGACAATTGCATCAACGGCCTTTGCATTCACCTAAAGTCACAGTGTGGTGTGCAATTTACTCACGTGGAATTATTGGTCCCTGGTTCTTTGAGGAAAATGAAGTCACAGTGACAGTGAATTCGCACCGGTATGTAAACATGTTACAGGAATTTTTTTTCCCACGGCTAAATGAGTTGGACTTAGGGGACACTTGGTTCCAACAAGACGGAGCAACGGCACACACTTCAAGAACATCGATGGCTGTTTTGAGGGAACACTTCCCAGAGCGCCTTATCTCAATTAAGGGCGATTTGGAGTGGCCAGCCCGCTCTCCCGATTTGACCCCTTGTGATTATTTCCTATGGGGTTTTTTGAAATCCCGTGTGTATGTGAACCGTCCAAGGACCCTACAAGATTTGAAGACGAACATCCAGGAAGAAATTGCCAACATAACGCCTGCTATGCTGGCAAGAGTCATAACAAACGCCAGAAATCGGTTTACTCAGTGTATGGAGAATGGGGGACGTCACCTAACTGATTTGATCTTCAAAACTCAGTAAAACAAAACTTTATGTATGTGCCTGTATTATAAAAAACGAATAAAAATTTTCTGATTCATACAATAAGTTTTATTAACTTTTGAAAAAAGGAAGTTATGCTGCCGCACCCTGTACAATATTTTTTATCGATACCCATTACCTATGATATTTTATTTAATCTTTTTTATATGTTACCTATACCTACAGAAATTAAATCAGAATACGTAACATTAATACCTAATTCAAAATTTTTACTTAAATCAAATAATGTCATTAAACCTCTAAATTACATTGGTACTCGCGGCAATATTTTTCAATGTCCTAACCATTTGCAACACAATAATAATTATGGATGCGAAGAAAACATATTGCTAACAGGAAATTCTACATATTGTCAATATACCAAATTTGAAATAATTAAGAAACACATTGAAATTATTCCGGAGATAAATCAATTTTTGGCAATATTTCCTGTAGAAGAAAAATTAATCATAAAATGTAAGCAAGAAACTGAAGTGAGAACTCTTAAAGGCATTTATTTAATAGAAAATTCATCATGTAAAATTATATTTAGGAACCAAGAGTTAATATTTCAACAAAATACATTTGGACAACCTTTTGTAATAAATGAATTAAATTTGAAATTAAATCAATTACACGTTTCTCCAATGAAGATTGATTTAAAAGGGTTAAAATTAAAGGATATTCCAAATCAACGGGTAACGCCAATATTCACGGGAAACACTAATTTTCACATTCCCAGTATTTGGACTATTCTTCTTTATATAGTATTGATATTGGCCTTCTTGTGGATTATGTATAAGAGGAAACATTCAGGAAGGACAAGTAAGAATCACCCGCAGGCAACAGAAGATGGGATCCAGCTTCCAGGAGAAGCTTCCTTCTAAAGGGGGAGGTGTCACCTACGCCATTGCCCTTAGGTGAACAGTATATTGTGCTGATTAAGAACTTATTTTATTGTAGAATTGCTTAGCTTGTGTTTACTAAAAGATTATTTATATCTCGACTGTAATGAATAATATCAGTCTTGTAATTGAAGTTGTTGATAGAATTTATGTCAGAAATAAAGTTGGTTTTTAAAAACACGGTTCCAGTTAATTAAAAGTTAAGTTATATATAATTCTCACATATTAGCCATCACAAGAGCACAAACTAGAAACGGGAAAACTAAAGGAGAAAAGGATCATGCACATAGAAAAGAGGTTGAAGAAAAGCCAGTAGAAAAACTTTCAGTAATCAAAGTATTAAATAATTTAGAAGCGCCTATCCTACATTTTGAAAATAACCGTGTCTCACTAAGGATGAGCGTACAGATCACAAACAGAATAAAATTTAGCGAACTGTTACCGGCAGGGAAACACAACTTCGATTTAGGACGAACGTTGGAGAAACTCGATAAACTGTCGATAAAGTATGGAATAGAGAAAATGACGATTTATGAAAATGATTATATTTTTACAAAGTGCACAATTAAAGAACTTATAGAAGAAAGTAAAATTGAAAAATATACAAATAAGTTTATATAACGTTCCAAAAGTAATGGAAACGAAAGAAGAAATAACGCAGATCCTAGAAAGATATCACACTGACCCGATTTTTGGAGGACATTCAGGAAATAACAGACTATTATTTACTACTTTGAGAATGTAAATTTTATTTTCATCACATTGCTGCTGATGCATTTTTTTGGGTAACGTATTACTCTTGGTACGACGATGAAAAGTCCAACAAGCAGTAAAAAAAATAAATATTTCAAATAGATTAGGACATTGCTGTAACTACACTACTCTAGAAGTGTTGTTATTTGTTACACAGCAGTGTTGATTAAAATCAATCTAGGTCTTTATATACATTTTATTTACATCTTCATATATATACATCATCTATCACTTATATATTACAAAACCAACCATGTGCTAAAAACCCAGTAAAACCATATATTAACTTAACCTTACTTTTCTCAATAATAATCAACTACAAAAACAAAACTATGTACATAGAACATTAAACTACTATTTCTACAAATCAAGCGCCATCTCTATAAGAAAGCATTAACTTAAAATAACTCCTAAAGATTTCTATTATAACACCCTCTCTTAATGCGCATCTTATAGAGTCTATAAATTAATATACAATCATATTCAAAATATCACCTATATTACATGAAATTAACAAATAGAATAAAATTAACCCTCTCTCGTTTCAAAATTTAAACCTAATTGTTTACAATTTGAGTAAAATTGTGGTTTTTGCAATCCTTTTGTTAATATGTCTGCTAACTGACATTTTGTATTTATATATTCAAGGACAATACAATCATTTTTTACATTCTCATGAATAAAGTTATATTTTATGTCTATGTGTTTGACACGTTTATTATTCTCAGGATTTTTAACAAGTGCAATACAACCCTGATTATCTTCAAATACTTTAAAAAAATTCACATCAAGATTCATATCTAGCAACAATCTTTTTAACCACAAAGAATCCTGGACAGCAGCACATAAAGCTATCAACTCCGCTTCAGTACTGGACAATGCAACAGTTTTGCTTTCTGGTTACCCACAATACTGTATTACCAAAAACTTTAATAACGTACCCCGACACTGATCTTCTGTCATTCACGTCTCCTGCCCAATCCGAATCTACATAACAGCTCAATGGTAATTCATTCATTCTCCTTTCATACTTTAATCTTGCCTTTAATGTTCCTTTTAAATAACTTAACAGCCTTTTTAGTCCAATCCAAATTTCTTCTGAATTTATTTCTTGAAATCTACTAAAGTAGTTTACTGTGAAACTGATGTCTGGTCTTGACCCTAACATTAAAAACATCAAACACCCAATCAATTCTCTTACTGGCTTGTTTCCATTTGTATCATTTTTGTTTAGATCTATTCTAAATTTTGGGTCTATTGGAGTTGAACATGGTTTAGAATTTTCAAAATTAAACCTTTTCAAAATTCCCTGTAAATATCTTTCTTGATTTATTTCCAAAATTCCTTTATCTCTGTCATTTATTTGTTCTTCTAAAGGCTTCTTAGCAAATACCCACTTTGTACTTAGTATTTCTGCATTCTTGGGCATTGGTGCTTCTATCCAAGTTTTATTTTTCTCTATTGAACTTATTTCTCTTTTCATCGCTTCCATCCATAAGTCCTTGTCTCTTCTATCAGTCAAGTCTTCCACTGTTTCGGGTACATTCTCAACATATGACATTGCATCGAAGGCCATATACATTTCAAACTCATTATATCTGTTAGGTTTTCGCCTGGTTCGTTTTTCTTGTATTTCTTGTCCTCTGTCTTGTAAATCATCTTCTTGTAATACCTGTATCTCTTCTTGTATTTGTTTTACTTCTTCTTGTTCATCGTCACTTTCTTCTATTATTGCATTTTTGCTATCAAGTTTTCCATTTTCCTTCAACTCCATTCCTTCATTTTTAAAATAAAATTCGCTCTCATTAAACATTACATATCTTGCAATGACTACTTTCTGTTCCATGATATCCCATAATCTGTACCTTGTCATTGTGTATCCAATCATCATACACTTCTTTGCTTTAGAATCAAATTTTTTTCTAAATTGTTTTGGAATGTGGCAATATGCTGTAGATCCAAAAACTCTTAAATTACTAATGTCCGGTTTCTTCCCATTCCATATTTCAGCCGGAGTAACTTGTAAAGCACTACTTGGGCTTCTATTTAGAACGTATGCTGCTACTCGAACTGCTTCGCTCCAAAATTCTTTAGGAATATTAGCGTCTTGCATCATGGTCCTTGCTTTGTCCACCAAACTTCTATTAAAGCGTTCTGCCTTACCATTTTGTTCAGGACTGTAAGGTGTTGTATAGTCAATAAATGTCCCATTCTCCCTGCAAAATTGCTTTATTTCATTTGTAATGTATTCCCTTCCATTGTCACATCTCAATGTAGCTAATTTTAAATTAAACTTAGCCTGAACCATTCTCACATATTCTCGGAAACATTCATACACTCCACTCTTAGCTCTTATTACATAAACGTAAACAAAATTTGAATAGTCATCTATGAAAGTTACAAAGTACTTGCCTTGTTCGTGACTAATTGGAGTTATTGGTCCTGCAACATCTGTGTGCACTATCTCAAGTAATCGTTTAGCTCTTGTGCGCGTTCCAAAATTCAACCTGGTCATTTTACCCTTTACGCAAGATTCACAAAAATCAACTTTACCTATTTTGAGATTTTTTATACCAGTTACCAAATTATTTTTAATTAATTTCTCTAAATTTGCATTACATACATGACCTAATCTTTGATGCCACAATTTTATTTCATCATTTTCAATATTTAAAGACTCTACATTGTTTACTTTAAAGGATATTTCATATAAATTGTTTCTATAACCAATTCCGATTAATTTTTTTTTGCTATAGATTAGTACCTTCCCTTTTTCAAAAACAACTTTTACATTTACACTTTCTAACCTTTTTACAGTCAATAGATTTCGCCTTAAATTTGGGACATACAGAACATTTTTAATTTTACATTTGATTTCTTTTACATTGACCTCACTAAAAACTTCAATATTTCCTACTCCAATGGCTTCCATGTTATTGTTGTTTTTTGCAACCGCTATTTTAATGGGTTTTTTCAACTTCATAAAATCATGAAAATACATTTTATCATTTACTAAATGATCAGTACACCCTGAATCGATATAAAATACTAAATTTTGGTTACTTACAGTTTGGTAACAATCTTCTAAATTAGAGTTTAAATTTGACAAAAAACAAATACCTTGTCCATCTTGTACCTCATCAAGTTCAGTTCCTTCTTCATTTTCCATATAGTTTGCTCCCTTATTGTTACTGTCCCGATACTCATGGTCATAATTTCTTCTATAGCTTGTTTCTTTATATCCTCTTCCTCTGTAACCAAATCCTTCTCTATAACCATTTCCTTGAAAATTTCCTCTAAAATTCCCATAACCCCGAAAACTACTTTGACCTCCAATAAAACTGTCTCTGCTTGAACCTCTGTTTCCTCCTCTCTGATTTCGACAATTTTTCCTATAATCACCTCTTTGTCCACAAGTATAACATACACCTGGACTATAAGCTGATGAGTTTACACTATCTTGCTGATAATTTCTGCTTTCGCTATTGGCTTCATACAATGCACTTTTTCTTTCAACTTCAGCTCTTAATTTAGTTTTTGCTAAACTTATTGTTAGATCTTCTGGTGGTATGTTCTCTAATATGGTTATTACGGTTTCAAACTCTTTCGGCATAGCAAGTAATAAACTATAAACAATATCTTGCTCTTTCATGTCTGCGCCTGTAGCATTTAATTGTCTTATGGTTTCATCAAAATCAGACAAAAACTTTTCTAATTTGCTACTATCTTGAAGTTTCATAGACATTAGTTTTCTTCTTAGAATTAACTGGCCCGGAATGCCTTTCTTTTCATATCTTTCCTCTAAAACTGTCCATATACTAAAAGCTAAAGATTTCTATTATAACAATTGGAAACAGAAGCAACAATTGCATCGTTACAAAGGTATCAAGTTTGTCCGCCAGACATCATTATAAATTCCTCACTGTGCCCTGGTGTTGCCATTGACACCTTGGACGGAAAAGAAACTTGACATGATACTGTGGAGATTTCCCAAAACATCGATAATAATTCCCATAGCGAATTGAACTAAGAAGATGGGAATTGTTATTCAGAACATTTATCACCAACACGAATATTGATTATCCCAATCAATTGATTAATCAACTTAATTACACTCGATATTGAGTAAAATATTCAGATAATTTGAATAATGTCAGTAAAACCTATCCCGGACTAGAAGATGATTTTAATAAAGGATATTTTGGAGTCAAGAGAACTCATGAGAACCAATAGATCTCACTTTAGAACCAACTATAAATGCCGATGTGGCAAAATGACTGAGCTGATTCTAGAATTATTTTCCACATTTGTCAAATTGATTTAGACGCAGAATTTGTTATATGCTGTTCAGACTCCGATATTTAAATTATACTTCTGGGAAATATGGATCATTTAAACGCATCTTTCAAAAATTTGGAAAAATATGGGTGTAGGCAATCATCAGCGATACATCAACGTAAATGAACTGTACCGAATCCTTGGTGTCTCTTTATAGAAAGCTATACCATGTTTCCAAGTGCTTACTGGATGTAAGTACACGCCAGCATTTTTGAGAATAGGTAAAGTTGGGCCTTTTAAATGTTAGAAAAATCAAATTTTATTTTCAATAAATTCAATAAATTTTAAAACGTTAATGACGGACGCATTTTTCAATTTTCTTCTCTCTAATTGAACTTTATTCCAATTTTATTTCTGTTCCAATCTTTGAATTTCTTATAAATAAATTTGTTCTGAATAGAACGAATGTAAGTAACGTACTTTTGAAATTATTTTCTGTCTCATTCTTGATCATATTCTACAACTCTTTCTCTTTCTCTCTGACTACTAGCATCATACGGCAATACTTTACATGAGTTTTTCATTTTTTTCATTCATTTCAATTATCTTTACACTATTTTATCTTCAAAGAAAACAATATAAAAAATACGTATATTCTGAAATGTTTTGAATTTTTGATTTTAAGAAATAAAAAATTTGCGCACTGAAAATGTCTGGCAATAAAAAATGTATGTCTGGGAGACCTATCTAAAGACAAAACTTTAAAAATTACTCGTTCAATAATTATTAAAAAATTCAGGATTATTACTTGTACAGGTAGGATGCGCATTAACAAACGCAACTGCTACTGCTAGCCAGGTAGCCCAGACTCTAACCGAGTAAGAAGAACGACATATCAAAAAATCAACTGACCTGGAATTCTCTCTCAAAAACGTTAATAGCTCCTATACTACTACTCTTCAACTGAGTATAGAAAAATCATTTTCCTGTCAAATAAAGAATACAATAATTTGAAGTGGCATCCTACAAATTTTCTTTCATTATTATTTGTGTTTCCATCAATGAATTGTAGTTGACATTCAAAATATTGGGCATTTCAATATTGGAAAGACCTAAAAAAACACTTTTTTTATTTATGCTCAGCTACTAAGCCTTTAGATGTGTTTAAAAAAATATTTATTTAAAAATTTTGTCCTGTTCATTAAATAAATACCTCTAAGTTTGTATTGGAAGAAAAATGTATATAGTAATCACATATTTTATTACCTTCACTTTCTACAATGTGCAATAGTTAAATACAGAGTACACACGTAAATATGTTAACCTGTGAAATAGAGTAGCGCATTTTGGTTATATAATATCGTCGACAGACCAGCAAATGCCAAATGTAGTTCCAAATAATATAAAAAATTGTATATTTTAAACGAGATATCCTCTACAATATTTGACAATTTTCAATTATTTTTTTATTGCCAGATAAAGGCAAATATATATTGACCATCGATGAGAGGAAAGTAGGAAAATGTTACAACCGTTGCGTTGGTATCAACATGCTGAGAAAATAAAATGAGTCACTTTGTTTATACTGGTTTTATAATGATATAATATTGGTTTTATTCTATTAAATTATTCTGTTAGGCTAAGAACTCATAGACTACAATATGTAAATACTCATTTTGTTTAGATTTCTTTGTTTCTAACATAATGGAGTGCCTCCTCTTCATCTCAGAGGTGTTCTTTGGCTAGGGATGGCGAACCCGCGGCCTGCCTGGGAGAGTTTGGCAGCTTAGAAAAACATATACGAGCAAATAGTATTGTTTTCACTTTTGAGAAATCTGAAAATACAAGCATTTCTACTGATTTACAAAAGCTTAGTGAAAATTCGAGAAACAAATATCTCACTAAATGACTAAATAGTGAAATTATTAAATACTACAAGTTATTTTATAATAATAATAAATTCTGTTTAAAATGTTAACTCCCAAGTTTTTGGTATTTATTTGTATTAATACTAATATAATTTTATGTATGGCTCGCCGAAATATCAACACAATAACTTATTGTATTATTTGTTTACAGATTGGCTTTTTTTTCTATTTTCTTTGAAAAATACGTGTCCCGCAATATCATTTGTGATGGTCACTCCTAGGGGAGATAGATTCAAATATATTTAAAAAATGTGAAGATCTGAATAGAATTGAACATAAAAACATAACCTATAAAAATGCTAATATTTGCAGACGATATAATGTTATAGTAAATTTTAAAAATAGAATCCAAAAATTAATGGATGTCTGATCCTTAGAAATAAGAAACGGTACAAAGGTTATCACCAAATTAACATAGTGAATCCATTTTTTGCTCTCATCTATCGTGATAAGGACTTTTCTAATCCATTTTAACCATTTCTTAAGCCAACAGGTCAATTCTTTTTCGATTCCTTGGGATATGGAGTTCTTGGAGGAAATGAACTTGATTTTTACATAGTGAATCCATTTTTTGCTCCTATCTATCGTGTTAATGACTTCTCCAGTCCATTTTAACCATTTCTTAAGTCAGTCGGGCAATTCCTTTTCATTGATCTTGTATTTTGGAGTCTGGAAGGAAATTAATGTGATTTTTAAGTACATCCATACATCCAAATGGATTCGAAGATAGTTTGGTATAGCAGAAGCTTGTTTTCTGGTAGTATTTCAGATTTTCTATCAAATAACCACTATAGATCCTGTTTTTTTTTTAAATAAAAGTTCTTTCCAAATTAGTTTCAAGTCCATATGTAATTTGTAGTTGTGATATTTGTTTGTTTTTCAACGAAATTGGTGAGTAAAACTGTTCAGGTCACTTTGGGAATTTGATTCATATTTAGACATCATTTAAATACCCTCGTAGCACCTTGGATGTTGTAGCTGGATTTTCACGACTTCCTAGTATGAAAATGCCATCTTCAAAAGTTGCTATGACAATTTTATTCTTTATCCATAAGTCTACTTATTTGCACATTATAATTTGCAGTGAACATTGGAGCCAACAGGGTATGTTCTATTATCTTACTAGATTTGAATAAGTGGAATGTGTGGAAAACAAATAAATGGAGAAACCCCAAAATCGTGCTAAATTTTGCGCCTCAGCTCTCGACCTCAGAGCGCACTAGAAGAAAAGTGGCTCAACATCACAAAAGAAACCATATCGAACTTGATTCAGCTAATGTCTAATCATATGAGAAATATTATAGAAATTACCCATTATTGAAAATTGAGTGATAAATTAGATGATAGTTAATAAGCCATCACTGTTACGATAATAAAACGTGTTAATTCGTATTATTAGTAAGTCAAATATTAACATAGGGACGATTTTTATGTCAAATTCAGACGAAGCTACTTCCTATTTCACAAAGGTGTGACACTTTCACAAATATATTTTTAGTGGAACTGTGATTTTTGAAAGTAATGAAAAGACTTTAACAATTTTTCTAAGAATCATAAGAATAAACCCATCTAAAACTTCAAATATTAGGTTAAATTTGGAACAGTACGATATCATGATATCTTTATTGAATTGAAAATTGGGTAATAAACTTAGACACAGACTTAAATTATTTAATATTGGTACATCAGAAAAATGTAAAAGTAATGCCGATAACACCAAAGGATTAAGTAATATGGAGAAGTTGTTTATTTCAAAATATATTGAGAGACCTACCTCGTGAAATAAAAGAACATATTATTATAAAATTTCCGAAAGCCTGAGTATCTCCGTTCAATCTATGAAGCTGAGTTTATAAATCATTTTATTAATAAAAAATCAAAAATTATGGATCTTTGAGCATGAGGTGTTCAGACGAAGTTATCTAAAATCAAACGAGATGGCAGAAAAAAAAGCAGAATTTGAGGGAAAATACTAAACATTCTGATTTATACATTAAATCTAAAAATACAATCAATTATCATTCAACCACGCTACAAGCTTGTTTTTGGGAGAAACTTCAAATTTCTTCCCACTCACCTCTCAAACTTTTCAAATAGAAACCAAACATAACTTGAAAATAAAAACTCACATCTTTACAAGGGACAAGATGATCACAAATGCTCGGTTTTGGTTAGGTTCCCGGTGTAAAAAAGATCTTTTATTTGGCCCCACAAATAAAAGTCTAGTTAGGTCTGAAGATCTGGATGGCCAAATAAATAAACTTGTCCTATCCACCTATCAGGGTACGTTTGATCTAAAAAATGGACAACATATATGGAATAATATGCCGGGCAATCATCAGATTGTAAGAACATGTCACTACAAATGACTAAGTAGGGGTATATTTTCTAAAAGAAAAGACAATTCGTTTTTTCACAAGTATAAATATTTTTCTTAATTAACTATCTCATTCCAACAACTGGTCCAATTATTTGTCCGCCTAGAAACTCACGCTCTTCATTTACAGATCAACGACCCTGATGTTGGATTTCCCGCATCCAACGGGGATTCGTTTTGAACCAGTAGTGTTGTTAATTGTTAGATTTTTACCTAGTTTATTTAATGATACGTTTTCATTGTTAATATATTAGCTTCACTTTTAGAAAGCGCCAATTGTTTTTATAAAGATTATAATAAGAATGAGTATTAGTTTTATATAAGACTGATAGGTCTGTTACTTTATTTTCTATGAAAAAGTATCATTTTCCTTCGATTTTAAGAGTTTCGTAATAATTGCTCTGATTTTTCGAATCTAGCATATTCCGATATGTTACTAATTCGTACTTGTACCTTCTCTTTGCTCTTTATGTATGTGCTCCAGTTTCTGTATTAACAGTGAACTGATTAACAGTGAAGTGTATAAAATTCATCTTCTACTTTTGTAGTTTTGGTATTAGAATTCCACACATCAGACATAATAGTAGTTCCGGGTTCTAAGTACTGGCGAATAATATAAAGCCACACTTTTTTTCTCCTGAAAGGCACGGCAAACAAAAACATTTCCCATTCTCTTGACAAATTCCCACAAACACCTAGTGATGCGTCCTCAATTTTATATCATTTGTGAATAAACAGGACTCATCAATTTATATGATTTTTTTGGGTTCTTGCAACAATTCCCTAAAATAATTTTTCCAGTCGGTTACCTCATCATTACTTGAACCCAATTCTTCTTGGGCAACTTTTGTACCCTATTTCTCTTGTGGTGTATGTATTAATAATGCTAGGGTTTCATAATAATGAACTGCGTTCCAACCAAGTCCCCATTCTCATAAGTTTCTCGAATTGGCAACTTCTCTTCTTGTACACCCACCGAACCTAATTATTACTATAAATAGTATGCATCACTTGTTTTTGCTGTTTCCTTTTGAAATAATAAATGTTTTTAAATTCTGCTGTTTCCTTTTGGAATAATACACTTTTTTTAAAAATTCTACTGCATTTTTTCGACACTGCTATTTTCAATGAAAAAATGTATAACAAATATTTTCAAATTGACTATCAGAACCACTCTATAATAATACTGAAAGAATATTAGTCAATAACGGATAAAATCCCATTTCAAAATCCAATCACACACGTTTGTAAATAGATGTAATAGATTCACATAATAAACATCAGCTACAACATGTAATAAGGAAAGCCTAAATAAATACAATTGATAAATTAAGCTAATACCACATCTATTAAGGAATTCCAAAACCTCTCATATTCATTAAATCATTCTACAATTTTCGCCCTTTCCCACAATTTTCTACAAGAAATATTCAATACTCAGAAAGATTTCAAATGTAATTTTGAATCAACAAAAACAGAAAAGAGAACCTCGGGTTAATGAGATCTATATACCATTACTATCAATCACCTTACTGACAATGTAAGTGATATATGTATGTTATAATTTATTAACCAAGCTAAAGAATAATATTGAGTACAACGTAACTATTGTGAATACAACAATACACTACTACCCTCATATGTCTTCACTGTACTGAATAAATAAATAGCCACCTTTATATTACCCTTCTCTTTTGTGTTTTTTCATATTTCACCCATTTATCCATTTTGGTGGACATTAAATATAATATAAAATTAGTTGAAAATAAGTTGATAATTATATTGAACTATAAAGTTTACTTCTGTTTAAATTCATCAAACTATCAATTTTCACAAGAAGCAGAGATAACATTTATAAACACTGTTACATTAACAGTTTAAAGGCAATGATTCACTTAATTAATATGTTCATTATTTTTGCAATTCAAGTACCTATTTACTTTATATCATAAAACGTAAGCATGTTTTCTAGAAGCAATATTGAGGTATTATAAGCTAGCAGAAAAGAATTGATTACATTATTAAAATATAATATGAAAGGGTATTCATGGTGTTTTAATGATCACAACTGTGCTAGTTTAGTTACATACACTATGCCACTCACTTCCCTGATTGCCTTAACAACAGAGTAGAAATACAGTAAAAACCAGCAAAAGTATCCAAATCCTCAGCCATACTGAAAACAGCTGCTAATAGAACCTTTTTTATTTCATATATCAATTGGATATAGATTATTTTCCTTCAGTTATATAAACAGATTTAAATTGATAATACAATATGGGCTAATCTAATACAACTCCAGAAAAAAATGTTTTTATTCCTCAATTTTTCATTTTATTTATTAGGAGTTATTTGAAGGTTCGCAATAAATGAATGTTTGGAATTAATTTGTTAAACAAAAGAAACTGATTTACAATCCACCTTCAAGTTAGCATCCCTATCACAATCAATAACAATTTTTTTGTCACTATTGAACAATAAATATCCAATTATAATTGTTTATTTATAAATTATTTTAATTTTCTCTTCGATAGCCTATTTTTCATTTAATTCTCAATTTTATTAGCTAACACCAACTAACCTAACATCTTGATTTTACTCACATCATGAGGATACTAAATATAGGAAGGTTTACCTGTTTTATTCTGGTTATCCGCATAATGTTGTGAAGCTTCTTCCTACTAACTTTCACTAATTCATAATGTTGGTGTTATTTGGATGCTAATATTTTTAAACTCTGTGGCTTTCTTCAGCTTCATAATTTTAACCATTTTTAATTGAAAGTACCAACTTCATTCCTGTATTTTGCATACAAGACAATCGTTTCATGTTGTTTCGTTGTTTATTGTTCAATTTCTTGTTTTTATATGTTTTATTAAAACTATATTTATTTACTAGTAGTTTTATTTATTAGCACTTTCATTATCAGGTTTTCAAGCTACCATGTTTTTTATCACTGTGCTATCTTCTTTTCTTATCTCTTGACAGGACTAGGGATATTCGATATAAATCGATGCATCGAAAACATCGATGTTTACAATATGCGATACAACGAATCGTTCCGATTTTTTGAAATGCTATCGATATACTCGATGAATCGATGTTTTTTCATAAAACATCGAATCGACCATAACCAGTTCATTTCATAAAAACATAGACGTTTGATCACTAATATTTTACCTAAAATCTTTTATTTCTAATTCTTTGTTTTCAATTTAAAATAGTTAACAACGTGTCGTGAGAAGAGTACTGCCTTCTTCAGAAAATCAGAAATGATGTTCCTATGACTGATGATGGTATGGTGATGATGGTATCACTGCGCATGTGTGTCAGACAGCGACAATAACTAATAAAAGCGTGCTAAAAAAACTGTTTTTCTAAACTTGAAAACATTAAATTGCATTTGGTTTTGTGGAACGAATTCGAAATAAGAATGAATAGTGTATAATTGTATATTAATATACCTACTCATTACAATAAAATCTCAACACCTAACCTAACCTTTTCGATCGGGCTGAGGTAAGTAAGGATGTAATTATGTTGTAGTTTATTTTTAATAAGATGTCAACAAGAGTAACAGCAAATTTCATAATTTTCTGAATGACAGAATACCTAAATATTTGTCAGTAATTATGAGATTAGTAAATTATTTTACCTGTAACACACACATTGTTTATTTATCCATCTACATCTTACTTATCTCTGAATTCGCGTAAATATGGATGAAATTAGAAAATCTATTCATCATCTAATTATTATTAGTCTGGATCTTTCTGTAATTGTTACTGTTACCTGTTGTCACTATGTTATTAAATTAATGGAATTGAATTTCAAATTTATTTGTCTTTTGATAGTGATGTGACAACAATCTGACAGGTCATTCTGAAAAACTAGAAGATAAATTTTCACTGTGGGAAGATCACCACAAATTAGTCCACAACAGTTGGAAAATGGTGAAATCTGACGATTTTATTCCTGATGAACTATCAATTTACTTGGCAAGTTTACGACTACAGATTGTTCAAACTCATAACTGCTTAGATAATCATCAGACGAATCTGTCTCAGAAAGTATTCAACATTTATAATGTTATGAAAGTTTGCAGTTTCAAGAGTAAAATGAGTTATTTCATATAATAAGTCATCAAACAAATTATAATGTTCACAGGTAAATTTGTTTTATTAACAAGCTTCCTGTTTCTTCTAAATGTTTTCCCATTCTCATCTTTAATGAGATAATATCTCTCATTATATTTTTTCACTATCTTTCCTTCATTCCAAGAATTGTTTTTTTAAAACAAAACATTTTGAATCATTTACAAAGGTGGCAAATTTTTTAGCGGTTTTATTATACTTCTTTTGAGTTGTTTCAGAAATGTGCTCCAAGTTTTTATGAGATTTTTTTGTATTAATAATTGTGGGAAGAAGTTTTTCTAAAGTAATAGGAAGTTCCATCTTCACAAGGCGATTTAAAAATAATTGGATGGGAGCATATGCTAACTAGGTAGGTAGAAGAGTATCTAGATATTCAAGTAAATACTACGATAGTTCATCTAGACGTTTCATTTTTTTAAGCATGTTTTTAGAGATATTCATCTTCTCTACAAAACTATTTGACTTGTGATAAAAAAGGATAGAAAACTCCAAATCAAAATTCCATGATTTAGTAAAATTTCTAAATTCTATACTGTTATAGGGAACATTATCAGCATAGAAGATATCAGGAACACCAAATTTAGAAAAAAAATCCTTACAATGCTTAATCATAGTAAAAGCTGTTTTATTTTGGGTAGGAAAAACTTTCAACCAATGAGAGTAGCTGTCAACAATTATCAAATAGCTTTTGGACTGATAATCAAAAGTCAGAAAATAATATTTGCCATGGTCTTTGGTGGCGTCCGTCCATAAATTACGTGAGGTGTTCAAGGGGGGGGAGGGGGTCAAGTTAAATCTTTCCAGATCTCACTTGGGGAGAGGGGGGTTTTAACAAATATCACGTATTTTTTTTTCAATAGAAAACCTTGTAAAATGTGTGAAAGTAAAGTTAAATTGAAGTAAGAAATTTTTCTAGAATAAAAATATATGCGAAATTTTACACAATGGTGTTTGTCGCACCAGCCCGAACTCCGCAGAGTAGCTCAATAGGCGGTCAGAAGCCGTCTCATATAGTGGACCAACATATATAGTAATCCGAAGTAGTAAGCACTCGTCTTCGACTGCAACTAGTCACGCTGAAGACTTGGACACTCTCTTAACTCTTCAGCCTTTTGGTAAATTAATGAAAAACGAAGATGATAAAGTCAAGCCTGTCCTTATTATTTCGAACGATGGCGGTCCCGATGAGAACCCGCGATATCGGTAAGTAACAACTTGAAATAGTACTTGCGCAAATACCTAATTTAGTAAACTGTTTAGTCAATTAGTCATTCTCTATGGCTTCAAATAAAGACGACTGTTGGAAAACTCCTCCATCGGATTGTTTTCTAGAACATCCAACATTGATATGGCGAAAACAATAATCATCATGCACAACAGCCAAGAGAGAATAATGCTGTTAGAACCCTTATAATTAAAAAATTCACCCCCACAATTTGCTGGTGCATGAATCGTCACAAGTTTCCCATTAATCGGACCGTAACATTCTGTTCAACGGTACCACGCGAAGAAGAAGTTAATAAACAACAAGGAGAAAATCCAGCAAAAACAATAACTCTACCGAACGAAAGCTCCCAAGGACCACCAACAAAAAAACAAGTTACTGCAGTAGTTAAACATCTAAAACGAATAAGCGAAACAGTCACACGTGAACCTATGAATACGAATGAGAATCAATATACAGTTTTTGGTAGTATCGTTGCTGCACAATTAATGACATTAATTCTGTTTTCTGCAATACAAGCACAGGAGCGCATACAGTCTATTCTTACAAGTTATAAGCTTCAGGATCTCCATGGTATACATACCTACGATACATTTGCACATACCAGCAACATCCCTAGCCCATCTTTCATCTGTAGGAAATTCGTCCTGCAATCCTGTTTATCGTGGGTGCACAAATATATTCTGCGGAAATATTCTTGTGTCCGCTAACTAACTTTTCTTACAATGTTGTTTTATTTCTTCGTTTATGTATAAAATATTATTCAAAATCAAGATATAATATGCATATATGTTGTTTCATTTACAGTGGGTTTTGGGTTTGTAGTTGCAAATAAATTGAGTCCAATCTTGATCAATGTTCGATTTATTGAACAGGATTTCAAAAGTGCGTTCAAATAACAATAATAACGGAATAACAATTTCGGAGCACGTTTTTCTTTCGCCTTTCTTTTCGCTCGTGTCACTATTACATGAAACTGTCAAAAGGTGCTTATCGCCTACTAATTTAATAAAATCAGAATACATTAGAATACATAATTACCAACTTTGACTCTATATAAAACAAAAGTATAGTGTGAAGTTGGATAGGGTCAAGGTTGGGTTGGGTTCGGGTCAGCTGTCAATTGATCAATTCTCAACACTCCTCCTTGATCAATTTACAGCGAAGTGTCTCAAAAACTTTTCTGTTGAGTGCTTTTGTGAAAATGTCTGCAATCTGTTTGCTGCTCTCGACGTGTTGCAGTGTCACAGTGTTGCCGACGTGTTGCTGAATGTGTTTTCGTGGTATCTCAATGTGTCTCTTGCCTCTGGTTGTCTTTCCTTCGTGTGCATTCTGTAACATGTGAATCGCTGACATGTTGTCGATTTTCAGAGTGATCGGCTGATCACTTTCCAGGATACCAAGTTCCAGTGTGAGTCTCTTGATCCAGCACACATCTCCAATCACAGACACTGCGGCTCGGTACTCTGCTTCTGCGGTTAAAGTCGATACCAAACGCTGCTTCTGTGAGTACCAGACTACTGGTCCTCCTCTCATCACCAATACTCCATTTGTCGACTTTCCTGTCTCAAGGTCTCCTCCGAAGTCTGAATCGGTGTATGCTACGAGTTCTTTGCCTCCTCCGAAGTAGATTCCTGCTGTCACTGTCCCTCTCAAGTACTGGAATACACGTTTCACCATCGCCTGATGGCTTTTCATGGGATTGTTGCAGAATCGACTGAGGTAGTTCACGGCGAAACTGATGTCTGGTCGAGATATTGTAGCGAGGTACAACAAACTCCCTATCGCCTCGCGATAGTTGTTCTTCGCCGGTAGTGCCTCGTCGTTCTTGAAATCTGTTTTCTTGGTGATCATTCCTTGCTCAATTGGTGTGGATGCTGGGTTGCACTGTTCGAGTTTCATCCTCCTCAAGATCTTCTCCGTGTACCGAGGCTGATTCACGAAGATTCCATCTTTGTCGACCTTGATTTCCATGCCCAAGTACGTCAACTTGTCCTGAACTTTCTCACTGTAAGTGATCTGAAACTCCTTGCTTATTTCCTTCAAAAGTCTATATTCTCTTTTCATCTTTCCCAATTATCAGTCCATCATCCACGAGGAGTGAGAGCAGAATGCTCTTGTCCTTGGTGTAGTAAATACACGGGTCGTCATCTGCGTTGATCAGGCCAACTTTCTTTACAAAGTGTGTAGTGACTCTCTCGTTCCACATCTTTGGGGCTTGCTTGAGTCCGTGAAGACTCTTATCCAGCCTGCAAACTTTACCTGATCCATCGTCGAATCCTTCAGGGTGATTCATGTAGATGACTTGTTCCAGATTTCCATACAAGAATGCCGTTTTCACATCGAACGATACCAACTTCATTTTCTTTGACGCTGCGTGACTTAGTAGTAGTTGAATCGATGCATGGCGGGCTACTGGGCTGAATGTTTCCTTGTAGTCCACTCTTTCCTTCTGTTCAAATCCTCTGGCTACGAGTCTGGCCTTGTATCTTCCATCTGCTTTCTCTCGAAGTACCCACCGACATGTGATAGGTTTCACTCCTTCAGGGCAGTCCACCAATTCCCAAGTTTTCATTTCCTTTAGCGAGTCGTACTCCTCCTGCATTGCTTTTCTCCACTTTTCATCTTTAAGTGCCTGACTCACCGGAATGTCTTCAGCTTCACCAATCATGGCTACTTTTGCGCTCATTCCTCCATGTCTGTTATTAAGTACATAGTCTTTCAGTCTCGGTGGTGGTTGCAAAGTTCGACGATCTCGCAAACTTCTCCTTCCTGGCTCTTCTTCTGGCGGTTGTGTCCCACTTTCGTTCTCACTTTCCTCTTCAGCACTTTCTCCAGTCGTCCAGTTGTCTTCTTCTTCGTCTGACTCACTGCTGCTTTCTTCTTTCTTCTCAAGTGTACCCTCTGTTGCCGATGTCTCAACTTCAGTGCCTTGCCTCTGTCGTATCCTCTCCTCGTCGAAGATTACATTGTCTGAAGTAATGACCTCTCTTTTCTCTTTCATGTAAATCCTGTAACAGGGCGAATCAATGTCATAGCCAACCAGAATTCCCTTTTCTGATTTTCTATTTATTTTGCCTCTCTTTTGTGCTTGGGTCAGCACATAACATTCACAGCCAAAAGGTCGCAGTTTCTCAATCTTCATTTTCCTTCTAAACCACAATTCTGCTGGACTCTTTCCTGGTACGTTGCTGGTTCCTGTCTGGTTGATCGTGCTGGTTCATTGCCTCTGCCCATAGTTTCTCGTTCAATCCATCTTCATGTATCGCTGCCCTGGCTGCTTCGACAATAGTTCTCATTTCTCTTTCAACCCTTCCATTTTGCTCTGGCGTGTGTACATTCGTAAAGGTGTGAAAGATTCCCAACTTGTCCATGAGTTCTTTCGTTTTTGCATTCTTCAGTTCCGTGCCGTTGTCCGATCTCAGGCTCTTCACTCTCCTTCTTAGTTGATTTTCTACAAGTCTCAGGTAGCTGGCAATCTTCTCAGGGGCCTCACTTTTCGTCCTCATGAAATAACAGCTTCGGTAGTGAGTGAAGTCGTCCTTCAACATGAGCCAATACTTTGCTCCTCCCAGGGATGGGATGTTCATCTCTCCAGTGTCGACATGAACAAGATCTAACGGCTGCTGGGCTGTCTTGGGATTGTTCGGATGTGCGGATCGATGTTGCTTGCCATATGCGCACCCTGTGCACACATAATTATTCCAGTCATCAACATACTTGATCCCTTTCCTTTTCAGTATGTCCTTCACATACTTCAAGTTTTGATGGGCGAGTCTTTCATGCCATACTTTGATCGACTGAACCATCAAACTTGCCTCTTCTTCCTGTCCTTCTCTTCTGAGCATCATTTTGTATAAATTTCCTTTGCGCCTTGCTACTGCCACAACCTCGTTGCTTTTCTTACAATGGAATATCGACTCGTTTTCATCTGCCTTCTGTAAATGTCCCTTGTCTAGCATCTGACTGACTGAGAAAAGATTAAAGTTGAGATTTGGTACATATATCACATCTTCAAGTACCACTGGATACCACTTTTGACCATCAAAAGCCTCCATCTCAATGTTCCCGACTGCAACGCCATGTAGCCTAGTTGAATCTCCGATCACAATTGGGATTGGCTCGTCCAGCTCGACAAGCTGTACAAACCATTCTCGATGAGACGTCATGTGTTGACTGGCACCACTGTCTTGATACCATGAAGTTTCCCTGTCCTGCGAGATGTCGTTGTCCACTGTCGAGATAGCTGTGGTCAAAAATGCCTTCTTGGGTTTTCCGTTTGCTGACTTATTTCCTTCTTCTCGGGATGGACAATCCTTTGCGAAGTAGCCTTTCTGCTTACAATTGTTACATGAGTATTTCTTCTTGCAATACTCAATGTACTTCTGACATGCCTTTCCTCTGCACTCCTTGATCACGTGACCTGGCTTCCCACATTTGTAACATGTGAACTGTGACTTGTCCTGCTTGCTCGACGACTGCCCTTGTTTTCCACGTTTTGCCATGAAAGCGTTGCTGGTACTGCCCTCTGCGTTTGTCGTCGGTTCTCTAAGCTGCTCGTCCTCAAGTCTCAGAAGTTCGATGAGTGTGTCCAAGTTCTTTGCATGTCCCGTCATGTTATTCCACGCAGTTCTGAAATGTGCCAGTTTTGGCGGTAAGACACTCAAAATCCTCGTCATGACCCAACTTTCCCTCATTGGATCATTTTCAGTTGACAATTCCTCTGCCAAGTCCATGATCTCCATACAGTTCTCTATTGCTGACTTGCTCTCATCATACTCAAAGGTAAAGAATTTGATTCGGGACGTTTCTAAAGTTACATCAGTCTTTGTACCATATAAACAAACTAATTTGTCTATCATGTCTTTGGAAGTTTTGCAATTTTGTTAGCTATCTTACTGTTTACATTTAAACCTATCAGTGTTTGAGCTTCGACATCTTTCTTTGTCCAAGCTGAAACAGTTGCATCTGACGCAGCACCTGCTGATCTGACTTTCGTGCCTGATACAATCTCAAACAGGTCTTTGTTCTTAAGTACTAGGTTTAATTTAAATCGCCAAGAAATAAAATTGACATTCCCCTGACTATCTTCACTTAACATCTCCAACTGAGATTTTACAGTATCCATTTTGCATTTGAATTCTACAATTTGACTGACTTCTGACAATTTTTTTAAATAAACAAAATGAATTTACAATCTTTCGTGGCGTTTTTCTGACTTAAAACGACTTGCGTGTGCGTTGTTCAACGTTGACTTGCTGTGCGAGCCGGATGTGGTCGTCTGACTGCGTGCCTGACTGACGTTTTGAACTGCTTTCTGGACTTCGCCGTGGCTTTCCTGGCTTTATTTACAACAAAACCCTTTTACAGCTGCCCTGGGCCCATAACCTGTTGTTTCATTTACAGTGGGTTTTGGGTTTGTAGTTGCAAATAAATTGAGTCCAATCTTGATCAATGTTCGATTTATTGAACAGGATTTCAAAGTGCGTTCAAATAAATAATAATAACGGAATAACAATTTCAGAGCACGTTTTTCTTTCGCCTTTCTTTTCGCTTGTATCACTATTACATGAAACTGTCAAAAGGTGCTTATCGTCTACTAATTTTTAATAAAATCAGAATACATTAGAATACATAATTACCAACTTTGACTCTATATAAAACAAAAGTATAGTGTGAAGTAGGATAGGGTCAAGGTTGGGTTGGGTTCGGGTCAGCTGTCAATTGATCAATTCTCAACAGTTTCTCTAGCTAATTTTTGAGTTTTATGGCTAATTTTTGGGTTTTTATGGCTAATTTTGGGTTTCTGTGGCTAGTTTTCGAGTTATTCTAGCTAATTTTTGGGTTTTTTAGCTAATTTTTTGTTTTTCTGGCTAATTTTTGGGTTTTATAGCCAATTTTTGACTTCTTAAAGCTAATTTTTGGGTTTTTCTAACAATTGGTTTTTGTGGCTAATTTCTGAGTTTTTCTAGCTAATTTCTAAGTTTTTGTAGCTAATTTTTGAGTTTTATGGCTAATTTTTGGGTATTTATGGCTAATTTTTGGATATTTATGGCTAATTTTTGGGTTTCTGTGGCTAGTTTTCGAGTTATTCTAGCTAATTTTTTGGTTTTTTCAGCTAATTTTTTGTATTTTTGGCTACTTTTTTGGTTTTATAGCCAATTTTTCTAACAATTTATTGGTTTTTGTGGCTAATTTCTGAGTTTTTCTAGCTAATTTCTGAGTTTTTGTAGCTAATTTTTTGGTTTTATGGCTAATATTTGGGTTTTTATGGCTAATTTTTGGGTTTTTATAGCTAATTTTTGGGTTTTTCTAACAATTTATTGGTTTTTGTGGCTAATTTCTGAGCTTTTCTAGCTAATTTCTGAGTTTTTGTAGCTAATTTTTGGGTTTTATGGCTAATTTTTGGGTTAAGTCAGCAATTTTTGGGTTTTTATAGCTAATTTTTGGGTTTTTCTAGCAATTTTTGGGTTTTTGTGGCTAATTTCCAAGTTTTTCTACCTGATTCTTGAGTTTTTCTAGCCAATTTATGGGTTTTTGTGGCTAACTTTTGAGTTTTTCTAGTTAATTTCTGAGTTTCTCTAGCTAATTTATTTGTTTCTCTAGCTAATTTTTGAGTTTTTATAGCTAATGTTTGGGTTTTTCTAACAATTTCTGGGTTTTGTGACTAATTTCTGAGTTTTTTTAGCTGACTGTTGGGTTTATGTGGCTAATTTCTGAGTTTTTCTAACTAATTTTCGAGTTTTTCTTGCTAAATTTTGGATTTTATAGCTAATTTTTGAGTTTTTATGGCTAACTTTTGAGTTTTTCTAGCTAGTTTCTGGGTTTTATAGCTATTTTTTGAGTTTTTATAGCTAATTTTTGGGTTTTTCTAACAATTTTTGGGTTTTATGGCTAATTTTTTGGTTTTTATGGCTAATTTGTGGGTTTTATGGCTAATTTTTGAGTTTTTGTGGCTAATTTTTGAGTTTTTTTAGCTAATTTGTGTGTTTTATAGCTAATTTTTGAGTTTTTATAGCTAACTTTTGAGTTTTTCTAACAATTTTTAGGGTTTTATGGCTAATTTTTTTGGTTTTTATGGCTAATTTTTTTGGTTTTTATGGCTAATTTTTGGGTTTTTATGTGTAATTTTTGAGTTTTTGTGGCTAATTTTTGAGTTTTTGTGGCTAATTTTTGAGTTTTTATGGCTAATTGTTGAGTTTCTCTAGCTAATCTTTGAGTTTTATGGCTAATTTTTGGGTTTTTATGGCTAATTTTTGGGTTTCTGTGGCTTATTTTCTGGATTTTTCTATCTGATTTTTGGGTTTTCTAGCAATTTTTGGGTTTTTGTGGCTAATTGTTGAGTTTTTCTGGCTAATTTTTGGGTTTATGTGGCTAATTTCCAAGTTTATCTACCTGATTCTTGAGTTTTTCTAGTTAATGTTTGGGTTTTATGGCTAAATTTTGAGTTTTTCTAGCCAATTTATGGGTTTTTGTGGCTAATACTTGAGTTTTTCTAGCTAATTTATGAGTTTCTCTAGCTAATTTTCGGATTTTATGGCTAATTTTTTGGTTTTTATGGCTAATTTGTGGGTTTTTATGTCTAATTTTTGAGTTTTTGTGGCTAATTTTTGAGTTTTTATGGCTAATTTTTGAGTTTTTGTGGTTAATTTCCGAGTTTTAATGGCTAATTGTTGAGTTTCTCTAGCTAATTTTGAGTTTTATGGCTAATTTTTGGGTTTTTATGGCTAGTTTTCGAGTTATTCTAGCTAATTTTTGGGTTTTTTCAGCTTATTTTGTTTTTCTGGCTAACTTTTGGGTTTTATAGCCAATTTTTGAGTTCTTAAAGCTAATTTCTGGGTTTTTCCAACAATTGGTTTTTGTGGCTAAATTCTGAGTTTTTCTAGCCAATTTCTGAGTTTTGTAGCTAATTTCTGGGTTTCATGGCTAATATTTGGGTTTTATGGCTAATTTTTGGGTTTTTCTAGCTAATTTTAAGGTTCTTCTAACAATTTTTGGGTTTTTGTCGCTAATTTCTGAGTTTTTTCAGCTAATTTTCAGAGTTTTTCTAGCCATAGAAACTATAAAAACTCAAAGAATAGCTATTAAACCCAAAAATTAGCCAGAAAAATTCAATAATTAGCTAAAAAAACCCAAAAAGTAGCTATAAAACCCAAAAATTTATGGGTTTCATAGCTAATCTTTGGAATTTTATAGCTAATTTTTGGGTTTCCATGGCTAATTTTTGAGTTTTTCTAGCTAATGTTTAAGTGTTCTAGCTAATTTATGGGGCTTTATGGCTAATTTTTGGGATTTTATGGCTAATTTTTGGGTTTCTATGGCTAATTTTTGGGTTTCTATGGCTAATTTTTGGGTTTTATAGCTATTTTACGAGTTTTTATAGCTAATTTTAGGTTTTTCTACAAATTTTTGGGTTTTGTGGCTAATTTCTGAGTTTTTCTAGCCAATTTTTGGGTTTTTATTGCTGAGTTTTTGGATTTTTCTATCTGATTTTTGAATTATCTAGCAATTTTTGGGTTTTTGTGGCTAATTTTTGAGTTTTTCTGGCTAATTTTTGGGTTTTTATTGCTAATTGATGGGTTTTTCCAGCAATTTTTGGGTTTATGTGGCTAATTTCTAAGTTTATCTACCTGATTCTTGAGTTTTTCTATCTAATGTTTGGGTTTTATGGCTAAATTTTGAGTTTTTCTAGCCAATTTATGGGTTTTTGTGGCTAATTTTGAGTTTTTCTAGCTAATTTCTGAGTGTCTCTACCTAATTGATGAGTTTCTCTAGGTAATTTTCGGATTTTATGGCTAATTTTTGGGTTTTTATGGCTAGTTTTCGAGTTATTATAGCTAATTTTTGGGTTTTTTAGCTTATTTTTTGTTTTTCTGGCTAATTTTTGGGTTTTATAGCCAATTTTTGAGTTCTTAAAGCTAATTTCTGGGTTTTCCCAACAATTGGTTTTGTGGCTTATTTCTGAGTTTTTCTAGCTAATTTCTGAGTTTTGTAGCTAATTTCTGGGTTTCATGGCTAATATTTGGGTTTTATGGCTAATTTTTGGGTTTTTCTAGCTAATTTCAAAGTTCTTCTAGCAATTTCTGCGTTTTTGTCGCTAATTTCTGAGTTTTTTCAGCTAATTTTTAGAGTTTTTCTAGCCATAGAAACTATAAAAACTCAAAGAATAGCTATTAAACCCAAAAACTAGTCAGAAAAATTCAAAAATTAGCTATAAAAACCCAAAAAGTAGCTATAAAACCCAAAAATTTATGGGTTTCATAGCTAATCTTTGGAATTTTATAGCTAATTTTTGGGTTTCCATGGCTAATTTTTGAGTTTTTCTAGCTAATGTTTAAGTGTTCTAGCTAATTTTTGGGGCTTTATGGCTAATTTTTGGGATTTTATGGCTAATTTTTGGGTTTCTATGGCTAATTTTTGGGTTTTATAGCTATTTTACGAGTTGTTATAGCTAATTTTCAGGTTTTTCTACAAATTTTTGGGTTTTGTGGCAAATTTCTGAGTGTTTCTAGCTAATTTTTGGGTTTTTATGGCTTATTTTTTGGGTTTTTCTATCTGATTTTTGAATTTTCTAGCAATTTTTGGGTTTTTGTGGCTAATTTTTGAGTTTTTCTGGCTAATTTTTGGGTTTTTATAGCTAATTGATGGTTTTTTCTAGCAATTTATGGGTTTTTGTGGCTAATTTTGAGTTTTTCTAGCTAATTTCTGAGTGTCTCTAGCTAATTTATGAGTTTCTCTAGCTAATTTTCGGATTTTATGGCTAATTTTTGGGTTTTTATGGCTAATTTCTGAGGTTTTCTAGCTAATTTTTGGGTTGTATAGCTAATTCTTGGGTTTTTATAGCTAATTTATGAGTTTTATAGCTATTTTTTGAGTTTTTATATCTAAATTTTAGATTTTTCTAACAATTTTTGGGTTTTGTGACTATTTTCTGAGTTTTTCTAGCTGACTGTTGGATTTTTGTGACTAATTTCTGAGTTTTTCTAGCTAATTTTCGAATTTTTCTAGCTAATTTTCGAGTTTTTCTTGGTAAATTTTGGGTTTTATGGCTAATTTTTGAGTTTTTATGGCTAATTTTTGAGTTTTTATGGCTAATTTTTGAGTTTTTATGGCTAATTTTTGAGTTTTTATATCTAATTTTTGGGTTTTTCTAACAATTTCTGGGTTTCATGGCTAATTTTTTGATTTTTATGGCTAATTTGTGGGTTTTTATGGCTAATTTTTGAGTTTTTGTGGCAAATTTTTTCGTTCTCATGGCTAATTGTTGAATTTTCCTAGCTAATTTGTGGGTTTTATAGCTAATTTTTGGGATTTTGTGGCTTATTTTTGGGTTTTTGTAGCTAACTTTTGGGTTTTTGTTGCTAATTTTTGAGTTTTATGGCTAATTATTGAGTTTCTGTGGCTAATTTTTGAGTTTGTATGGCTAATTGTTGAGTTTTTATGGCTAATTTTTGGGTTTTTATAGCTAATTGATGGGTTTTTGTAGCAATTTTTGGGTTTATGTGGCTAATTTCCAAGTTTATCTACCTGAATCTTGAGTTTTTCTAGCTAATGTTTGGGTTTTATGGCTAAATTTTGAGTTTTTCTAGCCAATTTATGGGGTTTTGAGGCTAATTTTGAGTTTTTCTAGCTAATTTCTGAGTGTCTCTAGCTATTTTATGAGTTTCTCTAGCTAATTTTCGGATTTTATGGCTAATTTTTGGGTTTTATGGCTAATTTTTGAGGGTTTCTAGTTAATTGTTGGGTTGTATAGCTAATTCTTGGGTTTTTATAGCTAATTTATGAGTTTTATAGCTATTTTTTGAGTTTTTATATCTAATTTTTAGGTTTTTCTAACAATTTTTGGGTTTTGTGACTATTTTCCGAGTTTTTCTAGCTGACTGTTGGATTTTTGTGACTAATTTCTGAGTTTTTCTAGCTTATTTTCGAATTTTTCTAGCTAACTTTCGAGTTTTTCTTGGTAAGTTTTGGGTTTTATGGCTAATTTTTGAGTTTTTATGGCTAATTTTCGAGTTTTTGTGGCTAATTTTTGAGTTTTTATGGCTAATTTTTGAGTTTTTATAGCTAATTTTTGGGTTTTTCTAACAATTTCTGGGTTTCATGGCTAATTTTTTGATTTTTATGGCTAATTTGTGGGTTTTTATGGCTAATTTTTGAGTTTTTGTGGCAAATTTTTTCGTTCTTATGGCTAATTGTTGAGTTTTCCTAGCTAATTTGTGGGTTTTATAGCTAATTTTTGGGATTTTGTGGCTAATTTTTGGGTTTTTGTAGCTAACTTTTGGGTTTTTGTGGCTAATTTTTGAGTTTTATGGCTAATTATTGAGTTTCTGTGGCTAATTTTTGAATTTGTATGGCTAATTGTTGATTTTTTATGGCTAATTTTTGGGTTTATGTGGCTAGTTTTCGAGTTATTCTAGCTGATTTTTGGGTTTTTTAGCTAATGTTTTGTTTTTCTGGCTAATTTTTGGGTTTTTATAGCTAATTGATGGGTTTTTCTAGCAATTTTTGGGTTTATGTGACTAATTTCCAAGTTTATCTACCTGATTCTTGAGTTTTTCTAGCTAATGTTTGGGTTTTATGGCTAAATTTTGAGTTTTTCTAGCCAATTTATGGGGTTTTGTGGCTAATTTTGAGTTTTTCTAGCTAATTTCTGAGTGTCTCTAGCTATTTTATGAGTTTCTCTAGCTAATTTTCGGATTTTATGGCTAATTTTTGGGTTTTATGGCTAATTTTTGAGGGTTTCTAGCTAATTGTTGGGTTGTATAGCTAATTCTTGGGTTTTTATAGCTAATTTATGAGTTTTATAGCTATTTTTTGAGTTTTTATATCTAATTTTTAGGTTTTTCTAACAATTTTTGGGTTTTGTGACTATTTTCTGAGTTTTTCTAGCTGACTGTTGGATTTTTGTGACTAATTTCTGAGTTTTTCTAGCTAATTTTCGAATTTTTCTAGCTAATTTTCGAGTTTTTCTTGGTAAATTTTGGGTTTTATGGCTAATTTTTGAGTTTTTATGGCTAATTTTTGAGTTTTTATGGCTAATTTTTGAGTTTTTATGGCTAATTTTTGAGTTTTTATATCTAATTTTTGGGTTTTTCTAACAATTTCTGGGTTTCATGGCTAATTTTTTGATTTTTATGGCTAATTTGTGGGTTTTTATGGCTAATTTTTGAGTTTTTGTGGCAAATTTTTTCGTTCTTATGGCTAATTGTTGAATTTTCCTAGCTAATTTGTGGGTTTTATAGCTAATTTTTGGGATTTTGTGGCTAATTTTTGGGTTTTTGTAGCTAACTTTTGGGTTTTTGTTGCTAATTTTTGAGTTTTATGGCTAATTATTGAGTTTCTGTGGCTAATTTTTGAGTTTGTATGGCTAATTGTTGAGTTTTTATGGCTAATTTTTGGGTTTTTATAGCTAATTGATGGGTTTTTGTAGCAATTTTTGGGTTTATGTGGCTAATTTCCAAGTTTATCTACCTGAATCTTGAGTTTTTCTAGCTAATGTTTGGGTTTTATGGCTAAATTTTGAGTTTTTCTAGCCAATTTATGGGGTTTTGAGGCTAATTTTGAGTTTTTCTAGCTAATTTCTGAGTGTCTCTAGCTATTTTATGAGTTTCTCTAGCTAATTTTCGGATTTTATGGCTAATTTTTGGGTTTTATGGCTAATTTTTGAGGGTTTCTAGCTAATTGTTGGGTTGTATAGCTAATTCTTGGGTTTTTATAGCTAATTTATGAGTTTTATAGCTATTTTTTGAGTTTTTATATCTAATTTTTAGGTTTTTCTAACAATTTTTGGGTTTTGTGACTATTTTCTGAGTTTTTCTAGCTGACTGTTGGATTTTTGTGACTAATTTCTGAGTTTTTCTAGCTAATTTTCGAATTTTTCTAGCTAACTTTCGAGTTTTTCTTGGTAAGTTTTGGGTTTTATGGCTAATTTTTGAGTTTTTATGGCTAATTTTTGAGTTTTTATGGCTAATTTTTGAGTTTTTATGGCTAATTTTTGAGTTTTTTTAGCTAATTTTTGGGTTTTTCTAACAATTTTTGGGTTTCATGGCTAATTTTTTGATTTTTATGGCTAATTTGTGGGTTTTTATGGCTAATTTTTGAGTTTTTGTGGCTAATTTTTGAGTTTTTATAGCTAATTTTTGGGTTTTTCTAACAATTTCTGGGTTTCATGGCTAATTTTTTGATTTTTATGGCTAATTTGTGGGTTTTTATGGCTAATTTTTGAGTTTTTGTGGCAAATTTTTTCGTTCTTATGGCTAATTGTTGAGTTTTCCTAGCTAATTTGTGGGTTTTATAGCTAATTTTTGGGATTTTGTGGCTAATTTTTGGGTTTTTGTAGCTAACTTTTGGGTTTTTGTGGCTAATTTTTGAGTTTTATGGCTAATCATTGAGTTTCTGTGGCTAATTTTTGAGTTTGTATGGCTAATTGTTGAGTTTTTATGGCTAATTTTTGGGTTTATGTGGCTAGTTTTCGAGTTATTCTAGCTGAGTTTTGGGTTTTTTTAACTAATGTTTTGTTTTTCTGGCTAATTTTTGGGTTTTTATAGCTAATTGATGGGTTTTTCTAGCAATTTTTGGGTTTATGTGGCTAATTTCCAAGTTTATCTACCTGATTCTTGAGTTTTTCTAGCTAATGTTTGGGTTTTATGGCTAAATTTTGAGTTTTTCTAGCCAATTTATGGGGTTTTGTGGCTAATTTTGAGTTTTTCTAGCTAATTTCTGAGTGTCTCTAGCTATTTTATGAGTTTCTCTAGCTAATTTTCGGATTTTATAGCTAATTTATGAGTTTTATAGCTATTTTTTGAGTTTTTATATCTAATTTTTAGGTTTTTCTAACAATTTTTGGGTTTTGTGACTAATTTCTGAGTTTTTCTAGCTAATTTTCGAATTTTTCTAGCTAACTTTCGAGTTTTTCTTGGTAAGTTTTGGGTTTTATGGCTAATTTTTGAGTTTTTATGGCTAATTTTTGAGTTTTTATGGCTAATTTTTGAGTTTTTATGGCTAATTTTTGAGTTTTTATAGCTAATTTTTTGGTTTTTCTAACAATTTTTTGGTTTCATGGCTAATTTTTTGATTTTTATGGCTAATTTGTGGGTTTTTATGGCTAATTTTTGAGTTTTTGTGGCAAATTTTTTCGTTCTTATGGCCAATTGTTGAGTTTTTCTAGCTAATTTGTGGGTTTTATAGCTAATTTTTGGGATTTTGTGGCTAATTTTTGGGTTCTCATGCCTAATTTTCAAGTTTTTGTAGCTAATTTTTGAGGTTTTATGGCTAATTGTTGAGTTTCGCTAGCTAATTTTTGAGTTTTATTGCTAATTTTTGGGTTTCTGTGGCTAGTTTTCGAGTTATTCTAGCTAATTTTTGAGTTTTTTTATGGCTAATTTTTGAGTTTTTCCAGCTAATTTCTGGGTTTTATAGCTATTTTTTGAGTTTTTATAGCTAACTTTTGGGTTTTTCTAACAATTTTTAGGGTTTTATGGCTAATTTTTTGGTTTTTATGGCTAATTTGTGGGTTTTTATGTCTAGTTTTTGAGTTTTTGCGGCTAATTTTTGGGTTTTCATGGCTAATTTTCGAGTTTTTTTGGCTAATTTTTGAGTTTTAAAGCTAATTTTTGGGTTTTTCCAACAATTGGTTTTTGTGGCTAATTTCTGAGTTTTTCTAGCTAATTTCTGAGTTTTTGTAGCTAATTTTTGGGTTTTATGGCTAATATTTGGGATTTATGGCTAATTTTTGGGTTTTTCTAGCTTATTTTCGGGTTCTTCTAGCAATTTTTGGGTTTTTGTGGCTAATTTCTGAGTTTTTCTAGCTAATTTTTAGAGTTTTTTTAGCTATAAAATCTCAAAGAATAGCTATAAAACCCAAAAATTAGACAGGAAAATTCAAAAATTAGCTAGAAAATCTCAAAATTTAGCCATAAAATCCAAAAATTAGCTAGAAAAACCCAAAAATTAGCTATAAAAATCCAAAAATTGCTGAGAAACCCAAAAATTAGGTAGAATAACTCAAAAATTAGCCATAAAAACCCAAAAATTAGCCAGAAAATCTCAAAAATTAGCTAGAAAACCCAAAACTAAGATAGAAAAACCCAAAAAATAAGCCATGGAAACCCAAAAATTGGCTAGAAAACTTAGACATTAGTTAGAAAAACTCAAAAATTAGCCATAAAAACCCAAAAATTGCTATAAAAACCCAAAAATTAGCTATAAGAACCCAAAAAGTAGCTATAAAACCCAAAAATTTATGGGTTTCATAGCTAATCTTTGGAATTTTATAGCTAATTTTTGGGTTTTCATGGCTAATTTTCGAGTTTTTCTAGCTAATGTTTGAGTGTTCTAGCTAATTTTTGGGTTTTTATGGCTAATTTTTGGGTTTTTATGGCTAATTTTTGGGTTTCTATGGCTAATTTTTGGGTTTTTCTAGTTAGTTTTTGGGTTTTATAGCAATTTTACGAGTTTTTATTGCTAATTTTTAGGTTTTTCTACCAATTTTTGGGTTTTGTGGCTAATGTTTGAGTTTTTCTGGCTAATTTTTGGGTTTTTATGGCTAATTTCTGGGTTTTTCAAGCTAATTTTTTGGTTTTCTTGCAATTTTTGGGTTTATGTGGCTACTTTCCAAGTTTTTCTACCTGATTCTTGAGTTTCTCTAGCTAATGTTTGGGTTTTATGGTTAATTTTTGAGTTTTTATGGCTAATTTTTGAGGTTTTATAGCTAATTTTTGGGTTGTATAGCTAATTTTTGAGTTTTTATAGCTAATTTATGAATTTTATAGCTATTTTTTGAGTTTTTTCAGCTAATTTTTGGGTTTTTCTAACAATTTTCGGGTTTTATGGCTAATTTTTTGGTTTTTATGGCTAATTTTTGAGTTTTTGTGGCTAATTTTTGAGTTTATATGGCTAATTGTTGAGTTTTTCTAGCTAATTTGTGGGTTTTATAGCTAATTTTCGGGTTTTTTTGGCTAATTTTTGGGTTTTTGTGGCTAACTTCTGGGTTTTTGTGGCTAATTTTTGAGTTTTTATGGCTAATTATTGAGTTTCTGTGGCTAATTTTTGAGTTTTTATGGCTAATTGTTGAGTTTTTATGGCTAATTTTTGGGTTTATGTGGCTAGTTTTCGATTTATTCTACCTGATTCTTGAGTTTTTCTAGCTAATGTTTGGGTTTTATGGCTAATTTTGAGTTTTTCTAGCTAATTTCTGAGTGTCTCCAGCTAATTTATGAGTTTCTCTAGCTAATTTTCGGATTTTATGGCTAATTTTTGGGTTTTTATGGCTAATTTTTGAGGTTTTCTAGCTAATTTTTGGGTTTTATAGCTAATTCTTGGGTTTTTATAGCTAATTTATGAGTTTTATAGCTATTTTTTTAGTTTTTATATCTAATTTTTAGGTTTTTCTAACAATTTTTGTGTTTTGTGACTATTTTCTGAGTTTTTCTAGCTGACTGTTGGGTTTTTGTGACTAATTTCTGAGTTTTTCTAGCTAATTTTCGAATTTTTCTAGCTAATTTTCGTGTTTTTCTTGGTAAATTTTGGGTTTTATGGCTAATTTTTGAGTTTTTATGGCTAATTTTTGAGTTTTTATGGCTAATTTTTGAGTTTTTATGGCTAATTTTTGAGTTTTTATAGCTAACTTTTGGGTTTTTCTAACAATTTTTGGGTTTCATGGCTAATTTTTTGATTTTTATGGCTAATTTGTGGGTTTTTATGGTTAATTTTTGAGTTTTTGTAGCTAATTTTTGAGTTCTTATGGCTAATTGTTGAGTTTCTCTAGCTAATTTTTGAGTTTTATTGCTAATTTTTGGGTTTTTACGGCTAATTTTTGGGTTTCTGTGGCTAGTTTTCGAGTTATTCTAGATAATTTTTGAGTTTTTATGTCTGATTTTTGAGTTTTTCTAGCTAATTTCTGAGTTTCTCTAGCTAATTTATGAGTTCCTCTAGCTAATTTTTGAGGTTTTATAGCTAATTTATGAGTTTTATAGCTATTTTTTGAGTTTTTATAGCTAATTTTTGGGTTTTTCTAACAATTTTTGGGTTTTGTGACTAATTTCTGAGTTTTTCTAGCTGACTGTTGGGTTTTTGTGGCCAACTTCTCAGTTTTTCTAACTAATTTTCGAGTTTTTCTTGCTAAATTTTTTGGTTTAATAGCTAATTTTTGAGTTTTTATGGCTAATTTTTGAGTTTTCCTAGCTAATTTCTGGGTTTTATAGCTATTTTTTGAGTTTTTATAGCTAACTGTTGGGATTTGCTAACAATTTTTAGGGTTTTATGGCTAATTTTTTGGTTTTTATGGCTAATTTGTGGGTTTTTATGTCTAATTTTTGAGTTTTTGTGGCTAATTTTTGAGTTTTTATGGCTAATTTTTGAGTTTTTGTGGCTAATTTTTGAGTTTTTGTGGCTAATTGTTGAGTTTCTCTAGCTAATTTTGAGTTTTATGGCTAATTTTTGGGTTTTTATGGCTAGTTTTCGAGTTATTCTAGCTAATTTTTGAGTTTTTTTAGCTTATTTTTTGTTTTTCTGGCTAAGTTTTGGGTTTTATAGCCAATTTTTGAGTTCTTAAAGCTAATTTCTGGGTTTTTCCAACAATTGGTTTTTGTGGCTAATTTCTGAGTTTTTCTACCTAATTTCTGAGTTTTGTAGCTAATTTTTGGGTTTCATGGCTAATATTTGGGTTTTATGGCTAATTTTTGGGTTTTCTGATTCTTGAGTTTTTCTAGCTAATGTTTGGGTCCTATGGCTAAATTTTGAGTTTTTCTAGCCAATTTCTGAGTGTCTCTAGCTAATTTATGAGTTTCTCTAGCTAATTTTCGGATTTTATGTCTAATTTTTGGGTTTTTATGGCTAATTTTTGAGTTTTTATATCTAATTTTTGGGTTTTTCTAACAATTTTTGGGTTTTGTGGCTAATTTCTGAGTTTTTCTAGCTAATTTTCGAATTTTTCTAGCTAATTTTCGAGTTTTCCTTGGTAAATTTTGAGTTTTATGGCTAATTTTTGGGTTTTTATGGCTAGTTTTCGAGTTATTCTAGCTAATTTTTGGGTTTGTTTTAGCTTATTTTTTGTTTTTCTGGCTAAGTTTTGGGTTTTATAGCCAATTTTTGAGTTCTTAAAGCTAATTTCTGGGTTTTTCCAACAATTGGTTTTTGTGGCTAATTTCTGAGTATTTCTTGCTAATTTCTGAGTTTTGTAGCAAATTTCTGGGTTTCATGGCTAATATTTGGGTTTTATGGCTAATTTTTAGGTTTTTCTATCTAATTTTAAGGTTCTTCTAGCAATTTTTGGGTTTTTGTCGCTAATTTCTGAGTTTTTTCAGCTAATTTTTAGAGTTTTTCTAGCCATAGAAACTATAAAAACTCAAAGAATAGCTATTAAACCCAAGAACTAGCCGGAAAAATTCTAAAATTAGCTATAAAAACCCAAAAAGTAGCTATAAAACCCAAAAATTTATGGGTTTCATAGCTAATCTATGGAATTTTATAGCTAATTTTTGGGTTTCCATGGCTAATTTTTGAGTTTTTCTAGCTAATGTTTAAGTGTTCTAGCTAATTTTTGGGGCTTTATGGCTAATTTTTGGGATTTTATGGCTAATTTTTGGGATTCTATGCCGAATTTTTAGGGTTTATAGCTATTTTACGAGTTTTTATAGCTAATTTTTAGGTTTTTCTACAAATTTTTGGGTTTTGTGGCTAATTTCTGAGTTTTTCTAGCTAATTTTTGGGTTTTTATGGCTTATTTTTCGGGTTTTTCTATCTGATTTTTGGGTTTATGTGGCTAGTTTTCGAGTTATTCTACCTGATTCTTGAGTTTTTCTAGCTAATGTTTGGGTTTTATGGCTAAATTTTGAGTTTTTCTAGCCAATTTATGGGTTTTTGTGGCTAATTTTGAGTTTTTCTAGCTAATTTCTGAGTGTCTCTAGCTAATTTATGAGTTTCTCTAGCTAATTTTCGGATTTTATGGCTAATTTTTGGGTTTTTATGGCTAATTTTTGAGGTTTTCTAGCTAATATTTGGGTTGTATAGCTAATTCTTGGGTTTTTATAGCTAATTTATGAGTTCTATAGCTATGTTCTGAGTTTTTATATCTAATTTCTGAGTTTTGTAGCTAATTTCTGGGTTTTATGGCTAATTTTTCGGTTTTTCTAGCTGATTTTCGGGTTCTTCTAGCAATTTTTGGGTTTTTGTGGCTAATTTCTGAGTTTTTCTAGCTAATTTTTAGAGTTTTTCTAGCTATAGAAACTATAAAAACTCAAAGAATAGCTATTAAACCCAAAAATTAACCAGAAAAATTCAAAAATTAGCTGGAAAAACCCAAACTTTGGCCATAAAATCCGAAAATTAGCCAGAAAACTTGGACATTAGTTAGATAAACTCAAAAATTAGCCATAAAAACCCAAAAATTGCTATAAATACCCAAAAATTAGCTATAAAAACCCAAAAAGTAGCTATAAAACCCAAAAATTCATGGGTTTCATAGCTGATCTTTGGAATTTTATAGCTAATTTTTGGGTTTTCATGGCTAATTTTCGAGTTTTTCTAGCTAATGTTTGAGTGTTCTAGCTAATTTTTGGGTTTTTATGGCTAATTTTTGGGTTTTTATGGCTAATTTTTGGGTTTCTATGGCTAATTTCTGGGTTTTATAACTATTTTACGAGTTTTTATAGCTAATTTTTAGGTTTTTTTACCAATTTTTGGGTTTTGTGGCTATTTTCTGAGTTTTTCTAGCTCATTTTTTTGGATTTTTTTGGCTTATTTTTTCGATTTTTCTATCTGATTTTTGGGTTTTCTAGCAATATTTGGGTTTTTGTGGCTAATTTTTGAGTTTTTCTGGCTAATTTTTAGGTTTTAATGGCTAATTTCTGGGTTTATCGAGCAAATTTTTTGGTTTTCTAGGAATTTTTGGGTTTTTCTAGCTAATTGATGGGTTTTTCTAGCAATTTTTGGGTTTATGTGGCTAATTTCCAAGTTTATCTACCTGATTCTTGAGTTTTTCTAGCTAATGTTTGGGTTTTATGGCTAAATTTTGAGTTTTTCTAGCCAATTTATGGGTTTTTGTGGCTAATTTTCGAGTTTTTCTAGCTAATTTCTGAGTGTCTCTAGCTAATTTATGAGTTTCTCTAGCTAATTTTCGGATTATATGGCTAATTTTTGTGTTTTTATGCCTAATTTTTGAGGTTTTCTAGCTAATTTTTGGGTTGTATAGCTAATTCTTGGGTTTTTATAGCTAATTTATGAGTTTTATAGCTATTTTTTGAGTTTTTATATCTAATTTTTGAGTTTTTCTAACAATTTTTGGGTTTTGTGACTATTTGCTGAGTTTTTCTAGCTGACTGTTGGGTTTTTGTGGCTAATTTCTGAGTTTTTCTAGCTAATTTTTGAATTTTTCTAGCTAATTTTCGAGTTTTTCTTGGTAAATTTTGGGTTTTATGGCTAATTTTTGAGTTTTTGTGGCTAATTTTTGAGTTCTTATGGCTAATTGTTGAGTTTCTCTAGCTAACTTTTGAGTTTTATTGCTAATTTTTGGGTTTTTATGGCTAATTTTTGGGTTTCTGTGGCTAGTTTTCGAGTTATTCTAGATAATTTTTGAGTTTTTATGGCTGATTTTTGAGTTTTTCTAGCTAATTTCTGAGTTTCTCTAGCTAATTTATGAGTTCCTCTAGCTAATTTTTGAGGTTGTATAGCTAATTTATGAGTTTTATAGCTATTTTTTTAGTTTTTATAGCTAATTTTTGGGTTTTTCTAACAATTTTTAGGGTTTTATGGCTAATTTTCTGGTTTTTACGGCTAATTTGTGGGTTTTTATGTCTAATTTTTGGGTTTTTGAAGCTAATTTCTGGGTTTTTCCAACAAGTGGTTTTTGTGGCTAATTTCTGAGTTTTTTAGCTAATTCTTCGGTTTTCTTGCAATTTTTGGGTTTTTATAGCTAATTGATGGGTTTTTCTAGCAATTTTTGGGTTTATGTGGCTACTTTCCAAGTTTTTCTACCTGATTCTTGAGTTTCTCTAGCTAATGTTTGGGTTTTATGGTTAATTTTTGAGTTTTTATGGCTAATTTTTGAGCTTTTATAGCTAATTATTGGGTTGTATAGCTAATTTTTGAGTTTTTATAGCTAATTTATGAATTTTATAGCTATTTTTTGAGTTTTTTCAGCTAATTTTTGGGTTTTTCTAACAATTTTTGGGTTTTATGGCTAATTTTTTGGTTTTTATGGCTAATTTTTGAGTTTTTGTGGCTAATTTTTGAGTTTATATGGCTAATTGTTGAGTTTTTCTAGCTAATTTGTGGGTTTTATAGCTAATTTTCGGGTTTTTTTGGCTAATTTTTGGGTTTTTATGGCTAATTTTTGAGGTTTTCTAGCTAATATTTGGGTTGTATAGCTAATTCTTGGGTTTTTATAGCTAATTTATGAGTTTTATAGCTATTTTTTGAGTTTTTATATCTAATTTTTAGGTTCTTCTAACAATTTTTGGGTTTTGTGACTATTTTCTGAGTTTTTCTAGCTGACTGTTGGGTTTTTGTGACTAATTTCTGAGTTTTTCTAGCTAATTTTCGAATTTTTCTAGCTAACTTTCGAGTTTTTCTTGGTAAGTTTTGGGTTTTATGGCTAATTTTTGAGTTTTTATGGCTAATTTTTGAGTTTTTATGGCTAATTTTTGAGTTTTTATAGCTAATTTTTGGGTTTTTCTAACAATTTTTGGGTTTCATGGCTAATTTTTTGATTTTTATGGCTAATTTGTGGGTTTTTATGGCTAATTTTTGAGTTTTTGTGGCTAATTTTTGAGTTCTTATGGCTAAATGTTGAGTTTCTCTAGCTAATTTTTGAGTTTTATTTCTAATTTTTGTGTTTTTATGGCTAATTTTTGGGTTTCTGTGGCTAGTTTTCGAGTTATTCTAGATAATTTTTGAGTTTTTATGGCTGATTTTTGAGTTTTTCTAGCTAATTTCTGAGTTTCTCTAGCTAATTTATGAGTTCCTCTAGCTAATTTTTGAGGTTTTATAGCTATTTTTTTAGTTTTTATAGCCAATTTTTGGGTTTTTCTAACAATTTTTGGGTTTTGTGACTAATTTCTGAGTTTTTCTAGCTGACTGTTGGGTTTTTGTGGCTAACTTCTCAGTTTTTCTAACTAATTTTCGAGTTTTTTTTGCTAAATTTTTTGGTTTCATAGCTAATTTTTGAGTTTTTATGGCTAATTTTTGAGTTTTCCTAGCTAATTTCTGGGTTTTATAGCTATTTTTTGAGTTTTTATAGCTACCTGTTGGGATTTGCTAACAATTTTTAGGGTTTTATGGCTAATTTTCTGGTTTTTACGGCTAATTTGTGGGTTTTTATGTCTAATTTTTGGGTTTTTGAAGCTAATTTCTGGGTTTTTCCAACAAGTGGTTTTTGTGGCTAATTTCTGAGTTTTTTAGCTAATTCTTCGGTTTTCTTGCAATTTTTGGGTTTTTATAGCTAATTGATGGGTTTTTCTAGCAATTTTTGGGTTTATGTGGCTACTTTCCAAGTTTTTCTACCTGATTCTTGAGTTTCTCTAGCTAATGTTTGGGTTTTATGGTTAATTTTTGAGTTTTTATGGCTAATTTTTGAGCTTTTATAGCTAATTTTTGGGTTGTATAGCTAATTTTTGAGTTTTTATAGCTAATTTATGAATTTTATAGCTATTTTTTGAGTTTTTGCAGCTAATTTTTGGGTTTTTCTAACAATTTTTGGGTTTTATGGCTAATTTTTTGGTTTTTATGGCTAATTTTTGAGTTTTTGTGGCTAATTTTTGAGTTTATATGGCTAATTGTTGAGTTTTTCTAGCTAATTTGTGGGTTTTATAGCTAATTTTCGGGTTTTTTTGGCTAATTTTTGGTTTTTATGGCTAATTTTTGAGGTTTTCTAGCTAATATTTGGGTTGTATAGCTAATTCTTGGGTTTTTATAGCTAATTTATGAGTTTTATAGCTATTTTTTGAGTTTTTATATCTAATTTTTAGGTTCTTCTAACAATTTTTGGGTTTTGTGACTATTTTCTGAGTTTTTCTAGCTGACTGTTGGGATTTTGTGACTAATTTCTGAGTTTTTCTAGCTAATTTTCGAATTTTTCTAGCTAACTTTCGAGTTTTTCTTGGTAAGTTTTGGGTTTTATGGCTAATTTTTGAGTTTTTATGGCTAATTTTTGAGTTTTTATGGCTAATTTTTGAGTTTTTATAGCTAATTTTTGGGTTTTTCTAACAATTTTTGGGTTTCATGGCTAATTTTTTGATTTTTATGGCTAATTTGTGGGTTTTTATGGCTAATTTTTGAGTTTTTGTGGCTAATTTTTGAGTTCTTATGGCTAAATGTTGAGTTTCTCTAGCTAATTTTTGAGTTTTATTTCTAATTTTTGTGTTTTTATGGCTAATTTTTGGGTTTCTGTGGCTAGTTTTCGAGTTATTCTAGATAATTTTTGAGTTTTTATGGCTGATTTTTGAGTTTTTCTAGCTAATTTCTGAGTTTCTCTAGCTAATTTATGAGTTCCTTAGCTAATTTTTGAGGTTTTATAGCTATTTTTTTAGTTTTTATAGCTAATTTTTGGGTTTTTCTAACAATTTTTGGGTTTTGTGACTAATTTCTGAGTTTTTCTAGCTGACTGTTGGGTTTTTGTGGCTAACTTCTCAGTTTTTCTAACTAATTTTCGAGTTTTTTTTGCTAAATTTTTTGGTTTCATAGCTAATTTTTGAGTTTTTATGGCTAATTTTTGAGTTTTCCTAGCTAATTTCTGGGTTTTATAGCTATTTTTTGAGTTTTTATAGCTAACTGTTGGGATTTGCTAACAATTTTTAGGGTTTTATGGCTAATTTTTTGGTTTTTATGGCTAATTTGTGGGTTTTTATGTCTAATTTTTGAGTTTTTGTGGCTAATTTTTGAGTTTTTATGGCTAATTTTTGAGTTTTTGTGGCTAATTTTTGAGTTTTTATGGCTAATTGTTGAGTTTCTCTAGCTAATTTTGAGTTTTATGGCTAATTTTTGGGTTTTTATGGCTAGTTTTTGAGTTATTCTAGCTAATTTTTGGGTTTTTTTAGCTTATTTTTTGTTTTTCTGGCTAAGTTTTGGGTGTTATAGCCAATTTTTGAGTTCTTAAAGCTAATTTCTGGGTTTTTCCAACAATTGGTTTTTGTGGCTAATTTCTGAGTTTTTCTATCTAATTTCTGAGTTTTGTAGCTAATTTCTGGGTTTCATGGCTAATATTTGGGTTTTATGGCTAATTTTTGGGTTTTCTGATTCTTGAGTTTTTCTAGCTAATGTTTGGGTCCTATGGCTAAATTTTGAGTTTTTCTAGCCAATTTCTGAGTGTCTCTAGCTAATTTATGAGTTTCTCTATCTAATTTTCGGATTTTATGTCTAATTTTTGGGTTTTTATGGCTAATTTTTGAGTTTTTATATCTAATTTTTGGGTTTTTCTAACAATTTTTGGGTTTTGTGGCTAATTTCTGAGTTTTTCTAGCTAATTTTCGAATTTTTCTAGCTAATTTTCGAGTTTTCCTTGGTAAATTTTGAGTTTTATGGCTAATTTTTGGGTTTTTATGGCTAGTTTTCGAGTTATTCTAGCTAATTTTTGGGTTTGTTTTAGCTTATTTTTTGTTTTTCTGGCTAAGTTTTGGGTTTTATAGCCAATTTTTGAGTTCTTAAAGCTAATTTCTGGGTTTTTCCAAAAATTGGTTTTTGTGGCTAATTTCTGAGTATTTCTTGCTAATTTCTGAGTTTTGTAGCAAATTTCTGGGTTTCATGGCTAATATTTGGGTTTTATGGCTAATTTTTAGGTTTTTCTATCTAATTTTAAGGTTCTTCTAGCAATTTTTGGGTTTTTGTCGCTAATTTCTGAGTTTTTTCAGCTAATTTTTAGAGTTTTTCTAGCCATAGAAACTATAAAAACTCAAAGAATAGCTATTAAACCCAAAAACTAGCCGGAAAAATTCAAAAATTAGCTATAAAAACCCAAAAAGTAGCTATAAAACCCAAAAATTTATGGGTTTCATAGCTAATCTATGGAATTTTATAGCTAATTTTTGGGTTTCCATGGCTAATTTTTGAGTTTTTCTAGCTAATGTTTAAGTGTTCTAGCTAATTTTTGGGGCTTTATGGCTAATTTTTGGGATTTTATGGCTAATTTTTGGGATTCTATGCCTAATTTTTGGGGTTTATAGCTATTTTACGAGTTTTTATAGCTAATTTTTAGGTTTTTCTACAAATTTTTGGGTTTTGTGGCTAATTTCTGAGTTTTTCTAGCTAATTTTTGGGTTTTTATGGCTTATTTTTCGGGTTTTTCTATCTGATTTTTGGGTTTATGTGGCTAGTTTTCGAGTTATTCTAGCTAATTTTTGGGTTTGTTTTAGCTTATTTTTTGTTTTTCTGGCTAAGTTTTGGGTTTTATAGCCAATTTTTGAGTTCTTAAAGCTAATTTCTGGGTTTTTCCAAAAATTGGTTTTTGTGGCTAATTTCTGAGTATTTCTTGCTAATTTCTGAGTTTTGTAGCAAATTTCTGGGTTTCATGGCTAATATTTGGGTTTTATGGCTAATTTTTAGGTTTTTCTATCTAATTTTAAGGTTCTTCTAGCAATTTTTGGGTTTTTGTCGCTAATTTCTGAGTTTTTTCAGCTAATTTTTAGAGTTTTTCTAGCCATAGAAACTATAAAAACTCAAAGAATAGCTATTAAACCCAGAAACTAGCCGGAAAAATTCAAAAATTAGCTATAAAAACCCAAAAAGTAGCTATAAAACCCAAAAATTTATGGGTTTCATAGCTAATCTATGGAATTTTATAGCTAATTTTTGGGTTTCCATGGCTAATTTTTGAGTTTTTCTAGCTAATGTTTAAGTGTTCTAGCTAATTTTTGGGGCTTTATGGCTAATTTTTGGGATTTTATGGCTAATTTTTGGGATTCTATGCCTAATTTTTGGGGTTTATAGCTATTTTACGAGTTTTTATTGCTAATTTTTAGGTTTTTCTACAAATTTTTGGGTTTTGTGGCTAATTTCTGAGTTTTTCTAGCTAATTTTTGGGTTTTTATGGCTTATTTTTCGGGTTTTTCTATCTGATTTTTGGGTTTATGTGGCTAGTTTTCGAGTTATTCTACCTGATTCTTGAGTTTTTCTAGCTAATGTTTGGGTTTTATGGCTAAATTTTGAGTTTTTCTAGCCAATTTATGGGTTTTTGTGGCTAATTTTGAGTTTTTCTAGCTAATTTCTGAGTGTCTCTAGCTAATTTATGAGTTTCTCTAGCTAATTTTCGGATTTTATGGCTAATTTTTGGGTTTTTATGGCTAATTTTTGAGGTTTTCTAGCTAATATTTGGGTTGTATAGCTAATTCTTGGGTTTTTATAGCTAATTTATGAGTTTTATAGCTATGTTCTGAGTTTTTATATCTAATTTCTGAGTTTTGTAGCTAATTTCTGGGTTTTATGGTTAATTTTTCGGTTTTTCTAGCTGATTTTCGGGTTCTACTAGCAACTTTTGGGTTTTTGTGGCTAATTTCTGAGTTTTTCTAGCTAATGTTTAAGTGTTCTAGCTAATTTTTGGGGCTTTATGGCTAATTTTTGGGATTTTATGGCTAATTTTTGGGTTTCTATGGCTAATTTTTGGGTTTTATAGCTATTTTACGAGTTTTTATAGCTAATTTTCAGGTTTTTCTACCAATTTTTGGGTTTTGTGGCTAATTTCTGAGTTTTTCTAGATAATTTTTGGGTATTTATGGCTTATTTTTTGGATTTTAGATCTAGTTTTTGTGGCTAATTTTTGAGTTTTTCTAGCTAATTTTTGAGTGTCTCTAGCTAATTTATGAGTTTCTCTAGCTAATTTTCGGATTTTATGGCTAATTTTTGGGTTTTTATGGCTAATTTTTGAGGTATTCTAGCTAATTTTTGGGTTGTATAGCTAATTCTTGGGTTTTTATAGCTAATGTATGAGTTTTATAGCTATTTTTTGAGTTTTTATATCTAATTTTCAGGTTTTTCTAACAATTTTTGGGTTTTGTGACTATTTTCTGAGTTTTTCTAGCTGACTGTTGGGTTTTTGTGGTTAATTTCTGAGTTTTTCTAGCTAATTTTTGAATTTTTCTATCTAATTTTCGAGTTTTTCTTGGTAAATTTTGGGTTTCAAGGCTAATTTTTGAGTTTTTATGGCTAATTTTTGAGTTTTCCTAGCTAATTTGTGAGTTTTTGTAGCTAACATTTGGGTTTTTGTGGCTAATTGTTGAGTTTTTAAAGCTAATTTCTGGGTTTTTCCAACAAGTGGTTTTTGTGGCTAATTTCTGAGTTTTTCTAGCTATAGAAACTATAAAAACTCAAAGAATAGCTATTGAACCCAAAAATTAGCCAGAAAAATTCAAAAATTAGCTGCAAAAACTCAAACTTTAGCCATAAAATCCGAAAATTAGCCAGAAAACATGGATATTAGTTGGAAAAACTCAAAAGTTAGCCATAAAAACCCAAAAATTGCTATAAAAACCCAAAAATTAGCTATAAAAACCCAAAAAGTAGCTATAAAACCCAAACATTTATGGGTTTCATAGCTAATCTTTGGAATTTTATAGCTAATTTTTGGGTTTTCATGGCTAATTTTCGAGTTTTTCTAGCTAATGTTTGAGTGTTCTAGCTAATTTTTGGGTTTTTATGGCTAATTTTTGGGTTTTTATGGCTAATTTTTGGGTTTATATGGCTAATTTTTGGGTTTTATAGCTATTTTACGAGTTTTTATAGCTAATTTTTAGGTTTTTCTACCAATTTTTTGGTTTTGTGGCTAATTTTGAGTTTTTCTAGCTAACTTCTGAGTGTCTCTAGCTAATTTATGAGTTTCTCTAGCTAATTTTCGGATTTAATGGCTAATTTTTGGGTTTTTATGGCTAATTTTTGAGGTTTTCTAGCTAATATTTGGGTTGTATAGTTAATTCTTGGGTTTCTATAGCTAATTTTTGAGTTTTATAGCTATTTTTTGAGTTTTTATATCTAATTTTTAGGTTTTTCTAACAATTTTTGGGTTTTGTGACTATTTTCTGAGTTTTTCTAGCTGATTGTTGGGTTTTTCTTGGTAAATTTTGGGTTTTAAGGCTAATTTTTGAGTTTTTATGGCTAATTTCTGAGTTTTTATAGCTAACTGTTGGGTTTTTCTAAGAATTTTTAGGCTTTTATGGCTAATTTTCTGGTTTTTACGGCTAATTTGTGGGTTTTTATGTCTAATTTTTGGGTTTTTAAAGCTAATTTCTGGGTTTTTCCAACAAGTGGTTTTTGTGGCTAATTTCTGAGTTTTTCTAGCTAATTTTTAGAGTTTTTCTAGCTATAGAAACTATAAAAACTCAAAGAATAGCTATTGAACCCAAAAATTAGCCAGAAAAATTCAAAAATTAGCTGCAAAAACTCAAACCTTAGCCATAAAATCCGAAAATTAGCCAGAAAACTTGGACATTAGTTAGAAAAACTCAAAAATTAGCCATAAAAACCCAAAAATTGCTATAAAAACCCAAAAATTAGCTATAAAAACCCAAAAAGTAGCTATAAAACCCAAAAATTTATGGGTTTCATAGCTAATCTTTGGAATTTTATAGCTAATTTTTGGGTTTTCATGGCTAATTTTCGAGTTTTTATAGCTAATGTTTGAGTGTTCTAGCTAATTTTTGGGTTTTTATGGCTAATTTTTGGGTTTTTATGGCTAATTTTTGGGTTTCTATGGCTAATTTCTGGGTTTTATAGCTATTTTACGAGTTTTTATAGCTAATTTTTAGGTTTTTTTACCAATTTTTGGGTTTTGTGGCTATTTTCTGAGTTTTTCTAGCTCATTTTTTTGGATTTTTATGGCTTATTTTTTCGATTTTTCTATCTGATTTTTGGGTTTTCTAGCAATATTTGGGTTTTTGTGGCTAATTTTTGAGTTTTTCTGGCTAATTTTTAGGTTTTAATGGCTAATTTCTGGGTTTATCGAGCAAATTTTTTGGTTTTCTAGGAATTTTTGGGTTTTTCCAGCTAATTGATGGGTTTTTCTAGCAATTTTTGGGTTTATGTGGCTAATTTCCAAGTTTATCTACCTGATTCTTGAGTTTTTCTAGCTAATGTTTGGGTTTTATGGCTAAATTTTGAGTTTTTCTAGCCAATTTATGGGTTTTTGTGGCTAATTTTTGAGTTTTTCTAGCTAATTTCTGAGTGTCTCTAGCTAATTTATGAGTTTCTCTAGCTAATTTTCGGATTATATGGCTAATTTTTGTGTTTTTATGCCTAATTGTTGAGGTTTTCTAGCTAATTTTTGGGTTGTATAGCTAATTCTTGGGTTTTTATAGCTAATTTTTGAGTTTTATAGCTATTTTTTGAGTTTTTATATCTAATTTTTGAGTTTTTCTAACAATTTTTGGGTTTTGTGACTATTTTCTGAGTTTTTCTAGCTGACTGTTGGGTTTTTGTGGCTAATTTCTGAGTTTTTCTAGCTAATTTTCGAATTTTTCTAGCTAATTTTCGAGTTTTTCTTGGTAAATTTTGGGTTTTATGGCTAATTTTTGAGTTTTTATGGCTAATTTCTGAGTTTTTATGGCTAATTTTTGAGTTTTTATAGCTAATTTTTGGGTTTTTCTAACAATTTTTGAGTTTTTGTGGCTAATTTTTGAGTTTTTATGGCTAATTGTTGAGTTTTTCTAGCTAATTTGTGGGATTTTGTGGCTAATTTTTGGGTTTTCATGGCTAATTTTTGAGTTTCTCTAGCTAATTTTTGAGTTTTATGGCTAATTTTTGGGTTTTTCTGGCTAATTTTTGGGTTTTCATGGCTAATTTTTGAGTTTCTCTAGCTAATTTTTGAGTTTTATGGCTAATTTTTGGGTTTTTCTGGCTAATTTTTGGGTTTCTGTGGCTAGTTTTCGAATTATTCTAGCTAATTTTTGAGTTTTTATGGCTAATTTTTGAGTTTTTCTACCTAATTTCTGGGTTTTATAGCTATTTTTTGAGTTTTTATGGCCAACTTTTGGGTTTTACTAACAATTTTTTGGTTTTTATGGCTAATTTTTTGGTTTTTATGGCTAATTTTTGAGTTTTTATGGCTAATTTTCGAGTTTTTGTGGCTAATTTGTGAGTTTTCATGGCTAATTGTTGAGTTTGTCTAACTAATCTTTGAGTTTTATGGCTAATTTTTGGGTTTTTATGGCTAATTTTTGGGTTTCTGTGGCTAGTTTTCGAGTTTTTCTAGCTAGTTTTTGGGTTTTCTTAGCTTATTTTTTGTTTTTCTGGCTAATTTTTGGGTTTTATAGCCAATTTTTGAGTTCTTAAAGCTAATTTTTGGGTTTTTCCAACAATTGGTTTTTGTGGCTAATTTCTGAGTTTTTCCAGGTAATTTCTGAGTTTTTGTACCTAATTTTTGGGTTTTATGGCTAATATTTGGGATTTATGGCTAATATTTGGGTTTTTCTAGCTAATTTTCGAGTTCTTCTAGCAATTTTTGGGTTTTTGTGGCTAATTTCTGAGTTTTTCTAGCTAATTTTTAGAGTTTTCCTAGCTATAAAAACTCAAAGAATAGCTATAAAACCCAAAAATTAGCCAGAAAAATTCAAAAATTAGCTAGAAAAACTCAAAATTTAGCCATGAAATCCAAAAATTAGCTAGAAACACCCAAAAATTAGCTATAAAAACCCAAAAATTGTTAAGAAACCCAAAAAGTAGGTAGAGAAACTCAAAAATTAGCCATAAAAACCCAAAAATTAGCTAGAAAAACTCAAAAAATAAGCCATGGAAACCCAATAATTAGCTAGAAAACTTAGATATTAGTTAGAAAAATTCAAAAATTAGCCATAAAAACCTAAAAATTGCTATAAAAATCCAAAAATTGGCTATAAGAACCCAAAAAGTAGCTATAAAACCCAAAAATTTATGGGTTTCATAGCTAATCTTTGGATTTTTATAGCTAATTTTTGGGTTTTTATGGCTAATTTTTGAGTTTTTGTAGGTAATTTTTTAGTTTTTCTATCAATTTTTGAGTTTTGTGGCTAATTTTTGAGTTTTTTTAGCTGGCTTTTGGGTTTTTTAGCTAATTTCTGAGTTTTTCTAGCTAATCTTTAGAGTTTTCCTAGTTATAAAAACTATAAAAACCCAAAAAATAGCTATAAAACCTCAAAAAATAGCTATAAAACCCAAAAATTTATGGGTTTCATAGCTAATCTTTGGAATTTCATAGCTAATTTTTGGGTTTTCATGGCTAATTTTCCAGTTTTTCTAGCTAATTTCTGAACTTTTCTAGCTAATGTTTGAGTTTCCCGGCTGATTTTTGGGTTTTTATGGCTAATTTCTGAGTTTTTGTGGCTAATTTTTGAGTTTATATGGCTAATTGTTGAGTTTTTCTAGCTAATTTGTGGGTTTTATAGCTAATTTTTGGGTTTCTATGGCTAATTTTCGAGTTTTTATGGCCAATTTTCGAGTTTTTATGGCCAATTTTCAAGTTTTTCCATCTAATTTTTGGGTTTTCTAGCTAATTTTTGAAATTTTTTTGGCTAATTTTTGGGTTTTTATGGCTAATTTTCGAGTTCTTCTGGCTAGTTTCTGGGTTTTATGGCTAATTTTTGGGTTTTTATGGCTAATTTTTAGGTTTTATAGCTATTTTTTGAGTTTTTGTAGCTAATTTTCAAGTTCTTCTGCCTAATTTTTGGGTTTTATGGCAAATTTTTGGGCTAATTTTTATGGCTAATTTTTAAGTTTTTGTAGCTAATTTTTGAGTTTTTCTATCAATTTTTGAGTTTTGTGGCTAATTTTTGAGTTTTTTAGCTGGCTTTTGGGTTTTTTAGCTAATTTCTGAGTTTTTCTGGCTAATCTTTAGAGTTTTCCTAGTTATAAAAACTATAAAAACCCAAAAAATAGCTATAAAACCCAAAAATTAGCTAGAAAAACCCAAAAAATAAGCCATAAAAACCCAAAAATTAGCTAGAAAACTCAAACATTAGCTAGAAGAACTCAAAAATTAGCCATAAAAACCCAAAAATTGCTAGAAAAACCCAAAAATTAGCTATAAAACCTCAAAAAATAGCTATAAAACCCAAAAATTTATGGGTTTCATAGCTAATTCTTGGGTCTCCATGGCTAATTTTCCAGTTTTTCTAGCTAATTTCTGAACTTTTCTAGCTAATGTTTAAGTTTCCCGGCTGATTTTTGGGTTTTTATGGCTAATTTCTGAGTTTTTGTGGCTAATTTTTGAGTTTATATGGCTAATTGTTGAGTTTTTCTAGCTAATTTGTGGGTTTTATAGCTAATTTTTGGGTTTCTATGGCTAATTTTTGAGTTCTTGAAGCTAATTTTCGGGTTTTTTCAACAATTGGTTTTTGTGGCTGATTTCTGAGTTTTTCTAGCTAATTTTTGAGTTTTTGTAGCTAATTTTTGGGTTTTATGGCTAATATTTGGGTTTTTATGGATAATTTTTGGATTTTTATTGCTAATTGTTGAGTTTTTTCAACAAATTTTTCGGTTTTATAGCTAATTTTCGAGTTTTTTTAGCTAATTTTTGAGTTTTATAGCTATATTTTGGGTTTATAAAAATAATTTTTAGGTTTTTCTAACAATTTATTGGTTCTTGTGGCTAATTTCTGAGTTTTTCTAGCTAATTTTTAGAGTTTTCCTAGTTATAAAAACTATGAAAACCCAAAAAATAGCTATAAAACCCAAAAATTAGCTAGAAAATCCCAAAAAATAAGCCATAAAAACCCAAAAATTAGCTAGAAAACTTAAACATTAGCTAGAAGAGCTAATTTTTGGGTTTTTATGGCTAATTTCTGAGTTTTGATGGCTAATTTTCGAGTTCTTCTTGCTAATTTTTGGGTTTTTGAGCTAATTTCTGAGTTTTCATGGCTAATTTTCGAGGTTCTGGCAAATTTTTGGGTTCTTGTAGCTAATTCTTGGGTTTTTATGGCTAATTTTTGGGTTTTTGTGGCTAATTTTTGAGTTTTTATGGCTAATTTTTGAGTTTTTCCAGCTAATTTTTAGGTTTTTCTAGCTAATTTTTGGGTTTTATAGCTATTTTTTGAGTTTTTCTATCTAATTTTTGGGTTTTCTAGCAAATTTTTGAGTTTTTCTGGCTAATTTTCGAGTTCTTCTGGCTAGTTTCTGGGTTTTATGGCTAATTTTTGGGTTTTTATGGCTAATTTTTAGGTTTTATAGCTATTTTTTGAGTTTTTATAGCTAATTTTTGGATTTTTCTAAGAATTTTTGGGTTTTGTGACTAATTTCTGAGTTTTTCTAGCTAATTTTCAAGTTCTTCTGCCTTATTTTTGGGTTTTATGGCAAATTTTTGGGCTAATTTTTATGGCTAATTTTTAAGTTTTTATGGCTAATTTTTGAGTTTTTGTAGCTAATTTTTGAGTTTTTCCATCAATTTTTGAGTTTTGTGGCTAATTTTTGAGTTTTTTAGCTAATTTCTGAGTTTTTCTTTTTCTAGTTATAAAAACTATAAAAATCCACAAAATAGCTATAAAACCCAAAAATTAGCTGGAAAAACCCAAAAAATAAGCCATAAAAACCCAAAAATTAGCTAGAAAACTCAAACATTAGCTGAAAGAACTCAAAAATTAGCCATAAAAACCCAAAAATTGCTAGAAAAACCCAAAAATTAGCTATAAAACCTCAAAAAATAGCTATAAAACCCAAAAATTTATGGGTTTCATAGCTAATCTTTGGAATTTAATAGCTAATTTTTGGGTTTTCATGGCTAATTTTCCAGTTTTTCTAGCTAATTTCTGAACTTTTCTAGCTAATGTTTGAGTTTCCCGGCTGATTTTTGGGTTTTTATGGCTAATTTCTGAGTTTTTGTGGCTAATTTTTGAGTTTATATGGCTAATTGTTGAGTTTTTCTAGCTAATTTGTGGGTTTTATAGCTAATTTTTGGGTTTCTATGGCTAATTTTGAGGTTTTTGTGGCTTATTTTTGTGTTTTTGTGGCTAATTTTTGAGTTTTTATGGCTAATTTTTGAGTTTCTGTGGCTAATTTTTGGGTTTTTATAGCTAATTTTCGGGTTTTTTTGGCAATTTTTGGGTTTTTGTGGCTGATTTCCAAGTTTTTCTACCTGATTCTTGAGTTTTTCTAGCTAATGTTCGGGTTTTATGGCTAAATTTTGAGTTTTTCTAGCCGATTTATGGGTTTTTGTGGCTAATTTTCGAATTTTTCTAGCTAATTTTCGAGTTTTTCTTGCTAAATTTTGGGTTTTATGGCTAATTCTTGAGTTTTTATGGCTAATTTTCGAGTTTTTCTAGCTAATTTCTGGGTTTTATAGCTATTTTTTGAGTTTTTTGGTTTTTATGGCTAATTTGTGGGTTTTTATGACTAATTTTTCAGTTTTTGTGGCTAATTTTTGAGTTTTTATGGCTAACTGTTGAGTTTTTATGTCTAATTTTTAGGTTTTTATGGCTAGTTTTTGAGTTTTTGTGGCTAATTTTTGAGTTTTATGGCTAATTTTTGGGTTTTTATGGCTAATTTTTGGGTTTCTGTGGCTGGTTTTTGAGTTATTCTAGATAATTTTTGGGTTTTTTCTAGCTAATTTTTTGTTTTTCTGGCTAATTTTTGGGTTTTATTGCCAATTTTTGAGTTCTTGAAGGTAATTTTCGGGTTTTTTCAACAATTGGTTTTTGTGGCTGATTTCTGAGTTTTTCTAGCTAATTTTTGAGTTTTTGTAGCTAATTTTTGGGTTTTATGGCTAATATTTGGGTTTTTATGGCTAATTTTTGGTTTTATATGGCTAACTTTTGGGTTTTTCTTGCTAATTTCTGGGTTTTATAGGTATTTTACGAGTTTCTATAGCTAATTTTTGAGCTAGTCTAGCTGATTGTTGGGTTTTTGTGGCTAATTTCCGAGTTTTTTAGCTGATTTTCGAGTTTTTCTAGCTAAATTTGGGGTTTTATAGCTAATTTTTGAGTTTTTATAGCTAATTTTTGGGTTTTTCTAACAAATTTTGTGTTTTATGGTTAATTTTTTGGTTTTTATGGCTAATTTGTGGGTTTTTATGGCTAATTTTTGAGTTTTTCTGGCTAATTTTTGGGTTTTATTGCCAATTTTTGAGTTCTTGAAGGTAATTCTCGGGTTTTTTCAACAATTGGTTTTTGTGGCTGATTTCTGAGTTTTTCTAGCTAATTTTTGAGTTTTTGTAGCTAATTTTTGGGTTTTATGGCTAATATTTGGGTTTTTATGGCTAATTTTTGGGTTTTTATAGCTATTTTTCGGATTTTTCTAACAATTTTTGGGTTTTTGTGACTAATATCTTCTGGCTAATTTTTGGGTTTTATGGCTAACTTTTGGGTTATTATGGCTAATTTCTGGGTTTTATGGCAAATTTTTGGGTTTTTGTGGCTGATTTTTGGGTTCCTGTGGCTAATTTTTGGGTTTTATGGCTAACTTTTGGGTTATTATGGCTAATTTCTGGGTTTTATGGCAAATTTTTGGGTTTTTGTGGCTGATTTTTGGGTTCCTGTGGCTAATTTTTGAGTTTTTATGGCTAGTTTTTGAGTTTTTCTAGCTAATTTTCTTAGGTTTTTTAGCTAATTTTTGGGTTTTTCTAGCTAGTTGTTGGGTTTTTATGGTTAGTTTTTGAGTTATTCTAGCTAGTTTTTGGGTTTTATGACTGATCGTTGAGTTTTTCTAGCTAATTTTTGAGTTTCTTCAGTTAATTTATGGGTTTTATGGCTAATTTTTGAGTTTTATGGCTAATTTATGGGTTTTTATGGCTAATTTTTGGGTTTCTGTGGCTAATTTTCGAGTTTTTATGGTTAGTTTTTGAGTTATTCTAGCTAGTTTTTGGGTTTTATGACTGAATATTGAAATTTTCCAGCTAATTTTTGAGTTTCTTCAGCTAAATTATGGGTTTTATGGCTAATATTTGGGTTTTTGTGGCTAATTTTGGAATTTTTCTAGCTGATTTGTGGGTTTGATAGCTAATTTTTGGGTTTTTATGGCTAATTTTTGGGTTTTTGTGGCTAATTTTCGAGTTTTTATGGCTAATTTTTGAGTTTTTCCAGGTAATTTGAGGGTTTTATAGCTAATTTTTCGGTTTTTATGGCTAATTTCTGAGTTTTTATGGTTAATTTTCGAGTTCTGCCTAGTTTTTGGGTTTTGTGGTGAATTTTTGGGTTTTTATGGCTAATTTTTGGGTTTTGGGGCTAATTTCTGAGTTTTTCTAGCTAATTGTTGGGTTTTTCTTGCTAATTTTTGGGTTTTATAGCTATTTTTTGAGTTTTTATAGCTAATTTTCGAGTTCTTCTGGCTTATTTTCGAGTTCTTATGGCTAATTTTTGGGCTAATTTTTATGGCTAATTTTTGAGTTCTTATGGCTAATTTTTGGGTTTTGTGGCTAATTTCTGAGTTTTTCTAGTTATTTGTTGGGTTTTTTTGGTTAATTTCTGAGTTTTTATGGCTAATTTTCCAGGTTATGGCTAACTTTTGGGTTTTTGTAGCTAATTTTTGAGTTTTTATGGCTAATTTTTGGGTTTTTCCAGCTAATTTTTGGGTTTTTCTTGCTAATTTTCGGGTTTTATAGCTATTTTTTGAGTTTTTATAGCTAATTTTCGAGATCTTCTGGCTTATTTTCGAGTTCTTCTGGCTAATTTTTGGGCTAATTTTTATGGCTAATTTTTAAGTTTTTATGGCTGATTTTTGAGTTTTTTAGCTAATTTTTATGTTTTATAGCTATTTTTTGAGTTTTTGTAGCTAATTTTAGAGTTTTTCTAGCCAGAAAAACTATAAAAACTCAAAGAATAGCTATAAAACTCAAAAATTAGCTGGAAAAACTCAAAAATTAGCCACAAAACTCATGAATTAGCTAGAAAAACTCAAAATTTAGCCATAAATTCCGTAAATTAGCTTGAAAAATAAAAAAAATAAGGTATAAAAACACAAAAATTGCTAGAAAACTAGAGTTTTTGTGGCTAATTTTTGAGTTTATATGGCTAATTGTTCAGTTTTTCTAGCTAATTTGTGGGTTTTATAGCTAATTTTTGGGTTTCTATGGCAAATTTTTAGGTTTTTGTGGCTTATTTTTGGGTTTTTGTGACTAATTTTTGAGTTTTTATGGCTAATTTTTGAGTTTCTGTGGCTAATTTTTGGGTTTTTATGGCTAGTTTTCGAGTTATTCTAGCTAATTTTTGGGTTTGTTTTAGCTTATTTTTTGTTTTTCTGGCTAAGTTTTGGGTTTTATAGCCAATTTTTGAGTTCTTAAAGCTAATTTCTGGGTTTTTCCAAAAATTGGTTTTTGTGGCTAATTTCTGAGTATTTCTTGCTAATTTCTGAGTTTTGTAGCAAATTTCTGGGTTTCATGGCTAATATTTGGGTTTTATGGCTAATTTTTAGGTTTTTCTATCTAATTTTAAGGTTCTTCTAGCAATTTTTGGGTTTTTGTCGCTAATTTCTGAGTTTTTTCAGCTAATTTTTAGAGTTTTTCTAGCCATAGAAACTATAAAAACTCAAAGAATAGCTATTAAACCCAAAAACTAGCCGGAAAAATTCAAAAATTAGCTATAAAAACCCAAAAAGTAGCTATAAAACCCAAAAATTTATGGGTTTCATAGCTAATCTATGGAATTTTATAGCTAATTTTTGGGTTTCCATGGCTAATTTTTGAGTTTTTCTAGCTAATGTTTAAGTGTTCTAGCTAATTTTTGGGGCTTTATGGCTAATTTTTGGGATTTTATGGCTAATTTTTGGGATTCTATGCCTAATTTTTGGGGTTTATAGCTATTTTACGAGTTTTTATAGCTAATTTTTAGGTTTTTCTACAAATTTTTGGGTTTTGTGGCTAATTTCTGAGTTTTTCTAGCTAATTTTTGGGTTTTTATGGCTTATTTTTCGGGTTTTTCTATCTGATTTTTGGGTTTATGTGGCTAGTTTTCGAGTTATTCTAGCTAATTTTTGGGTTTGTTTTAGCTTATTTTTTGTTTTTCTGGCTAAGTTTTGGGTTTTATAGCCAATTTTTGAGTTCTTAAAGCTAATTTCTGGGTTTTTCCAAAAATTGGTTTTTGTGGCTAATTTCTGAGTATTTCTTGCTAATTTCTGAGTTTTGTAGCAAATTTCTGGGTTTCATGGCTAATATTTGGGTTTTATGGCTAATTTTTAGGTTTTTCTATCTAATTTTAAGGTTCTTCTAGCAATTTTTGGGTTTTTGTCGCTAATTTCTGAGTTTTTTCAGCTAATTTTTAGAGTTTTTCTAGCCATAGAAACTATAAAAACTCAAAGAATAGCTATTAAACCCAAAAACTAGCCGGAAAAATTCAAAAATTAGCTATAAAAACCCAAAAAGTAGCTATAAAACCCAAAAATTTATGGGTTTCATAGCTAATCTATGGAATTTTATAGCTAATTTTTGGGTTTCCATGGCTAATTTTTGAGTTTTTCTAGCTAATGTTTAAGTGTTCTAGCTAATTTTTGGGGCTTTATGGCTAATTTTTGGGATTTTATGGCTAATTTTTGGGATTCTATGCCTAATTTTTGGGGTTTATAGCTATTTTACGAGTTTTTATTGCTAATTTTTAGGTTTTTCTACAAATTTTTGGGTTTTGTGGCTAATTTCTGAGTTTTTCTAGCTAATTTTTGGGTTTTTATGGCTTATTTTTCGGGTTTTTCTATCTGATTTTTGGGTTTATGTGGCTAGTTTTCGAGTTATTCTACCTGATTCTTGAGTTTTTCTAGCTAATGTTTGGGTTTTATGGCTAAATTTTGAGTTTTTCTAGCCAATTTATGGGTTTTTGTGGCTAATTTTGAGTTTTTCTAGCTAATTTCTGAGTGTCTCTAGCTAATTTATGAGTTTCTCTAGCTAATTTTCGGATTTTATGGCTAATTTTTGGGTTTTTATGGCTAATTTTTGAGGTTTTCTAGCTAATATTTGGGTTGTATAGCTAATTCTTGGGTTTTTATAGCTAATTTATGAGTTTTATAGCTATGTTCTGAGTTTTTATATCTAATTTCTGAGTTTTGTAGCTAATTTCTGGGTTTTATGGTTAATTTTTTGGTTTTTCTAGCTGATTTTCGGGTTCTACTAGCAACTTTTGGGTTTTTGTGGCTAATTTCTGAGTTTTTCTAGCTAATGTTTAAGTGTTCTAGCTAATTTTTGGGGCTTTATGGCTAATTTTTGGGATTTTATGGCTAATTTTTGGGTTTCTATGGCTAATTTTTGGGTTTTATAGCTATTTTACGAGTTTTTATAGCTAATTTTCAGGTTTTTCTACCAATTTTTGGGTTTTGTGGCTAATTTCTGAGTTTTTCTAGATAATTTTTGGGTATTTATGGCTTATTTTTTGGATTTTAGATCTAGTTTTTGTGGCTAATTTTTGAGTTTTTCTAGCTAATTTTTGAGTGTCTCTAGCTAATTTATGAGTTTCTCTAGCTAATTTTCGGATTTTATGGCTAATTTTTGGGTTTTTATGGCTAATTTTTGAGGTATTCTAGCTAATTTTTGGGTTGTATAGCTAATTCTTGGGTTTTTATAGCTAATGTATGAGTTTTATAGCTATTTTTTGAGTTTTTATATCTAATTTTCAGGTTTTTCTAACAATTTTTGGGTTTTGTGACTATTTTCTGAGTTTTTCTAGCTGACTGTTGGGTTTTTGTGGTTAATTTCTGAGTTTTTCTAGCTAATTTTTGAATTTTTCTATCTAATTTTCGAGTTTTTCTTGGTAAATTTTGGGTTTCAAGGCTAATTTTTGAGTTTTTATGGCTAATTTTTGAGTTTTCCTAGCTAATTTGTGAGTTTTTGTAGCTAACATTTGGGTTTTTGTGGCTAATTGTTGAGTTTTTAAAGCTAATTTCTGGGTTTTTCCAACAAGTGGTTTTTGTGGCTAATTTCTGAGTTTTTCTAGCTATAGAAACTATAAAAACTCAAAGAATAGCTATTGAACCCAAAAATTAGCCAGAAAAATTCAAAAATTAGCTGCAAAAACTCAAACTTTAGCCATAAAATCCGAAAATTAGCCAGAAAACATGGATATTAGTTGGAAAAACTCAAAAGTTAGCCATAAAAAACCCAAAAATTGCTATAAAAACCCAAAAATTAGCTATAAAAACCCAAAAAGTAGCTATAAAACCCAAACATTTATGGGTTTCATAGCTAATCTTTGGAATTTTATAGCTAATTTTTGGGTTTTCATGGCTAATTTTCGAGTTTTTCTAGCTAATGTTTGAGTGTTCTAGCTAATTTTTGGGTTTTTATGGCTAATTTTTGGGTTTTTATGGCTAATTTTTGGGTTTATATGGCTAATTTTTGGGTTTTATAGCTATTTTACGAGTTTTTATAGCTAATTTTTAGGTTTTTCTACCAATTTTTTGGTTTTGTGGCTAATTTTGAGTTTTTCTAGCTAACTTCTGAGTGTCTCTAGCTAATTTATGAGTTTCTCTAGCTAATTTTCGGATTTAATGGCTAATTTTTGGGTTTTTATGGCTAATTTTTGAGGTTTTCTAGCTAATATTTGGGTTGTATAGCTAATTCTTGGGTTTCTATAGCTAATTTTTGAGTTTTATAGCTATTTTTTGAGTTTTTATATCTAATTTTTAGGTTTTTCTAACAATTTTTGGGTTTTGTGACTATTTTCTGAGTTTTTCTAGCTGATTGTTGGGTTTTTCTTGGTAAATTTTGGGTTTTAAGGCTAATTTTTGAGTTTTTATGGCTAATTTCTGAGTTTTTATAGCTAACTGTTGGGTTTTTCTAAGAATTTTTAGGCTTTTATGGCTAATTTTCTGGTTTTTTACGGCTAATTTGTGGGTTTTTATGTCTAATTTTTGGGTTTTTAAAGCTAATTTCTGGGTTTTTCCAACAAGTGGTTTTTGTGGCTAATTTCTGAGTTTTTCTAGCTAATTTTTAGAGTTTTTCTAGCTATAGAAACTATAAAAACTCAAAGAATAGCTATTGAACCCAAAAATTAGCCAGAAAAATTCAAAAATTAGCTGCAAAAACTCAAACCTTAGCCATAAAATCCGAAAATTAGCCAGAAAACTTGGACATTAGTTAGAAAAACTCAAAAATTAGCCATAAAAACCCAAAAATTGCTATAAAAACCCAAAAATTAGCTATAAAAACCCAAAAAGTAGCTATAAAACCCAAAAATTTATGGGTTTCATAGCTAATCTTTGGAATTTTATAGCTAATTTTTGGGTTTTCATGGCTAATTTTCGAGTTTTTATAGCTAATGTTTGAGTGTTCTAGCTAATTTTTGGGTTTTTATGGCTAATTTTTGGGTTTTTATGGCTAATTTTTGGGTTTCTATGGCTAATTTCTGGGTTTTATAGCTATTTTACGAGTTTTTATAGCTAATTTTTACCAATTTTTGGGTTTTGTGGCTATTTTCTGAGTTTTTCTAGCTCATTTTTTTGGATTTTTATGGCTTATTTTTTCGATTTTTCTATCTGATTTTTGGGTTTTCTAGCAATATTTGGGTTTTTGTGGCTAATTTTTGAGTTTTTCTGGCTAATTTTTAGGTTTTAATGGCTAATTTCTGGGTTTATCGAGCAAATTTTTTGGTTTTCTAGGAATTTTTGGGTTTTTCTAGCTAATTGATGGGTTTTTCTAGCAATTTTTGGGTTTATGTGGCTAATTTCCAAGTTTATCTACCTGATTCTTGAGTTTTTCTAGCTAATGTTTGGGATTTATGGCTAAATTTTGAGTTTTTCTAGCCAATTTATGGGTTTTTGTGGCTAATTTTTGAGTTTTTCTAGCTAATTTCTGAGTGTCTCTAGCTAATTTATGAGTTTCTCTAGCTAATTTTCGGATTATATGGCTAATTTTTGTGTTTTTATGCCTAATTGTTGAGGTTTTCTAGCTAATTTTTGGGTTGTATAGCTAATTCTTGGGTTTTTATAGCTAATTTTTGAGTTTTATAGCTATTTTTTGAGTTTTTATATCTAATTTTTGAGTTTTTCTAACAATTTTTGGGTTTTGTGACTATTTTCTGAGTTTTTCTAGCTGACTGTTGGGTTTTTGTGGCTAATTTCTGAGTTTTTCTAGCTAATTTTCGAATTTTTCTAGCTAATTTTCGAGTTTTTCTTGGTAAATTTTGGGTTTTATGGCTAATTTTTGAGTTTTTATGGCTAATTTCTGAGTTTTTATGGCTAATTTTTGAGTTTTTATAGCTAATTTTTGGGTTTTTCTAACAATTTTTGAGTTTTTGTGGCTAATTTTTGAGTTTTTATGGCTAATTGTTGAGTTTTTCTAGCTAATTTGTGGGATTTTGTGGCTAATTTTTGGGTTTTCATGGCTAATTTTTGAGTTTCTCTAGCTAATTTTTGAGTTTTATGGCTAATTTTTGGGTTTTTCTGGCTAATTTTTGGGTTTTCATGGCTAATTTTTGAGTTTCTCTAGCTAATTTTTGAGTTTTATGGCTAATTTTTGGGTTTTTCTGGCTAATTTTTGGGTTTCTGTGGCTAGTTTTCGAATTATTCTAGCTAATTTTTGAGTTTTTATGGCTAATTTTTGAGTTTTTCTACCTAATTTCTGGGTTTTATAGCTATTTTTTGAGTTTTTATGGCCAACTTTTGGGTTTTACTAACAATTTTTTGGTTTTTATGGCTAATTTTTTGGTTTTTATGGCTAATTTTTGAGTTTTTATGGCTAATTTTCGAGTTTTTGTGGCTAATTTGTGAGTTTTCATGGCTAATTGTTGAGTTTGTCTAACTAATCTTTGAGTTTTATGGCTAATTTTTGGGTTTTTATGGCTAATTTTTGGGTTTCTGTGGCTAGTTTTCGAGTTTTTCTAGCTAGTTTTTGGGTTTTCTTAGCTTATTTTTTGTTTTTCTGGCTAATTTTTGGGTTTTATAGCCAATTTTTGAGTTCTTAAAGCTAATTTTTGGGTTTTTCCAACAATTGGTTTTTGTGGCTAATTTCTGAGTTTTTCCAGGTAATTTCTGAGTTTTTGTACCTAATTTTTGGGTTTTATGGCTAATATTTGGGATTTATGGCTAATATTTGGGTTTTTCTAGCTAATTTTCGAGTTCTTCTAGCAATTTTTGGGTTTTTGTGGCTAATTTCTGAGTTTTTCTAGCTAATTTTTAGAGTTTTCCTAGCTATAAAAACTCAAAGAATAGCTATAAAACCCAAAAATTAGCCAGAAAAATTCAAAAATTAGCTAGAAAAACTCAAAATTTAGCCATGAAATCCAAAAATTAGCTAGAAACACCCAAAAATTAGCTATAAAAACCCAAAAATTGTTAAGAAACCCAAAAAGTAGGTAGAGAAACTCAAAAATTAGCCATAAAAACCCAAAAATTAGCTAGAAAAACTCAAAAAATAAGCCATGGAAACCCAATAATTAGCTAGAAAACTTAGATATTAGTTAGAAAAATTCAAAAATTAGCCATAAAAACCTAAAAATTGCTATAAAAATCCAAAAATTGGCTATAAGAACCCAAAAAGTAGCTATAAAACCCAAAAATTTATGGGTTTCATAGCTAATCTTTGGATTTTTATAGCTAATTTTTGGGTTTTTATGGCTAATTTTTGAGTTTTTGTAGGTAATTTTTTAGTTTTTCTATCAATTTTTGAGTTTTGTGGCTAATTTTTGAGTTTTTTTAGCTGGCTTTTGGGTTTTTTAGCTAATTTCTGAGTTTTTCTAGCTAATCTTTAGAGTTTTCCTAGTTATAAAAACTATAAAAACCCAAAAAATAGCTATAAAACCTCAAAAAATAGCTATAAAACCCAAAAATTTATGGGTTTCATAGCTAATCTTTGGAATTTCATAGCTAATTTTTGGGTTTTCATGGCTAATTTTCCAGTTTTTCTAGCTAATTTCTGAACTTTTCTAGCTAATGTTTGAGTTTCCCGGCTGATTTTTGGGTTTTTATGGCTAATTTCTGAGTTTTTGTGGCTAATTTTTGAGTTTATATGGCTAATTGTTGAGTTTTTCTAGCTAATTTGTGGGTTTTATAGCTAATTTTTGGGTTTCTATGGCTAATTTTCGAGTTTTTATGGCCAATTTTCGAGTTTTTATGGCCAATTTTCAAGTTTTTCCATCTAATTTTTGGGTTTTCTAGCTAATTTTTGAAATTTTTTTGGCTAATTTTTGGGTTTTTATGGCTAATTTTCGAGTTCTTCTGGCTAGTTTCTGGGTTTTATGGCTAATTTTTGGGTTTTTATGGCTAATTTTTAGGTTTTATAGCTATTTTTTGAGTTTTTGTAGCTAATTTTCAAGTTCTTCTGCCTAATTTTTGGGTTTTATGGCAAATTTTTGGGCTAATTTTTATGGCTAATTTTTAAGTTTTTGTAGCTAATTTTTGAGTTTTTCTATCAATTTTTGAGTTTTGTGGCTAATTTTTGAGTTTTTTAGCTGGCTTTTGGGTTTTTTAGCTAATTTCTGAGTTTTTCTGGCTAATCTTTAGAGTTTTCCTAGTTATAAAAACTATAAAAACCCAAAAAATAGCTATAAAACCCAAAAATTAGCTAGAAAAACCCAAAAAATAAGCCATAAAAACCCAAAAATTAGCTAGAAAACTCAAACATTAGCTAGAAGAACTCAAAAATTAGCCATAAAAACCCAAAAATTGCTAGAAAAACCCAAAAATTAGCTATAAAACCTCAAAAAATAGCTATAAAACCCAAAAATTTATGGGTTTCATAGCTAATTCTTGGGTCTCCATGGCTAATTTTCCAGTTTTTCTAGCTAATTTCTGAACTTTTCTAGCTAATGTTTAAGTTTCCCGGCTGATTTTTGGGTTTTTATGGCTAATTTCTGAGTTTTTGTGGCTAATTTTTGAGTTTATATGGCTAATTGTTGAGTTTTTCTAGCTAATTTGTGGGTTTTATAGCTAATTTTTGGGTTTCTATGGCTAATTTTTGAGTTCTTGAAGCTAATTTTCGGGTTTTTTCAACAATTGGTTTTTGTGGCTGATTTCTGAGTTTTTCTAGCTAATTTTTGAGTTTTTGTAGCTAATTTTTGGGTTTTATGGCTAATATTTGGGTTTTTATGGATAATTTTTGGATTTTTATTGCTAATTGTTGAGTTTTTTCAACAAATTTTTCGGTTTTATAGCTAATTTTCGAGTTTTTTTAGCTAATTTTTGAGTTTTATAGCTATATTTTGGGTTTATAAAAATAATTTTTAGGTTTTTCTAACAATTTATTGGTTCTTGTGGCTAATTTCTGAGTTTTTCTAGCTAATTTTTAGAGTTTTCCTAGTTATAAAAACTATGAAAACCCAAAAAATAGCTATAAAACCCAAAAATTAGCTAGAAAATCCCAAAAAATAAGCCATAAAAACCCAAAAATTAGCTAGAAAACTTAAACATTAGCTAGAAGAGCTAATTTTTGGGTTTTTATGGCTAATTTCTGAGTTTTGATGGCTAATTTTCGAGTTCTTCTTGCTAATTTTTGGGTTTTTGAGCTAATTTCTGAGTTTTCATGGCTAATTTTCGAGGTTCTGGCAAATTTTTGGGTTCTTGTAGCTAATTCTTGGGTTTTTATGGCTAATTTTTGGGTTTTTGTGGCTAATTTTTGAGTTTTTATGGCTAATTTTTGAGTTTTTCCAGCTAATTTTTAGGTTTTTCTAGCTAATTTTTGGGTTTTATAGCTATTTTTTGAGTTTTTCTATCTAATTTTTGGGTTTTCTAGCAAATTTTTGAGTTTTTCTGGCTAATTTTCGAGTTCTTCTGGCTAGTTTCTGGGTTTTATGGCTAATTTTTGGGTTTTTATGGCTAATTTTTAGGTTTTATAGCTATTTTTTGAGTTTTTATAGCTAATTTTTGGATTTTTCTAAGAATTTTTGAGTTTTTTAGCTAATTTCTGAGTTTTTCTTTTTCTAGTTATAAAAACTATAAAAATCCACAAAATAGCTATAAAACCCAAAAATTAGCTGGAAAAACCCAAAAAATAAGCCATAAAAACCCAAAAATTAGCTAGAAAACTCAAACATTAGCTGAAAGAACTCAAAAATTAGCCATAAAAACCCAAAAATTGCTAGAAAAACCCAAAAATTAGCTATAAAACCCAAAAATTTATGGGTTTCATAGCTAATCTTTGGAATTTAATAGCTAATTTTTGGGTTTTCATGGCTAATTTTCCAGTTTTTCTAGCTAATTTCTGAACTTTTCTAGCTAATGTTTGAGTTTCCCGGCTGATTTTTGGGTTTTTATGGCTAATTTCTGAGTTTTTGTGGCTAATTTTTGAGTTTATATGGCTAATTGTTGAGTTTTTCTAGCTAATTTTTGGGTTTTATAGCTAATTTTTGGGTTTCTATGGCTAATTTTGAGGTTTTTGTGGCTTATTTTTGGGTTTTTGTGGCTAATTTTTGAGTTTTTATGGCTAATTTTTGAGTTTCTGTGGCTAATTTTTGGGTTTTTATAGCTAATTTTCGGGTTTTTTTGGCAATTTTTGGGTTTTTGTGGCTGATTTCCAAGTTTTTCTACCTGATTCTTGAGTTTTTCTAGCTAATGTTCGGGTTTTATGGCTAAATTTTGAGTTTTTCTAGCCGATTTATGGGTTTTTGTGGCTAATTTTCGAATTTTTCTAGCTAATTTTCGAGTTTTTCTTGCTAAATTTTGGGTTTTATGGCTAATTCTTGAGTTTTTATGGCTAATTTTCGAGTTTTTCTAGCTAATTTCTGGGTTTTATAGCTATTTTTTGAGTTTTTGGGTTTTTCTAACAATTTTTTGGTTTTTATGGCTATTTGTGGGTTTTTATGACTAATTTTTCAGTTTTTGTGGCTAATTTTTGAGTTTTTATGGCTAACTGTTGAGTTTTTATGTCTAATTTTTAGGTTTTTATGGCTAGTTTTTGAGTTTTTGTGGCTAATTTTTGAGTTTTATGGCTAATTTTTGGGTTTTTATGGCTAATTTTTGGGTTTCTGTGGCTGGTTTTTGAGTTATTCTAGATAATTTTTGGGTTTTTTCTAGCTAATTTTTTGTTTTTCTGGCTAATTTTTGGGTTTTATTGCCAATTTTTGAGTTCTTGAAGGTAATTCTCGGGTTTTTTCAACAATTGGTTTTTGTGGCTGATTTCTGAGTTTTTCTAGCTAATTTTTGAGTTTTTGTAGCTAATTTTTGGGTTTTATGGCTAATATTTGGGTTTTTATGGCTAATTTTTGGGTTTTTATAGCTATTTTTCGGATTTTTCTAACAATTTTTGGGTTTTTGTGACTAATATCTTCTGGCTAATTTTTGGGTTTTATGGCTAACTTTTGGGTTATTATGGCTAATTTCTGGGTTTTATGGCAAATTTTTGGGTTTTTGTGGCTGATTTTTGGGTTCCTGTGGCTAATTTTTGAGTTTTTATGGCTAGTTTTTGAGTTTTTCTAGCTAATTTTCTTAGGTTTTTTAGCTAATTTTTGGGTTTTTCTAGCTAGTTGTTGGGTTTTTATGGTTAGTTTTTGAGTTATTCTAGCTAGTTTTTGGGTTTTATGACTGATCGTTGAGTTTTTCTAGCTAATTTTTGAGTTTCTTCAGTTAATTTATGGGTTTTATGGCTAATTTTTGAGTTTTATGGCTAATTTATGGGTTTTTATGGCTAATTTTTGGGTTTCTGTGGCTAATTTTTGAGTTTTTATGGTTAGTTTTTGAGTTATTCTAGCTAGTTTTTGGGTTTTATGACTGAATATTGAAATTTTCTAGCTAATTTTTGAGTTTCTTCAGCTAAATTATGGGTTTTATGGCTAATATTTGGGTTTTTGTGGCTAATTTTGGAATTTTTCTAGCTGATTTGTGGGTTTGATAGCTAATTTTTGGGTTTTTATGGCTAATTTTTGGGTTTTTGTGGCTAATTTTCGAGTTTTTATGGCTAATTTTTGAGTTTTTCCAGGTAATTTGAGGGTTTTATAGCTAATTTTTCGGTTTTTATGGCTAATTTCTGAGTTTTTATGGTTAATTTTCGAGTTCTGCCTAGTTTTTGGGTTTTGTGGTGAATTTTTGGGTTTTTATGGCTAATTTTTGGGTTTTGGGGCTAATTTCTGAGTTTTTCTAGCTAATTGTTGGGTTTTTCTTGCTAATTTTTGGGTTTTATAGCTATTTTTTGAGTTTTTATAGCTAATTTTCGAGTTCTTCTGGCTTATTTTCGAGTTCTTATGGCTAATTTTTGGGCTAATTTTTATGGCTAATTTTTGAGTTCTTATGGCTAATTTTTGGGTTTTGTGGCTAATTTCTGAGTTTTTCTAGTTATTTGTTGGGTTTTTTTGGTTAATTTCTGAGTTTTTATGGCTAATTTTCCAGGTTATGGCTAACTTTTGGGTTTTTGTAGCTAATTTTTGAGTTTTTATGGCTAATTTTTGGGTTTTTCCAGCTAATTTTTGGGTTTTTCTTGCTAATTTTCGGGTTTTATAGCTATTTTTTGAGTTTTTATAGCTAATTTTCGAGATCTTCTGGCTTATTTTCGAGTTCTTCTGGCTAATTTTTGGGCTAATTTTTATGGCTAATTTTTAAGTTTTTATGGCTGATTTTTGAGTTTTTTAGCTAATTTTTATGTTTTATAGCTATTTTTTGAGTTTTTGTAGCTAATTTTAGAGTTTTTCTAGCCAGAAAAACTATAAAAACTCAAAGAATAGCTATAAAACTCAAAAATTAGCTGGAAAAACTCAAAAATTAGCCACAAAACTCATGAATTAGCTAGAAAAACTCAAAATTTAGCCATAAATTCCGTAAATTAGCTTGAAAAATAAAAAAAATAAGGTATAAAAACACAAAAATTGCTAGAAAACTAGAGTTTTTGTGGCTAATTTTTGAGTTTATATGGCTAATTGTTCAGTTTTTCTAGCTAATTTGTGGGTTTTATAGCTAATTTTTGGGTTTCTATGGCAAATTTTTAGGTTTTTGTGGCTTATTTTTGGGTTTTTGTGACTAATTTTTGAGTTTTTATGGCTAATTTTTGAGTTTCTGTGGCTAATTTTTGAGTTTTTATGGCTAATTGTTGAGTTTTTATGGCTAATTTTTGGGTTTATGTGGCTAGTTTTCGAGTTATTCTAGCTAATTTTTGGGTTTTTTAGCTAATGTTTTGTTTTTCTGGATAATTTTTGGGTTTTATAGCAAATTTTTGAGTTCTCAAAGCTAATTTTTGGGTTTTTCTAACAATTGGTTTTTGTGGATAATTTCTGAGTTTTTCTAGCTAATTCCTGAGTTTTTGTAGCTAATTTTTGGGCTTTATGGCTAATATTCGGGTTTTGATAGCTAATTTTCGGGTTTTTTGGCAATTTTTGGGTTTTTGTGGCTGATTTCCAAGTTTTTCTACCTGATTCTTGAGTTTTTCTAGCTAATTGTTGGGTTTTTCTTGCTAATTTTTGGGTTTTATAGCTATTTTTTGAGTTTTTATAGCTAATTTTCGAGTTCTTCTGGCTTATTTTCGAGTTCTTATGGCTAATTTTTGGGCTAATTTTTATGGCTAATTTTTAAGTTTTTATGGCTAATTTTTGGGTTTTTTAGCTAATTTTTATGTTTTATAGCTATTTTTTGAGTTTTTGTAGCTAATTTTCGAGTTTTTCTAGCTAATTTTAGAGTTTTTCTAGCCAGAAAAACTATAAAAACTCAAAAAATAGCTATAAAACTCAAAAATTAGCTGGAAAAACTCAAAAATTAGCCACAAAACTCATGAATTAGCTAGAAAAACTCAAAATTTAGCCATAAATTCCGTAAATTAGCTTAAACAATAAAAAAAATAAGGTATAAAAACACAAAAATTGCTAGAAAACCTAAAAATTAGGTAGAAATATTCAAAAAATAGCCATCAAAACCCAAAAATAAGCCATGTGAACCCAAAAATTAGCTATAAAACTCAAACAGTAGCTAGAAAAACTCAAAAATTAGCAATAAAAACCCAAAAATTGCTGGAAAAACCCAAAAATAAGCCATAAAAACCCAAAACTTAGCTAGAAATCTTAAACATTAGCTAGAAGAACTCAGGAATTAGCCATAAAAACCCAAAAATTGCTAGGAAAACCCAAAAATTAGCTATAAAAACTCAAAAAATAGCTATAAAACTCAAAACTTTATGGGTTTCATAGCTAATCTTTGGAATTTCACAGATAATTTTTGGGTTTTCATGGCTAATTTTCGAGTTTTTCTTGCTAATTTCCGAGTTTTTCTAGCTAATGTTTAAGTTTCCCGGCTGATTTTTGGTTTTTATGGCTAATTTTTGAGTTTTTATGGCCAATTTTCGAGTTTTTCTATCTAATTTTTGAGTTTTTCTGGCTAATTTTTGGGTTTTTGTGGCTAATTTTTGAGTTTTTATGGTTAATTTTCGAGTTCTGCCTAGTTTTTGGGTTTTGTGGTAAATTTTTGGGTTTTTATGGCTAATTTTTGGGTTTTGTGGCTAATTTCTGAGTTTTTCTAGCTAATTGTTGGGTTTTTGGCTAATTTCTGAGTTTTTATGAGTATAAAAACCCGAAAAATATCTATAGAACCCAAAAATTTATGGGTTTCATAGCTAATCTTTGGAATTTTATAGCCAGGTTTTATGGCTAATTTTTGGGTTTTTCTAGCTAATTTTTGAGTTTTATAGGTATTTTACGAGTTTCTATAGCTAATTTTTGAGTTTTTCTAGCTGATTGTTGGGTTTTTGTGGCTAATTTCTGAGTTTTTTTAGCTGATTTTCGAGTTTTCCTAGCTAATATTCTCGAGTTTTTCCAGCTAATTGTTGGGTTTTGTGTTTAATGTTTGGGTTTTTGTGGCTAATTTTTGAGTTTCTCCAGCTAATTTTCGGGTATTATGGCTAATTTTTGGGTTTTCATCGCTAATTTTTGAGTTTTTCAAGTTAAATTTTGGGTTGTATAGCTAATTTTTTGGTTTTTATTGCTAACTTCTGGGTTTTTCTAACAATTTTTGGGTTTTTGTGTTTAATGTCTGGGTTTTTCTAGCTAATTTTCGAGTTTTTCTGGCTAATTTTTGGGTTTCATGACTAACTGTTCGTTTTTATGGCTAAGCTAATTTTTGAATTTTTATGGCTAATTTCTGAGTTTTTCCAGCTGATTTGTGGGTTTTATAGCTAATTTTTAAGTTTTTATGGCTAATCTTTGGGTTTTTATTGCTGATTGTTGAGTTTTTTCAACTAATTTTTGGGTTTTATAGCTAATTTTCGAGTTTTTCTAGCTAATTTTCGAATTCTTTCAGCTAATTTTTGGGTTTTATAGCTAATTTTTGGGTTTTTCTATCAATTTATTGGTTTTTGTGGCTAATTTCTGAGTTTTTCTAGCTAATTTTCAGAGTTTTGCTAGTTATAAAAACTATAAAAACCCAAAAAATAGCTATAAAACCCAAAAATTAGCTAGAAAACTTAAACATTAGCTAGAAGAACTCAAAAATTAGTCATAAAAATCCAAAAATTGCTATAAAAACCCAAAAATTAGCTATAAAACCTCAAAAAATAGCTATAAAACCCAAAAATTCATGGGTTTCATAGCTAATCTTTGGAATTTCATAGCTAATTTTTGGGTTTTTATGGCTAATTTCTGAGTTTTTGTGGCTAATTTTTGAGTTTATATGGCTAATTGTTGAGTTTTTCTAGCTAATTTGTGGGTTTTATAGCTAATTTTTGGGTTTCTATGGCTAATTTTTAGGTTTTTGTGGCTTATTTTTGGGGTTTTGTGATTTCCAAGTTTTTCTACCTGATTCTTTAGTTTTTCTAGCTAATGTTCGGGTTTTATGGCTAAATTTTGAGTTTTTCTAGCCGATTTATGGGTTTTTGTGGCTAATTTTCGAATTTTTCTAGCTAATTTTCGAGTTTTTCTTGCTAAATTTAGGGTTTTATGGCTAATTCTTGAGTTTTTATGGCTAATTTTTGAGTTTTTCTAGCTAATTTCTGGGTTTTATAGCTATTTTTTGAGTTTTTATAGCTAATTTTTGGGTTTTTCTAACAATTTTTGGGTTTAATGGCTAATTTTTTGGTTTTTATGGCTAATTTGTGGGTTTTTATGGCTAATTGTTGAGTTTTTATTTCTAATTTTTAGGTTTTTATGGCTAATTTTTGAGTTTTTGTGGCTAATTTTTGAGTTTTATGGCTAATTTTTGGGTTTTTATGGCTAATTTTTGGGTTTCTGTGGCTGGTTTTCGAGTTATTCTAGATAACTTTTGAGTTTTTTCTAGCTAATTTTTTGTTTTTCTGGCTAATTTTTGGTTTTTATAGCCAATTTTTGAGTTCTTGAAGCTAATTTTCGGGTTTTTTCAACAATTGGTTTTTGTGTCTGATTTCTGAGTTTTTCTAGATGATTTTTGAGTTTTTGTAGCTAATTTTTGAGTTTCATGGCTAATATTTGGGTTTTTATGGATAATTTTTGGATTTTTATTGCTAATTGTTGAGTTTTTTCAACAAATTTTTCGGTTTTATAGCTAATTTTCGAGTTTTTTAGCTAATTTTTGGGTTTTATAGCTATATTTTGGGTTTATAAAAATAATTTTTAGGTTTTTCTAACAATTTATTAGTTCTTGTGGCTAATTTCTGAGTTTTTCTAGCTAATTTTTAGAGTTTTCCTAGTTATAAAAACTATGAAAACCCAAAAAATAGCTATAAAACCCAAAAATTAGCTAGAAAATCCCAAAAAATAAGCCATAAAAACCCAAAAATTAGGTAGAAAACTTAAACATTAGCTAGAAGAGCTAATTTTTGGGTTTTTATGGCTAATTTCTGAGTTTTGATGGCTAATTTTCGAGTTCTTATGGCTAATTTTTGAGTTTTTGAGCTAATTTCTGAGTTTTTATGGCTAATTTTCGAGGTTCTGGCTAATTTTTGGGTTCTTGTAGCTAATTCTTGGGTTTTTATGGCTAATTTTTGGGTTTTTGTGGCTAATTTTTGAGTTTTTATGGCTAATTTTTGAGTTTTTCCAGCTAATTTTTAGGTTTTTCTAGCTAATTTTTGGGTTTTATAGCTATTTTTTGAGTTTTTCTATCTAATTTTTGGGTTTTCTAGCAAATTTTTGAGTTTTTCTGGCTAATTTTCGAGTTCTTCTGGCTAGTTTCTGGGTTTTATGGCTAATTTTTGGGTTTTTATGGCTAATTTTTAGGTTTTATAGCTATTTTTTGAGTTTTTATAGCTAATTTTTGGATTTTTCTAAGAGTTTTTGGGTTTTGTCACTAATTTCTGAGTTTTTCTAGCTAATTTTCAAGTTCTTCTGCCTTATTTTTGTGTTTTATGGCAAATTTTTGGGCTAATTTTTATGGCTAATTTTTAAGTTTTTATGGCTAATTTTTGAGTTTTTGTAGCTAATTTTTGAGTTTTTCCATCAATTTTTGAGTTTTGTGGCTAATTTTTGAGTTTTTTTAGCTGGCTTTTGGGTTTTTTAGCTAATTTCTGAGTTTTTCTAGCTAATCTTTAGAGTTTTCCTAGTTATAAAAACTATAAAAATCCACAAAATAGCTATAAAACCCAAAAATTAGCTAGAAAAACCCAAAAAATAAGCCATAAAAACCCAAAAATTAGCTAGAAAACTCAAACATTAGCTGAAAGAACTCAAAAATTAGCCATAAAAACCCAAAAATTGCTAGAAAAACCCAAAAATTAGCTATAAAACCTCAAAAAATAGCTATAAAACCCAAAAATTTATGGGTTTCATAGCTAATCTTTGGAATTTCATAGCTAATTTTTGGGTTTTCATGGCTAATTTTCCAGTTATTCTAGCTAATTTCTGAACTTTTCTAGCTAATGTTTATGTTTCCCGGCTGATTTTTGGGTTTTTATGGCTAATTTCTTAGTTTTTGTGGCTAATTTTTGAGTTTATATGGCTAATTGTTGAGTTTTTCTAGCTAATTTGTGGGTTTTATAGCTAATTTTTGGGTTTCTATGGCTAATTTTTAGGTTTATGTGGCTTATTTTTGGGTTTTTGTGGCTAATTTTTGAGTTTATGTGGCTAGTTTTCGAGTTATTCTAGCTTATTTTTGGGTTTTTTTAGCTAATGTTTTGTTTTTCTGGATAATTTTTGGGTTTTGTAGCAAATTTTTAAGTTCTCAAAGCTAATTTTCGGGTTTTTCTAACAATTGGTTTTTGTGGGTAATTTCTGAGTTTTTCTAGCTAATTCCTGAGTTTTTGTAGCTAATTTTTGGGCTTTATGGCTAATATTCGGGTTTTGATGGCTAATTTTTGGGTTTTTATAGCTAATTTTTGGGTTTTTATAGCTAATTTTTGGGTTTTTTTGGAAATTTTTGGGTTTTTGTGGCTGATTTCCAAGTTTTTCTACCTGATTCTTGAGTTTTTCTAGCTAATGTTCGGGTTTTATGGCTAAATTTTGAGTTTTTCTAGCCGATTTATGGGTTTTTGTGGCTAATTTTCGAATTTTTCTAGCTAATTTTCGAGTTTCTCTTGCTAATTTCTGGGTTTTATAGCTATTTTTTGAGTTTTTATGGCTAATTTTTGGGTTTTTCTAACAATTTTTGGGTTTTATGGCTAATTTTTTGGTTTTTATGGCTAATTTGTGGGTTTTTATGGCTAATTTTTCAGTTTTTGTGGCTAATTTTTGAGTTTTTATGGCTAATTGTTGAGTTTTTATGTCTAATTTTTAGGTTTTTATGGCTAGTTTTTGAGTTTTTGTGGCTAATTTTTGAGTTTTATGGCTAATTTTTGGGTTTTTGTGGCTAATTTTTGGGTTTCTGTGGCTGGTTTTCTAGTTATTCTAGATAATTTTTGAGTTTTTTCTAGCTAATTTTTTGTTTTTCTGGCTAATTTTTGGGTTTTATAGCCAATTTTTCAGTTCTTGAATGTAATTTTCGGGTTTTTCCAACAATTGGTTTTTGTGGCTGATTTCTGAGTTTTTCTAGCTAATTTTTGAGTTTTTGTAGCTAATTTTTGGGTTTTATGGTTAATATTTGGGTTTTTAGGCTAATTTTTGGGTTTTTATAGCTAATTTTCGGATTTTTCTAACAATTTTTGGGTTTTTGTGACTAATATCTTCTGGCTAATTTTTGGGTTCCATGGCTAATTTTTGGGTTTTTGTGGCTGATTTTTGGGTTCCTGTGGCTAATTTTTGAGTTTTTATGGCTAGTTTTTGAGTTTTTCTAGCTAATTTTCTTAGGTTTTCCAGCTAATTTTTGGGTTTTTCTGCTAATTTTTGAGTTTTTATGGCTAATTTTTGGGATTTTGTGGCTGAGTTTTGGGTTTCTGTGGCTAATTTTTGAGTTTTTATGGCTAGTTTTTGAGTTTTTCTAGCTAATTCTTGGGTTTTTCAGCTAATTTTTGAGTTTTTATGGCAAATTTTTGGGGATTTGTGGCTAATTCTTGAGTTTTTATGGCTAATTTTTGAGTTTTTCTTGCTAATTTGAGGCTTTTATAGCTAATTTTTGGGATTTTATGGCTAATTTTTCTGTTTTTGTGGCTAATTCTTGGGTTTTTATGGCTAATTTTTGAGTTTTTATGGCTAATTTTTGAGTTTTTCCAGCTAATTTTTAGGTTTTTCTAGCTAATTTTTGGGTTTTATAGCTATTTTTTGAGTTTTTCTATCTAATTTTTGGGTTTTCTAGCAAATTTTTGAGTTTTTCTGGCTAATTTTCGAGTTCTTCTGGGTAGTTTCTGGGTTTTATGGCTAATTTTTGGGTTTTTATGGCTAATTTTTAGGTTTTATAGCTATTTTTTGAGTTTTTATAGCTAATTTTTGGATTTTTCTAACAATTTTTGGGTTTTATGGCTAATTTTTTGGTTTTTATGGCTAATTTGTGGGTTTTTATGGCTAATTTTTCAGTTTTTGTGGCTAATTTTCGAGTTTTTATGGCTAATTGTTGAGTTTTTATTTCTAATTTTTAGGTTTTTATGGCTAATTTTTGAGTTTTTGTGGCTGATTTCTGAGTTTTTCTAGCTAATTTTTGAGTTTTTGTAGCTAATTTTTGGGTTTTATGGTTAATATTTGGGTTTTTATGGCTAATTTTTGGGTTTTTATAGCTAATTTTCGGATTTTTCTAACAATTTTTGGGTTTTTGTGACTAATATCTTCTGGCTAATTTTTGGGTTCCATGGCTAATTTTTGGGTTTTTGTGGCTGATTTTTGGGTTCCTGTGGCTAATTTTTGAGTTTTTATGGCTAGTTTTTGAGTTTTTCTAGCTAATTTTCTTAGGTTTTCCAGCTAATTTTTGGGTTTTTCTGCTAATTTTTGAGTTTAGATGGCTAATTTTTGGGTTTTTGTGGCTGAGTTTTGGGTTTCTGTGACTAATTTTTGAGTTTTTATGGCTAGTTTTTGAGTTTTTCTAGCTAATTTTTGGGTTTTTCAGCTAATTTTTGAGTTTTTATGGCAAATTTTTGGGGATTTGTGGCTAATTCTTGAGTTTTTATGGCTAATTTTTGAGTTTTTCTTGCTAATTTGAGGCTTTTATAGCTAATTTTTGGGGTTTTATGGCTAATTTTTCTGTTTTTGTGGCTAATTCTTGGGTTTTTATGGCTAATTTTCGAGTTTTTCTGGCTAATTTTTGGGTTTTATGGCTAACTTTTGGGTTTTTATGGCTAATTTCTGGGTTTTATGGCTAATTTTTGGGTTTTTGTGGCTGATTTTTGGGTTCCTGTGGCTAATTTTTGAGTTTTTATGGCTAGTTTTTGAGTTTTTCTAGCTAATTTTTTTAGGTTTTTTAGCTAATTTTTGGGTTTTTCTAGCTAGTTTTTGGGTTTTATGGCTAATTGTTGAGTGTTTCCAACTAATTTTTGGGTTTTATAGCTAATTTTCGAGTTCTTTTAGCTAATTTTTGGGTTTTATAGCTAAATTTTGGGTTTTCATTACTAATTTTTGAGTTTTTTTAGCTAATGTTTGATTTTTTCTAGCTAATGTTTGAGTTTTTCTAGCTAATGTTCCAGTTTTCTAGCTGTTTTTTGGGTTTTATAGCTAATTTTTGGGTTTTTATGGCTAATTTTTGGGTTTTTGTGGCCAATTTTTGAGTTTTTATTTCTAATTTTTGAGCTTTTTCAGCTGATTTCTGAGTTTTTCTAGCTCATTTTTGAGTTTCTTCAGCTAATTTATGGGTTTTATGGCTAATTTTTGGGTTTTTATTGCTAATTGTTGAGTTTTTTCAACTATATTTTGGGTTTTATAGCTAATTTTCGAGTTTTTCTAGCTAATTTTTAGGTTTTATAGCTATTTTTTGAGTTTTAGTTAGCTAAATTCTGGGTTTTTCTAACAATTTTTGGGTTTTGTGACTAATTTCTGTGTTTTTCTAGCTGATTGTTGAGTTTTTGTGGCTAATTTTTGGGTTTTATGGCTAATTTTTGGGTTTTTATGGCTAATTTTTGGGTTTTGTGGCTAATTTCTGAGTTTTTCTAGCCAATTGTTGAGTTTTTGTGGCTAATTTCTGTGTTTTTCTAGCTCATTTCCTAGTTTTTCTGGCTAATTCTTGGGTTTTACGGCTTATTTTTTGGTTTTTATGGCTGATTTGTGGATTTTTAAGGCTAATTTTCGAGTTTTTGCGGCTAGTTTTTGAGTTTTCATGGCTAATTGGTGAGTTTTTCTAGCTAATTTTTGGGTTTTATAGCTAATTTTTGAGTTTTTGTGGCTAATTTTTGGTTTTTTGTGGCTAATTTTCGGGTTTTTATGGCTAATTTCTGAGTTTCTCCATCTGATTTCTGAGTTTTTCTAACCAATTTTGGAGTTTCTTTGGCTAATTTTTGAGTTTTATGGCTAATTTTTGGGTTTTTATGGCTAATTTTTGGGTTTCTGTGGCTAATTTTCGAGTTTTTATGGTTAGTTTTTTAGTTATTCTAGCTAATTTTTGGGTTTTTTTCGGCTAAATTTTGGGTTTTTGTTGCTAATTTTCGAGTTTCTCTAGCTAATTTTCGGGTATTATGGCTAATTTTTGGGTTTTCATCGCTAATTTTTGAGTTTTTCAAGTTAAATTTTGGGTTGTATAGCTAATTTTTTGGTTTTTATAGCCAACTTCTGGGTTTTTCTGATTGTTGAGTTTTTCTAGCTAATTTTTAAGATTTATAGCTAATTTTTGGGTTCCTGTGGCTAATTTTTGAGTTTTTATGGATAGACTTTGAGTTTTTCTAGCTAATTTTTTTGGTTTTTTAGCTAATTTTTGGGTTTTTCTAGCTATAAAAACTCAAAGAATAGCTATAAAACCCAAAAATTAGTCAGAAAAACTCAAAAATTAGCTAGAAAAACTCAAAATGTAGCCATAAAATCCAAAAATTAGCTAGAAAAACCCAAAAATTAGCTATAAAAACCCAGAAATTGCTAGGAAACCCAAAAATTATCCAGAAAAACTCAAAAATTAGCTAGAATTTATGGGTTCCATAGCTAATCTTTGGAATTTCATAGCTAATTTTTGGGTTTTCATGGCTAATTTTTGAGTTTTTCTAGCTAATTTCTGAGTTTTTCTAGCTAATGTTTAAGTTTCCCGGCTGATTTTTGGGTTTTTATGGCTAATTTTTGAGTTTTTATGGCCAATTGTCGAGTTTTTCTATCTAATTTTTGGGTTTCCTAGCTAATTTTTGAGTTTTTCTGGCTAATTTTTGAGTTTTTCTAGCTGATTTTTGGGTTTGATAGCTAATTTTTGGGTTTTTATGGCTAATTTTTGGGTTTTTGTGGCTAATTTTTGAGTTTTATGGCTAATTTTTGAGTTTTTCCAGGTAATTTGAGGGTTTTATAGCTAATTTTTCGGTTTTTATGGCTAATTTCTGAGTTTTTATGGTTAATTTTCGAGTTCTGCCTAGTTTTTGGGTTTTGTGGTGAATTTTTGGGTTTTTATGGCTAATTTTTGAGTTTTTCTAGCTAATTTCTGAGTTTTTCTAGCTAATGTTTGAGTTTCCCGGCTTATTTTTGGGTTTTTATGGCTAATTTTTGAGTTTTTATGGCCAATTTTCGAGTTTTTCTATCTAATTTTTGGGTTTCTAGCTAATTTTTGAGTTTTTCTGGCTAATTTTTGAGTTTTTCTAGCTGATTTGTGGGTTTGATAGCTAATTTTTGAGTTTTTATGGCTAATTTTTGGGTTTTTGTGGCTAATTTTTGAGTTTTTATGGCTAATTTTTGAGTTTTTCCAAGTAATTTGAGGGTTTTATAGCTAATTTTTCGGTTTTTATGGCTAATTTCTGAGTTTTTATGGTTAATTTTCGAGTTCTGCCTAGTTTTTGGGTTTTGTGGTGAATTTTTGGGGTTTTATGGCTAAGTTTTGGGTTTTGGGGCTAATTTCTGAGTTTTTCTAGCTAATTGTTGGGTTTTTCTTGCTAATTTTTGGGTTTTATAGCTATTTTTTGAGTTTTTATAGCTAATTTTCGAGTTCTTCTGGCTTATTTTCGAGTTCTTATGGCTAATTTTTGGGCTAATTTTTATGGCTAATTTTTAAGTTTTTATGGCTAATTTTTGGGTTTTGTGGCTAATTTCTGTGTTTTTCTAGCTAATTGTTGGGTTTTTTGGCCAATTTCTGAGTTTTTATGGCTGATTTTCGAGGTTATGGCTAACTTTTGGGTTTTTATAGCTATTTTTTGAGTTTTTATAGCTAATTTTCGAGATCTTCTGGCTTATTTTCGAGTTCTTCTGGCTAATTTTTGGGCTAATTTTTATGGCTAATTTTTAAGTTTTCATGGCTAATTTTTGAGTTTTCTAGCTAATTTTTATGTTTTATAGCTATTTTTTGAGTTTTTGTAGCTAATTTTCGAGTTTTTCTAGCTAATTTTAGAGTTTTTCTAGCTAGAAAAACTATAAAAACTCAAAGAATAGCTATAAAACTCAAAAATTAGCTGGAAAAACTCAAAAATTAGCCACAAAACTCATGAATTAGCTAGAAAAACTCAAAATTTAGCCATAAATTCCGTAAATTAGCTTAAAAAATAAAAAAAATAAGGTATAAAAACACAAAAATTGCTAGAAAACCTAAAAATTAGGTAGAAATATTCAAAAAATAGCCATCAAAACCCAAAAATAAGCCATGTAAACCCAAAAATTAGCTAGAAAACTCAAACAGTAGCTAGAAAAACTCAAAAATTAGCAATAAAAACCCAAAAATTGCTGGAAAAACCCAAAAATTAGCTATAAAACCCAGAAAATAGCTATAAAACCCAAAAATTAGCTAGAAAAACCCAAAAATAAGCCATAAAAACCCAAAACTTAGCTAGAAATCTTAAACATTAGCTAGAAGAACTCAAAAATTAGCCATAAAAACCCAAAAATTGCTAGGAAAACCCAAAAATTAGCTATAAAAACTCAAAAAATAGCTATAAAACTCAAAACTTTATGGGTTTCACAGCTAATCTTTGGATTTTTATAGCTAATTTTTGGGTTTTCATGGCTAATTTTCGAGTTTTTCTTGCTAATTTCTGAGTTTTTCTAGCTAATGTTTAAGTTTCCCGGCTGATTTTTGGTTTTTATGGCTAATTTTTGAGTTTTTATGGCCAATTTTCGAGTTTTTCTATCTAATTTTTGGGTTTCTAGCTAATTTTTGAGTTTTTCTGGCTAATTTTTGAGTTTTTCTAGCTGATTTGTGGGTTTGATAGCTAATTTTTGAGTTTTTATGGCTAATTTTTGGGTTTTTGTGGCTAATTTTTGAGTTTTTATGGCTAATTTTTGAGTTTTTCCAGGTAATTTGAGGGTTTTATAGCTAATTTTTTGGTTTTTATGGCTAATTTCTGAGTTTTTATGGTTAATTTTCGAGTTCTGCCTAGTTTTTGGGTTTTGTGGTGAATTTTTGGGGTTTTATGGCTAAGTTTTGGGTTTTGGGGCTAATTTCTGAGTTTTTCTAGCTAATTGTTGGGTTTTTCTTGCTAATTTTTGGGTTTTATAGCTATTTTTTGAGTTTTTATAGCTAATTTTCGAGTTCTTCTGGCTTATTTTCGAGTTCTTATGGCTAATTTTTGGGCTAATTTTTATGGCTAATTTTTAAGTTTTTATGGCTAATTTTTGGGTTTTGTGGCTAATTTCTGTGTTTTTCTAGCTAATTGTTGGGTTTTTTGGCCAATTTCTGAGTTTTTATGGCTGATTTTCGAGGTTATGGCTAACTTTTGGGTTTTTATAGCTATTTTTTAGTTTTTATAGCTAATTTTCGAGATCTTCTGGCTTATTTTCGAGTTCTTCTGGCTAATTTTTGGGCTAATTTTTATGGCTAATTTTTAAGTTTTCATGGCTAATTTTTGAGTTTTCTAGCTAATTTTTATGTTTTATAGCTATTTTTTGAGTTTTTGTAGCTAATTTTCGAGTTTTTCTAGCTAATTTTAGAGTTTTTCTAGCTAGAAAAACTATAAAAACTCAAAGAATAGCTATAAAACTCAAAAATTAGCTGGAAAAACTCAAAAATTAGCCACAAAACTCATGAATTAGCTAGAAAAACTCAAAATTTAGCCATAAATTCCGTAAATTAGCTTAAAAAATAAAAAAAATAAGGTATAAAAACACAAAAATTGCTAGAAAACCTAAAAATTAGGTAGAAATATTCAAAAAATAGCCATCAAAACCCAAAAATAAGCCATGTAAACCCAAAAATTAGCTAGAAAACTCAAACAGTAGCTAGAAAAACTCAAAAATTAGCAATAAAAACCCAAAAATTGCTGGAAAAACCCAAAAATTAGCTATAAAACCCAGAAAATAGCTATAAAACCCAAAAATTAGCTAGAAAAACCCAAAAATAAGCCATAAAAACCCAAAACTTAGCTAGAAATCTTAAACATTAGCTAGAAGAACTCAAAAATTAGCCATAAAAACCCAAAAATTGCTAGGAAAACCCAAAAATTAGCTATAAAAACTCAAAAAATAGCTATAAAACTCAAAACTTTATGGGTTTCACAGCTAATCTTTGGATTTTTATAGCTAATTTTTGGGTTTTCATGGCTAATTTTCGAGTTTTTCTTGCTAATTTCTGAGTTTTTCTAGCTAATGTTTAAGTTTCCCGGCTGATTTTTGGTTTTTATGGCTAATTTTTGAGTTTTTATGGCCAATTTTCGAGTTTTTCTATCTAATTTTTGAGTTTTTCTGGCTAATTTTTGAGTTTCTCTAGCTGATTTGCGGGTTTTATAGCAAATTTTTGGGTTTTTATGGCTAATTTTTGGGTTTTTGTGGCTAATTTTTGAGTTTTTATGGTTAATTTTCGAGTTCTGCCTAGTTTTTGGGTTTTGTGGTAAATTTTTGGGTTTTTATGGCTAATTTTTGGGTTTTGTGGCTAATTTCTGAGTTTTTCTAGCTAATTGTTGGGTTTTTGGCTAATTTCTGAGTTTTTATGAGTATAAAAACCCGAAAAATATCCATAGAACCCAAAAATTTATGGGTTTCATAGCTAATCTTTGGAATTTTATAGCCAGTTTTTATGGCTAATTTTTGGGTTCTTCTAGCTAATTTTTGAGTTTTATAGGTATTTTACGAGTTTCTATAGCTAATTTTTGAGTTTCTCCAGCTAATTTTCGGGTATTATGGCTAATTTTTGGGTTTTCATCGCTAATTTTTGAGTTTTTCAAGTTAAATTTTGGGTTGTATAGCTAATTTTTTGGTTTTTATAGCTAACTTCTGGGTTTTTCTAACAATTTTTGGGTTTTTGTGTTTAATGTCTGGGTTTTTCTAGCTAATTTTCGAGTTTATCTGGCTAATTTTTGGGTTTCATGACTAACTGTTCGTTTTTATGGCTAATTTTTGAATTTTTATGGCTAATTTCTGAGTTTTTCCAGCTGATTTGTGGGTTTTATAGCTAATTTTTAAGTTTTTATGGCTAATCTTTGGGTTTTTATTGCTGATTGTTGAGTTTTTTCAACTAATTTTTGGGTTTTATAGCTAATTTTCGAGTTTTTCTAGCTAATTTTCCAATTCTTTCAGCTAATTTTTGGGTTTTATAGCTAATTTTTGGGTTTTTCTATCAATTTATTGGTTTTTGTGGCTAATTTCTGAGTTTTTCTAGCTAATTTTCAGAGTTTTGCTAGTTATAAAAACTATAAAAACCCAAAAAATAGCTATAAAACCCAAAAATTAGCTAGAAAAATCAAAAAAATAAGCCATGAAAACCCAAAAATTAGCTAGAAAACTTAAACATTAGCTAGAAGAACTCAAAAATTAGTCATAAAAATCCAAAAATTGCTAGAAAAATCCAAAAATTAGCTATAAAACCTCAAAAAATAGCTATAAAACCCAAAAATTCATGGGTTTCATAGCTAATCTTTGGAATTTCATAGCTAATTTTTGGGTTTTCATGGCTAATTTTCGAGTTTTTCTAGCTAATTTCTGAGTTTTTCTAGCTAATGTTTAAGTTTCCCGGCTGATTTTTGGGTTTTTATGGCTAATTTCTGAGTTTTTCTAGCTAATTTTTGATTTTTATGGCTGATTTGTGGATTTTTAAGGCTAATTTTTCAGTTTTTGCGGCTAATTTTTCAGTTTTTGCGGCTAATTTTTGAGTTTTCATGGCTAATTGGTTAGTTTTTCTAGCTAATTTGTGGGTTTTATAGCAAATTTTTGGGTTTTTAGGGCTGATTTTTGAGTTTTTGTGGCTAATTTTTGTTTTTTTGTGGCTAATTTTCGAGTTTTTATAGCTAATTTCTGAGTTTTTCCATCTGATTTCTGAGTTTTTCTAACCAATTTTGGAGTTTCTCTAGCTAATTTTTGGGTTTTATGGCTAATTTTTGGGTTTTTATGGCTTATTTTTGGTTTTTTATGGCTAATTTTTGGGTTTTTCTTGCTAATTTCTGGGTTTTATAGGTATTTTACGAGTTTCTTTAGCTAATTTTTGAGCTAGTCTAGCTGATTTTTGGGTTTTTGTGGCTAATTTCCGAGTTTTTTAGCTGATTTTCGAGTTTTTCTAGCTAATTCTTGAGTTTTTCCAGCTAATTGTTGGGTTTTATGGCTGAATTTTGAGTTTTTCTAGCTAATTTCCGAGTTTCTCCAGCTAATTTTCGGGTATTATGGCTAATTTTTTAATTAATTAATAAATTAAATAATAATATATAATAATTAATAAATTAGCTAGAAAAACTCAAAATTTAGCCATAAAATCCAAAAATTACCTAAAAAATCCAAAAATTAGGTATAAAAACACAAAAATTTTCTCTATTTTTCTATTTTCTATTTTTTCTATAGCTAATTTTTGAGATTTTCTAGCTGATTGTTGGGTTTTTGTGGCTAATTTCTGAGTTTTTTAGCTGATTCTCGAGTTTTTCTAGCTAATTTTTGAGTTTTTCCAGCTTATTGGCTGTGGCTAATTTTTGAGTTTTTATGGCTAGTTTTTGAGTTTTTCCGATTAATTTTTGGGTTTTATAGCTGATTTTCGAGTTTTTTTAGCTAACTTTTGGGTTTTATAGATAATTTTTGGGATTTTTTCACAATTTTTGGTTTTTGTGGCTAATTTCTGAGTTTTTCTGGCTAATTTTTGGAATTTTATGGCTAATTTCTGGGGTTTTTGAGCTAATTTATGGGTTTTTTGGCTAATTTTTGAGTTTCTCTAGCTAATTTTCGGGTTTCATGGCTGATTTTTGGGTTTTTATGGCTAATTTTTTAGGTTTTCTAGCTAATTCTTGAGTTTTCCCAGCTAATTGTTGGGTTTTATGGCTAAATTTTGAGTTTTTCCAGCTAATTTCCAAGGTTTTTTAGCTGATTTTCGAGTTTTTCTAGCTAATTCTTGAGTTTTTCCAGCTAATTGTTGGGTTTTATGACTGAATTTTGAGTTTTTCTAGCTAATTTTCGAGTATTAAAGCTAATTTTTTGGTTTTCATCCCAAGAATTAGCTATAAAAACTCAAAAAATAGCTATAAAACCCAAACATTTATGGGTTACATAGCTAATCTTTGAAATTTTATAGCTAATTTTTGGGCTAATTTTCAAGTTTTTATAGCTATCTTTTGAGTTTCTATAGCTAATTTCCGAGTTTTTCTAGCTAATTTTCGAGTTTCTCTAGCTAATTTTCGGGTTTTATCACTAATTTTTGGGTTTTTATGACTAATTTTTGAGGTTTTCTGGCTAATTTCTGGGTTTTATAGCTATTTTTTGAGTTTTTATAGCTAAATTCTGGGTTTTTTAACAATTTTTGGGTTTGGTGACTAAATTCTGTGTTTTTCCAGCTGATTGTTGGGTTTTTGTGGCTAATTTTTGAATTTTCATGGCTAATTGGTGAGTTTTTCTAGCTAATTTGTGGGTTTTATAGCTAATTTTTGAGTTTTTGTGGCTAATTTTTGGTTTTTTGTGGCTTATTTTCGAGTTTTTATGGCTAATTTCTGAGTTTTTCCATCTGATTCCTGAGTTTTTCTAACCAATTTTGGAGTTTCTTTGGCTAATTTTCGAGTTTTTCCAGCTAATTTTTGGGTTTTTCTTGCTAATTTTTGGGTTTTATAGCTATTTTTCGAGTTTTTATAGCTAATTTTCAGATTTTTGTGGCTAATTTTTGAGAGAATTAGCTGGAAAACTTAAACATTAGCTAGAAAAACTCAAAAATTAGCTATAAAATTTATGGGTTTCATAGCTAATCTTTGGACTTTTATAGCCAATTTTTGGGTTTTCATGTCTAATTTTTGAGTTTATCTAGCTTGATTTTGGGTTGTATAGCTAGTTTTTGGGGTTTTATAGTTAATTTTCGAGTTTTTCTAACAATTTTTGGGTTTTTGTGGCTAATTTTTGTGAGAATTAGCTAGAAAACTTAGGCATTGGCTAGAAAAACTCAAAAATTAGCTATAAAAACTCAAAAATTAGCTATAAAAACCCGAAAAATATCTATAGAACCCAAAAATTTATGGGTTTCATAGCTAATCTTTGGAATTTTATGGCACATTTTTGGGTTTTTATGGCTAATTTTTGGGTTTTGTGGCTAATTTCTGAGTTTTTCTAGCTAATTGTTGGGTTTTTGGCTAATTTCTGAGTTTTTATGAGTATAAAAACCCGAAAAATATCTATAGAACCCAAAAATTTATGGGTTTCATAGCTAATCTTTGGAATTTTATAGCCAGTTTTTATGGTTAATTTTTGGGTTTTTCTAGCTAATTTTTGAGTTTTATAGGTATTTTACGAGTTTCTATAGCTAATTTTTGAGTTTTTCTAGCTGATGGTTGGGTTTTTTTGGCTAATTTCTGAGTTTTTTAGCTGATTTTCGAGTTTTCCTAGCTAATATTCTCGAGTTTTTCCAGCTAATTGTTGGGTTTTGTGTTTAATTTTTGGGTTTTTGTGGCTAATTTTTGAGTTTCTCCAGCTAATTTTCGGGTATTATGGCTAATTTTTGGGTTTTCATCGCTAATTTTTGAGTTTTTCAAGTTAAATTTTGGGTTGTATAGCTAATTTTTTGGTTTTGATAGCTAACTTCTGGGTTTTTCTAACAATTTTTGGGTTTTTGTGTTTAATGTCTGGGTTTTTCTAGCTAATTTTTGAATTTTTATGGCTAATTTCTGAGTTTTTCCAGCTGATTTGTGGGTTTTATAGCTAATTTTTAAGTTTTTATGGCTAATCATTGGGTTTTTATTGCTGATTGTTGAGTTTTTCCAACTAATTTTTGGGTTTTATAGCTAATTTTCGAGTTTTTCTAGCTAATTTTCGAATTCTTTCAGCTAATTTTTGGGTTTTATAGCTAATTTTTGGGTTTTTCTATCAATTTATTGGTTTTTATGGCTAATTTCCGAGTTTTTCCACCTAATTTTTGGGTTTCCTAGCAATTTCTGGGTTTTTATAGCTAATTTTTGGGTTTTTCTAGCTAATTTTTGGATTTTATGGCTACATTTTGAGTTTTTCTAGCTAATTTTTGAGTTTTTCTGACTAATTTTTGGGTTTTATAGCTATTCTTTGAGTTTTTATAGCTAGAAAAACCCAAAAATTAGCTAAAAAACCAAAAAAATTAGCTAGAAAAACTCAAAGTCTATCCATAAAAACTCAAAAATTAGCCACAGGAACCCAAAAATTAGCTATAAATCTTAAAAATTAGCTAGAAAAACTCAACAATCAGAAAAACCCAGAAGTTGGCTATAAAAACCAAAAAATTAGCTATACAACCCAAAATTTAACTTGAAAAACTCAAAAATTAGCGATGAAAACCCAAAAATTAGCCATAATACCCGAAAATTATCCAGAAAAACTCAAAAATTAGCTAGAATTTATGGGTTCCATAGCTAATCTTTGGAATTTCATAGCTAATTTTTGGGTTTTCATGGCTAATTTTTGAGTTTTTCTAGCTAATTTCTGAGTTTTTCTAGCTAATGTTTAAGTTTCCCGGCTGATTTTTGGGTTTTTATGGCTAATTTTTGAGTTTTTATGGCCAATTGTCGAGTTTTTCTATCTAATTTTTGGGTTTCCTAGCTAATTTTTTAGTTTTTCTGGCTAATTTTTGAGTTTTTCTAGCTGATTTTTGGGTTTGATAGCTAATTTTTGGGTTTTTATGGCTAATTTTTGGGTTTTTGTGGCTAATTTTTGAGTTTTTATGGCTAATTTTTGAGTTTTTCCAGGTAATTTGAGGGTTTTATAGCTAATTTTTCGGTTTTTATGGCTAATTTCTGAGTTTTTATGGTTAATTTTCGAGTTCTGCCTAGTTTTTGGGTTTTGTGGTGAATTTTTGGGTTTTTATGGCTAATTTTTGAGTTTTTCTAGCTAATTTCTGAGTTTTTCTAGCTAATGTTTGAGTTTCCCGGCTTATTTTTGGGTTTTTATGGCTAATTTTTGAGTTTTTATGGCCAATTTTCGAGTTTTTCTATCTAATTTTTGGGTTTCTAGCTAATTTTTGAGTTTTTCTGGCTAATTTTTGAGTTTTTCTAGCTGATTTGTGGGTTTGATAGCTAATTTTTGAGTTTTTATGGCTAATTTTTGGGTTTTTGTGGCTAATTTTTGAGTTTTTATGGCTAATTTTTGAGTTTTTCCAGGTAATTTGAGGGTTTTATAGCTAATTTTTTGGTTTTTATGGCTAATTTCTGAGTTTTTATGGTTAATTTTCGAGTTCTGCCTAGTTTTTGGGTTTTGTGGTGAATTTTTGGGGTTTTATGGCTAAGTTTTGGGTTTTGGGGCTAATTTCTGAGTTTTTCTAGCTAATTGTTGGGTTTTTCTTGCTAATTTTTGGGTTTTATAGCTATTTTTTGAGTTTTTATAGCTAATTTTCGAGTTCTTCTGGCTTATTTTCGAGTTCTTATGGCTAATTTTTGGGCTAATTTTTATGGCTAATTTTTAAGTTTTTATGGCTAATTTTTGGGTTTTGTGGCTAATTTCTGTGTTTTTCTAGCTAATTGTTGGGTTTTTTGGCCAATTTCTGAGTTTTTATGGCTGATTTTCGAGGTTATGGCTAACTTTTGGGTTTTTATAGCTATTTTTTAGTTTTTATAGCTAATTTTCGAGATCTTCTGGCTTATTTTCGAGTTCTTCTGGCTAATTTTTGGGCTAATTTTTATGGCTAATTTTTAAGTTTTCATGGCTAATTTTTGAGTTTTCTAGCTAATTTTTATGTTTTATAGCTATTTTTTGAGTTTTTGTAGCTAATTTTCGAGTTTTTCTAGCTAATTTTAGAGTTTTTCTAGCTAGAAAAACTATAAAAACTCAAAGAATAGCTATAAAACTCAAAAATTAGCTGGAAAAACTCAAAAATTAGCCACAAAACTCATGAATTAGCTAGAAAAACTCAAAATTTAGCCATAAATTCCGTAAATTAGCTTAAAAAATAAAAAAAATAAGGTATAAAAACACAAAAATTGCTAGAAAACCTAAAAATTAGGTAGAAATATTCAAAAAATAGCCATCAAAACCCAAAAATAAGCCATGTAAACCCAAAAATTAGCTAGAAAACTCAAACAGTAGCTAGAAAAACTCAAAAATTAGCAATAAAAACCCAAAAATTGCTGGAAAAACCCAAAAATTAGCTATAAAACCCAGAAAATAGCTATAAAACCCAAAAATTAGCTAGAAAAACCCAAAAATAAGCCATAAAAACCCAAAACTTAGCTAGAAATCTTAAACATTAGCTAGAAGAACTCAAAAATTAGCCATAAAAACCCAAAAATTGCTAGGAAAACCCAAAAATTAGCTATAAAAACTCAAAAAATAGCTATAAAACTCAAAACTTTATGGGTTTCACAGCTAATCTTTGGATTTTTATAGCTAATTTTTGGGTTTTCATGGCTAATTTTCGAGTTTTTCTTGCTAATTTCTGAGTTTTTCTAGCTAATGTTTAAGTTTCCCGGCTGATTTTTGGTTTTTATGGCTAATTTTTGAGTTTTTATGGCCAATTTTCGAGTTTTTCTATCTAATTTTTGAGTTTTTCTGGCTAATTTTTGAGTTTCTCTAGCTGATTTGCGGGTTTTATAGCAAATTTTTGGGTTTTTATGGCTAATTTTTGGGTTTTTGTGGCTAATTTTTGAGTTTTTATGGTTAATTTTCGAGTTCTGCCTAGTTTTTGGGTTTTGTGGTAAATTTTTGGGTTTTTATGGCTAATTTTTGGGTTTTGTGGCTAATTTCTGAGTTTTTCTAGCTAATTGTTGGGTTTTTGGCTAATTTCTGAGTTTTTATGAGTATAAAAACCCGAAAAATATCCATAGAACCCAAAAATTTATGGGTTTCATAGCTAATCTTTGGAATTTTATAGCCAGTTTTTATGGCTAATTTTTGGGTTCTTCTAGCTAATTTTTGAGTTTTATAGGTATTTTACGAGTTTCTATAGCTAATTTTTGAGTTTCTCCAGCTAATTTTCGGGTATTATGGCTAATTTTTGGGTTTTCATCGCTAATTTTTGAGTTTTTCAAGTTAAATTTTGGGTTGTATAGCTAATTTTTTGGTTTTTATAGCTAACTTCTGGGTTTTTCTAACAATTTTTGGGTTTTTGTGTTTAATGTCTGGGTTTTTCTAGCTAATTTTCGAGTTTATCTGGCTAATTTTTGGGTTTCATGACTAACTGTTCGTTTTTATGGCTAATTTTTGAATTTTTATGGCTAATTTCTGAGTTTTTCCAGCTGATTTGTGGGTTTTATAGCTAATTTTTAAGTTTTTATGGCTAATCTTTGGGTTTTTATTGCTGATTGTTGAGTTTTTTCAACTAATTTTTGGGTTTTATAGCTAATTTTCGAGTTTTTCTAGCTAATTTTCCAATTCTTTCAGCTAATTTTTGGGTTTTATAGCTAATTTTTGGGTTTTTCTATCAATTTATTGGTTTTTGTGGCTAATTTCTGAGTTTTTCTAGCTAATTTTCAGAGTTTTGCTAGTTATAAAAACTATAAAAACCCAAAAAATAGCTATAAAACCCAAAAATTAGCTAGAAAAATCAAAAAAATAAGCCATGAAAACCCAAAAATTAGCTAGAAAACTTAAACATTAGCTAGAAGAACTCAAAAATTAGTCATAAAAATCCAAAAATTGCTAGAAAAATCCAAAAATTAGCTATAAAACCTCAAAAAATAGCTATAAAACCCAAAAATTCATGGGTTTCATAGCTAATCTTTGGAATTTCATAGCTAATTTTTGGGTTTTCATGGCTAATTTTCGAGTTTTTCTAGCTAATTTCTGAGTTTTTCTAGCTAATGTTTAAGTTTCCCGGCTGATTTTTGGGTTTTTATGGCTAATTTCTGAGTTTTTCTAGCTAATTTTTGATTTTTATGGCTGATTTGTGGATTTTTAAGGCTAATTTTTCAGTTTTTGCGGCTAATTTTTCAGTTTTTGCGGCTAATTTTTGAGTTTTCATGGCTAATTGGTTAGTTTTTCTAGCTAATTTGTGGGTTTTATAGCAAATTTTTGGGTTTTTAGGGCTGATTTTTGAGTTTTTGTGGCTAATTTTTGTTTTTTTGTGGCTAATTTTCGAGTTTTTATAGCTAATTTCTGAGTTTTTCCATCTGATTTCTGAGTTTTTCTAACCAATTTTGGAGTTTCTCTAGCTAATTTTTGGGTTTTATGGCTAATTTTTGGGTTTTTATGGCTTATTTTTGGTTTTTTATGGCTAATTTTTGGGTTTTTCTTGCTAATTTCTGGGTTTTATAGGTATTTTACGAGTTTCTTTAGCTAATTTTTGAGCTAGTCTAGCTGATTTTTGGGTTTTTGTGGCTAATTTCCGAGTTTTTTAGCTGATTTTCGAGTTTTTCTAGCTAATTCTTGAGTTTTTCCAGCTAATTGTTGGGTTTTATGGCTGAATTTTGAGTTTTTCTAGCTAATTTCCGAGTTTCTCCAGCTAATTTTCGGGTATTATGGCTAATTTTTTAATTAATTAATAAATTAAATAATAATATATAATAATTAATAAATTAGCTAGAAAAACTCAAAATTTAGCCATAAAATCCAAAAATTACCTAAAAAATCCAAAAATTAGGTATAAAAACACAAAAATTTTCTCTATTTTTCTATTTTCTATTTTTTCTATAGCTAATTTTTGAGATTTTCTAGCTGATTGTTGGGTTTTTGTGGCTAATTTCTGAGTTTTTTAGCTGATTCTCGAGTTTTTCTAGCTAATTTTTGAGTTTTTCCAGCTTATTGGCTGTGGCTAATTTTTGAGTTTTTATGGCTAGTTTTTGAGTTTTTCCAATTAGTTTTTGGGTTTTATAGCTGATTTTCGAGTTTTTTTAGCTAATTTTTGGGTTTTATAGATAATTTTTGGGATTTTTTCACAATTTTTGGGTTTTGTGGCTAATTTCTGAGTTTTTCTGGCTAATTTTTGGAATTTTATGGCTAATTTCTGGGGTTTTTGAGCTAATTTATGGGTTTTTTGGCTAATTTTTGAGTTTCTCTAGCTAATTTTCGGGTTTCATGGCTGATTTTTGGGTTTTTATGGCTAATTTTTGAGGTTTTCTAGCTAATTCTTGAGTTTTCCCAGCTAATTGTTGGGTTTTATGGCTAAATTTTGAGTTTTTCTAGCTAATTTCCAAGGTTTTTTAGCTGATTTTCGAGTTTTTCTAGCTAATTCTTGAGTTTTTCCAACTAATTGTTGGGTTTTATGACTGAATTTTGAGTTTTTCTAGCTAATTTTCGAGTATTATGGCTAATTTTTTGGTTTTGATCCCAAGAATTAGCTATAAAAACTCAAAAAATAGCTATAAAACCCAAACATTTATGGGTTACATAGCTAATCTTTGGAATTTTATAGCTAATTTTTGGGCTAATTTTCAAGTTTTTATAGCTATCTTTTGAGTTTCTATAGCTAATTTCCGAGTTTTTCTAGCTAATTTTCGAGTTTCTCTAGCTAATTTTCGGGTTTTATCACTAATTTTTGGGTTTTTATGACTAATTTTTGAGGTTTTCTGGCTAATTTCTGGGTTTTATAGCTATTTTTTGAGTTTTTATAGCTAAATTCTGGGTTTTTTAACAATTTTTGGGTTTGGTGACTAAATTCTGTGTTTTTCCAGCTGATTGTTGGGTTTTTGTGGCTAATTTTTGAATTTTCATGGCTAATTGGTGAGTTTTTCTAGCTAATTTGTGGGTTTTATAGCTAATTTTTGAGTTTTTGTGGCTAATTTTTGGTTTTTTGTGGCTTATTTTCGAGTTTTTATGGCTAATTTCTGAGTTTTTCCATCTGATTCCTGAGTTTTTCTAACCAATTTTGGAGTTTCTTTGGCTAATTTTCGAGTTTTTCCAGCTAATTTTTGGGTTTTTCTTGCTAATTTTTGGGTTTTATAGCTATTTTTCGAGTTTTTATAGCTAATTTTCAGATTTTTGTGGCTAATTTTTGAGAGAATTAGCTGGAAAACTTAAACATTAGCTAGAAAAACTCAAAAATTAGCTATAAAATTTATGGGTTTCATAGCTAATCTTTGGACTTTTATAGCCAATTTTTGGGTTTTCATGTCTAATTTTTGAGTTTATCTAGCTTGATTTTGGGTTGTATAGCTAGTTTTTGGGGTTTTATAGTTAATTTTCGAGTTTTTCTAACAATTTTTGGGTTTTTGTGGCTAATTTTTGTGAGAATTAGCTAGAAAACTTAGGCATTGGCTAGAAAAACTCAAAAATTAGCTATAAAAACTCAAAAATTAGCTATAAAAACCCGAAAAATATCTATAGAACCCAAAAATTTATGGGTTTCATAGCTAATCTTTGGAATTTTATGGCACATTTTTGGGTTTTTATGGCTAATTTTTGGGTTTTGTGGCTAATTTCTGAGTTTTTCTAGCTAATTGTTGAGTTTTTGGCTAATTTCTGAGTTTTTATGAGTATAAAAACCCGAAAAATATCTATAGAACCCAAAAATTTATGGGTTTCATAGCTAATCTTTGGAATTTTATAGCCAGTTTTTATGGTTAATTTTTGGGTTTTTCTAGCTAATTTTTGAGTTTTATAGGTATTTTACGAGTTTCTATAGCTAATTTTTGAGTTTTTCTAGCTGATGGTTGGGTTTTTTTGGCTAATTTCTGAGTTTTTTAGCTGATTTTCGAGTTTTCCTAGCTAATATTCTCGAGTTTTTCCAGCTAATTGTTGGGTTTTGTGTTTAATTTTTGGGTTTTTGTGGCTAATTTTTGAGTTTCTCCAGCTAATTTTCGGGTATTATGGCTAATTTTTGGGTTTTCATCGCTAATTTTTGAGTTTTTCAAGTTAAATTTTGGGTTGTATAGCTAATTTTTTGGTTTTGATAGCTAACTTCTGGGTTTTTCTAACAATTTTTGGGTTTTTGTGTTTAATGTCTGGGTTTTTCTAGCTAATTTTCGAGTTTTTCTGGCTAATTTTTGGGTTTCATGACTAACTGTTCGTTTTTATGGCTAATTTTTGAATTTTTATGGCTAATTTCTGAGTTTTTCCAGCTGATTTGTGGGTTTTATAGCTAATTTTTAAGTTTTTATGGCTAATCATTGGGTTTTTATTGCTGATTGTTGAGTTTTTTCAACTAATTTTTGGGTTTTATAGCTAATTTTCGAGTTTTTCTAGCTAATTTTCGAATTCTTTTAGCTAATTTTTGGGTTTTATAGCTAATTTTTGGGTTTTTCTATCAATTTATTGGTTTTTGTGGCTAATTTCTGAGTTTTTCTAGCTAATTTTCAGAGTTTTGCTAGTTATAAAAACTATAAAAACCCAAAAAATAGCTATAAAACCCAAAAATTAGCTAGAAAAACCCAAAAAATTAGCCATAAAAATCCAAAAATTAGCCAGAAAACTTAAACATGAGCTAGAAGAACTCAAAAATTAGTCATAAAAATCCAGAAATTGCTAGAAAAACCCAAAAATTAGCTATAAAACCTCAAAAAATAGCTATAAAACCCAAAAATTCATGGGTTTCATAGCTAATCTTTGGAATTTCATAGCTAAATTTTGGGTTTTCATGGCTAATTTTCGAGTTTTTCTAGCTAATTTCTGAGTTTTTCTAGCTAATGTTTAAGTTTCCCGGCTAATTTTTGGGTTTTTATGGCTAATTACTGAGTTTTTATAGCTAATTTTTGATTTTTATGGCTGATTTGTGGATTTTTAAGGCTAATTTTTGAGTTTTTGCGGCTAATTTTTGAGTTTTCATGGCTAATTGGTTAGTTTTTCTAGCTAATTTGTGGGTTTTATAGCAAATTTTTGGGTTTTTATGGCTGATTTTTGAGTTTTTGTGGCTAATTTCCGAGTTTTTCTAGCTAATTTCTGAGTTTTTCCATCTGATTTCTGAGTTTTTCTAACCAATTTTGGAGTTTCTCTAGCTAATTTTTGGGTTTTATGGCTAATTTTTGGGTTTTTATGGCTGATTTTTGGTTTTATATGGCTAACTTTTGGGTTTTTCTTGCTAATTTCTGGGTTTTATAGGTATTTTACGAGTTTCTATAGCTAATTTTTGAGCTAGTCTAGCTGATTGTTGGGTTTTTGTGGCTAATTTCCGAGTTTTTTAGCTGATTTTCGAGTTTTTCTAGCTAATTCTTGAGTTTTTCCACCTAATTGTTGGGTTTTATGGCTGAATTTTGAGTTTTTCTAGCTAATTTCCGAGTTTCTCCAGCTAATTCTCGGGTATTATGGCTAATTTTTTAATTAATTAATAAATTAAATAATAATATATAATAATTAATAAATTAGCTAGAAAAACTCAAAATTTAGCCATAAAATCCAAAAATTACCTAAAAAATCCAAAAATTAGGTATAAAAACACAAAAATTTTCTCTATTTTTCTATTTTCTATTTTTTCTATAGCTAATTTTTGAGTTTTTCTAGCTGATTGTTGGGTTTTTGTGGCTAATTTCTGAGTTTTTTAGCTGATTCTCGAGTTTTTCTAGCTAATTTTTGAGTTTTTCCAGATTATTGGCTGTGGCTAATTTTTGAGTTTTTATGGCTAGTTTTTGAGTTTTTCCAATTAATTTTTGGGTTTTATAGCTGATTTTCGAGTTTTTTTAGCTAATTTTTGGGTTTTATAGCTAATTTTTGGGATTTTTTCACAATTTTTGGGTTTTGTGGCTAATTTCTGAGTTTTTCTGGCTAATTTTTGGAATTTTATGGCTAATTTCTGGGGTTTTTGAGCTAATTTATGGGTTTTTTGGCTAATTTTTGAGTTTCTCTAGCTAATTTTCGGGTTTCATGGCTGATTTTTGGGTTTTTATGGCTAATTTTTGAGGTTTTCTAGCTAATTCTTGAGTTTTCCCAGCTAATTGTTGGGTTTTATGGCTAAATTTTGAGTTTTTCTAGCTAATTTCCAAGGTTTTTTAGCTGATTTTCGAGTTTTTCTAGCTAATTCTGGAGTTTTTCCAGCTAATTGTTGGGTTTTATGACTGAATTTTGAGTTTTTCTAGCTAATTTTCGAGTATTATAGCTAATTTTTTGGTTTTCATCCCAAAAATTAGCTATAAAAACTCAAAAAATAGCTATAAAACCCAAACATTTATGGGTTACATAGCTAATCTTTGGAATTTTATAGCTAATTTTTGGGCTAATTTTCAAGTTTTTATAGCTATTTTTTGAGTTTCTATAGCTAATTTCCGAGTTTTTCTAGCTAATTTTCGAGTTTCTCTAGCTAATTTTCGGGTTTTATCACTAATTTTTGGGTTTTTATGACTAATTTTTGAGGTTTTCTGGCTAATTTCTGGGTTTTATAGCTATTTTTTGAGTTTTTATAGCTAAATTCTGGGTTTTTTAACAATTTTTGGGTTTGGTGACTAAATTCTGTGTTTTTCCAGCTGATTGTTGGGTTTTTGTGGCTAATTTTTGAATTTTCATGGCTAATTGGTGAGTTTTTCTAGCTAATTTGTGGGTTTTATAGCTAATTTTTGAGTTTTTGTGGCTAACTTTTGGTTTTTTATGGCTAATTTTCGAGTTTTTATGGCTAATTTCTCAGTTTTTCTAGCTAATTTGTGGGTTTTATAGCTAATTTTTGAGTTTTTGTGGCTAATTTTTGGTTTTTTGTGGCTTATTTTCGAGTTTTTATGGCTAATTTCTGAGTTTTTCCATCTGATTCCTGAGTTTTTCTAACCAATTTTGGAGTTTCTTTGGCTAATTTTCGAGTTTTTCCAGCTAATTTTTGGGTTTTTCTTGCTAATTTTTGGGTTTTATAGCTATTTTTCGAGTTTTTATAGCTAATTTTCAGATTTTTGTGGCTAATTTTTGAGAGAATTAGCTGGAAAACTTAAACATTAGCTAGAAAAACTCAAAAATTAGCTATAAAATATATGGGTTTCATAGCTAATCTTTGGACTTTTATAGCCAATTTTTGGGTTTTCATGTCTAATTTTTGAGTTTTTCTAGCTTGATTTTGGGTTGTATAGCTAGTTTTTGGGTTTTTATAGTTAATTTTCGAGTTTTTCTAACAATTTTTGGGTTTTTGTGGGTAATTTTTGTGAGAATTAGCTAGAAAACTTAGGCATTGGCTAGAAAAACTCAAAAATTAGCTATAAAAACCCGAAAAATATCTATAGAACCCAAAAATTTATGTGTTTCATAGCTAATCTTTGGAATTTTATGGCCCATTTTTGGGTTTTTATGGCTAATTTTTGGGTTTTGTGGCTAATTTCTGAGTTTTTCTAGCTAATTGTTGGGTTTTTGGCTAATTTCTGAGTTTTTATGAGTATAAAAACCCGAAAAATATCTATAGAACCCAAAAATTTATGGGTTTCATAGCTAATCTTTGGAATTTTATAGCCAGTTTTTATGGTTAATTTTTGGGTTTTTCTAGCTAATTTTTGAGTTTTATAGGTATTTTACGAGTTTCTATAGCTAATTTTTGAGTTTTTCTAGCTAATTTTTGGGTTTTATAGCTAATTTTTGGGATTTTTTCACAATTTTTGGGTTTTGTGGCTCATTTCTGAGTTTTTCTGGCTAATTTTTGGAATTTTATGGCTAATTTCTGGGGTTTTTGAGCTAATTTATGGGTTTTTTGGCTAATTTTTGAGTTTCTCTAGCTAATTTTCGGGTTTCATGGCTGATTTTTGGGTTTTTATGGCTAATTTTTGAGGTTTTCCTAGCTAATTCTTGAGTTTTCCCAGCTAATTGTTGGGTTTTATGGCTAAATTTTGAGTTTTTCTAGCTAATTTTCAAGGTTTTTTAGCTGATTTTCGAGTTTTTCTAGCTAATTCTTGAGTTTTTCCAGCTAATTGTTGGGTTTTATGACTGAATTTTGGGTTTTTATGACTAATTTTTGAGGTTTTCTGGCTAATTTCTGGTTTTGTATAGCTAATTTTTGGGTTTTATAGCTATTTTTTGAGTTTTTATAGCTAAATTCTGGGTTTTTTAACAATTTTTGGGTTTGGTGACTAAATTCTGTGTTTTTCCAGCTGATTGTTGGGTTTTTGTGGCTAATTTTTGAATTTTCATGGCTAATTGGTGAGTTTTTCTAGCTAATTTGTGGGTTTTATAGCTAATTTTTGAGTTTTTGTGGCTAATTTTTGGTTTTTTGTGGCTAATTTTCGAGTTTTTATGGCTAATTTCTGAGTTTTTCTAGCTAATTTCTGAGTTTTTCTAGCTAATTTGTGGGTTTTATAGCTAATTTTTGAGTTTTTGTGGCTAATTTTTGGTTTTTTGTGGCTAATTTTCGTGTTTTTATGGCTAATTTCTGAGTTTTTCCATCTGATTTCTGAGTTTTTCTAACCAATTTTGGAGTTTCTTTGGCTAATTTTTGGGTTTTATGGCTAATTTTTGGGTTTTTATGGCTAATTTTTGGGTTACTGTGGCTAATTTTCGAGTTTTTATGGTTAGTTTTTGAGTTATTCTAGCTAATTTTTGGGTTTTATGACTGATTGTTGAGTTTTTCTAGCTAATTTTTAAGATTTATAGCTAATTTTTGGGTTCCTGTGGCTAATTTTTGAGTTTTTATGGATAGTTTTTGAGTTTTTCTAGCTAATTTTTGGGTTTTTCTAGCTAGTTTTTGGGTTTTATGGCTAATTGTTGAGTTTTTCCAACTAATTTTTGGGTTTTATAGCTAATTTTCGAGTTCTTTTAGCTAAATTTTGGGTTTTTGTGGCTAATTTTTGAGTTTTTCCAGCTAATTTGACGGTTTTATGGATGATTTTCAGGTTTTTATGGCTAATTCCTGAGTTTTTATGGTTAATTTTCGAGTTCTGGCTAGTTTTTGGGTTTTGTGGTAAATTTTTGGGTTTTTATGGCTAATTTTTGGGTTTTGTGGCTAATTTCTGAGTTTTTCTAGCTAATTGTTGGGTTTTTTGTCTAATTTCTGAGTTTGTATAGCTGCTTTTCGAGGTTCTGGCTAACTTTTGGGTTTTTGTAGCTAATTTTTGAGTTTTTATGGCTAATTTTCGAGTTTTTATAGCTAATTTTTAGATGTTTGTGGCTAATTTTTGAGAGAATTAGCTGGAAAACTTAAACATTAGCTAGAAAAACTCAAAAATTAGCTATAAAAACTCGAAAAATATCAATAGAACCCAAAAATTTATGGGTTTCATAGCTAATCTTTGGAATTTTATAGCCAATTTTTGGGTTTTCATGTCTAATTTTTGAGTTTTTCTAGCTTGATTTTGGGTTGTATAGCTAGTTTTTGGGTTTTTATAGTTAATTTTCGAGTTTTTCTAACAATTTTTGGGTTTTTATGGCTGATTTTTGGGTTTTTATGGCTAATTTTTGGGTTTTTCTAGCTACTTTTTGGGTTTTTGGCTAATTTCTGAGTTTTTATGAGTATAAAAACCCGAAAAATATCTATAGAACCCAAAAATTTATGGGTTTCATAGCTAATCTTTGGAATTTTATAGCCAGTTTCTATGGCTAATTTTTGGGTTTTTCTAGCTAATTTTTGAGTTTTATAGGTATTTTACGAGTTTCTATAGCTAATTTTTGAGTTTTTCTAGCTGATTTTCGAGTTTTCCTAGCTAATATTCTCGAGTTTTTCAAGCTAATTGTTGGGTTTTGTGTTTAATTTTTGGGTTTTTGTGGCTAATTTTTGAGTTTCTCCAGCTAATTTTCGGGTATTATGGCTAATTTTTGGGTTTTCATCGCTAATTTTTGAGTTTTTCAAGTTAAATTTTGGGTTGTATAGCTAATTTTTTGGATTTTATAGCTAACTTCTGGGTTTTTCTAACAATTTTTGGGTTTTTGTGTTTAATGTCTGGGTTTTTCTAGCTAATTTTCGAGTTTTTCTGGCTAATTTTTGGGTTTCATGACTAACTGTTCGTTTTTATGGCTAATTTTTGAATTTTTATGGCTAATTTCTGAGTTTTTCCAGTTGATTTGTGGGTTTTATAGCTAATTTTTAGAAAAACCCAAAAATTAGCTATAAAACCTCAAAAAATAGCTATAAAACCCAAAAATTCATGGGTTTCATAGCTAATCTTTGGAATTTCATAGCTAATTTTTGGGTTTTCATGGCTAATTTTCGAGTTTTTCTAGCTAATTTCTGAGTTTTTCTAGCTAATGTTCAAGTTTCCCGGCTGATTTTTGGGTTTTTATGGCTAATTTCTGAGTTTTTCTAGCTAATTTTTGATTTTCATGGCTGATTTGTGGATTTTTAAGGCTAATTTTTGAGTTTTTGCGGCTAATTTTTGAGTTTTCATGGCTAATTGGTTAGTTTTTCTAGCTAATTTGTGGGTTTTATAGCAAATTTTTGGGTTTTTATGGCTGATTTTTGAGTTTTTGTGGCTAATTTTTGTTTTTTTGTGGCTAATTTTCGAGTTTTTATAGCTAATTTCTGAGTTTTTCCATCTGATTTCTGAGTTTTTCTAACCAATTTTGGAGTTTCTCTAGCTAATTTTTGGGTTTTATGGCTAATTTTTGGGTTTTTATGGCTGATTTTTGGTTTTTTATGGCTAATTTTTGGGTTTTTCTTGCTAATTTCTGGGTTTTATAGGTATTTTACGAGTTCCTATAGCTAATTTTTGAGCTAGTCTAGCTGATTGTTGGGTTTTTGTGGCTAATTTCCGAGTTTCTCCAGCTAATTTTCGGGTATTATGGCTAATTTTCTAATTAATTAATAAATTAAATAATAATAAATAATAATTAATAAATTAGCTAGAAAAACTCAAAATTTAGCCATAAAATCCAAAAATTACCTAAAAAATCCAAAAATTAGGTATAAAAACACAAAAATTTTCTCTATTTTTCTATTTTCTATTTTTTCTATAGCAAATATTTGAGTTTTTCTAGCTGATTGTTGGGTTTTTGTGGCTAATTTCTGAGTTTTTTAGCTGATTCTCGAGTTTTTCTAGCTAATTCTTGAGTTTTTCCAGCTTATTGGCGGTGGCTAATTTTTGAGTTTTTATGGCTAGTTTTTGAGTTTTTCCAATTAATTTTTGGGTTTTATAGCTGATTTTCGAGTTTTTTTAGCTAATTTTTGGGTTTTATAGCTAATTTTTGGGAATTTTTCACAATTTTTGGGTTTTGTGGCTAATTTCTGGGGTTTTTGAGCTAATTTATGGGTTTTGTGGCTAATTTTTGAGTTTCTCTAGCTAATTTTCGGGTTTCATGGCTGATTTTTGGGTTTTTATGGCCAATTTTTGAGGTTTTCTAGCTAATTCTTGAGTTTTTCCAGCTAATTGTTGGGTTTTATGGCTAAATTTTGAGTTTTTCTAGCTAATTTTCAAGGTTTTTTAGCTGATTTTCGAGTTTTTCTAGCTAATTCTTGAGTTTTTCCAGCAAATTGTTGGGTTTTATGACTGAATTTTGAGTTTTTCTAGCTAATTTTCGAGTATTATGGCTAATTTTTTGGTTTTCATCCCAAAAATTAGCTATAAAAACTTAAAAAATAGCTATAAAACCCAAAAATTTATGTGTTACATAGCTAATCTTTGGAATTTTATAGCTAATTTTTGGGCTAATTTTCAAGTTTTTATAGCTATTTTTTGAGTTTCTATAGCTAATTTCCGAGTTTTTCTAGCTAATTTTCGAGTTTCTCTAGCTAATTTTCGGGTTTTATGACTAATTTTTGGGTTTTTATGACTAATATTTGAGGTTTTCTGGCTAATTTCTGGGTTTGTATAGCTAATTTTTGGGTTTTATAGTTTTTTTTGAGTTTTTATAGCTAAATTCTGGGTTTTTTAACAATTTTTGGGTTTGGTGACTAAATTCTGTGTTTTTCCAGCTGATTGTTGGGTTTTTGTGGCTAATTTTTGAATTTTCATAGCTAATTGGTGAGTTTTTCTAGCTAATTTGTGGGTTTTATAGCTAATTTTTGAGTTTTTGTGACTAATTTTTGGTTTTTTGTGGCTAATTTTCAAGTTTTTATGGCTAATTTCTGAGTTTTTCTAGCTAATTTCTGAGTTTTTCTAGCTAATTTGTGGGTTTTATAGCTAACTTTTGAGTTTTTGTGGCTAATTTTTGGTTTTTTGTGGCTTATTTTCGAGTTTTTATGGCTAATTTCTGAGTTTTTCCATCTGATTTCTGAGTTTTTCCATCTGATTTCTGAGTTTTTCTAACCAATTTTGGAGTTTCTTTGGCTAATTTTTGGGTTTTATGGGTAATTTTTGGGTTTTTATGGCTAATTTTTGGGTTTCTGTGGCTAATTTTCGAGTTTTTATGGTTAGTTTTTGAGTTATTCTAGCTAATTTTTGGGTTTTATGACTGATTGTTGAGTTTTTCTAGCTATTTTTTAAGATTTATAGCTAATTTTTGGGTTCCTGTGGCTAATTTTTGAGTTTTTATGGATAGTTTTTGAGTTTTTCTAGCTAATTTTTTGGTTTTTTAGCTAATTTTTGGGTTTTTCTAGCTAGTTTTTGGGTTTTATGGCTAATTGTTGAGTTTTTCCAACTAATTTTTGGATTTTATAGCTAATTTTCGAGTTCTTTTAGCTAAATTTTGGGTTTTTGTGGCTAATTTTTGAGTTTTTCCAGCTAATTTGAGGGTTTTATGGATAATTTTTAGGTTTTTATGGCTAATTCCTGAGTTTTTATGGTTAATTTTCGAGTTCTGGCTAGTTTTTGGGTTTTGTGGTAAATTTTTGGGTTTTTATGGCTAATTTTTGGGTTTTGTGGCTAATTTTTGGGTTTTGTGGCTAATTTCTGAGTTTTTCTAGCTAATTGTTGGGTTTTTTGGCTAATTTCTGAGTTTTTATGGCTGCTTTTCGAGGTTCTGGCTAACTTTTGGGTTTTTGTAGCTAATTTTTGAGTTTTTATGGCTAATTTTCGAGTTTTTTCAGCTAATTTTTGGGTTTTTCTTGCTGATTTTTGGGTTTTATAGCTATTTTTTGAGTTTTTATAGCTAATTTTCAGATTTTTGTGGCTAATTTTTGAGAGAATTAGCTGGAAAACTTAAACATTAGCTAGAAAAATTCAAAAATTAGCTATAAAAACTCAAAAAATATCAATAGAACCCAAAAATTTAAGGGTTTCATAGCTAATCTTTGGAATTTTATAGCCAATTTTTGGGTTTTCATGTCTAATTTTTGAGTTTTTCTAGCTTGATTTTGGGTTGTATAGCTAGTTTTTGGGTTTTTATAGTTAATTTTCGAGATTTTCCAACAATTTTTGGGTTTTTGTGGCTAATTTTTGTGAGAATTAGCCAGAAAACTTAGACATTAGCTAGAAAAACTCAAAAATTAGCTATAAAAACCCGAAAAATATCTATAGAACCCAAAAATTTATGGGTTTCATAGCTAATCTTTGGAATTTTATAGCCAATTTTTGGGTTTTCATGGCTAATTTTTGAGTGTTTCTAGCTGATGTTTGAGTTTTCTAGCTAATTTTTGGGTTTTTATGGCTAATTTTTGGGTTTTTCTAGCTACTTTTTGGGTTTTATAGGTATTTTACGAGTTTCTATAGCTAATTTTTGAGTTTTTTTAGCTGATTTTCGAGTTTTCCTAGCTAATTCTCGAGTTTTTCCAGCTAAGTGTTGGGTTTTATGGCTAAATTTTGAGTTTTTCTAGCCAATTTCGAGTTTTTCTGCTTAATTTTTGGGTTTTGTGTTCAATTTTTGGGTTTTTGTGGCTAATTTTTGGGTTTCTTTAGCTAATTTTTGGGTTTTTTCGGCTAAATTTTGGGTTTTTGTGGCTAATTTTTGAGTTTCTCTAGCTAATTTTCGGGTATTATGGCTAATTTTTGGGTTTTCATCGCTAATTTTTGAGTTTTTCAAGTTAAATTTTGGGTTGTATAGCTAATTTTTTGATTTTTATAGCCAACTTTTGGGTTTTTCTAACAATTTTTGGGTTTTTGTGTTCAATGTCCGGGTTTTTCTAGCTAATTTTCGAGTTTTTCTGGCTAATTTATGGGTTTCATGACTAATTGTTCGTTTTTATGGCTAATTTTTGAATTTTTATGGCTAATTTCTGAGTTTTTCCAGCTGATTTGTGGGTTTTATAGCTAATTTTTAGGTTTTTATGGCTAATTTTTGGGTTTTGTGGATAATTTCTGGGTTTTTCTAGCCAATTGTTGGGTTTTGTGGCTAATTTCTGAGTTTTTCTAGCTAATTTTCTAGTTTTTCTGGCTAATTGTTGGGTTTTATGGCTTATTTTTTGGTTTTTATAGCTGATTTGTGGATTTTTAAGGCTAATTTTTGAGTTTTTGCGGCTAATTTTTGAGTTTTCATGGCTAATTGGTGAGTTTTTCTAGCTAATTTGTGGGTTTTATAGCTAATTTTTGAGTTTTTGTGGCTAATTTTTGGTTTCTTGTGGCTAATTCTCGAGTTTTTCCATCTGATTTCTGAGTTTTCTAACCAATTTTGGAGTTTCTCTAGCTAATTTTTGGGTTTTATGGCTAATTTTTGGGTTTTATGTCTAATTTTTGGGATTTTATGGCTAATTTTTGGGTTTCTGTGGCTAATTTTCGAGTTTTTATGGTTAGTTTTTGAGTTACTCTAATTTCTGGGTTTTTTAGCTACTTTTGGGTTTTTCTAGCTAGTTTTTGGGTTTTATGGCTAATTGTTGAGTGTTTCCAACTAATTTTTGGGTTTCATAGCTAATTTTCGAGTTCTTTTAGCTAATTTTTGGGTTTTATAGCTAATTTTTGGGTTTTTCTATCAATTTATTGGTTTTTGTGGCTAATTTCTGAGTTTTTCTAGCTAATTTTCAGAGTTTTCCTAGTTATATAAACTATAAAAACCCAAAAAATAGCTATAAAACCCAAGAATTAGCTAGAAAAACCCAAAAAATAAGCCATAAAATTCCAAAAATTAGCTAGAAAACTTAAACATTAGCTAGAAGAACTTAAAAATTAGCCATAAAAATCCAAAAATTGCTAGAAAAACCCAAAAATTAGCTATAAACCCTCAAAAAACAGCTATAAAACCCAAAAATTCATGGGTTTCATAGCTAATCTTTGGAATTTCATAGCTAATTTTTGGGTTTTCATGGCTAATTTTCGAGTTTTTCTAGCTAATTTCTGAGTTTCTCTAGCTAATGTTTAAGTTTCCCGGCTGATTTTTGGGTTTTTATGGCTAATTTCTGAGTTTTTCTAGCTAATTTTTGATTTTTATGGCTGATTTGTGGATTTTTAAGGCTAATTTTTGAGTTTTCATGGCTAATTGGTTAGTTTTTCTAGCTAATTTGTGGGTTTTATAGCTAATTTTTGGGTTTTTATGGCTGATTTTTGGTTTTTAATGGCTAATTTTTGGGTTTTTCTTGCTAATTTCTGGGTTTTATAGGTATTTTACGAGTTTCTATAGCTAATATTTGAATTTTTCTAGCTGATTGTTGGGTTTTTGTGACTAATTTCCGAGTTTTTTTAGCTGATTTTCGAGTTTTTCTAGCTAATTCTTGAGTTTTTCCAGGTAATTGTTGGGTTTTATGGCTGAATTTTGAGTTTTTATAGCTAATTTTCAAGTTTCTCTAACTAATTTTCGGGTATTACGGCTAATTTTTGGGTTTCCATTGCTGATTTTTGAGTTTTTCAAGCTAATTTTTGGGTTGTATTGCTAATTTTTTGGGTTTTCTAGCTAATTTTCGAGTTTTTCTGGCTAATTTTTGGGTTTTATGGCTGATTGTTTGTTTTTATGGCTAATATTTGGGTTTTTATGGCTAATTTTTGAGTTTTTCTAGCTGATTTGTGGGTTTTATAGCTAATTTTTGGGTTTTTATGGCTAATTTTTGGGTTTTTATGGTTAATTTTTGGGTTTTTGTGGCTAATTCTTGAGTTTTCATGGCAAATTTTTAGTTTTCTCAGCTAATTTGAGAGTTTTATAGCTAATTCCTGGATTTTTATGGGTAATTTCTGAGTTTTTATGGCTAATTTCCGAGTTCTTCTGGCTAGTTTTCGGGTTTTATGGCTAATTCCTGGATTTTTATGGGTAATTTCTGAGTTTTTATGGCTAATTTCCGAGTTCTTCTGGCTAGTTTTCGGGTTTTATGGCTAATTTTTGGGTTTTTATGGCTAATTTTTGGGTTTTGTAGCTAATTTCTTAGTTTTTTAGCCAATTTTAGAGTTCTGGCTAATTTTTGGGTTTTATGGCTAATTTTTGGGCTAATTTTTATGGCTAATTTTTAAGTTTTTATGGCTAATTTTTGAGTTTTTCTAGCCAATTTTTATGTTTTATAGCTATTTTTTGAGTTTTTATAGCTAATTTTTGAGTTTTTCTATCAATTTTTGAGTTTTATAACTAATTTTCGAGTTTTTCTATCAATTTTTGAGTTTTGTGGCTATTTTTTGAGTTTGTCTAGCTAGTTTTTGGGTTTTTCAGCTAATTTCTGAGTTTTTCTCGCTAATTTTTGAGTTTCTCCAGCTAATTTTAGGGTTTTATGGCTAATTTTTGGTTTGTTGTGGCTAATTTTTGAGTTTTTTTAGCTTGATTTTGGGTTGTATAGCTAGATTCTGAGTTTTTATAGAGAATTTTCGAGTTTTTCTAATAATTTTTGGGTTTTTGTGGCTACTTTTGAGAGAATTAGCTAGAAAACTTGAACATTAGCTATAAAAACTCAAAAAATATCTATAGAACCCAAAAATTTATGGGTTTCATATCATCTTTGGAATTTTATAGCCAATTTTTGGGTTTTCATGTCTAATTTCTGAGTTTTTCTAGCTTGATTTTGGGTTGTTTAGCTAGTTTTTGGGTTTTTATAGTTAATTTTCGAGTTTTTCTAACAATTTTTGGGTTTTTGTGGCTAATTTTTGTGAGAATTAGCTAGAAAACTTAAACATTAGCTAGAAAAACTCAAAAATTAGCTATAAAAACCCGAAAAATATCTATAGAACCCAAAAATTTATGGGTTTCATAGCTAATCTTTGGAATTTTATAGCCAATTTTTAGGTTTTCATGGTTAATTTTTGAGTTTTTCTAGCTAATTCTTAAGTTTTCCCAGCTGATTGTTGGGTTTTATGGCTAAATTTTGAGTTTTTCTAGCTAATTTTCGAGGTTTTTTAGCTGATTTTCGAGTTTTTCTAGTTAATTCTTGAGTTTTTCCAGCTAATTGTTGGGTTTTATGACTGAATTTTGAGTTTTTCTAGCTAATTTTCGAGTTTCTCTATCTAATTTTCGGGTATTATGGCTAATTTTTTGGTTTTCATCCCAAAAATTAGCTATAAAAACTCAAAAAATAGCTATAAAACCCAAAAATTTATGCGTTTCATAGCTAATCTTTGGAATTTTATAGCTAATTTTTGGGCTAATTTTTATGGCTAATTTTTAAGTTTTTATGGCTAATTTTTGAGTTTTTTTGAGTAATTTTTATGTTTTGTAGCTAATTTCTGAGTTTTTCTAGCTAATTTTCGAGTTTCTCTAGCTAATTGTCGGGTTTTATGACTAATTTTTGTGTTTTTATGACTAATTTTTGAGGATTTCTGGCTAATTTCTGGGTTTTTATAGCTAATTTTTGGGTTTTACAGCTATTTTTTGAGTTTTTATAGATAAATTCTGGGTTTTTCTAACAATTTTTGGGTTTTGTGGCTAATTCCTAAGTTTTCATTTCTAATTTTTGAGCTTCTTCAGCTGATTTCTGAGTTTTTCTAGCTAATGTTTAAGTTTACTGGCGGATTTTTGGGTTTTTATGGCTAATTTCTGAGTTTTTCTAGCTAATTTTTGGGTTTTATGGCTGATATTTGGGTTTTTATGGCTAATTTCTAAGTTTTTTCAGCTAATTCTTAGAGTTTTTCTATAAAAACTATGAAAACTCAAAGAATAGCTATGAAACCCAAAAATTAGGTGGAAAAACTCGAAAATTAGCCACAAAACACATAAATTAGCTAGAAAAACTCAAAATTTAGCCTTAAAATCCACTAATTAGCTGAAAAAACCCAAAAATTAGGTATAAAAACACAAAAATTTTTTTTATTTTTCTATTTTCTATTTTTTCTATAGCTAATTTTTGAGTTTTTCTAGCTGATTGTTGGGTTTTTGTGGCTAATTTCTGAGTTTTTTAGCTGATTTTCGAGTTTTTCTAGCTAATTCTTGAGTTTTTCCAGCTAATTGGCTGTGGCTAATTTTTGAGTTTTTATGGCTAGTTTTTGAGTTTTTCCAATTAATTTTTGGGTTTTATAGCTGATTTTCGAGTTTTTCTAGCTAATTTTTGGGTTTTATAGCTAATTTTTGGGTTTTCCCACAATTTTTGGGTTTTGTGGCTAATTTTTGAGTTTTTGTGGCTAACTTCTGGGGTTTTTGAGCTAATTTATGGGTTTTGTGGCTAATTTTTGAGTTTTTCTAGCTAGTTTCTGAATTTTTCTAGCTAATTTTTGAGTTTCTCTAGCTAATTTTCGGGTTTTATGGCTAATTTTTGGGTTTTTATGGCTAATTTTTGAGGTTTTCCAGCTAATTTTTAGGTTTTCATAGCTAATTTTTGTGTTTTATAGCTATTTTTTGAGTTTTAAAGCTAAATTCTGGGTTTTTCAACAATTTCTGGGTTTGGTGACTAAATTCTGTTTTTCCAGCTGATTGTTGGGTTTTTGTGGCTAATTTTTGTGTTTTATGGCTGATTTCTGGGTTTTTATGGCTAATTTTTGGGTTTTGTGGCTAATTTCTGAGTTTTTCTAGCCGATTGTTGGGTTTTTGTGGCTAATTTTTGAGTTTTTATGGCTCATTGGTGAGTTATTCTAGCTAATTTGTGGGTTTTATAGCTAATTTTTGGGTTTTTATGGCTAATTTTTGAGTTTTTGTGGCTAATTTTTGTTTTTTTGTTACTAATTTTTGAGTTTTTATGGCTAATTTTTGAGTTTTTCCAGCTGATTTCTGAGTTTTTCCAACCAATTTTGGAGTTTCTCTAGCTAATTTTTTGGGTTTCATGGCTAATTTTTTGGTTTTATGGCTAATTTTTGGGCTAATTTTCATGGCTAATTTTTAAGTTTTTATGGCTAATTTTTGAGTATTTCTAGCCAATTTTTATGTTTTATAGCTATTTTTTGAGTTTTTATAGCTAATTTTTGAGTTTTCCTATCAATTTTTGAGTTTTTATAGCTAATTTTTGAGTTTTTTTATCAATTTTTGAGTTTTGTGGTTAATTTTTGAGTTTTTCTAGCTAGTTTTTGGGTTTTTCAGCTAATTTCTGAGTTTTTCTCGCTAATTTTTGAGTTTCTCCAGCTAATTTTCGGGTTTTATGGCTAATTTTTGGTTTGTTATGGCTAATTTCTGAGTTTTTCTAGCTTGATTTTGGGTTGTATAGCTAGATTTTGAGTTTTTATAGAAAATTTTCGAGTTTTTCTAATAATTTTTGGGTTTTTGTGGCTACTTTTTCAGAGAATTAGCTAGAAAACTTGAACATTAGCTAGAAAAACTCAAAAATTAGCTATAAAAACTCAAAAAATATCTATAGAACCCAAAAATTTATGGGTTCCATAGCTAATCTTTGGAATTTTATAGCCAATTTTTGGGTTTTCATGTCTAATTTTTGAGTTTTTCTAGCTTGATTTTGGGTTGTTTAGCTAATTTTTGGATTTTTATAGCTAATTTTCGAGTTTTTCTAACAATTTTTGGGTTTTGTTGGCTAATTTTTGTGAAAATTAGCTAGAAAACTTGAACATTAGCTAGAAAAACACAAAAATTAGCTATAAAAACCCGAAAAATATTTATAGAACCCAAAAATTTATGGGTTTCATAGCTAATCTTTGGAATTTTATAGCCAATTTTTGGGTTCTCATGGCTAATTTTTGAGTTTTTCTAGCTGATTCTCGAGTTTTTTCAGCTAATTGTTGGGTTTTATGGCTAAATTTTGAGTTTTTCTAGCTAATTTTCGAGGTTTTTTAGCTGATTTTCGAGTTTTTCTAGCTAATTCTTGAGTTTTTCCAGCTAATTGTTGGGTTTTATGACTGAATTTTGAGTTTCTCTAGCTAATTTTTGGGTATTATGGCTAATTTTTTGGTTTCCATCCCAAAAATTAGCTATAAAATCTCAAAAAATAGCTATAAAACCCAAAAATTTATGGGTTTCATAGCTAATCTTTGGAATTTTATAGCTAATTTAGGCTAATTTTTATGGCTAATTTTTAAGTTTTTATGGCTAATTTTTGAGTTTTTTTGGATAATTTTTATGTTTTATAGCTATTTTTTGAGTTTTTATAGCTAATTTCTGAGTTTTTCTAGCTAATTTTTGAGTTTCTCTAGCTAATTTTCGGGTTTTATGACTAATTTTTGGGTTTTTATGACTAATTTTTGAGGTTTTCTGGCTAATTTCTTGGTTTTTATAGCTAATTTTTGGGTTTTATAGCTATTTTTTGAGTTTTTATAGCTAAATTCTGGGCATTTCTAACAATTTTTGGGTTTTGTGGCTAATTCCTGAGTTCTCATTTCTGATTTTTGAGCTTCTTCAGCTGATTTCTGAGTTTTTCTAGCTAATGTTTAAGTTTCCTGGAGGATTTTTGGGTTTTCATGGCTAATTTCTGAGTTTTCCTAGCTAATTTTTGGGTTTTATGGCTGATATTTGGGTTTTTATGGCTAATTTCTGAGTTTTTCTAGCTAATTTTTAGAGTTTTTCTATAAAAACTATGAAAACTCAAAGAATAGCCATAAAACCCAAAAATTAGGTGGAAAAACTCGAAAATTAGCCACAAAACTCATAAATTAGCTAGAAAAACTCGAAATTTAGGCATAAAAACTAAAATTTAGCTAAAAACCCAAAAATTAGGTATAAAAACACAAAAATTTTTTCTATTTTCTATTTTTTCTATAGCTAATTTCTGAGTTTTCTAGCTGATTTTCGAGTTTTTCTAGCTAATTTTTGGGTTTTATAGCTAATTTTTGGGTTTTTCCCACAATTTTTGGGTTTTGTGGCTAATTTCTGAGTTTTTCTGGCTAATTTTTGGGTTTTTATGGCTAATTTCTGGGGTTTTTAAGCTAATTTATGGGTTTTTAAAGATAATTTTTAGGTTTTTCTAACAATTTATGGGTTTCATAGTTAATCATTGGAATTTTATAGCTAATTTTTGGGTTTTCATGGCTAATTTTTGAGTTTTTATGGCTTATTATTGGGTTTTTGTGGCCAATTTCTGAGTTTTTATTCCTAATTTTTGAGCTTTTCTAGCTGATTTCTAAGTTTTTCTAGCTAATTTTTGAGTTTCTTCAGCTGATTTGTGGGTTTTATAGCTAATTTTTGGGTTTTTATGGCTTATTATTGGGTTTTTGTGGCCAATTTTTTAGTTTTTATTCCTAATTTTTGAGTTTTTCTAGCTGATTTCTAAGTTTTTCTAGCTAATTTTTGAGTTTATTCAGCTAATTTATGTGTTTTATGACTAATTTTTGGGTTTTTGTGACTGATTTTTTGGTTTCTGTGGCTAATTTTTGAGTTTTTTTGTTAGTTTTTTGAGTTTTTCAAGCTAATTTTTGGGTTTTAGCTAATTTTCGAGTTTCTGTAGCTAATTTTCGGGTATTATGGCTAATTTTTGGGTTTTTCCCACAATTTTTGGGTTTTGTGGCTAATTTCTGAGTTTTTCTGGCTAATTTTTGGGTTTTTATGGCTAATTTCTGGGGTTTTATGGCTAATTTTTGGATTTTTATGGCTAATTTTTGAGGTTTTCTAGCTAAATTTTGGGTTTTTATAGCTAATTTTTGAGTTTTTCTATCAATTTTTGAGTTTTGTGGCTATTTTTTGAGTTTTTATAGCTAAATTCTGGGTTTTTCTAACAATTTTTGGGTTTTGTGGCTAATTCCTGAGTTTTCATTCTTAATTTTTGAGCTTCTTCAGCTGATTTCTGAGTTTTTCTAGCTAATGTTTGAGTGTACTGGCGGATTTTTGGGTTTTCATGGCTAATTTCTGAGTTTTTCTAGCTAATTTTTGGGTTTTATGGCTGATATTTGGGTTTTTATGGCTAATTTCTGAGTTTTTCCAGCTAACTTTTAGAGTTATTCTATAAAAACTATGAACTCAAAGAATAGCTATAAAACCCAAAAATTAGGTGGAAAAACTCGAAAATTAGCCACAAAACTCATAAATTAACTAGAAAAACTCGAAATTTAGCCATAAAATTTAAAAATTAGCTAAAAACCCAAAAATTAGGTATAAAAACACAAAAATTTTTTCTATTTTTCTATTTTTCTTATAGCTAATTTTTGAGTTTTTCTAGCTGATTGTTGGGTTTTTGTGGCTAATTTCTGAGTTTTCTAGCTGATTTTCGAGTTTTTCTAGCTAATTTTTGGGTTTTATAGCAAATTTTTGGGTTTTTCCCACAATTTTTGGGTTTTGTGGGTAATTTCTGAGTTTTTCTGGCTAATTTTTGGGTTTTCATGGCTAAATTCTGGGATTTTTGAGCTAATTTATGGGTTTTTAAAGATAATTTTTAGGTTTTTCTAACAATTTATGGGTTTCATAGCTAATCTTTGGAATTTTATAGCTAATTTTTGGGTTTTCATGGCTAATTTTCGAGTTTTTCTAGCTAATTTTTGGGTTTTTATGGCTAATTTTTGGGTTTTTATGGCTAATTTTTGGGTTTTATATCTAATTTTTGGGTTTTTATGGCTGATTCTTGGGATTTTGTGGCTAATTTTCGAGTTTTTATGGCTAATTTTTGAGTTTTTATGGCTTATTATTGGGTTTTTGTGGCCAATTTTTGAGTTTTTATTCCTAATTTTTGAGCTTTTCTAGCTGATTTCTAAGTTTTTCTAGCTAATTTTTGAGTTTATTCAGCTAATTTATGTGTTTTATGGCTAATTTTTGGGTTTTTGTGGCTGATTTTTTGGTTTCTGTGGCTAATTTTTGAGTTTTTTTTTGTTAGTTTTTTGAGTTTTTCTAGCTAATTTTTGGGTTTTTAGCTAATTTTCGAGTTTCTGTAGCTAATTTTCGGGTATTATGGCTAATTTTTGGGTTTTTCCCACAATTTTTGGGTTTTGTGGCTAATTTCTGAGTTTTTCTGGCTAATTTTTGGGTTTTTATTGCTAATTTCTGGGGTTTTATGGCTAATTTCTGGATTTTTATGGCTAATTTTTGAGGTTTTCTAGCAAAATTTTGGGTTTTTATAGCTAATTTTTGAGTTTTTCTATCAATTTTTGAGTTTTGTGGCTATTTTTTGAGTTTTTATAGCTAAATTCTGGGTTTTTCTAACAATTTTTGGGTTTTGTGGCTAATTCCTGAGTTTTCATTTCTAATTTTTGAGCTTCTTCAGCTGATTTCTGAGTTTTTCTAGCTAATGTTTGAGTTTACTGGCGGATTTTTGGGTTTTCATGGCTAATTTCTGAGTTTTTCTAGCTAATTTTTGGGTTTTATGGCTGATATTTGGGTTTTTATGGCTAATTTCTGAGTTTTTCCAGCTAATTTTTAGAGTTTTTCTATAAAAACTATGAACTCAAAGAATAGCTATAAAACCCAAAAATTAGGTGGAAAAACTCGAAAATTAGCCACAAAACTTATAAATTAGCTAGAAAAACTCGAAATTTAGCCATAAAATTTAAAAATTAGCTAAAAAACCCAAAAATTAGGTATAAAAACACAAAAATTTTTTCTATTTTTCTATTTTTCTTATAGCTAATTTTTGAGTTTTTCTAGCTGATTGTTGGGTTTTTGTGGCTAATTTCTGAGTTTTCTAGCTGATTTTCGAGTTTTTCTAGCTAATTTTTGGTTTTATAGCAAATTTTTGGGTTTTTCCCACAATTTTTGGGTTTTGTGGGTAATTTCTGAGTTTTTCTGGCTAATTTTTGGGTTTTTATGGCTAAATTCTGGGGTTTTTGAGCTAATTTATGGGTTTTTAAAGATAATTTTTAGGTTTTTCTAACAATTTATGGGTTTCATAGCTAATCTTTGGAATTTTATAGCTAATTTTTGGGTTTTCATGGCTAATTTTCGAGTTTTTCTAGCTAATTTTTGGGTTTTTATGGCTAATTTTTGGGTTTTATATCTAATTTTTGGGTTTTTATGGCTGATTCTTGGGATTTTGTGGCTAATTTTCGAGTTTTTATGGCTAATTTTTGAGTTTTTATGGCTTATTATTGGGTTTTTGTGGCCAATTTTTGAGTTTTTATTCCTAATTTTTGAGCTTTTCTAGCTGATTTCTAAGTTTTTCTAGCTAATTTTTGGGTTTTTAGCTAATTTTCGAGTTTCTGTAGCTAATTTTCGGGTATTATGGCTAATTTTTGGGTTTTTCCCACAATTTTTGGGTTTTGTGGCTAATTTCTGAGTTTTTCTGGCTAATTTTTGGGTTTTTATGGCTAATTTCTGGGGTTTTTGAGCTAATTTATGTGTTTTTAAAGATAATTTTTAGGTTTTTCTAACAATTTATGGGTTTCATAGTTGATCTTTGGAATTTTATAGCTAATTTTTGGGTTTTCATGGCTAATTTTCGAGTTTTTCTAGCTAATTTTCGAATTTTTATGGCTAATTTTTGAGTTTTTATGGTTTATTATTGGGTTTTTGGGGCCAATTTCTGAGTTTTTATTCCTAATTTTTGAGCTTTTCTAGCTGATTTCTAAGTTTTTCTAGCTAATTTTTGAGTTTCTTCAGCTGATTTGTGGGTTTTATAGCTAATTTTTGGGTTTTTATGGCTTATTATTTGGTTTTTGTGGCCAATTTTTGAGTTTTTATTCCTAATTTTCGAGCTTTTCTAGCTGATTTCTAAGTTTTTCTAGCTAATTTTTGAGTTTATTCAGCTAATTTATGTGTTTTATGGCTAATTTTTGGATTTTTATGGCTAATTTTTGGATTTTTATGGCTAATTTTTGAGGTTTTCTAGCTAATTTTTGGGTTTTTATAGCTAATTTTTGAGTTTTTCTATCAATTTTCGAGTTTTGTGGCTAATTTTTGAGTTTCTCTAGCTAGTTTATGGGTTTTTCAGCTAATTTCTGAGTTTTTCTCGCTAATTTTCGAGTTTCTCCAGCTAATTTTCGGGTTTTATGGCTAATTTTTGGTTTGTTATGGCTAATTTTTGAGTGATTCTACCTTGATTTTGGGTTGTATAGCTAGATTTTGGGTTTTTATAGCTAAGTTTCGAGTTTTTCTAACAATTTTTGGGTTTTTGTGGCTAATTTTTGTGAGAATTAGCTAGAAAACTTAAGCATTAGCTAGAATAACTCAAAAATCAGCTATAAAAATCCGAAAAATATCTATAGAACCCAAAAATTTATGGGTTTCATAGCTAATCTTTGGAATTTTATACCCAATTTTTGGGTTTTCATGGCTAATTTTTGAGTTTTTCTAGCTAATTCTTGAGTTTTTCCAGCTAATTGTTGGGTTTTATGGCTAAATTTTGAGTTTTTCTAGCTAATTTTCGAGGTTTTTTAGCTGATTTTCGAGTTTTTCCAGCTAATTCTTGAGTTTTTCCAGCTAATTGTTGTGTTTTATGACTGAATTCTGAGTTTTTCTAGCTAATTTTCGAGTTTCTCTAGCTAATTTTCGGGTATTATGGCTAATTTTTTGGTTTTCATCAAAAACCCAAGAATTAGCCATAAAAACCCAAAAATTAGACATAAAACCCAAAAATTAACCATAAAAACCCAAGAATTAGCTAGAAAAACTCGAAACTTAGCAATGAAAACCCAAAAATTAGCTATAAAATTCCAAAGATTAGCTATGAAACCCATAAATTTTCAGAAAAACCTAAGAATTATCTTTAAAAACCCATAAATTAGCTCAAAAACCCCAGAAATTAGCCATAAAAACCCAAAAATTAGCCAGAAAAACTCAGAAATTAGCCACAAAACCCAAAAATTGTGGGAAAAACCCAAAATTTAGCTATAAAACCCGAAAATTAGCTAGAAAAACTCGAAAATCAGCTAGAAAACTCAGAAATTAGCCACAAAAACCCAACAATTAGCTAGAGAAACTCAAAAATTAGCTATAGAAAAAATAGAGAATAGAAAAATAGAAAAAATTTTTGTGTTTTTATACCTAATTTTTTGGTTTTTTAGCTAATTTTTGGATTTTATGGCTAAATTTTGAGTTTTTCTAGCTAATTTATGAGTTTTGTGGCTAATTTTCGAGTTTTTCCACCTAATTTTTGGGTTTTATAGCTATTCTTTGAGTTTTCATAGTTTTTATAGAAAAACTCTAAAAATTGGCTAGAAAAACTCAGAAATTAGCCATAAAAACCCAAATATCAGCCATAAAACCCAAAAATTAGCTAGAAAAACTCAGAAATTAGCCATGAAAACCCAAAAATCCGCCAGGAAACTCAAACATTAGCTAGAAAAACTCAGAAATCAGCTGAAGAAGCTCAAAGATTAGAAATGAAAACTCAGGAATTAGCCACAAAACCCAAAAATTGTTAGAAAAACCTAGAATTAAGCTATAAAAACTCAAAAAATAGCTATAAAACCCAAAAATTAGCTATAAAAACCAAGAAATTAGTCAGAAAACCTCAAAAATTAGTCATAAAAACCCAAAAATTAGTCATAAAACCCGAAAATTAGCTAGAGAAACTCGAAAATTAGCTAGAAAAACTCAGAAATTAGCCATAAAAACTCAAAAAATAGCTATAAAACATAAAAATTACTCAAAAAACTAAAAAATTAGCCATAAGAACTTAAAAATTAGCCATAAAAATTAGCCTAAATTAGCTATAAAATTCCAAAGATTAGCTATGAAACCCATGAATTTTTGGGTTTTATAGCTATTTTTGAGTTTTTATAGCTAATTTTTGGGATGAATCCTAAAAAATTAGCCATAATACCCGAAAATTAGCTAGATAAACTCGAAAATTAGCTAGAAAAACTCAAAATTCAGTCATAAAACCCAACAATTAGCTGGAAAAACTCAAGAATTAGCTAGAAAAACTCGAAAATCAGCTAAAAAACCTCAAAAATTAGCTAGAAAAACTCAAAATTTAGCCATAAAACCCAACAATTAGCTGGAAAAACCCGAGAATTAGCTAGAAAAACTCAAAAATTAGCCATTAAAACCCAAAAATTGGCTATAACATTCCAAAGATTAGCTATGGAACCCATAAATTTTTGGGTTCTATAGATATTTTTTGAGTTTTTATAGCTAATTTTTGAGTTTTTCTAGCTAATGTTCAAGTTTTCTAGCTAATTCTCTCAAAAAGTAGCCACAAAAACCCAAAAATTATAAGAAAAACTCGAAAATTCTCTATAAAAACCCAAAATCTAGCTATACAACCCAAAATCAAGCCATAAAAACTTGAAAATTAGCCATAAAAATTAGCCCAAAAATTAGCTATAAAAACTCAAAAAATAGCTATAAAACTCAAAAAATTATGGGTTTCATAGCTAATCTTTGGAATATTATAGCTAATTTTTGGGCTAATTTTTATGGCTAATTTTTGAGTAATTTTTATGTTTTATAGCTATTTTTTGAGTTTTTATAGCTAATTTATGAGTTTTTCTAGCTAATTTTCGAGTTTCTCTAGCTAATTTTCGGGTTTTATGACTAATTTTTGGGTTTTTATGACTAATTTTTGAGTAATTTTTATGTTTTATAGCTATTTTTTGAGTTTTTATAGCTAATTTATGAGTTTTTCTAGCTAATTTTCGAGTTTCTCTAGCTAATTTTCGGGTTTTATGGCTAATTTTTGAGTTTTTCTAGCTTGATTTTGGGTTGTATAGCTAGATTTTGGGTTTTTATAGAGAATTTTCGAGTTTTTCTTATAATTTTTGGGTTTTTGTGGCTACTTTTCGAGAGAATTAGCTAGAAAACTTGAACATTAGCTAGAAAAACTCAAAAATTAGCTATAAAAACTCAAAAAATATCTATAGAACCCAAAAATTTATGGGTTCCATAGCTAATCTTTGGAATTTTATAGCCAATTTTTGGGTTTTAATGGCTAATTTTTGAGTTTTTCTAGCTAATTCTCGGGTTTTTCCAGCTAATTGTTGGGTTTTATGGCTAAATTTTGAGTTTTTCTAGCTAATTTTTGAGGTTTTTTAGCTGATTTTCGAGTTTTTCTAGCTAATTCTTGAGTTTTTCCAGCTAATTGTTGGGTTTTATGACTGAATTTTGAGTTTTTCTAGCTAATTTTCGAGTTTCTCTAGCTAATTTTCGGGTATTATGGCTAATTTTTTAGGTTTCATACCAAAAATTAGCTATAAAAACTCAAAAAATAGCTATAAAACCCAAAAATTCATGGGTTTCATAGCTAATCTTTGGAAATTTATAGCTAATTCAGGCTAATTTTTATGGCTAATTTTTAAGTTCTTATGGCTAATTTTTTAGTTTTTTGAGTAATTTTTATGTTTTATAGCTATTTTTTGAGTTTTTATAGCTAATTTCTGAGTTTTTCTAGCTAATTTTCGAGTTTCTCTAGCTAATTTTCGGGTTTTATGACTAATTTTTGGGTTTTTATGACTAATTTTTGAGGTTTTCTGGCTAATTTTTGGGTTTTATAGCTATTTTTTGAGTTTTTATAGCTTAATTCTGGGTTTTTCTAACAATTTTTGGGTTTTGTGGCTAATTCCTGAGTTTTCATTTCTAATTTTTGAGCTTCTTCAGCTGATTTCTGAGTTTTTCTAGCTAATGTTTGAGTTTCCTGGCGGATTTTTGGGTTTTCATGGCTAATTTCTGAGTTTTTCTAGCTAATTTTTGGGTTTTATGGCTGATATTTGGGTTTTTATGGCTTATTTCTGAGTTTTTCTAGCCAATTTTTAGAGTTTTTCTATAAAAACTATGAAAACTCAAAGAATAGCTATAAAACCCAAAAATTAGGTGGAAAAACTCGAAAATTAGCCACAAAACTCATAAATTAGCTAGAAAAACTCAAAATTTAGCCATAAAATCCAAAAATTAGCTAAAAAACCCAAAAATTAGGTATAAAAACACAAATATTTTTTCTATTTTTCTATTCTCTATTTTTTCTATAGCTAATTTTTGAGTTTCTCTAGCTGATTGTTGGGTTTTTGTGGCTAATTTCTGAGTTTTCTAGCTGATTTTCGAGTTTTTCTAGCTAATTTTCGGGTTTTATAGCTAAATTTTGGGTTTTTCCCACAATTTTTGGGTTTTATGGCTAATTTCTGGGGTTTTTGAGCTAATTTATGGGTTTTTAAAGATAATTCTTAGGTTTTTCTGAAAATTTATGGGTTTCATAGCTAATCTTTGGAATTTTATAGCTAATTTTTGGGTTTTCATTGCTAAGTTTCGAGTTTTTCTAGCTAATTCTTGGGTTTTTATGGTTAATTTTTGGGTTTTATGTCTAATTTTTGGGTTTTTATGGCTAATTCTTGGGTTTTTGTGGTTAATATTCGAGTTTTTATGGCTAATTCTTGAGTTTTTATGGCTTATTATTGGGTTTTTGTGGCCAATTTTTGAGTTTTTGTTCCTAATTTTTGAGCTTTTCTAGCTGATTTCTAAGTTTTTCTAGCTAATTTTTGAGTTTCTTCAGCTGATTTGTGGGTTTTGTAGCTAATTTTTGGGTTTTTATGGCTTATTATTGGGTTTTTGTGGCCAATTTTTGAGTTTTTATTCCTAATTTTTGAGCTTTTCTAGCTGATTTCTAAGTTTTTCTAGCTAATTTTTGAGTTTCTTCAGCTAATTTATGGGTTTTATGGCTAATTTTTGGGTTTTTGTGGCTGATTTTTTGGTTTCTGTGGCTAATTTTTGAGTTTTTATTGCTAATTTTTTGAGTTTTTCTAGCTAATTTTTGGGTTTTTAGCTAATTTTCGAGTTTCTCTAGCTAATTTTCCCACAATTTTTGGGTTTTGTGGCTAGTTTCTGAGTTTTTCCAATAATTTTTGAGTTTCTCTAGCCAATTTTCGGGTTTTATTGCTAATTTTTGGATTTTCATGGCTAATTTTTGAGGTTTTCTAGCTAATTTTTGGGTTTTTATAGCTAATTTTTGGGTTTTATAGCTATTTTTTGAGTTTTTAAAGCTAAATTCTGGGTTTTTTAACAATTTTTTGGGTTTGGTGACTAAACTCTGTGTTTTTCCAGCTGATTGTTGTGTTTTTGTGGCTAATTTTTGTGTTTTATGGCTGATTTCTGGGTTTTTATGGCTAATTTTTGGGTTTTGTGGCTAATTTCTGAGTTTTTCTAGCCGATTGTTGGGTTTTTGTGGCTAATTTTTGAGTTTTCATGGCTCATTGGTGAGTTATTCTAGCTAATTAGTGGGTTTTATAGCTAATTTTTGGTTTTTTGTGGCTAATTTTTGAGTTTTTAAGGCTAATATTTGAGTTTTTCCAGCTGATTTCTGAGTTTTTCCAACCAATTTTGGAGTTTCTCTAGCTAATTTTTTGGGTTTCATGGCTAATTTTTGGGTTTTATGGCTAATTTTTGGGCTGATTTTTATGGCTAATTTTTAAGTTTTTATGGCTAATTTTCGAGTTTTTCTAGCCAATTTTTATGTTTTATAGCTATTTTTTGAGTTTTTATAGCTAATTTTTGAGTTTTTCTATCAATTTTTAGTTTTGTGGCTAATTTTCGAGATTTTCTAGCTAGTTTTTGGGTTCTTCAGCTAATTTCTGAGTTTTTCTCGCTAATTTTTGAGTTTCTCCAGCTAATTTTCGAGTTTTATGGCTAATTTTTGGTTTGCTATGGCTAATTTTTGAGTTTTTCTATTCTCTATTTTCTATTTTTTCTATATCTAATTTTTGAGTTTCTATAGCTGATTGTTGGGTTTTTGTGGCTAATTCCTGAGTTTTCTAGCTGATTTTCGAGTTTTTCTAGCTAATGTTTGGGTTTTATAGCTAAATTTTGGGTTTTCCCCACAACTCTTGGGTTTTTATGGCTAATTTCTGGGGTTCTTGAGCTAATTTATGGGTTTTATGGCTAATTTTCGAGTTTTTATAGCTAGTTTCTGAGTTTTTCTAATAATTTTTGAGTTTCTCTAGCTAATTTTCGGGTTTTATGGCTAATTTTTGGATTTTTATGGCTAATTTTTGTGAGAATTAGCTAGAAAACTTAAACATTGGCTAGAAAAACTCAAAAATTAGCTATAAAAACCCGAAAAATATCTATAGAACCCAAGAATTTATGGGTTTCATAGCTAATCTTTGGAATTTTATAGCCAATTCTTGGGTTTTCATGGCTAATTTTTGAGTTTTTCTAGCTAATTCTTGAGTTTTTCCAGCTAATTGTTGGGTTTTATGACTAATATGACTAATTTTTGGATTTTATAACTAAATTTTGAGTTTTTCTAGCTAATTTATGAGTTTTGTGGCTAATTTCTGAGTTTTTCTAGCTAATTTTTGGGTTTTATGGCTGATATTTGGATTTTCATGGCTAATTTCTGAGTTTTTCTAGCTAATTTTTAGAGTTTTTCTATGAAAACTATGAAAACTCAAAGAATAGCTATAAAACCCAAAAATTAGGTGGAAAAACTCGAAAATTAGCCACAAAACTCATAAATTAGCTAGAAAAACTTAAAATTCAGTTATAAAATCCAAAAATTAGCTAAAAAACCCAAAAATTAGGTATAAAAACACAAAAATTTTTTCTATTTTTCTATTTTCTATTTTTTCTATACCTAATTTTTGAGTTTTTCTAGCTGATTGTTGGGTTTTTGTGGCTAATTTCTGAGTTTTTTAGCTGATTTTCGAGTTTTTCTAGCTAATTCTTGAGTTTTCCCAGCTAATTGGCTGTGGCTATTTTTGGTGAATAAATTCTGTGTTTTTCCAGCTGATTATTGGGTTTTGTGGCTAATTTTTTTGTTTTATGGCTGATTTCTGGGTTTTTATGGCTAATTTCTGGGTTTTGTGGCTAATTTCTGAGCTTTTCTAGCTGATTGTTGGGTTTTTGTGGCTAATTTTTGAGTTTTTATGGCTCATTGGTGAGTTATTCTAGCTAATTTGTGGGTTTCATAGCTAATTTTTGGGTTTTTATGGCTAATTTTTGAGTTTTTGTGGCTAAGTTTTGGTTTTTTGTGGCTAATTTTTGAGTTTTCATGGCTAATTTTCGAGTTTTTCCAGCTGATTTCTGAGTTTTTCCAACCAATTTTGGAGTTTCTCTAGCTAATTTTTTGGGTTACATGGCTAATTTTTGGGTTTTATGGCTAATTTTTGGGCTGATTTTTATGGCTAATTTTTGAGTTTTTATGGCTAATTTTTGAGTTTTTCTAGCCAATTTTTATGTTTTATAGCTATTTTTTGAGTTTTTATAGCTAATTTTTGAGTTTTTCCATCAATTTTTGAGTTTTGTGGCTAATTTTTGAGTTTTTCTAGCTAGTTTTTGGGTTTTTCAGCTAATTTCTGAGTTCTTCTCGCTAATTTTCGAGTTTCTCCAGCTAATTTTCGGGTTTTATGGCTAATTTTTGGTTTGTTATGGCTAATTTTTGAGTTTTTCTAGCTTGATTTTGGGTTGTATAGCTAGATTTTGGGTTTTTATAGAGAATTTTCGAGTTTTTCTTATAATTTTTGGGTTTTTGTGGCTACTTTTTGAGAGAATTAGCTAGAAAACTTGAACATTAGCTAGAAAAACTCAAAAATTAGCTATAAAAACTCAAAAAATATCTATAGAAACCAAAAATTTATGGGTTCCATAGCTAATCTTTGGAATTTTATAGCCAATTTTTGGGTTTTCATGGCTAATTTTTGAGTTTTTCTAGCTAATTCTTGAGATTTTCCAGCTAATTTTTGGGTTTTATGACTGAATTTTGAGTTTTTCTAGCTAATTTTCGAGGTTTTTTAGCTGATTTTCGAGTTTTTCTAGCTAATTCTTGAGTTTTTCCAGCTAATTGTTGGGTTTTATGACTGAATTTTGAGTTTTTCTAGCTAATTTTCGAGTTTCTCTAGCTAATTTTCGGGTATTATGGGTGATTTTTTAGGTTTCATCCCAAAAATTAGCTATAAAAACTCAAAAAATAGCTATAAAACCCAAAAATTCATGGGTTTCATAGCTAATCTTTGAAATTTTATAGCTAATTTTTAGGCTAATTTTTATGGCTAATTTTTAAGTTTTTATGGCTAATTTTTGAGTTTTTTTGAGTAATTTTTATGTTTTATAGCTATTTTTTGAATTTTTATAGCTAATTTCTGAGTTTTTCTAGCTAATTTTCGAGTTTCTCTAGCTAATTTTCGGGTTTTATGACTAATTTTTGGGTTTTTATGACTAATTTTTATGGCTAATTCTTGGGTTTTTGAGGCTAATTTCCGAGTTTTTATGGCGAATTTTTGAGTTTTTATGGCTTATTATTGGGTTTTTGTGGCCAATTTTTGAGTTTTTATTCCTAATTTTTGAGCTTTTTTAGCTGATTTCTAAGTTTTTCTAGCTAATTTTTGAGTTTATTCAGCTAATTTATGGGTTTTATGGCTAATTTTTGGGTTTTTGTGGCTGATTTTTTGGTTTCTGTGGCTAATTTTTGAGTTTTTATTGCTAGTTTTTTTAGTTTTTCTAGCTAATTTTTGGGTTTTTAGCTAATTTTCGAGTTTCTCTAGCTAATTTTCGGGTATTATGGCTGATTTTTGGGTTTTTCCCACAATTTTTGGGTTTTGTGGCTAATTTCTGAGTTTTTCTGGCTAATTTTTGGGTTTTTATGGCTAATTTCTGGGGTTTTTGAGCTAATTTATGGGTTTTATGGCTAATTTTTGAGTTTTTCTAGCTAGTTTCTGAGTTTTTCTAATAATTTTTGAGTTTCTCTAGCTAATTTTCGGGTTTTATGGCTAATTTTTGAATTTTTATGGCTAATTTTTAAGGTTTTCTAGCTAATTTTTGAGGTTTTCTATCAATTTTTGAGTTTTGTGGCTAATTTTTGAGTTTTTCTAGCTAGTTCATGGGTTTTTCAGGTAATTTCTGAGTTTTTCTCGCTAATTTTTGAGTTTCTCCAGCTAATTTTCGGGTTTTATGGCTAATTTTTGGTTTGTTATGGCTAATTTTTGAGTTTTTCTACCTTGATTTTGGGTTGTATAGCTAGAAAAACTCAAAATTTAGCCATAAAATCCAAAAATTAGCTAAAAAACCCAAAAATTAGGTATAAAAACAAAAAAATTTTTTCTATTTTTCTATTTTCTATTTTTTCTATACCTAATTTTTGAGTTTTTCTAGCTGATTGTTGGGTTTTTGTGGCTAATTTCTGAGTTTTTTAGCTGATTTCTGAGTTTTTCTAGCTAATGTTTAAGTTTCCTGGCGAATTTTTGGGTTTTATGGTTGATATTTGGATTTTTATGGCTAATTTCTGAGTTTTTCTAGCTAATTTTTAGAGTTTTTCTATAAAAACCATGAAAACTCAAAGAATAGCTATAAAACCCAAAAATTAGGTGGAAAAACTCGAAAATTAGCCACAAAACTCATAAATTAGCTAGAAAAACTCAAAACTTAGCCATAAAATCCAAAAATTAGCTAAAAAACCAAAAAATTAGGTATAAAAACACAAACATTTTTTCTAATTTTCTATTTTCTATTTTTTTTATACCTAATTTTTGAGTTTTTCTAGCTGATTGTTGGGTTTTGTGGCTAATTTCTGAGTTTTTGTGGCTAATTTTTGGGTTTTTTTGGCTAATTTCTGGGGTTTTTGAGCTAATTTATGGGTTTTGTGGCTTATTTTTGAGTTTTTCTAGCTAGTTTCTGAGTTTTTCTAGCTAATTTTTGAGTTTCTCTAGCTAATTTTAGGGTTTTATGGCTAATTTTTGGGTTTTTATGGCTAATTTTTGAGGTTTTCTAGCTAATTTCTGGGTTTTTATAGCTAATTTTTGAGTTTTTAAAGCTAAATTCTGGGTTTTTTAACAATTTTTTGAGTTTGGTGACTAAATTCTGTGTTTTTCCAGCTGATTGTTGGGTTTTTGTGGCTAATTTTTGTGTTTTATGGCTGATTTCTGGGTTTTTATGGCTAATTTCTGGGTTTTGTGGCTAATTTCTGAGTTTTTCTAGCCGATTGTTGGATTTTTGTGGCTAATTTTTGAGTTTTTATGGCTCATTGGTGAGTTATTCTAGCTAATTTGTGGGTTTTATAGCTAATTTTTGGGTTTTTATGGCTAATTTTTGAGTTTTTGTGGCTAAGTTTTGGTTTTTTGTGGCTAATTTTTGAGTTTTTATGGCTACTTTTTGAGTTTTTCCAGCTGATTTCTGAGTTTTTCCAACCAATTTTGGAGTTTCTCTAGCTAATTTTTTGGGTTTCATGGCTAATCTTTGGGTTTCATGGCTAATTTCTGGGTTGATTTTTATGGCTAATTTTTAAGTTTTTATGGCTGATTTTTGAGTTTTTCTAGTCAATTTTTATGTTTTATAGCAATTTTTTGAGTTTTTATAGCTAATTTTTAAGTTTTTCTATCAAATTTTGAGTTTTGTGGCTAATTTTTGGGTTTTTCTAGCTAGTTTTTGGGTTTTTCAGCTAATTTCTGAGTTTTTCTCGCTAATTTTTGAGTTTCTCCAGCTAATTTTCGGGTTTTATGGCTAATTTTTGGTTTGTTATGGCTAATTTTTGAGTTTTTCTAGCTTGATTTTGGGTTGTATAGCTAGATTTTGGGTTTTTATAGAGAATTTTCGAGTTTTTCTAATAATTTTTGGGTTTTTGTGGCTACTTTTTGAGAGAATTAGCTAGAAAACTTAAACATTAGCTAGAAAAACTCGAAAATTAGCTATAAAAACTCAAAAAATATCTATAGAACCCAAAAATTTATGGGTTCCATAGCTGATCTTCGGAATTTTATAGCCAATTTTTGGGTTTTAATGGCTAATTTTTTAGGTTTCATCCCAAAAATTAGATATAAAAACTCAAAAAATAGCTATAAAACCCAAAAATTCATGGGTTTCATAGCTAATCTTTGAAATTTTATAGCTAATTTTTAGGCTAATTTTTATGGCTAATTTTTGAGTTTTTTTGAGTAATTTTCATGTTTTATAGCTATTTTTTGAATTTTTATAGCTAATTTCTGAGTTTTTCTAGCTAATTTTCGAGTTTCTCTAGCTAATTTTCGGGTTTTATGACTAATTTTTGGGTTTTTATGACTAATTTGTGAGGTTTTCTGGCTAATTTCTGGGTTTTTATAGCTAATTTTTGGGTTTTATAGCTATTTTTTGAGTTTTTATAGCTAAATTCTGGGTTTTTCTAACAATTTTTGGGTTTTGTGGCTAATTCCTGAGTTTTCATTTCTAATTTTTGAGCTTCTTCAGCTGATTTCTGAGTTTTTCTAGCTAATGTTTAAGTTTCCTGGCGGATTTTTGTGTTTTCATGGCTAATTTCTGAGTTTCTCTAGCTAATTTTTGGGTTTTATGGCTGATATTTGGGTTTTTATGGCTAATTTCTGAGTTTTTCTAGCTAATTTTTAGAGTTTTCCTATAAAAACTATAAAAACTCAAAGAATAGCTATAAAACCCAAAAATTAGGTAGAAAAACTCGAAAATTAGCCACAAAACTCATAAATTAGCTAGAAAAACTCAAAATTTAGCCATAAAATCCAATAATTAGCTAAAAAACCCAAAAATTAGGTATAAAAACACAAAAATTTTTTCTATTTTTCTATTTTCTATTTTCTATTTTTTCCATAGCTGATTTTTGAGTTTTTCTAGCTGATTGTTGGGTTTTTGTGGCTAATTTCTGAGTTTTCTAGTTGATTTCCGAGTTTTTCTAGCTAATTTTTGGCTTTTATAGCTAATTTTTGGGTTTTTCCCACAATTTTTGGGTTTTGTGGCTAATTTCTGGGGTTTTTGAGCTAATTTATGGGTTTTTAAAGATAATTTTTAGGTTTTTCTAACAATTTATGGGTTTCCTAGCTAATCTTTGGAATTTTATAGCTAATTTTTGGGTTTTCATGGCTAATTTTCGAGTTTTTCTAGCTATTTTTTGGGTTTTTATGGCTAATTTTTGGGTTTTATGTCTAATTTTTGGGTTTTTATGGCTAATTCTTGGGTTTTTGAGGCTAATTTCCGAGTTTTTATGGCTAATTTTTGAGTTTCTATAGCTTATTATTGGGTTTTTGTGGCCAATTTTTGAGTTTTTATTCCTAATTTTTGAGCTTTTCTAGCTGATTTCTAAGTTTTTCTAGCTAATTTTTGAGTTTCTTCAGCTAATTTATGGGTTTTATGGCTAATTTTTGGGTTTTTGTGGCTGATTTTTTGGTTTCTGTGGCTAATTTTTGAGTTTTTATTGCTAGTTTTTTGAGTTTTTCTAGCTAGTTTTTGGGTTTTTAGCTAATTTTCGAGTTTCTCTAGCTAATTTTCGGGTATTATGGCTGATTTTTGGGTTTTTCCCACAAATTTTGGGTTTTGTGGCTAATTTCTGAGTTTTTCTGGCTAATTTTTGGGTTTTTATGGCTAATTTCTAGGGTTTTTGAGCTAATTTATGGGTTTTATGGCTAATTTTTGAGTTTTTCTAGCTAGTTTCTGAGTTTTTCTAATAATTTTTGAGTTTCTCTAGCTAATTTTCGGGTTTTATGGCGAATTTTTGGATTTTTATGGCTAATTTTTAAGGTTTTCTAGCTAATTTTTGTGTTTTTATAGCTAATTTTTGAGTTTTTCTATCAATTTTTGAGTTTTGTGGCTAATTTTTGAGTTTTTCTAGCTAGTTCATGAGTTTTTCAGGTAATTTCTGAGTTTTTCTCGCTAATTTTTGAGTTTCTCCAGCTAATTTTCGGGTTTTATGGCTAATTTTTGGTTTGTTATGGCTAATTTTTGAGTTTTTCTACCTTGATTTTGGGTTGTATAGCTAGAAAAACTCAAAATTTAGCCATAAAATCCAAAAATTAGCTAAAAAACCCAAAAATTAGGTATGAAAACACAAAAATTTTTTCTATTTTTCTATTTTCTATTTTTTCTATACCTAATTTTTGAGTTTTTCTAGCTGATTGTTGGGTTTTTGTGGCTAATTTCTGAGTTTTTTAGCTGATTTCTGAGTTTTTCTAGCTAATGTTTAAGTTTCCTGGCGAATTTTTGGGTTTTATGGTTGATATTTGGATTTTTATGGCTAATTTCTGAGTTTTTCTAGCTAATTTTTAGAGTTTTTCTATAAAAACTATGAAAACTCAAAGAATAGCTATAAAACCCAAAAATTAGGTGGAAAAACTCGAAAATTAGCCACAAAACTCATAAATTAGCTAGAAAAACTCAAAACTTAGCCATAAAATCCAAAAATTAGCTAAAAAACCAAAAAATTAGGTATAAAAACACAAAAATTTTTTCTAATTTTCTATTTTCTATTTTTTCTATACCTAATTTTTGAGTTTTTCTAGCTGATTGTTGGGTTTTGTGGCTAATTTCTGAGTTTTTGTGGCTAGTTTTTGGGTTTTTATGGCTAATTTCTGGGGTTTTTGAGCTAATTTATGGGTTTTGTGGCTAATTTTTGAGTTTTCTAGCTAGTTTCTGAGTTTGTCTAGCTAATTTTTGAGTTTCTCTAGCTAATTTTCGGGTTTTATGGCTAATTTTTGGGTTTTTATGGCTAATTTTTGAGGTTTTCTAGCTAATTTCTGGGTTTTTATAGCTACTTTTCGGGTTTTATAGCTATTTTTTGAGTTTTTAAAGCTAAATTCTGGGTTTTTTAACAATTTTTTGGGTTTGGTGACTAAATTCTGTGTTTTTCCAGCTGATTGTTGGGTTTTTGTGGCTAATTTTTGTGTTTTATGGCTGATTTCTGGGTTTTTATGGCTAATTTCTGGGTTTTGTGGCTAATTTCTGAGTTTTTCTAGCCGATTGTTGGGTTTTTGTGGCTAATTTTTGAGTTTTTATGGCACAGTGGTGAGTTATTCTAGCTAATTTGTGGGTTTTATAGCTAATTTTTGGGTTTTTATGGCTAATTTTTGAGTTTTTGTGGCTAAGTTTTGGTTTTTTGTGGCTAATTTTTGAGTTTTTATGGCTAATTTTTGAGTTTTTCCAGCTGATTTCTGAGTTTTTCCAACCAATTTTGGAGTTTCTCTAGCTAATTTTTTGGGTTTCATGGCTAATCTTTGGGTTTTATGGCTAATTTCTGGGTTGATTTTTATGGCTAATTTTCAAGTTTTTATGGCTAATTTTTGAGTTTTTCTAGTCAATTTTTATGTTTTATTGCTATTTTTTGAGTTTTTATAGCTAATTTTTAAGTTTTTCTATCAATTTTTGAGTTTTGTGGCTAATTTTTGGGTTTTTCAGCTAATTTCTGAGTTTTTCTCGCTAATTTTTGAGTTTCTCCAGCTAATTTCCGGGTTTTATGGCTAATTTTTGGTTTGTTATGGCTAATTTTCGAGTTTTTCTAGCTTGATTTTGGGTTGTATAGCTAGATTTTGGGTTTTTATAGAGAATTTTCGAGTTTTTCTAATAATTTTTGGGTTTTTGTGGCTACTTTTTGAGAGAATTAGCTAGAAAACTCAAACATTAGCTAGAAAAACTCGAAATTTAGCTATAAAAACTCAAAAAATAGCTATAAAACCCAAAAATTTATGGGTTCCATAGCTAATCTTTGGAATTTTATAGCTAATTCTTAGGCTAAATTTTATGGCTAATTTTTGAGTTTTTATGGCTAATTTTTGAGTTTTTTTGAGTAATTTTTATGTTTTATAGCTATTTTTTGAGATTTTATAGCTAATTTCTGAGTTTTTCTAGGTAATTTTCGAAATTCTCTAGCTAATTTTCGGGTTTTATGACTAATTTTTGGGTTTTTATGACTAATTTTTGAGGTTTTCTGGCTAATTTCTGGGTTTTTATAGCTAATATTCGGGTTTTATAGCTATTTTTTCAGTTTTTATAGCTAAATTCTGGGTTTTTCTAACAATTTTTGGGTTTTGTGGCTAACTCCTGAGTTTTAATTTCTAATTTTTGAGCTTCTTCAGCTGATTTCTGAGTTTTTCTAGCTAATGTTTAAGATTCCTGGCTGATTTCTGGGTTTTCATGGCTAATTTCTGAGTTTTTCTAGCTAATTTTTGGGTTCTATGGCTGATATTTGGGTTTTTATGGCTAATTTCTGAGTTTTTCTAGCTAATTTATAGAGTTTTCCTATAAAAACTATAAAAACTCGAAGAATAGCTATAAAACCCAAAAATTAGGTGGAAAATCTCGAGAATTAGCCACAAAACTCATAAATTAGCTAGTTTTTTTGGCTAATTTCTGAGGTTTTATGGCTATTTTTTGAGGTTCTGGCTGATTTCTGGGTTTTATGGCTAATTTTAGGGTTTTCATGGCTAATTTTTGGGTTTTTTCGACTAATTTTCAAGTTTTTATGGCTAATTTTTGAGTTTTCATGGCTAATTTTCGAGTGCTGGATAATTTTTGGGTTTCATGGCTAATTTTTGGGTTTTTGTGGCTGATTTTTGAGTTTTTGTGGCTGATTTTTGAGTTTTTCCAGCTAATTTGAGGGTTTTATAGCTAATTTTCGGGTTTATATGGCTAATTTTTCTGTTTTTGTGGCTAATTTCTGGGTTTTTATGGCTAATTTTTGGGTTTTTGTGGCTTATTTTTGGGTTTTTGTGGCTAATTATTGAGTTTTTATAGCTAGTTTTTGAGTTTTTCTATCTAATTTTTGTGTTTTATAGCTAATGTTTGGGTTTTTCCCACAATTTTTGGGTTTTGTGGCTAATTCCTGAGTTTTTCTGGTTAATTTTTGGGATTTTATGGCTAATTTCTGGGTTTTTCAAGCTAATTTTTTATTTTTCTAGCAATTTTTGGGTTTTTATAGCTAATTTGAGGGTTTTATAGCTAATTTTTGAGTTTTTGTGGCTAATTTCTGAGTTTTTATAGCTAATTTTCGAGTTCTTCTGGCTAGTTTTTAGGTTTTATGGCTAATTTTTGGGTTTTGTGGCTAACTGAGTTTTTCTAGCTAATTGTTGGGTTTTTTGGCTAATTTCTGAGTTTTCATGGCTATTTTTTGAGGTTCTGGCTGATTTCTGGGTTTTATGGCTAATTTTAGGGTTTTGATGGCTAAGTTCTGGGTTTTCATGGCTAATTTTTGAATTTTTTCGACTAATTTTCGAGTTTTTCTAGCTAATTTTTGAGTTTCTCTAGCTAATTTTCGGGTTTTATGGCTAATTTTTGGGTTTTTATGGCTAATGTTTGAGGTTTTCTAGCTAATTTCTGGGTTTTTATAGCTAATTTTTGGGTTTTATAGCTATTTTTTGAGTTTTCTAGCAATTTTTGGGTTTTTATAGCTAATTTGAGGAATTTATAGCTAATTTTTGAGTTTTTGTGGCTAATTTCTGAGTTTTTATAGCTAATTTTCGAGTTCTTCTGGCTAGTTTTTAGGTTTTATGGCTAATTTTTGGGTTTTGTGGCTAACTTTTGAGTTTTTCTAGCTAATTGTTGGGTTTTTTTGGCTAATTTCTGAGTTTTCATGGCTATTTTTTGAGGTTCTGGCTGATTTCTGGGTTTTATGGCTAATTTTAGGGTTTTGATGGCTAAGTTCTGGGTTTTCATGGCTAATTTTTGAATTTTTTCGACTAATTTTCGAGTTTTTATGGCTAATTTTTGAGTTTTCCTGGCTAATTTTCGAGTGCTGGATAATTTTTGGGTTTCATGGCTAATGTTTGGGTTTTTGTGGCTGATTTTTGAGTTTTTGTGGCTGGTTTTTGAGTTTTTATGGCTAATTTTTGGGGTTTTGTGGCTAATTCTTGAGCTTTTATGGCTAATTTTTTAGTTTTTCCAGCGAATTTGAGGGTTTTATAGCTAATTTTCGGGTTTTTATAGCTAATTTTTCTGTTTTTGTGGCTAATTTCTGGGTTTTTATGGCTAATTTTTGGGTTTTTGTGGCTGATTTTTGGGTTTCTGTGGCTAATTGCTGAGTTTTAATTTCTAATTTTTGAGCTTCTTCAGCTGATTTCTGAGTTTTTCTAGCTAATGTTTAAGTTTTCTGGCGGATTTTTGTGATTCTATGGCTAATTTCTGAGTTTTTCTAGCTAATTTTTGGGTTCTATGGCTGATATTTGGGTTTTTATGGCTAATTTCTGAGTTTTTCTAGCTAATTTTTAGAGTTTTCCTATAAAAACTATAAAAACTCAAAGAATAGCTATAAAACCCAAAAATTAGGTGGAAAAACTCGAGAATTAGCCACAAAACTCATAAATTAGCTAGAAAAACTCAAAATTTAGCCATAAAATCCAAAAATTAGCTAAAAAACCCAAAAATTAGGTATAAAAACACAAAAATTTTTTCTATTTTTCTATTTTCTATTTTCTATTTTTTCCATAGCTAATTTTTGAGTTTTTCTAGCTGATTGTTGGGTTTTTGTGGCTAATTTCTGAGTTTTCTAGTTGATTTCCAAGTTTTTCTAGCTAATTTTTGGCTTTTATAGCTAATTTTTGGGTTTTTCCCACAATTTTTAGGTTTTGTGGCTAATTTCTGAGTTTTTCTGGCTAATTTTTAGGTTTTTATGGCTAATTTCTGGGGTTTTTGAGCTAATTTATGGGTTTTTAAAGATAATTTTTAGGTTTTCCTAACAATTTATGGGTTTCATAGCTAATCTTTGGAATTTTATAGCTAATTTTTGGGTTTTCATGGCTAATTTTCGAGTTTTTCTAGCTAATTTTTGGGTTTTTATGGCTAATTTTTGGGTTTTATGTCTAATTTTTGGGTTTTTATGGCTAATTCTTGGGTTTTTGTGGCTAATTTTCGAGTTTTTATGGCTAATATTTGAGTTTTTATGGCTTATTATTGGGTTTTTGTGGCCAATTTTTGAGTTTTTATTCCTAATTTTTGAGCTTTTCTAGCTGATTTCTAAGTTTTTCTAGCTAATTTTTGAGTTTCTTCAGCTGATTTGTGGGTTTTATAGCTAGATTTTGGGTTTTTATGGCTTATTATTGGGTTTTTTTGGGCAATTTTTGAGTTTTTATTCCTAATTTTTGAGCTTTTCTAGCTGATTTCTAAGTTTTTCTAGCTAATTTTTGAGTTTCTTCAGCTAATTTATGGGTTTTATCGCTAATTTTTGGGTTTTTGTGGCTGATTTTCCGGTTTCTGTGGCTGATTTTTGAGTTTTTATTGCTAGTTTTTTGAGTTTTTCTAGCCAATTTTTGGGTTTTTAGCTAATTTTTGGGTTTTCCAGCTAGTTTTTGGGTTTTATGGCTAATTGTTGAGTTTTTTCAACTAATTTTTGGGTTTTATAGCTGATTTTCGAGTTTTTTTAGCTAATTTTTGGGTTTTATAGCTAATTTTAAGAGTTTTTCTAGCTATAACAACTATAAAAACCAAAAAAATAGCTATAAAACCAAAAAATTAGCTAGAAAAACCCAAAAAATAAGCCATGAAAACCCAAAAATTAGCTAGAAAACTTAAACATTAGCTAGAACAACCCAAAAATTAGCTATAAAAATTAAAAACATAGCTATAAAACCCAAAAATTTATGGGTTCCATAGCTAATCGTTGGAATTTTATAGCTAATTATTGGGTTTTCATGACTAATTTTCGAGTTTCTCTAGCTTACTTCTGAGTTTTTCCAGTTGTTTGAGTTTCCCAGCTAATTCTTGGGTTTTTATGGCTAATTTTTGGGTTTTATAGCTATTTTTTGAGTTTTTATAGCTAAGTTTTGGGTTTAATGGCTGATTTTTAAGTTTTTATGGCTAATTTTTGAGTTTTTTTCAGCTAATTTTCATGATTTATAGCTGATTTTTGAGTCTTCATAGCTGATTTTTGAGTTTTTCTATCAATTTTTGGGTTTTGTGGCTACTTTTTGAGTTATTCTATCTAATTTTTGGGTTTTTTTAGCGAATTTCTAAGATTTTCCAACTAATTTTTGGGTTTCTCCAGCTAATTTTCGGGTTTTATGGCTAATTTTTGGGTTTTTTTGGCTAATTTTTGAGTTTTTCTAGCTAGATTTTGGGTTGTATAGCTAGTTTTTGGGTTTTAATAGCTAATTTTTGAGTTTTTCTAACAATTTTTTATGTTTTTATGGCTAATTTCGGAGTTTTTCTAGATAAATTTCGAGTTTTTCTAGTAATTTTTGGGTTTTTATAGCTAATTGTTGGGTTTTTCTAGCAATTTTTGGGTTAATGTGGCTAATTTCCAAGTTTTTCCAGCTGATTCTTGAGTTTTTCCAGCTATTGTTTGGGTTTTATGGCTAAATTCCGAGTTTTTCTAGCCAATTTATGGGCTTTGTGGCTAATTTTTGAGTTTTTATAGCTAGTTTCTGAGTTTCTCAAGCCAATTTTCGGATTTTATGGCTAATTTTTGGGTTTTTATGGCTAATTTTTGAGGTTTTCTGGCTAATTTCTGGGTTTTTATAGCTAATTTTTGGGTTTTATAGCTATTTTTTAAGTTTTTATAGCTAAATTCTGGGTTTTCCTAACGATTTTTGGGTTTTCTGACTAATTTCTGTGTTTTCCCAGCTGATTGTTGGGTTTTTGTGGCTAATTTTTGTGTTTTATGGCTGATTTTTGGGTTTTTATGGCTAATTTTTGGGTTTTCTAGCAATTTTTGGGTTTTTATGGCTAATTTTTGGGATTTTGTGGCTAATTCTTGAGTTTTTATGGCTAGTTTTCGAGTTTTTCTAGCTGATTTGTGGGTTTTATGGCTAACTTTTGGGTTTTTGTGGCTGATTTTTTGGTTTCTGTGGCTAATTTTTGAGTTTTGATGGCTAGTTTTTTGAGTTTTTCCAGCTAATTTTTGGGTTTTTCAGCTAATTTTTGGGTTTTTCCAGCTAGTTTTTGGGTTTTATGGCTAATTGTTGAGTTTTTTCAACTAATTTTTGGGTTTTATAGCTGATTTTCGAGTTTTTTTAGCTAATTTTTGGGTTTTATAGCTAATTTTAAGAGTTTTCCTAGCTATAACAACTATAAAAACCAAAAAAATAGCTATAAAACCAAAAAATTAGCTGGAAAAACCCAAAAAATAAGCCATGAAAACCCAAAAATTAGCTAGAAAACTTGAACATTAGCTAGAACAACCCAAAAATTAGCTATAAAAATTAAAAACATAGCTATAAAACCCAAAAGTTCATGGGTTCCATAGCTAATCGTTGGAATTTTATAGCTAATTATTGGGTTTTCATGACTAATTTTCGAGTTTTTCTAGCTAACGTCTGAGTTATTCCAGCTAATGTTGTCTGGCTAATTTTTGGGTTTTTCCCACAATTTTTGGATTTTGTGGCTAATTTCTGAGTTTTTCTGGCTAATTTTTGGGCTCTTATATCTAATTTCTGGGTTTTTTAAGCTAATTCTTTATTTTTCTAGCAATTTTTGAGTTTTTATAGCTAATTGTTGGGTTTTTCTAGCAATTTTTAGGTTTATGTGGCTACTTTCCAAGTTTTTCTAGCTGATTCTCGAGTTTTTTTAGCTGATGTTTGGGTTTTATGGCTGAATTTCGAGTTTTTCTAGCCAATTTATGGGTTTTGTGGCTATTTTTTGAGTTTTTCTGGCTAGTTTCCGAGTTTTTCTAGCTAATTTTTGAGTTTCTCTTGCTAATTTTCGGGTTTTATGGCTAATTTTTGGGTTTTTATGTCTAATTTTTGAGGTTTTCTGGCTAGTTTTTGGGTTTATATAGCTAATTTTTGGGTTTTATAGCTATTTTTTGAGGTTCTATAGCTAAATTCTAGGTTTTTCTAACAATTTTTGTGTTTTGTGAGTAATTTCTGTGTACTTCCAGCTGATTGTTGGGTTTTTGTGGCTAATTTCTGAGTTTTTATAGCCAATTTTTGAGTTTTTCCAGCTAATTTTTCGGTTTTTCTAGCTAATTTTTGGGTTTTATAGCTATTTTTTGAGTTCTTCTATCTAATTTTTGGGTTTTCTAGCTAATTTTTGAGATTTTCTGGTTAATTTTTGGGTTTTCCCAGCTAATTTTAGGATTTTATAGCTAATTTTCGGGTTTTTATGGCTAATTTCCGAGTTTTTATGGCTAATTTTCGAGTTCTTCTGGCTAGTTTTTGAGTTTTATTGCTAATTTTTGGGTTTTTATGGCTAATTTTTGGGTTTTGTGGCAAATTTTCGAGTTTTTCTAGCTAATTGTTGGGTTTTTTTGGCTAATTTCTGAGTTTTTATGGCTATTTTTTGAGGTTCTGGCTGATTTCTGGGTTTTATGGCTAATTTTAGGGTTTTCATGGCTAATTTTTGGGTTTTTTCGACTAATTTTCAAGTTTTTATGGCTAATTTTTGAGTTTTCATGGCTAATTTTCGAGTGCTGGATAATTTTTGGGTTTCATGGCTAATTTTTGGGTTTTTGTGGCTGATTTTTGAGTTTTTGTGGCTGATTTTTGAGTTTTTCCAGCTAATTTGAGGGTTTTATAGCTAATTTTCGGGTTTTTATAGCTAATTTTTCTGTTTCTGTGGCTAATTTCTGGGTTTTTATGGCTAATTTTTGGATTTTTGTGGCTGATTTTTGGGTTTTTGTGGCTAATTATTGAGTTTTTATGGCTAGTTTTTGAGTTTTTCTATCTAATTTTTGGGTTTTATAGATAATGTTTGGGTTTTTCCCACAATTTTTGGGTTTTGTGGCTAATTCCTGAGTTTTTCTGGTTAATTTTTGGGATTTTATGGCTAATTTCTGGGTTTTTTAAGCTAATTTTTTATTTTTCTAGCAATTTTTGGGTTTTTATAGCTAATTTGAGGGTTTTATAGCTAATTTTTGAGTTTTTATGGCTAATTTCTGAGTTTTTATAGCTAATTTTCGAGTTCTTCTGGCTAGTTTTTGGGTTTTATGGCTAATTTTTGGCTTTTCATGGCTAATTTCCGGGTTTTGTGGCTGATTTCTGAGTTTTTCCAGGTGATTGTTGGGTTATTTTGGCCAATTTCTGAGTTTTTATGGCTAATTTTTGAGGTTCTGGCTAATTTTTGGGTTTTTATGGTTAATTTTCGAGTTTTTCCAGCTCATTTTTGGATTTTTCTAACAATTTTTGGGTTTTGTAACTAATTTCTGAGTTTTTCTAGCTAATTTTCGAGTTCTTCTGGCTAATTTTTGGGTTTTATGGCTAACTTTTAAGTTTTTATGGCTAATTTTAAAGTTTTTTTAGCTAATTTTTATGTTCTATAGCTATTTTTTGAGTTTTTATAGCTAATTTTTGAGTTTTTCTATCAACTTTCGAGTTTTGTGGCTAATTTTTAGTTTTTCTAGCGAGTTTTTGGGTTCTTTAGCTAATTTCTGAGTATTTCTCGCTAAATTTTGGGTTTCTCCAGCTAATTTTTGGGTTTTATGGCTAACTTTTGTTTGTTATGGCTAATGTTTGAGTTTTTCTAGCTTGAATTTGTGTTGTATAGCTAGTTTTTGGGTTTTTATAGCTAAGTTTTGAATTTTTCTAACAGTTTTTGGGTTTTTGTGGCTAATTTTTATGAGAATTAGCTAGAAAACTCAAACATTAGCTAGAAAAACTCAAAAATTAGCTATCAAAGCCCAAAAAATAGCTAATATTTGGGTTTTTATGGCTAATTTTTGGGTTTTGTGGCAAATTTTCGAGTTTTTCTAGCTAATTGTTGGGTTTTTTTGGCTAATTTCTGAGTTTTTATGGCTATTTTTTGAGGTTCTGGCTGATTTCTGGGTTTTATGGCTAATTTTAGGGTTTTCATGGCTAATTTTTGGGTTTTTTCGACTAATTTTCAAGTTTTTATGGCTAATTTTTGAGTTTTCATGGCTAATTTTCGAGTGCTGGATAATTTTTGGGTTTCATGGCTAATTTTTGGGTTTTTGTGGCTGATTTTTGAGTTTTTGTGGCTGATTTTTGAGTTTTTCCAGCTAATTTGAGGGTTTTATAGCTAATTTTCGGGTTTTTATAGCTAATTTTTCTGTTTCTGTGGCTAATTTCTGGGTTTTTATGGCTAATTTTTGGATTTTTGTGGCTGATTTTTGGGTTTTTGTGGCTAATTATTGAGTTTTTATGGCTAGTTTTTGAGTTTTTCTATCTAATTTTTGGGTTTTATAGATAATGTTTGGGTTTTTCCCACAATTTTTGGGTTTTGTGGCTAATTCCTGAGTTTTTCTGGTTAATTTTTGGGATTTTATGGCTAATTTCTGGGTTTTTTAAGCTAATTTTTTATTTTTCTAGCAATTTTTGGGTTTTTATAGCTAATTTGAGGGTTTTATAGCTAATTTTTGAGTTTTTATGGCTAATTTCTGAGTTTTTATAGCTAATTTTCGAGTTCTTCTGGCTAGTTTTTGGGTTTTATGGCTAATTTTTGGCTTTTCATGGCTAATTTCCGGGTTTTGTGGCTGATTTCTGAGTTTTTCCAGGTGATTGTTGGGTTATTTTGGCCAATTTCTGAGTTTTTATGGCTAACTTCCGAGGTTCTGGCTAATTTTTGGATTTTTGAGCTAGGTTCTGAGTTTTTATGGCTAATTTTCGAAGTTCTGGCTAATTTTTGGTGTTTTATGAATAATTTTTGGGTTTTTGTGGCTAATTTTTGATTTTTAATGGCTAATTTTTGAATTTTTTTAGCTAATTTCTGGGTTTTTCTAGCTAATTTTTGGGTTTTATAGCTATTTTTTAAGTTTTTCTATCTAATTTTTGGGTTTTCTAGCTAATTTTTGAGTTTTTCTGGTTAATTTGTGGGTTTTCCCAGCTAATTTTAGGATTTTATAGCTAATTTTTGTGTTTTTATGGCTAATTTCTGAGTTTTTATGGCTAATTTTCGAGTTTTTATGGCTAATTTTCGAGTTCTTCTGGCTAGTTTTTAGGTTTTATGGCTAATTTTTGGGTTTTGTGGCTAACTTTTGAGTTTTTCTAGCTAATTGTTGGGTTTTTTGGCTAATTTCTGAGTTTTCATGGCTATTTTTTGAGGTTCTGGCTGATTTCTGGGTTTTATGGCTAATTTTAGGGTTTTGATGGCTAAGTTCTGGGTTTTCATGGCTAATTTTTGGATTTTTTCGACTAATTTTCGAGTTTTTATGGCTAATTTTTGAGTTTTCCTGGCTAATTTTCGAGTGCTGGATAATTTTTGGGTTTCATGGCTAATGTTTGGGTTTTTGTGGCTGATTTTTGAGTTTTTGTGGCTGGTTTTTGAGTTTTTATGGCTAATTTTTGGGGTTTTGTGGCTAATTCTTGAGCTTTTATGGCTAATTTTTGAGTTTTTCCAGCGAATTTGAGAATTTTATAGCTAATTTTCGGGTTTTTATGGCTAATTTTTCTGTTTTTGTGGCTAATTTCTGGGTTTTTATGGCTAATTTCTGGGCTTTTTAAGCTAATTTTCTATTTTTCTAGCAATTTTTGAGTTTTTATAGCCAATTGTTGGGTTTTTCTAGCAATTTTTGGGTTAATGTGGCTAATTCCCAAGTTTTTCTAGCTGATTCTTGAGTTTTTTAGCTAATGTTTGGGTTTTATGGCTAAATTTCGAGTTTTTCTAGCCAATTTATGGGTTTTGTGGCTAATTTTTGAGTTTTTATAGCTAGTTTCTGAGTTTTTCTAGCTAATTTTTGAGTTTTTCTGGATAATTTTTGGGTTTTTATGGCTATTTTTCGAGGTTTTCTGGCTAATTTTTGGTTTTTTATAGTCAATTTTTGGGTTTCATAGCTATTTTTTGAGTTTTTAAAGCTAAATTGTGGGTTTTTCTAACAATTTTTGGCTTCTGTGACTAATTTCTGTGTTTTTCCAGCTGATTGTTGGGTTTTTGTGGCTAATTTTTGAGTTTTTATGGCTAATTGTTGAGTTTTTATGGCTAATTTTTGGGTTTTCTAGCAATTTTTGGGTTTTTCTAGCTGATATGTGGGTTTTATAGCTAATTTTTGGGTTTTTATGGCTAATTTTTGGGATTTTGTGGCTAATTTTTGAGTTTTTATAGCTAATTTTTGAGTTTTTCCAGCTAATTTGAGGGTTTTATAGCTAATTTTTGAGTTTTTATGGCTAATTTCTGAGTTTTTATGGCTAACTTTTGGCTTTTCATGGCTAATTTCCGGATTTTGTGGCTAATTTCTGAGTTTTTCCAGCTGATTGTTGGGTTTTTTTGGCCAATTTCTGAGTTTTTATGGCTAAATTTCGAGTTTTTCTAGCTAATTGTTGGGTTTTTCTAGCAATTTTTGGGTTTTATGGCTAATTTTTAAGTTTTAATGGCTAATTTTAAAGTTTTTTTAGCTAATTTTTATGTTCTATAGCTATTTTTTGAGTTTTTATAGCTAATTTTTGAGTTTTTCTATCAACTTTCGAGTTTTGTGGCTAATTTTTAGTTTTTCTAGCGAGTTTTTGGGTTCTTTAGCTAATTTCTGAGTATTTCTCGCTAAATTTTGGGTTTCTCCAGCTAATTTTTGGGTTTTATGGCTAACTTTTGTTTGTTATGGCTAATTTTTGAGTTTTTCTAGCTTGATTTTGTGTTGTATAGCTAGTTTTTGGGTTTTTATAGCTAAGTTTTGAATTTTTCTAACAATTTTTGGGTTTTTGTGGCTAATTTTTATGAGAATTAGCTAGAAAACTCAAACATTAGCTAGAAAAACTCAAAAATTAGCTATAAAAGCCCAAAAAATAGCTAATATTTGGGTTTTTATAGCTAATTTTTGGGTTTTTGTGACCAATTTTTGGGTTTTCATGGCTAATTTTTGGGTTTTCGTGGCTGATTTTTGGGTTTCTGTGGCTAATTTTTGAGTTTTTATGGCTAGTTTTCGTGTTTTTCTATCTAATTCTTGGGTTTTTCAGCTAATTTTTGGGTTTTTCTAGCTAGTTTTTGGGTTTTATTGCTAATTTTTGAGTTTTTCCAATTAGTTTTTGGGTTTTATGGCTGATTTTCGAGTTTTTCTAGCTAATTTTTTGGGTTTTATGGCTAATTTTTGGGTTTTTCCCACAATTTTTGTGTTTTGTGGCTAATTTCTGAGTTTTTCTGGCTAATTCTTGGGTTTTTATTGCTAATTTCTGGGTTTTTTAAGCTAATTTTTTGGTTTCTCCAGCAATTTTTGGGTTTATGTGGCTAATTTCCAAGTTTTTCTAGCTGATTCTTGAGTTTTTCTAGCTAATGTTATGGCTAAATTTTGAGTTTTTCTAGCCAATTCATAGGTTTTGTGGCTAATTTTTTAGTTCTTCTAGCTAGTTTCTGAGTTTTTCTAGCTAATTGTTGATTTTCCCTAGCTAATTTTCGGGTTTTATGGCTAATTTTTGGGTTTTTATGGCTAATTTTTGAGGTTTTCTAGCTAATTTTTGGGTTTTGTGACTAATTTCTGTGTTTTTCCAGCTGAATGTTGGGTTTTTGTGGCTAATGTCTGAGTTTTTCTAGCTATTTTCCTAGTTTTTCTGGCTAATTCTTGAGTTTTATGGCTAATTTTTTGGTTTTTATGGCTAATTTGTGGATTTCTAAGGCTGATTTTTGAGTTTTTGTGGCTAATTTTTGAGTGTTTATGGCTAATTGGCGAGTTTTTCTAGCTAATTTGTGGGTTTTATAGCTAATTTTTGGGTTTTTATGGCTAATTTTTGAGTTTTTGTGGCTAATTTTTGGTTTTCTGTGGCTTATCTTTGAGTTTTTATGGCTAATTTTTGAGTTTTTGCAGCTGATTTCTGAGTTTTTCTAGCCAATTTTGGAGTTTCTCTACCTAATTTTTGGGTTTTATGGCTAATTTTTGGGTTTTTATGGCTGATTTTTGTGTTTCTGTGGCTAATTTTTGAGTTTTTATGGTTAGTTCTTGAGTTATCCTAGCTAATTTTTGGGTTTTATGACTAATTGTTGAGTTTTTCTAGCTAATTTTCAAGTTTTATAGCTAATTATTGGGTTCTTAAAGCTAATTTTTGGGCTTTTCTAACAATTTATTGGTTTTTGTGGCTAATTTCTGAGTTTTTCCAGCTAATTTTTGGGTTTTATGGCTGATATTTGGGTTTTTATGGATAATTTCTGAGTTTTCTAGCTGATTTTTAGAGTTTTTCTAGCTATAAACACTATAAAAACTCAAAGAATAGCTATAAAACCCGAAAATTAGCTGAAGAAACTCAAAAATTAGCCACAAAACTCATGAATTAGCTAGAAAAACTCAATATTTAGCCATAAAATCCAAAAATTAGCTAAAAAGACCAAAAAATTAGGTATAAAAGCACAAAAATTGCTAGAAAACCTAAAAATTAGGTAGAAATACTCAAAAATTAGCCATTAAAACCCAAATATTAGCAAGAAAAACTCAAAAATTAGCTAGAAAACTCAAAAATTAGATAGAAAAACCCAAAAAATAAGCCGTGAAAACCCAAAATTTAGCTCGAAAACTTGAACATTAGCTAGAAAAACTCAAAAATTAGCCATAAAAACCCAAAAATTGGTGGAAAAACCCAAAAATTATCTATAAAATCCCAGAAAATAGCTATAAAACTCAAAAATTTTTGGGTTTCATTGCTAATCTTTGGAATTTTTAAGCTAATTTTTGGGTTTTCATTACTAATTTTTGAGTTTTTCCAGCTAATGTTTGAGTTTTTCTGGCTAATGTTTTAGTTTTCTAGCTGTTTTTTGGGTTTTATAGCTAATTTTTGGGTATTTATGGCTAATTTTTGGGTTTTTGTGGCCAATTTTTGAGTTTTTATTTCTAATTTTTGAGCTTTTTCAGATGATTTCTGAGTTTTTCTAGCTAATTTTTGAGTTTCTTTAGCTAATTCATGGGTTTTATGGCTAATTTTTGGGTTTTTATTGCTAATTGTTGAGTTTTTTCAACTAATTTTTGGGTTTTATAGCTAATTTTTGGGTATTTATGGCTAATTTTTGGGTTTTTGTGGCCAATTTTTGAGTTTTTATTTCTAATTTTTGAGCTTTTTCAGATGATTTCTGAGTTTTTCTAGCTAATTTTTGAGTTTCTTTAGCTAATTCATGGGTTTTATGGCTAATTTTTGGGTTTTTATTGCTAATTGATGAGTTTTTTCAACTAATTTTTGGGTTTTATAGCTAATTTTCGAGTTTTTTTAGCTAATTTTTGGGTTTTATAGCTAATTTTGGGTTTTTAAAGATAATTTTTAGGTTTTTCTAACAATTTATTGGTTCTTGTGGCTAATTTCTGAGTTTTTCTAGCTAATTTTTAGAGTTTTCCTAGTTATAAAAACTATAAAAACCAAAAAAATAGCTATAAAACCCAAAAATTAGCTAGAAAACTTAAACATTAGCTAGAAGAACTCAAAAATTAGCCATAAAAACCCAGAAATTGCTAGAAAAACCCAAAAATTAGCTATAAAAACTCAAAAAAAACTATAAAACCCAAAAATTTATGGGTTTCATAGCTAATCTTTGGAATTTTCTAGCTAATTTTTGGGTTTTCATGGCTAATTTTCGAGTATTTCTAGCTAATTTCTGAGTTTTTATAGCTATATTTTGAGTTTTTCTATCAATTTTTGGGTTTTGTGGCTAATTTTTGAGTTTTTCCAGCTAAATTTTGGGTTTTTATGGCTTATTTTTTAGATTTATCTATCTGATTTTTGAGTTTTTCTAGCTAATTTTTGGGTTTTTATGGCTAATTTCTGGGTTTTTTAAGCGAATTTTTTGGTTTTCTAGTAATTTTTGGGTTTTTATAGCTAATTGTTGGGTTTTTCTAGCAATTTTTGGGTTTATGTAGCTAATTTCCAAGTTTTTCTAGCTGTTTCTTGAGTGTTTCTAGCTAATGTTTGGGTTTTTGTGGCTAATTTTTGTGTTTTATGGCTGACTTTTGGATTTTTATGGTAATTTTTGAGTTGTATAGCAATTTTTGGGTTTTTGTGGCTAATTTTTGAGTTTCTATGGCCAATTTTCGAGTTTTTCTATCTAATTTTTGGGTTTTCTAGCTAATTTTCGAGTTTTTCTGGCTAATTTCTGGGTTTTTCTAATTTTTGAGTTTTTATGGTTTATTTTTGGGTTTTTGTGGCCAATTTTTGGGTTTCTGTGGCTAATTTTTGAGTTTTTATGGCTATTTTTCGAGTTTTTCTAGCTAATTTTTGGGTTTTTCAGCTAATTTTTGGGTTTTTCTATCTAGTTTTTGGGTTTTCTAGCTAATTTTCGAGTTTTTCTGGCTAATTTCTGGGTTTTTCTAATTTTTGAGTTTTTATGGTTTATTTTTGGGTTTTTGTGGCCAATTTTTGGGTTTCTGTGGCTAATTTTTGAGTTTCTATGGCCAATTTTCGAGTTTTTCTATCTAATTTTTGGGTTTTCTAGCTAATTTTCGAGTTTTTCTGGCTAATTTCTGGGTTTTTCTAATTTTTGAGTTTTTATGGTTTATTTTTGGGTTTTCCTGGCTGATTTTTGGGTTTCTGTGGCTAATTTTTGAGTTTTTATGGCTATTTTTCGAGTTTTTCTAGCTAATTTTTGGGTTTTTCAGCTAATTTTTGGGTTTTTCTATCTAGTTTTTGGGTTTTATGGCTAATTTTTGAGTTTTTTCAATTAATTTTTGGGTTTTATAGCTGATTTTCGAGTTTTTCTAGCTAATTTTTTGGGTTTTATGGCTAATTTTTGGGTTTTTCTCACAATTTTTGGGTTTTGTGGCTAATTTCTGAGTTTTTCTGGCTAATTTTTGGGTTTTTATTGTTAATTTCTGGGTTTTTTAAGCTAATTTTTTGGTTTTCTAGCAATTTTTGGGTTTTTATAGCTAATTGTTGGGTTTCTCCAGCAATTTTTGGGTTTATGTGGCTAATTCTCAAGTTTTTCTAGCTGATTCTTGAGTTTTTCTAGCTAATGTTATGGCTAAATTTTGAGTTTTTCTAGCCAATTCATAGGTTTTGTGGCTAATTTTTGAGTTCTTCTAACTAGTTTCTGAGTTTTTCTAGCTAATTTTTGATTTTCCCTAGCTAATTTTCGGGTTTTATGGCTAATTTTTGGGTTTTTATGGCTAATTTCTGAGGTTTTCTAGCTAATTTTTGGGTTTTTATAGCTAATTTTTGAGTTTTATAGCTATTTTGTGAGTTTTTAAAGCTAAATTCTGGGTTTTTCTAACAATTTTTGGGTTTTGTGGCTAATTTGTGAGTTTTTCTAGCCAATTGTTGGGTTTTTGTGGCTAATTTCTTGATTTTTCTAGCTAATTTTCTAGTTTTCTGGCTAATTCTTGGGTTTTATGGCTAATTTGTGGATTTTTAAGGCTAATTTTTGAGTTTTTGTGGCTAATTTTCGAGTTTTTATGGCTAATTTGTGAGATTTTCTAGCTGATTTCTGAGTTTTTCTAACTAATTTTGGAGTTTCTCTAGCTAACTTTTGGGTTTTATTGCTAATTTTTGGGTTTTTATGACTAATTTCTGGGTTTCTGTGGCTAATTTTTGAGTTTTTATGGCTAGTTTTTGAGTTATTCTAGCTAATTTTTGAGTTTTATGGCTAATTGTTGAGTTTTTCTAGCTAATTTTTGCGTTGTATAGCTAATTTTCGGGTTTTTATAGCCAATTTTTGGGTTTTTATGGCTAAAAATGGGTTTTTGTGGCTAATTTTTGAATTTCTCTAGCTAATTTTGGGGTATTATGGCTAATTTTTGGGTTTTCATCGCTAATTTTTGAGTTTTTCAAGTTAAATTTTGGGTTGTATAGCTAATTTTTTGGTTTTCATAAATAACTTTTGGGTTTTTCTAACAATTTTTGGGTTTTTGTGTTTAATGTCTGGGTTTTTTTAGCTGATTTTCGAGTTTTTCTGGCTAATTTTTGGGTTTTATGACCAATTGTTCGTTTTTATGGCTAATATTTGGGTTTTTATGGCTAATTTTTGAAGTTTTGTGGCTAATTTTCGAATTTTTATATCTAATTTCTGAGTTTTTCTAGCTGATTTGTGGGTTTTTTAGCTAATTTTTTTGTTTTATGACTAATTTTTGGGTTTTTATGGCTAATTTTTGGGTTTTGTGGCTAATTTCTGAGTTTTTCTAGCTAATTGTTGGGTTTTTGTGGCTAATTTCTTAGTTTTTATGGCTAATTTTCAAGGTTGTGGCTAATTTTTGGGTTTTTGTAGCTAATTTTTGGGTTTTTATGGCTAATTTTTGGGTTTTTGTGGCTAATTTTTGAGTTTTTCCAGCTAATTTCTGGGTTTTTCTAGCTAATTTATGGGTTTTATAGCTATTTTTTGAGTTTTTGTAGCTTATTTTTGAATTTTTCTAACAACTTTTGGGTTTTGTGACTAATTTCTGAGTTTTTCTAGTTAATTTTCGAGTTCTTCTGGCTAATTTTTGGGTTTTATGGCTAATTTTTGTGTTAATTTTTATGGCTAATTTTCAAGTTTTTATGGCTAATTTTTGAGTTTTTTAGCTAACTTTTATGTTTTATAGCTATTTTATGAGTTTTTGTAGCTAATTTTTGAGATTTTCTATCAATTTTTGAGTTTTGTTGCTAATTTTTGAGTTTTTCTAGCTGGTTTTTGAGTTTTTTAGCTAATTTCTGAGCTTTTCTCGATAATTTTTTTGTGGCTAATTTAGCTAGAAAACTTAAATATTAGCTAGAAAAACTCAAAAATTAGCTATAAAAACCCAAAAAATATCTATAGAACCCAAAAATTTATGGGTTTCATAGCTATCCTTTGGAATTTTATAGCCAATTTTTGGGTTTTCATGGCTAATTTTTGAGTTTTTCTAGCTAATTTTTGAGTTTTTCTAGCTAATGTTTGAGTTTTCCAGCTACTTTTTGGGTTTTTTTGGCTAATTTTTGGGTTTTTATGGCTGATTTTTGGGTTTTATAGGTATTTTACGAGTTTCTATAGCTGATGTTTGAGTTTTTCTAGCTGATTTTCAAGTTTTTCTAGCTAATTCTTGAGTTTTTCCAGCTAATTGTTGGGTTTTATGGCTAAATTTTGAGTTTTTCTAGCTAATTTTCGAGTTAGATGCAAATTCACTCAAATATATAAGGAATGATTAGTTTGGACGTAAAATGTCGGATATAGATTTCGGAAATGTTCAATCAAAACAGAATGACCATCGACCTCAATGGGCTTCAATGGATGTGAATCGACGATATATTGCCATGTTAGATGCAAATTCACTCAAATATATAATGTGCTTGGACTTAAAATGGCGGAAATAGATTTCGGAAATGTTCAATCAAAACAGAGTGACCATCGACCTCAATGCACTTCAATGGATGTAAATCGACGATATCTTGCCATGTTAGATGCAAATTCACTCAAATATATAATGTGCTTGGACTTAAAATGGCGGGAATAGATTTCGAAAATGTTCAATCAAAACATAGTGACCATCGACCTTGATGGACTTCATTGGATGTAAATCGACGATATCTTATCATGTTAGATGCAAATTCACTCAAATATATAAGGAGTGATGAGTTTGGACGTAAAATGTCGGAAATAGATTTCGGAAATGTTCAATCAAAACAGAGTGACCATCGACCTCAATGGGCTTCATTGGATGTAAATCGACGATATCTTGCCATGTTAGATGCAAATTCACTCAAATATATAATGTGCTTGGACTTAAAATGGCGGAAATAGATTTCGAAAATGTTCAATCAAAACAGAGTGACCATCGACCTCAATGGGCTTCATTGGATGTAAATCGACGATATCTTGCCATGTTAGATGCAAATTCACTCAAATATATAATGTGCTTGGACTTAAAATGGCGGGAATAGATTTCGAAAATGTTCAATCAAAACATAGTGACCATCGACCTCGATGGACTTCATTGGATGTAAATCGACGATATCTTATCATGTTAGATGCAAATTCACTCAAATATATAAGGAGTGATGAGTTTGGACGTAAAATGTCGGAAATAGATTTCGGAAATGTTCAATCAAAACAGAGTGACCATCGACCTCAATGGGCTTCATTGGATGTAAATCGACGATATCTTGCCATGTTAGATGCAAATTCACTCAAATATATAATGTGCTTGGACTTAAAATGGCGGAAATAGATTTCGAAAATGTTCAATCAAAACAGAGTGACCATCGACCTCAATGGGCTTCATTGGATGTAAATCGACGATATCTTGCCATGTTAGATGCAAATTCACTCAAATATATAATGTGCTTGGACTTAAAATGGCGGGAATAGATTTCGAAAATGTTCAATCATAACATAGTGACCATCGACCTCGATGGACTTCATTGGATGTAAATCGACGATATCTTATCATGTTAGATGCAAATTCACTCAAATATATGATGTATTTGGACTTAAAATGGCGGGAATAGATTTCGAAAATGTTCAATCAAAACATAGTGACCATCGACCTCAATGGACTTCATTGGATGTAAAGCGACGATATCTTACCATGTAAGATGCAAATTCACTCAAATATATGATGTTTTTGGACTTAAAATGGCGGAAATAGATTTCGAAAATATTCAATCAAAACACAGTTACCATCGACCTCAATGGGCTCCATTGGATGTGAATCGACGATATCTTATCATGTTAGATGCAAATTCACTCAAATATATGATGTATTTGGACTTAAAATGGCGGGAATAGATTTCGAAAATGTTCAATCAAAACATAGTGACCATCGACCTCGATGGACTTCATTGGATGTAAATCGACGATATCTTACCATGTAAGATGCAAATTCACTCAAATATATGATGTGTTTGGTCTTAAAATGACGGAAATAGATTTCGGAAATGTTCAATCAAAACATAGTGATCATCGACTTCAATGGGCTTCATTGGATATAAATTGACGATATCTTACCATGTTAGATGCAAATTAACTCAAATATATGATGTGTTTGAACTTAAAATGGCGGGAATAGATTTCGAAAATGTTCAATCAAAACATAGTGACCATCGACCTCAATGGACTTCATTGGATGTAAAGCGACGATATCTTACCATGTAAGATGCAAATTCACTCAAATATATGATGTTTTTGGACTTAAAATGGCGGAAATAGATTTCGAAAATATTCAATCAAAACACAGTTACCATCGACCTCAATGGGCTCCATTGGATGTAAATCGACGATATCTTATCATGTTAGATGCAAATTCACTCAAATATATGATGTATTTGGACTTAAAATGGCGGGAATAGATTTCGAAAATGTTCAATCAAAACATAGTGACCATCGAACTCAATGGACTTCATTGGATGTAAATCGACGATATCTTACCATGTAAGATGCAAATTCACTCAAATATATGATGTGTTTAGACTTAAGATGGCGGAAATGGATTTCGAAAATGTTCAATCAAAACAGAGTGACCATCGACCTCAATGGGCTTCAATGGATGTAAATCGACGATATCTTACCAAGTTAGATACATATTTTCTCAAATATATAAGAAATGATATGTTTGGACTCAAAATGTCGGAAATAGATTTCGAAAATATTCAATCAAAACAGAGTGACCATCGACCTCAATGCACTTCAATGGATGTAAATCGACGATATCTTACCAAGTTAGATGCAAATTCACTCAAATATATAAGGAGTGATGAGTTTGGACGTAAAATGTCGGAAATAGATTTCGGAAATGTTCAATCAAAACAGAGTGACCATCGACCTCAATGGGCTTCAATGGATGTAAATCGACGATATCTTACAAAGTTAGATGCAAATTCACTCAAATATATAAGGAATGATTAGTTTGGACGTAAAATGTCGGAAATAGATTTCAGAAATGTTCAATCAAAACAGAGTGACCATCGACCTCAATGGGCTTCATTGGATGTAAATCGACGATATCTTGCCATGTTAGATGCAAATTCACTCAAATATATAATGTGCTTGGACTTAAAATGGCGGAAATAGATTTCGAAAATGTTCAATCAAAACAGAGTGACCATCGACCTCAATGCACTTCAATGGATGTAAATCGACGATATCTTACCAAGTTAGATGCAAATTCACTCAAATATATAAGGAGTGATGAGTTTGGACGTAAAATGTCGGAAATAGATTTCGGAAATGTTCAATCAAAACAGAGTGACCATCGACCTCAATGCACTTCAATGGATGTAAATCGACGATATCTTACCAAGTTAGATGCAAATTCACTCAAATATATAAGGAGTGATGAGTTTGGACGTAAAATGTCGGAAATAGATTTCGGAAATGTTCAATCAAAACAGAGTGACCATCGACCTCAATGGGCTTCATTGGATGTAAATCGACGATATCTTGCCATGTTAGATGCAAATTCACTCAAATATATAATGTGCTTGGACTTAAAATGGCGGAAATAGATTTCGAAAATGTTCAATCAAAACAGAGTGACCATCGACCTCGATGGGCTTCAATGGATGTAAATCGACGATATCTCACCATGTTAGATGCAAGTTCACTCAAATATATGATGTGTAAGGACTTAAAATGGCGGAAATAGATTTCGAAAATGTTCAATCAAAACAGAGTAACCATCGACCTCAATGGGCTTCAATGGATGTAAATCGACGATATCTTACCATGTTAGATTCAAATTCAATCAAATATATGATGTGTTTGGACTTAAAATGGCGGAAATATGTTTCGAAAATAATCAATCAAAACAGAGTTACCATCGACCTCAATGGTCTTCAATGGATGTAAATCGACGATATCTTACTATGTTAGATGCAAATTAACTCAAATATATGATGTGTTAGGACTTAAAATGGCGGAAATAAATTTCGAAAATGTTCAATCAAAACAGAGTGACCATGGACCTCAATGGGCTTCAATGGATGTAAATCGACGATATCTTACAAAGTTAGATGCAAATTCACTCAAATATATAAGGAGTGATGAGTTTGGACGTAAAATGTCGGAAATAGATTTCGGAAATGTTCAATCAAAACAGAGTGACCATCGACCTCAATGGGCTTCAATGGATGTAAATCGACGATATCTTACAAAGTTAGATGCAAATTCACTCAAATATATAAGGAGTGATGAGTTTGGACGTAAAATGTCGGAAATAGATTTCGGAAATGTTCAATCAAAACAGAGTGACCATCGACCTCAATGCACTTCAATGGATGTAAATCGACGATATCTTACCAAGTTAGATGCAAATTCACTCAAATATATAAGGAGTGATGAGTTTGGACGTAAAATGTCGGAAATAGATTTCGGAAATGTTCAATCAAAACAGAGTGACCATCGACCTCAATGGGCTTCATTGGATGTAAATCGACGATATCTTGCCATGTTAGATGCAAATTCACTCAAATATATAATGTGCTTGGACTTAAAATGGCGGAAATAGATTTCGAAAATGTTCAATCAAAACAGAGTGACCATCGACCTCGATGGGCTTCAATGGATGTAAATCGACGATATCTCACCATGTTAGATGCAAGTTCACTCAAATATATGATGTGTAAGGACTCAAAATGTCGGAAATAGATTTCGAAAATATTCAATCAAAACAGAGTGACCATCGACCTCAATGCACTTCAATGGATGTAAATCGACGATATCTTACCAAGTTAGATGCAAATTCACTCAAATATATAAGGAGTGATGAGTTTGGACGTAAAATGTCGGAAATAGATTTCGGAAATGTTCAATCAAAACAGAGTGACCATCGACCTCAATGGGCTTCAATGGATGTAAATCGACGATATCTTACAAAGTTAGATGCAAATTCACTCAAATATATAAGGAATGATTAGTTTGGACGTAAAATGTCGGAAATAGATTTCAGAAATGTTCAATCAAAACAGAGTGACCATCGACCTCAATGGGCTTCATTGGATGTAAATCGACGATATCTTGCCATGTTAGATGCAAATTCACTCAAATATATAATGTGCTTGGACTTAAAATGGCGGAAATAGATTTCGAAAATGTTCAATCAAAACAGAGTGACCATCGACCTCAATGCACTTCAATGGATGTAAATCGACGATATCTTACCAAGTTAGATGCAAATTCACTCAAATATATAAGGAGTGATGAGTTTGGACGTAAAATGTCGGAAATAGATTTCGGAAATGTTCAATCAAAACAGAGTGACCATCGACCTCAATGCACTTCAATGGATGTAAATCGACGATATCTTACCAAGTTAGATGCAAATTCACTCAAATATATAAGGAGTGATGAGTTTGGACGTAAAATGTCGGAAATAGATTTCGGAAATGTTCAATCAAAACAGAGTGACCATCGACCTCAATGGGCTTCATTGGATGTAAATCGACGATATCTTGCCATGTTAGATGCAAATTCACTCAAATATATAATGTGCTTGGACTTAAAATGGCGGAAATAGATTTCGAAAATGTTCAATCAAAACAGAGTGACCATCGACCTCGATGGGCTTCAATGGATGTAAATCGACGATATCTCACCATGTTAGATGCAAGTTCACTCAAATATATGATGTGTAAGGACTTAAAATGGCGGAAATAGATTTCGAAAATGTTCAATCAAAACAGAGTAACCATCGACCTCAATGGGCTTCAATGGATGTAAATCGACGATATCTTACCATGTTAGATTCAAATTCAATCAAATATATGATGTGTTTGGACTTAAAATGGCGGAAATATGTTTCGAAAATAATCAATCAAAACAGAGTTACCATCGACCTCAATGGTCTTCAATGGATGTAAATCGACGATATCTTACTATGTTAGATGCAAATTAACTCAAATATATGATGTGTTAGGACTTAAAATGGCGGAAATAAATTTCGAAAATGTTCAATCAAAACAGAGTGACCATGGACCTCAATGGGCTTCAATGGATGTAAATCGACGATATCTTACCATGTTAGATGCAAATTCACTCAAATATATGATTTGTTTGGACTTAAAATGGCGGAAATAGATTTCGGAAATGTTCAATCAAAACATAGTGATCATCGACCTCAATGGGCTTCATTGGATGTAAATCGACGATATCTTATCATGTTAGATGCAAATTCACTCAAATATATAAGGAATGATGAGTTTGGACGTAAAATGTCGGAAATAGATTTCGAAAATGTTCAATCAAAACAGAGTGACCATCGACCTCAAAGGGCTTCATTGGATGTGAATCGACGATATCTTACCATGTTAGATGCTAGTTCACTCAAATATATGATGTGTTTGGACTTAAAATGGCGGGAATAGATTTCGAAAATGTTCAATCAAAACATGGTGATCATCGACCTCAATGGGCTTCAATGGATGTAAATCGACGATATCTTTCCAAGTTAGATGCAAATTTACTCAAATATATAAGAAATGATGTGTTTGGACTAAAAATTTCGGAACTAGATTTTGAAAATGTTCAATCAAAACAGAGTGACCATCGACCTCAATTCACTTCAATGGATGTAAATCGACGATATCTTACCAAGTTAGATGCAAATTCACTCAAATATATAAGGAATGATGAGTTTGGACGTAAAATGTCGGAAATAGATTTCGGAAATGTTCAATCAAAACAGAGTGACCATCGACCTCAATGGGCTTCAATGGATGTAAATCGACGATATCTTACCAAGTTAGATGCAAATTCACTCAAATATATAATGTGCTTGGACGTAAAATGTCGGAAATAGATTTCGAAAATGTTCAATCGAAACAGAGTGACCATCGACCTCAATGGGCTTTAATGGGTGTAAGTCGACGATATCTTACCAAGTTAGAAGCAAATTCACTCAAATATATAAGGAATGATGAGTTTGGACGTAAAATGTCGGAAATAGATTTCGGAAATGTTCAATCAAAACAGAGTGACCATCGACCTCAATGCACTTCAATGGATGTAAATCGACGATATCTTACCAAGTTAGATGCAAATTCACTCAAATATATAAGGAGTGATGAGTTTGGACGTAAAATGTCGGAAATAGATTTCGAAAATGTTCAGTCAAAACATGGTGATCATCGACCTCAATGGGCTTCAATGGATGTAAATCGACGATATCTTACCAAGTTAGATACAAATTTTCTCAAATATATAAGGAGTGATGAGTTTGGACGTAAAATGTCGGAAATAGATTTCGGAAATGTTCAATCAAAACAGAGTGACCATCGACCTCAATGGGGTTCAATGGATGTAAATCGACGATATCTTACAAAGTTAGATGCAAATTCACTCAAATATATAAGGAATGATTAGTTTGGACGTAAAATGTCGGAAATAGATTTCGAAAATGTTCAATCAAAACAGAGTGACCATCGACCTCGATGGGCTTCAATGGATGTAAATCGACGATATCTCACCATGTTAGATGCAAATTCACTCAAATATATGATGTGTTAGGACTTAAAATGGCGGAAATAGATTTCGGAAATGTTCAATCAAAACAGAGTTACCATCGACCTCAATGGGCTTCATTGGATGTAAATCGACGATATCTTACTATGTTAGATGCAAATTAACTCAAATATATGATGTGTTAGGACTTAAAATGGCGGAAATAAATTTCGAAAATGTTCAATCAAAACAGAGTGACCATCGACCTCAATGCACTTCAATGGATGTAAATCGACGATATCTTACCAAGTTAGATGCAAATTTACTCAAATATATAAGAAATGATGTGTTTGGACTAAAAATGTCGGAAATAGATTTCGAAAATGTTCAATCAAAACAGAGTGACCATCGACCTCAATGGGCTTCATTGGATGTAAGTCGACGATTTCTTACCAAGTTAGAAGCAAATTCACTCAAATATATGAGGAATGATGAGTTTGGACGTAAAATGTCGGAAATAGATTTCGAAAATATTCAATCAAAACAGTGTGACCATCGACCTCAATGGGCTTCAATGGATGTAAGTCGACGATATCTTACCAAGTTAGAAGCAAATTCACTCAAATATATAAGGAATGATGAGTTTGGACGTAAAATGTCGGAAATAGATTTCGGAAATGTTCAATCAAAACAGAGTGACCATCGACATCAATGGGCTTCAATGGATGTAAATCGACGATATCTTGCCATGTTAGATGCAAATTCACTCAAATATATAAGGAATGATTAGTTTGGACGTAAAATGTCGGAAATAGATTTCGAAAATGTTCAATCAAAACAGAGTGACCATCGACATCAATGGGCTTCATTGGATGTAAATCGACGATATCTTGCCATGTTAGATGCAAATTCACTCAAATATATAATGTGCTTGGACTTAAAATGGCAGAAATAGATTTCGAAAATGTTCAATCAAAACAGAGCGACCATCGACCTTGATGGGCTTCAATGGATGTAAATCGACGATATCTCACCATGTTAGATGCAAATTCACTCAAATATATGATGTGTTAGGACTTAAAATGGCGAAAATAGATTTCGAAAATGTTCCATCAAAACAGAGTAACCATCGACCTCAATGGGCTTCAATGGATGTAAATCGACGATATCTTACCATGTTAGATGCAAATTCAATCAAATATATGATTTGTTTGGACTTAAAATGGCGGAAATATGTTTCGAAAATATTCAATCAAAACAGAGTTACCATCGACCTCAATTGGCTTCATTGGATATAAATCGACGATATCTTACTATGTTAGATGCAAATTAACTCAAATATATGATGTGCTAGGACTTAAAATGGCGGAAATAAATTTCGAAAATGTTCAATCAAAACATAGTGATCTTCGACCTCAATGGGCTTCAATGGATGTAAATCGACGATATCTCACCATGTTAGATGCAAATTCACTCAAATATATGATTTGTTTGGACTTAAAATGGCGGAAATAGATTTCGAAAATGTTCAATCAAAACATAGTGATCTTCGACCTCAATGGGCTCTAATGGATGTAAATTGACCATATCTCACCAAGTTAGATACAAATTAACTCGAATATATAAGAATTGATGTGTTTGGACTCAAAATGTCGGGAATAGATTTCCAAAATGTTCAATCAAAACAGAGTGACCATCGACCTCAATGGGCTTCAATGGATATAATGGATATAAATCGACGATATCTCAGCATGTTAGATGCAAATTCACTCAAATATATGATGTGTTAGGACTTCAAATGGCGGAAATAGATTTCGAAAATGTTTAATCAAAACAGAGTGACCATCAACCTCGATGGGCTTCATTGGATGTAAATCGACGATATCTTACCATGTTAGATGCAAATTAACTCAAATATATGATGTGTTTGAACTTAAAATGGCGGGAATAGATTTCGAAAATGTTCAATCAAAACATAGTGACCATCGACCTCAATGGGCTTAATTGGATGTAAAGCGACGATATCTTTCAAAGTTAGATGCAAATTCACTCAAATATATAAGGAATGATTAGTTTGGACGTAAAATGTCGGAAATAGATTTCGAAAATGTTCAATCAAAACACAGTTACCATCGACCTCAATGGGCTCCATTGGATGTAAATCGACGATATCTTGCCATGTTAGATGCAAATTCACTCAAATATATGATGTTTTTGGACTTAAAATGGCGGAAATAGATTTCGAAAATATTCAATCAAAACCCAGTTACCATCGACCTCAATGGGCTCCATTGGATGTAAATCGACGATATCTTATCATGTTAGATGCGAATTAACTCAAATATATGATGTATTTGGACTTAAAATGGCGGGAATAGATTTCGAAAATGTTCAATCAAAACATAGTGACCATCGACCTCAATGGACTTCATTGGATGTAAATCGACGATATCTTACCATGTTAGATGCAAATTCACTCAGATATGTGAGAAATGATGTGTTTGGCCTTGAAATGGCGGAAATAGATTTCGAAAATGTTCAATCAAAACAGAGTGACCATCGACCTCAATGGGCTTCAATGGATGTCAATCGACGATATCTCACCATGTTAGATGCAAATTCACTCAAATATAAGGAATTATGAGTTTGGACGTAAAATGTCGGAAATAGATTTCGAAAATGTTCAATCAAAACAGAGTGACCATCGACCTCAATGGGCTCCAATGGATGTAATTCGACGATATCTCACCATGTTAGATGCAAATTCACTTGAATATATGATGTGTTTGGACTTAAAATGGCGCAAATAAATTTCGAAAATGTTCAATCAAAACAGAGTGACCATCGACCTCAATGAGCTCCATTGGATGTAATTCGACGATATCTCACCATGTTAGATGCAAATTCACTTGAATATATGATGTGTTTGGACTTAAAATGGCGCAAATAAATTTCGAAAATGTTCAATCAAAACAGAGTGACCATCGACCTCAATGGGCTCCAATGGATGTAATTCGACGATATCTTACCAAGTTAGATGCAAATTCATTCAAATATATAAGGAATGATGAGTTTGGACGTAAAATGTCGGAAATAGATTTCGAGAATGTTCAATCAAAACAGAGTGACCATCGACCTCAATGGGCTTCAATGGATGTAAATCGACGATATCTTACCAAGTTAGATGCAAATTCACTCAAATATAAGGAATTATGAGTTTGGACGTAAAATGTCGAAAATAAATTTCGAGAATGTTCAATCAAAACAGAGTGACCATCGACCTCAATGATCTCCAATGGATGTAATTCGACGATATCTTACCAAGTTAGATGCAAATTCATTCAAATATATAAGGAATGATGAGTTTGGACGTAAAATGTCGGAAATAGATTTCGAGAATGTTCAATCAAAACAGAGTGACCATCGACCTCAATGGGCTTCAATGGATGTAAATCGACGATATCTTACCAAGTTAGATGCAAATTCACTCAAATATAAGGAATTATGAGTTTGGACGTAAAATGTCGGAAATAGATTTCGAAAATGTTCAATCAGAACAGAGTGTCCATCTCAACGGGCTTCATTGGATGTAAATCGACGATATCTTGCCATGTTAGATGCAAATTCACTCAAATATATAATGTGCTTGGACTTAAAATGGCGGAAATAGATTTCGAAAATGTTCAATCAAAACAGAGTGACTAACGACCTCAATGGGCTTCAATGGATGTAAATCGACGATATCTTACCCAGTTAGATGCAAATTCACTCAAATATATAAGGAATGATTAGTTTGGACGTAAAATGTCGGAAATAGATTTCGAAAATGTTCAATCAGAACAGAGTGTCCATCTCAACGGGCTTCATTGGATGTAAATCGACGATATCTTGCCATGTTAGATGCAAATTCACTCAAATATATAATGTGCTTGGACTTAAAATGGCGGAAATAGATTCCGGAAATGTTCAATCAAAACAGAGTGACTAACGACCTCAATGGGCTTCAATGGATGTAAATCGACGATATCTTACCCAGTTAGATGCAAATTCACTCAAATATATAAGGAATGATTAGTTTGGACGTAAAATGTCGGAAATAGATTTCGAAAATGTTCAATCAGAACAGAGTGTCCATCTCAACGGGCTTCATTGGATGTAAATCGACGATATCTTGCCATGTTAGATGCAAATTCACTCAAATATATAATGTGCTTGGACTTAAAATGGCGGAAATAGATTTCGAAAATGTTCAATCAAAACAGAGTGACCATCGACCTCGATGGGGTTCAATGGATGAAAATCGACGATATCTCACCATGTTAGATGCGAATTAACTCAAATATAAGGAATTATGAGTTTGGACGTAAAATGTCGAAAATAAATTTCGAGAATGTCCAATCAAAACAGAGTGACCATCGACCTCAATGGGCTTCAATGGATGTAAATCGACGATATCTTACCAAGTTAGATGCAAATTCACTCAAATATATAAGGAATGATGAGTTTGGACGTAAAATGTCGGAAATAGATTCCGGAAATGTTCAATCAAAACAGAGTGACTAACGACCTCAATGGGCTTCAATGGATGTAAATCGACGATATCTTACCAAGTTAGATGCAAATTCATACAAATATATAAGGAATGATGAGTTTGGACGTAAAATGTCGGAAATAGATTTCGAAAATGTTCAATCAAAACAGAGTGACCATCGACCTCAATAGGCCTCAATGGATGTAAATCGACGATATCTTACCATGTTAGATGCAAATTCACTCAAATATATAAGGAATGATGAGTTGGGACGTAAAATGTCGGAAAGAGATTTCGAAAATGTTCAATCAAAACAGAGTGACCATCGACCTCAATGGGATTCAATGGATGTAAATCGACGATATTTTACCAAGTTAGATGCAAATTCACTCAAATATATAAGGAATGATGAGTTGGGACGTAAAATATCGGAAAGAGATTTCGAAAATGTTCAATCAAAACAGAGTGACCATCGACCTCAATGGGCTTCAATGGATGTAAATAGACGATATGTTACCAAGTTAGATGCAAATTTACTCAAATATATAAGAAATGATGTGTTTGGACTCGAAATGTCGGAAATAGATTTCGAAAATGTTCAATCAAAACAGAGTGACCATCGACCTCAATGCACTTCATTGGATGTAAATCGACGATATCTTACCAAGTTAGATGCAAATTCACTCCAATATATAAGGAATGATGAGTTTGGACGTAAAATGTCGGAAATAGATTTCGGAAATGTTCAATCAACACAGAGTGACCATCGACCTCAATGCACTTCAATGGATGTAAATCGACGATATCTTACCAAGTTAGATGCAAATTCACTCAAATATATAAGGAATGATGAGTTTGGACGTAGAATGTCGGAAATAGATTTCGGAAATGTTCAATTAAAACAGAGTGACCATCGAACTCAATGGGCTTCATTGGATGTAAATCGACGATATCTTGCCATGTTAGATGCAAATTCACTCAAATATATGATGTGTTTCTACTTAAAATGTCGGAAATAGATTTCGAAAATGTTCAATCAAAACAGAGTGACCATCGACCTCGATGGGCTTCAATGGATGTAAATCGACGATATTCTACCAAGTTAGATGCAAATTCACTCCAATATATGATGAGTTGGGACGTAAAATGTCGGAAATAGATTTCGAAAATGTTCAATCAAAACAGAGTGAACATCGACCTCAATGGGCTTCATTGGATGTGAATCGACGATATCTTACCATGTTAGATGCTAGTTCACTCAAATATATGATGTGTTTGGACTTAAAATGGCGGGAATAGATTTCGAAAATGTTCAATCAAAACATAGTCATCATCGACCTCAATGGGCTTCAATGGATGTAAATCGAAGATATCTCACCAAGTTAGATGCAAATTCACTCAAATATATAAGAAATGATGTGTTTGTACTTAAAATGGCGGAAATAGATTTCTAAAATTTTCAATCAAAACATAGTGATCATCGACCTCAATGGGCTTCATTGGATGTAAATCGACGATATTTTACCAAGTTAGATGCAAATTCACTCAAATATATAAGGAATGATGAGTTTGGACTTAAAATGGCGGAAATAGATTTCGAAAATGTCCAATCAAAACATAGTCATCATCGACCTCAATGGGCTTCAATGGATGTAGATCGAAGATATCTCACCAAGTTAGATGCAAATTCACTCAAATATATAAGAAATGATGTGTTTGTACTTAAAATGGCGGAAATAGATTTCTAAAATTTTCAATCAAAACATAGTGATCATCGACCTCAATGGGCTTCATTGGATGTAAATCGACGATATCTTACCATGTTAGATGCAAATTCACTCAAATATATGATGTGTTTGGACTTAAAATGGCGGAAATGAATTTCGAAAATGTTCAATCAAAACATAGTGATCATCGACCTCAATTGGCTTAAATGGATGTAAATTGACAATATCTCACCAAGTTAGATGCAAATTCACTAGAATATATAATAAATGATGTGTTTGGACTTAAAATGTCGGAAATAGATTTGGAAAATATTCAATCAAAACAGACTGACCATCGACCTCAATTGGCTTCATTGGATGTAAATCGATGATATCTTACCATGTTAGATGCAAATTCACTCAAATATATGATGTGTTTGGACTTAAAATGGCGGACATAGAATTCGACAATTTACAATCAAAACATAGTGATCATCGACCTCAATGGGCTGCGATGGATGTAAATCGACGTTATCTCACCAAGTTAGATGCAAATTCACTAGAATATATAATAAATGATGTGTTTGGACTTAAAATGTCGGAAATAGATTTGGAAAATATTCAATCAAAACAGACTGACCATCGACCTCAATCGGCTCCAATGGATGTAAATCGACGATATCTTACCATGTTAGATGCAAATTCACTCAAATATATGATGTGTTTGGACTTAAAATGGCGGACATAGAATTCGACAATTTACAATCAAAACATAGTGATCATCGACCTCAATGGGCTGCGATGGATGTAAATCTACGATATCTCACCATGTTAGATGCAAATTCACTCAAATATATAAGAAATGATGTGTTTGGACTTAAAATGGCGGAAATATATTTCTAAAATATTCAATCACAACAGAGTCACCATCGACGTCAATGGGCTTCATTGGATGTAAACCGAATATATCTTACCATGTTAGATGCAAATTCACTCAAATATATGATGTGGTCGGACTCAAAATGGCGGGAAGGATTTCGAAAATGTTCAATCAAAACATAGTGATCATCGACCTCAACTGGCATCAACGGTTGTAAATCGACGATATCTGAACAAGATAGTTGCAAACTCACTCAAATATATGAGAATTGATGTGTTTGGACTTAAAATGGTGAAAATAGATTTCGAAAATATTCAATCAAAACAGAGTGACCATCGACCTCAATCGGCTCCAATGGATGTAAATCGACGATAACTTACCATGTTAGATGCAAATTCATTCAAATATATGATGTGTTTGGACTTAAAATGGCGGGAATAGATTTCGAAAATGTTCAATCAAAACATAGTGATCATCGACCTCAATGGGCTCCAATGGATATAAATCGACGATATCTTACCAAGTTAGATGCAAGTTCACTCAAATATATTAGGAATGATGAATTTGGACGTAAAATGTCGGGAATAGATTTCGAAAATGTTCAATCAAAACATAGTGATCATCGACCTCAATGGGTTTCAATGGATGTAAATCGACGATATCTTACCAAATTAGATGCAAATTCACTCAAATATGTGAGAAATGATGTGTTTGGACTTAAAATGGCGGAAATAGATTCCTAAAATGTTCAATCAAAACATAGTGACATCGACCTCAATTGGCTTCATTGGATGTAAACAGACGATATTTTACCATGTTATATGCAAATTCACTCAAATATATGATGTGTTTGGACTTAAAATGGTGAAAATAAATTACGAAAATATTCAATCAAAACATAGAGATTTTCGACCTCAATGGGCTTCAATGGATGTATATCGACGATATCTTACCAAGTTAGATGCAAATTCACTCAAATATATAAGAAATGATGTGTTTGGACTTAAAATGTCGGAATTAGATTTCGAAAATATTCAATCAAAACAGAGTGACCATCGACCTCAATGGGCTTCAATGGATGTAAATCGACGATATCTTACCAAGTTAGATGCAAATTCACTCAAATATATGATGTGTTTGGACTTGAAATGACGGAAATAGATTTCGAAAATGTTCAATCAAAACAGAGTGACGATCAACCCCGATGGGCTTCAATGGATGTAATTCGACGATATCTTACCATGTAAGATGCAAATTTACTCAAATATATGATGTGTTTGGACTTGAAATGACGGAAATAGATTTCGGAAATGTTCAATCAAAACATAGTGATCATCGACCTCAATGGGCTTCAATGGATGTAAATCGACGATATCTTACCAAGTTAGATGCAAATTCACTCGAATATATAAGAAATGATGTGTTTGGACTCAAAATGTCGGAAATAGATTTCGAAAATGAGTAGTCATTGAGGCGGTTCAGGCAGACAGCAGACATCCGGTCCAGCCGCTCTGACCGCAGCGCTAACCGCAAGTCGAAAGCAGTGATAACAGCGTTTACTATACTATGTGTAAACGTTCTAATCAAGATACATTAATTAATCAATTTATTCAATTAAACAATTTAATTGCGGTGGAACTGAAAGTTTTAGACTTTTGTGGTTGAAGGATTTTGATAATTTTAGCACATCGCGCGTCAAGCATCGTAGATAATGAAGGTCTTTCGTGACAGTAAGATCCGCATTCGATAATGAATATACTTAATTGTCCGCTCTGTATATAAAATAAATATACATTTATCATGCAAACTGTGGGTATAATGAATTATATTCCGCCTTGTCTGGCCTGTATGATAACGGCGAAAAGGGTGTAGTTACTAGATTATCCAGGTCGTCGAAAAAGTTACTAAACACTCTATATAAATAATATTAAGAATTGTGCATTTGTTGTTGAAGTGTATAAAAATTATTTTATCAGAAAGCCACAAATGACGATAAGACCAACGGTCCGTGCTGAAAAACACTTTATTCGGGTCGACGAAGTGAAAGTAGACCGTGTCTTTTTGGAAAAACAAACAGGTGCGTGTGAACAGGAGCCATTCTGAAGCATGTTTAAAAGGTAAGTCACTTTGTTAGGCATTCACAAGTATTTAACGCTTTCACTATTTATGTATCGTAATATTGTAAGATCCGACGAGAGCCGCGAGCAAGGGTTGATAGAGAATTATGAGATCTTATTGTTCGATCGATCGTAAAATATAAAAAAGAATATTTTAACACTCTGTATATAAATTATAACTCTTGTATCATCCGAAAAAATGTAAAAATATAGCGAAAGTGATAACAATATATACGTATTTATCATGTTTGAAAAAATATACCTTTTGTGGTTTTTTCATCAAAAGTTGATGCCTTGAATCTTCAGCTTGCTAATAATCCATTTTTGTGGTTTTCACTTCCGTATGACTTTGCAGCGCACAGAAATGCAGTTTTTGTTTCAAGGGCAGCCTAGAAATGATATTTTAAATTTTAAAATTAATCTTTTACAAAGATAACGGTTGGGATTTATATAAAGCATTTTGTTTTTCAAAACAGGAACGCTAAAAGAAACGTTATCATATTCTAGGTTTTATGAACAGTTTACTTCAAAAAGGAAATGCGTTGTTGCTATGGTGATTACTTCCAACGAGATTATCATGCAATCTGTGGGTATAATGAATTATATTCCGCCTTGTGCATTTGTTGTTGAAGTGTATAAAAATTATTTTATCACAAAGCCACAAAGGACGATAAGACCAACGGTCCGTGCTGAAAAACACTTTATTCGGGTCGACGAAGTGAAAGTAGACCGTGTCTTTTTGGAAAAACAAACAGGTGCGTGTGAACAGGAGCCATTCTGAAGCATGTTTAAAAAGGTAAGTCACTTTGTTAGGCATTCACAAGTATTTAACGCTTTTACTATTTATGTATCGAATATGTCTAATAAAATAATATTTTTACTGTCAATGGCTACAGAACCATTACACACACAGTTGTAGTGAGATTAGTGGTGTAGTTTATTTTAAAAGTACATGGTGGGGCAACGGCAATAGAGTCGGAGTAATAGAGATTTTTACACCTCCTAAACAATAGGTAATAAAATTTTTGTTATTTATGAAAAATATAGTTTCTCCTACTAACAATCCTAACAAGACAGCCTTGACGATTCGATATAAAATCGAGAAGCAACATCATCCAATTACTGGTAAAACTAACGTTTTATCAAAATTTACTATTTTTCTTGGTCTTCGCGATATTTTCTCTGAATTCCGTGAAAGTGTGTTTTTAACATATCTATTGAGGAATGAGTGTCTAAAAACCTCTCTCGAAACATATCTAACCGCAAGTCGAAAGCAGTGACAACAGCGTTTACTATACTACGTGTAAACCTTCTAATTAAGATACATTAATTAATCAATTTATTTAATTAAACAATTTAATTGCGGTGGAACTGAAAGTTTTAGACTTTTGTGTTTGAAGGATTTTGATAATTTTAGCAAAAAATGTTACGAATAATCGCCTATTATATAATTTTGCATACAAGGTGGTAAAAAGTTTTTAGAAATTATGTAGTAATAGTTGATACAATATTTTTTCGAAAAAAATATTCCGAGACCTTCCTTGGCTATAATTTGATTTTCTTGATCATACACTAAAAAGGCGTAAATAAAAACGTACAATGAATAGTCCGTTTCCACATCACCTAGGCGGTAGGACTAACGATGCGCTGTATTTAATCTTTAACGTGGCAAATAGAAGAATATAATTATTTGTAGCGATGATATGTTGAAGTTGTTGGGAGAGCCGGTCCTCTACTAGTAAGTTATTAATACACAAATATTTATATCATTACATTCAAATTCTGATATAGAATATACGAGATATCCGACCTGAAATGATAATACGTTTTAAAAAAAGAATAAAAACAGAATAATCATTTTTTAGCTGTGAAGTTCTGACTAGCGCGTCAGAAGACGAAAATTATTAGAGGAAATGCATTTCATTTCTAAACAGTGTATATTCTTCCTCTATTATTTTAATAACACAATAATAGCCACTTTCATCCAATCAACCTAGCTATCCCTCTAATATTAGAAAATTGAAAGAAAAAAGCCCTAGAAAAAATATGTCAAGTTTGTAAAAATGTTTTATTTTAAAAACACTATAAGTATTTTCGAAAAATTAAACTGAAACAAAAAAAATGAACAACCAACTTAGCCATCCCCTCTAACATTAGAAAATTGAGAAATCATAATAGAAAAGAAAAAATCCCTAGAAAATTATGTCAAAATTTGTAAATTTTTTATTTTAAAAAAATGAACAAGGCATGAATTGTTTTTTCTAAAACTATTTTATATTCCGTTGAAAAATAAGGTTAACATTGACAGATAGTTACCAGAAGCATGAGTGAAAACTATTAAAAAGTATATATTACAAATACCCGCTTATTTTCCACAATAAGGTATGTTATTCCTCTCTAGGGAGCGGTGGTACATATGTCTCCTCATCCCTTGGAAAGGAGTATTCTCGCTCTACACTTTCCCGTATCTTTACCACCCCCGACAGAAGAAAGACACCACCTGCTCACTGGTTTCTATTGCTAAGATTAAATACTGCAAGTCAGGTACGTGTCAGGTACGTATCAGGTACGTGTCAGGTACGTATCAGGTACGTGTCAGGTACGTGTCAGATACATGTAAGGTACATGTCAAGTATGTGTCAGATACGTGTCAGGTATGTGTCAGATATACGTCAGGTGTACGTCAGTCAGGTACGACAGCTTACACGTCACAGCTTTGGCAGAAGCGACAGCTTACGTGGTACAGCGTTGCTAGAAGCGACAGCGTCGTTAGATGGGTCAGCTTACGTGTCGCAGTGTCGTTAGATGGGTCAGCTTACGTGTCATAGCGTCGTCAGATGGGGCAGCTTACACGTTACAGTGTCGTCAGATGGTTCAAATAACGTTGACAGCTATGACAGATAACGTTGACAGGTGTCACATCGTCGTATCAGGTACGTATTAGGTACGTGTCAGGTACATGTCAGGTATGTGTCAGATATACGTCAGGTGTACGTCAGTCAGGTACGTGTCAGTGGAAAGGCAGATATCAATGCTGTAAATAGAACTTCACTCGCATATAATGTTCATTTAACATCAGGATGTCATATAAGCAACAGGTGCCAAAGCTTGCTAAAGCTGTTCGAGAAAAGTATAATTTACTTAAAAGGTCTGAACGTGGCCATGAAGAACAGCTTCAACGTATATTTAAACCTGTGACAGAACCACTTGAAACTATATTATCACATCAAGACGGACATATACAATACGTAACAGAACAACCAAATCACGATTTACAGGATATAGAGCAGTCACCATCAAATCAATACAGTGTTACATGCAACGACAATGATTCGATATATGGACCTGTGCTTGAAAATAGAGAATGGCTACTTGGACGCTCTCGCTTAGAATTCAATGACGAAAATATAATTGTAGACAACAAAATATTTAAAAATACACCCAGCTTACAACAGCTAGTGTTTTGCAGAACCCCGCGAGCTTTTACCATCACCGATTTGCAACTATATAGGCAAATATTATAACTGTCGGGGGTACATAGAGATTCAAGAGGGTTTTTAAAACATCAACAACGATCAACTAAATTTGATGAGATTATTAAGCCTCTATGTAAGAACAATTGCCGTAGAAAAGTGAGGAAATATCCAAGACAAACTACGTGGCTCCAAGGTTGGACAGACCCGAACGTACTTGTTGATCGTCTAAAACAGCTCAACAGAGAAGATGATGAATTCCATCAAATAATTCACGAACTTAAGACAGCAGGTATCATCGAATAAAAATAAGTTGAATTCCGTTCTACAGCGAAGATGCCAAATGGACCAAATAATCTCGTAAACACACTTAAATATTTAAACAAAGAAGAAGAATTTGGGAAATAATTGAAGAGCTCAGGCGAGCAGACATAATCGAATAAAAGACATTTCCAAAGGCTCTGGTAGTCATTTCAAGACGAACCGTTCTAGAGTGAAGATGCCTAATTGTGCTTGGGGGAAAGCGTGTAACTGCAGCGACTGCGGATTAAGTTTTTGTTCTTTTTGTCAGAAAAAAGAAGTATACCAGCACGATGAAAAGTACAATTGTGACCGGAAAGGAATCGAATATTACAAGTTCACAGCTTGGTGTAAAGAATGTTGGTTCAAAAAAAAAAGTTCTATATATTAAGCAGCTCATTCGCGCGTACCCCATTTTTGTCTTACCTCTTGTAGTGAATAGACGTATATTATGGAATAATTTATAATAATTAAAGATGAATCACGAACATGTAAACGCTTTGGTGTATCAGCCAGAACTTTGGAGTTTAGAATTAAAGAGATCTCAGAAGGTGCCGATCCAGTAGCATGGGTAAAAGAGGCTATCAACCAAATTGTTCGTAAAGGAACTGAAGAATTGTCGCCCGAAGCTTATGTAGGCTTCACTTTCTGCTCCAAAGAACTCGCTAAAGGACAAGGATGGATTAATTTCAAGAAAGCCAAATATGTGTCTATTAATGACGTGTGGGATACTATATCTTCCATCTATCAATCCAACTCAACGGGATTTAGCACAGAAACATTTTGTTTGAAAATTACTTCAGTAAAACTCTAATAGTGTTTAGATAAAAATGTTCATATTGTATTATTTTGTAAAAATTTATTTATTAATAAAATATTTTTCTCGATTTACATTGTTTTACTTTGCACCATTTTCCAAAACCACCTCTAAATATTAATTATCCTATATTACAAGTTTTACATTAATGAATAACTATAGCAATTTTATAAAAGTTTTCGGTATTATACTTAGCTTTTTAAGTTTATGCAGTACCTTTTTAATTATAAATCATTTTTCAATGAGGATTTCAAATTATTATAATTTTCTTAACTAGCAACAACTTTAAACTATAATTTTGCACTGAGAAGAATAATCATAATTTTCTTATCACTATTTTATGCTTGTCACGCTACTTTTCAGACAATTTATTCAACTTTCTTCACTAATTATGCAATGTCATCTAAGATTGTGCAATACCTTTTTAGAGAGTTTTCAATAAACTTTTCAAATGAAATTTTTCAAATAATTTTCTTATCACTATTTTATGCTTGTCACGCCACTTTTCAGACATTTTCACTAATTATGCAATGCTATCTAAAATTGCGCAATACCTTTTTTAGAGATAAGAGTTTTCAATAAAAACTGTTCAAATTATCACCATTTTTCTTATCTATGTTTATATGCAAGCGCTTCACTTTACCACCATATACTTAATTTGAAATATCTTTCACGTATTTTTAAAATTTTCTCAATTTTTAGATTTAGCCACTAGCATTCAATAGAATAGCTTTTATTTTGGAAAGGAGATTCCACATTAATCATAACAGCTGATAAAGCCAGACGTTATCGAAATAATAAAAGTGAGGTTATCTGACCACACGCTGGTTTAAGCGTTTCAAACTCGAAAAATTACACCCATATCTTTATAAATGATTCACAGTAGTAATTCCCTGATTAAATAATACAAATCATATGTTAATAACCTCAAAAAGACAAATCATATGTTAAGAACCTCGGAAAAAGATATTTTCTCTTGAGAAGATCACGTGACAGCATTCAAGCCACGCCCACAAATTTTCTCTATTTAAAGCAGGTCACAGAGCTGCTAAGCCTCTTTTCTCTCTAGCTCTCGTGACGTTTCAGACGTGCTCTTGCGGTAAGTCTAAAATAATTTTTGATTGTGAGTTTTCGACTTTTGAAAAATTTTTGGAATTTTTGATTATCGAACATTTTTAGGATTTTTTGAGTTTTGTCGAAAAACTTTTCTTTTTTCACTATTGTGTTTTTCATTTTTTTATCTTGACTTATTTATAGAATTTGTTACTGTTTGAAACAATGGAAAAGTTTTTGGTAACCAAAAATATTGTTAAGAAAGTTCGTGAATTTGGTTTAACAGGTAGACATATAGAGTTTAAGATTCGTCCGGCTCCCGAAGACTATGATCTATTAAAATGGATCAAAGACGGTCTTAAGGGCGTTGTCGCTAGAGTAACTGAAGGAACAGAGTCAAGTGATCAGATCGGTTTTACTTTTTGCTCTAAAGAGTTTACACGTGGCGATGGATGGTTGTCTTTTCGACAGGCTTCACAAATAAAGTTTGAAGATATATGGGATATGATTTCGAAAGTGTACCAGTCTAATTCGTCGGCTTTCGATACCGAAACGTTTTGTCTCGGGGCAACAACTGTAAAAATACCTAGCGGTAAAGATAATTTGCGTGGGCCTAAATATAACAACTTTGACGAAGAATGTGCTCGTCGTAGTGGTATTATAACAATAGTTAATAAAGACCACCTATGCCTGGCTAGAGCCATAGTTGTGGCCAAAGCATATGTTGATAATGACCCCGACAAAACGAAGCTTCGTAAAATTACGGGGCTTCAGACGCAAAAAACTCTAGAGCTATTAGAATCTAGTGGTATCGAGATACCCAAAGAGGGTGGTGGTATACCAGAAAGAATTGAATAAATTTCAAGAATATTTGACAGACTATACTTTAACTGTTTACAATTATGGTGCAAAAGGTCGTGATGTCGTGTTTGAAGGAATAGGTGGCTGTAAGAAAATTAATTTGCTGTATCACGAAAATCACTATAACGTAATAATTTCTTTAACATCTGCTTTTTGCTGTTCATATTTCTGCGAAAATTGTCACAGCCCCTACACACACAAGACCTCACACCTCTGTGAAAGAAATTGTCCTGCCTGTGAACAAGTTCCACCTTGTACTTTTAGCACAAAAATTGTGTGCACCAACTGTAATCGCTATTTTAGAGGGCAAAATTGTTATGCTTATCACATTCAGACTAAACTCTGCGACCGGGTGGTAGCTTGTACATTATGCATAAAAACTTTTAGGAAAGATAGAGTACATACATGTGGTTAGATTTTCTGTAAAGTGTGTAGAGAATTTAAACCCTCTCCCCACAACTGTTACATGCCAGTAGATACACATAAACCCACAATGGACGGTACTCTCTTCATATTTTACGACCTCGAGTGTACACAAGAAGAGGTTATGCCTGACGGTACTCATCGTCATAACTGTAATTTGTGTGTGTTTGAACAACACAGTGCACTATGTATAGGTACAGATATAAAATGGTGTGATTGTGGTGTTAGATACCAAGTTCTAAAAATAGACCCCGTTGCTCGTTTTATGGAATATGTATTAAACCAGCGCACTCTATTCAAGAAAATCATCGTAGTTGGTCATGCAGGTGGACTCAACGATAATCAGGTTATGTTAAATCATATAATGACAAAGACAGATCTCACACCTGAACTAATTACACGAGGAACAAAACTATTACAATTAAAAGTGGGTAACGTCAGTTTTATCGACTCGCTAAATTATTTTCCGATGCCTCTAGCAAAGTTACCAAAAGTCTGATTTAAAAAATATGAAAAAAGGGTACTTTCCACATTTATTTAATAAAAAAAAAAATTGGAACTATATTGGTCCGTTACCTGCTCTCGAATACTATGACCCTGACAGTTTAAAATATGTTCCAAAATTAGACGAGGAAGAGGATGCTAGAAATCAACTTATATCCTGGCACAAAGGTCTCTCTGAGCAAAACTACGTTTTTGATTTCCAAAAAGAAATCATAGCGTACTGCATTGACGACGTCAGTATTCTCGCTCGCTCATGCTTGAAATTCAGAGATTTGCTTTTAAAAGAAGGAGGGGTGGATCCTTTTACAGAAGCTATTACTCTACCCGGGGCGTGTAATAAGATATTCCGCAGAAATTTTTTGAAGCCAAATACCATCGGTCTGATTCCAAAGAATGGCTATAGGTGTCGGGATAAACAATCAAAGATAGCAATTCAATGGCTGATTTGGGAAGAACGGCAGAGAGGTATAAAAATAGAACACGCATCTCGGGGCAGAGAAGTTGTTATTAACGGTCTTAAGTTGGACGGGTACTGTAATATCACACGAGAAGTCTTTGAATTTGAGGGTTGTTACTTTCATGGGTGTCCAAAATGTATTAAATACAAACGTGGCACACCTACCTATGAGGATCCATCCCTCACATATGAACAACGTTACGAAGCAACCTCGGCAAAAAATGAAAAAGTAAGACAGTTAGGTTACGAAGTGCTTGTGAAATGGGAGTGTGATTTTCGTCGGGAGATGTCTGAAAATTCTGAAATCAGCCTCTCTTTTCACAAACACCTCTGGAGCCTCGTGACGCTTTTTACGGTGGGCGAACAGACGCCACAAAATTATATTATTCTTGTAAGGAAGGGGAGAAAATAAATTATCGGGATATTTGCAGCCTCTATCCGTACATAAACAAATATGGAAAATACCCCATAGGTTACTCAGAGGTTTATGTGGGAGAAGCATGTTATGCTTTAGATCTAAAGACTACAAATGGATTAATTAAATGTAAAGTGTTACCACCTACAAATCTCTATCATCCCGTTCTTCCATATAAAACAAACAATAAATTAATTTTCCCTCTATGCCGTACTTGTTATGAAAATATGTTAAAGGAAGAGTGTAGTCATGCGGACGAAGAGCGTGCAATTACGGGGACTTGGGTAATGGACGAGGTGACAGAAGCTTTGGAAACAGGCTATAAAATATTAGATATATATGAAATTTGGGAATATGAAACTGTACAGTACGATCCTTCCACAAAGTCTGGCGGTCTTTTTGCTGAATATATTTCTAAATTTTTAAAAATAAAACAACAAGTTAGCGGGTGGCCTCCAGAGTGTAAGACTGATGAAGACAAAAAGATGTATATAAAAGAATATTTTGACAGAGAGGGAGTAGAGCTAAGCCCCGATGAAATTGCGTACAATTCTGGGCGTAGACAAGTCGGCAAATCTATAATTACTAGCTTCTGGGGAAAACTTGGACAATTAGAGAACCAGAGCAAATGTTCTATTGTTAATGACCCAGCAGAACTATTAGATATTCTGTCACAGCCTTACAAAGAAGTTAACCATATATTCCCAGTTAACGAGAACACTCTCATCGTTAACTGGTCCTTTAAAGATGAGGCATACACTTCTCTACCGACCGTAAATGTTTTTTTGGCAGCCTTCATGACCGCACATGCTAGACTAAAACTATATTCATATCTCGAGAAACTAGGTGATAGAGTAATGTACCACGATACTGATTCTGCTATCTACGTCTCGCGCCCTGAAGATACGTATGAAGTACCCATTGGAAGCTATCTCGGCGAGATGACGGACGAGCTAGCTGAATACGGTGAGGGGAGTTATATTACAGACTTTGTCTCTGGCGGCCCTAAGCTCTATGTTTATAGGGTTTATTCAACAGATAAAGATAAAACCATTGATATTATAAAAGTTAAAGGGATAACACTTAATTATAGCACACATAAACAAGTAAATTTCGATAAATTAAAAAATATGGTCCTTAACGATGCCACCGAAGGGTACGTAACTACTCGAAATATATTAAGAAATACCATCCATTCTGTCGTCACCAAAGAGGTAACTAAAGTATTCCGCACCACTTTTACTAAACGGAAACGAATTGAAAACTATGACTCTGTTCCTTATGGATACAAACGGCAATGCATCTAGTATTGGTAATCTTTTTTAAGTAGTATTTTTGTAAAGTTATCCACCTAAGAAAAACAGAGTGAGGTTGAGAGGTCAGTTCATAGCTATTCTGCGCAAACATTCGATTTAACATGCTAGCTGTATTAAATATCAGCTGTTTCCATAGCTATTTCCTTCCTATCCCTTCCTTATACCCTTTCATCAAAGTACATAAATATTTTTAAAATTATTAAACAGAATTTGAAAAATTATTTAAAGTCTTTATTTAAATCAAGGTGCAATATTATGAGTTTACATTTATAATGATTAAAAGATATGTTGCTGAATCGTCTCGGAGACTCAGCCACAAAAAGATGCCAACAAATAGTAGTCAAGAAAAGATGCCACCAATTAGTGATAGCTTAGTTTATCTAAGAGTCATTAATTTATAAGAGCCATTAAAAGATGCTACTCATGAAGAGCCATGAAAAGATGCTGCAAAGTCTAGACATGATTCAGCAATAACTAGTGGTTCGTAAGCCTACTGGGGATGTATTTGCCACGTTAAAGATTGAATACAGCGCATCGTTAGTTCTACCGCCTAGGTGCTGTGGAAAAGGACTATTCATTGTACGTTTTTGTTTACGCCTTTTTAGTGTATGATCGAGAAAATCAAATTATAGCCAAGGAAGGTCTCGGAATATTTTTTTCGAAAAAATATTGTATCAACTATTACTACATAATTTCTAAAAACTTTTTACCACCTTGTATGCAAAATTTTTTGCTCACGTTATCAAAATCCTTCAAACACAAAAGTCTAAAACTTTCAGTTCCACCGCAATTAAATTGTTTAATTAAATAAATTGATTAATTAATGTATCTTAATTAGAAGGTTTACACGTAGTATAGTAAACGCTGTTGTCACTGCTTTCGACTTGCGGTTAGATATGTTTCGAGAGAGGTTTTTAGACACTCATTCCTCAATAGATATGTTAAAAACACACTTTCACGGGATTCAGAAAAAATATCGCGAAGACCAAGAAAAATAGTAAATTTTGATAAAACGTTAGTTTTACCAGTAATTGGATGATGTTGCTTCTCGATTTTATATCGGATCGTCAAGGCTGTCTTGTTAGGATTGTTAGTAGGAGAAACTATATTTTTCATAAATAACAAAAATTTTATTACCTATTGTTTAGGAGGTGTAAAAATCTCTATTACTCCGACTCTATTGCCGTTGCCCCACCATGTAACTTTAAAATAAACTACACCACTAATCTCACTACAACTGTGTGTGTAATGGTTCTGTAGCCATTGACAGTAAAAATATTATTTTATTAGACATATTCGATACATAAATAGTAAAAGCGTTAAATACTTGTGAATGCCTAACAAAGTGACTTACCTTTTTAAACATGCTTCAGGATGGCTCCTGTTCACACGCACCTGTTTGTTTTTCCAAAAAGACACGGTCTACTTTCACTTCGTCGACCCGAATAAAGTGTTTTTCAGCACGGACCGTTGTTCTTATCGTCCTTTGTGGCTTTGTGATAAAATAATTTTTATACACTTCAACAACAAATGCACAATTCTTAATATTATTTATATAGAGTGTTTAGTAACTTTTTCGACGACCTGGATAATCTAGTAACTACACCCTTTTCGCCGTTATCATACAGGCCAGACAAGGCGGAATATAATTCATTATACCCACAGTTTGCATGATAAATGTATATTTATTTTATATACAGAGCGGACAATTAAGTATATTCATTATCGAATGCGGATCTTACTGTCACGAAAGACCTTCATTATCTACGATGCTTGACGCGCGATGTGCTGAAATTATCAAAATCCTTCAAACACAAAAGTCTAAAACTTTCAGTTCCACCGCAATTAAATTGTTTAATTGAATAAATTGATTAATTAATGTATCTTGATTAGAACGTTTACACATAGTATAGTAAACGCTGTTATCACTGCTTTCGACTTGCGGTTAGCGCTGCGGTCAGAGCGGCTGGACCGGATGTCTGCTGTCTGCCTGAACCGCCTCAACGACTACTCATTTTCGAAATCTATTTCCGACATTTTGAGTCCAAACACATCATTTCTTATATATTCGAGTGAATTTGCATCTAACTTGGTAAGATATCGTCGATTTACATCCATTGAAGACCATTGAGGTCGATGATCACTATGTTTTGATTGAACATTTCCGAAATCTATTTCCGTCATTTCAAGTCCAAACACATCATATATTTGAGTGAATTTGCATCTAACATGGTAAGATATCGTCGATTTACATCCATTGAAGCCCATCGGGGTTGATCGTCACTCTGTTTTGATTGAAAATTTTCGAAATCTATTTCCGTCATTTCAAGTCCAAACACATCATATATTTGAGTGAATTTGCATCTAACTTGGTAATATATCGTCGATTTACATCCATTGAATCCCATTGAGGTCGATGGTCACTCTGTTTTGATTGAATATTTTCGAAATCTAATTCCGACATTTTAAGTCCAAACATATCATTTCTTATATATTTGATTGAATTTGCATCTAACTTGGTAAGATATCGTCGATTTACATCCATTGAAGACCATTGAGGTCGATGATCACTATGTTTTGATTGAACATTTCCGAAATCTATTTCCGTCATTTCAAGTCCAAACACATCATATATTTGAGTGAATTTGCATCTAACTTGGTAAGATATCGTCGATATACATCCATTGAAGCCCATTGAGGTCGAAGTTCTCTATGTTTTGATTGAATATTTTCGTAATTTATTTTCACCATTTTAAGTCCAAACACATCATATATTTGAGTGAATTGGCATCTAACATGGTAAGATATCGTCGATTTTTATCCATTGAAGCCCATTGAGGTCGATGGTCACTCTGTTTTGATTGAACATTTTCGAAATCTATTCCCGACATTTTACGTCCAAATTCATCATTCCTAATATATTTGAGTGAACTTGCATCTAACTTGGTAAGATATCGTCGATTTACATCCATTGAAACCCATTGAGGTCGATGATCACTATGTTTTGATTGAACATTTTCGAAATCTATTCCCGCCATTTTAAGTCCAAACACATCATATATTTGAGTGAATTTGCATCTAACATGGTAAGATATCGTCGATTTACATCCAATGAAGCCCATTGAGGTCGATGGTCAGTCTGTTTTGATTGAATATTTTCCAAATCTATTTCCGACATTTTAAGTCCAAACACATCATTTATTATATATTCTAGTGAATTTGCATCTAACTTGGTGAGATATCGTCAATTTACATCCATTTAAGCCAATTGAGGTCGATGATCACTATGTTTTGATTGAACATTTTCGAAATTCATTTCCGCCATTTTAAGTCCAAACACATCATATATTCGAGTGAATTTGCATCTTTCCGCCATTTTAAGTCCAAACACATCATATATTCGAGTGAATTTGCATCTAACTTGGTAAGATATCGTCGATTTACATCCATTGAAACCCATTGAGGTCGATGATCACTATGTTTTGATTGAACATTTTCGAAATCTATTCCCGCCATTTTAAGTCCAAACACATCATATATTTGAGTGAATTTGCATCTAACATGGTAAGATATCGTCGATTTACATCCATTGAAGCCGAATGAGGTCGATGGTCACTCTGTTTTGATTGAATATTTTCGAAATCTATTTTCACCATTTTAAGTCCAAACACATCAATTCTCATATATTTGAGTGAGTTTGCAACTATCTTGTTCAGATATCGTCGATTTACAACCGTTGATGCCAGTTGAGGTTGATGGTCACTCTGTTTTGATTGAACATTTTCGAAATCTATTCCCTCCATTTTAAGTCCAAACACATCATAAATTTGAGTGCATTTGCATCTCACTTGGTAAGATATCGTCGATTTACATCCATTGAAGCCCATTGAGGTCGATGGTCACTCTGTTTTGATTGAATATTTTCGAAATATATTTCCGCCATTTTGAGTCCAAACACATCGTTTCTCATATATTTGAGTGAATTTGCATCTAACTTGGTAAGATATCGTCGATTTACATCCATTGAAGCCCATTGCGGTCGATGATCACTATGTTTTGATTGATCATTTTCGAAATCTATTTCCGCCATTTTCAGTCCAAACACATCATTTCTTACATATTTGAATGAATTTGCATCTAACTTGGTAATATATCGTCGATTTACATCCATTGAAGCCCATTGAGGTCGATGGTCACTCTGTTTTGATTGAATATTTTCGAAATCTATTTCCGACATTTTAAGTCCAAACACATCATTTCTTATATATTCGAGTGAATTTGCATCTAACTTGGTGTGATATCGTCGATTTACATCCATTGAAGCCCATCGAGGTTGATGGTCACTCTGTTTTGATTGAACATTTTCGAAATCTATTTCCGCCATTTTAAGTCCAAACACATCATTTCCCGTATATTTGGTGAGATTGCATCTAACTTGGTAAATATCGTCGATTTACATCCATTGAAGCCCATTGAGGTCGATGGTCACTATGTTTTGATTGAAAATTTTCGAAATCTATTTCCGACATTTTAAGTCGAAACACATCATATATTTGAGTGAATTTGCATCTAACTTGGTAAGACATCGTCGATTTACATCCATTGAAGCCCATTGCGGTCGATGATCACTATGTTTTGATTGATCATTTTCGAAATCTATTTCCGCCATTTTGAGTCCAAACACATCATTTCCCGTATATTTGGTGAGATTGCATCTAACTTGGTAAGATATCGTCGATTTACATCCATTGAATCCCATTGAGGTCGATGGTCACTATGTTTTGATAGAAAATTTTCGAAATCTATTTCCGACATTTTAAGTCGAAACACATCATATATTTGAGTGAATTTGCATCTAACTTGGTAAGATATCGTCAATTTACATCCATTGAAGCCGATCGAGGTCGATGGTCACTCTGTTTTGAATGAACATTTTCGAAATCTATTTCCGCCATTTTGAGTCCAAACACATCATTTCCCGTATATTTGGTGAGATTGCATCTAACTTGGTAAGATATCGTCGATTTACATCCATTGAACCCCTTTGAGGTCGATGGTCACTCTGTTTTATTGAACATTTTCGAAATCTATTTCCGACATTTTGAGTCCAAACACATCATATATTCGAGTTAATTTGCATCTAACATGGTAAGATATCTTCGATATACATCCACTGAAGCCCATTGAGGTCGATGATCACTATGCTTTGATTATAAATTTTCGAATTCTATTTCCGCTATTTTAAGTCCAAACAAATCATATATTTGAGTGAATTTGCATCTAACATGGTAAGATATCGTCGATTTACATCCATATAAGCCAATTGAGGTCGATGATCACAATGTTTTGATTGAACATTTTCGAAATCTATTTCCGACATTTTAAGTCCAAACACATCATATATTCGAGTTAATTTGCATCTAACATGGTAAGATATCTTCGATATACATCCACTGAAGCCCATTGAGGTCGATGATCACTATGCTTTGATTATAAATTTTCGAATTCTATTTCCGCTATTTTAAGTCCAAACAAATCATATATTTGAGTGAATTTGCATCTAACATGGTAAGATATCGTCGATTTACATCCATTGAAGCCGATTGAGGTCGAAGATCACTATGTTTTGATTGGATATTTCGAAATCTATTTCCGCCATTTTAAGTCCAAACACATCATATATTTGAGTGAATTTGCATCTAACATGGTGAGATATCGTCGAATTACATCCATTGAAGCCCATCGGGGTTGATCGTCACTCTGTTTTGATTGAACATTTTCGAAATCTATTTCCGTCATTTCAAGTCCAAACACATCATATATTTGAGTGAATTTGCATCTAACTTGGTAAGATATCGTCGATTTAGATCCATTGGAGCCGATTGAGGTCGATGGTCACTCTGTTTTGATTGAATATTTTCGAAATCTAATTCCGACATTTTAAGTCCAAACACATCATTTCTTATATATTTGAGTGAATTTGCATCTAACTTGGTAATATATCGTCGATTTACATCCATTGAAGCCCATTGAGGTCGAAGATCACTATGTTTTGATTGAACATTTTCGAAATTCATTTCTGCCATTTTAAGTCCAAACACATCATATATTTGAGTGAATTTGCATATAACATGGTAAGATATCGTCGATTTACATCCAATGAAGCCAATTGAGGTCGATGATCACTATGTTTTGATTGAACATTTTAGAAATCTATTTCCGCCATTTTAAGTCCAAACACATCATTTCTTACATATTTGAGTGAATTTGCATCTAATTTGGTATGATATCGTCGATTTACATCCATTGAAACCCATTGAGGTCGATGATCACTATGTTTTGATTGAACATTTTCGAAATCTATTCCCGCCATTTTAAGTCCAAACACATCATATATTTGAGTGAATTTGCATCTAACATGGTAAGATATCGTAGATTTACATCCATCGCAGCCCATTGAGGTCGATGATCACTATGTTTTGATTGTAAATTGTCGAATTCTATGTCCGCCATTTTAAGTCCAAACACATCATATATTTGAGTGAATTTGCATCTAACATGGTAAGATATCGTCGATTTACATCCAATGAAGCCCATTGAGGTCGATGGTCAGTCTGTTTTGATTGAATATTTTCCAAATCTATTTCCGACATTTCAAGTCCAATTATATCATTTATTATATATTCTAGTGAATTTGCATCTAACTTGGTGAGATATCGTCAATTTACATCCATTTAAGCCAATTGAGGTCGATGATCACTATGTTTTGATTGAACATTTTCGAAATTCATTTCCGCCATTTTAAGTCCAAACACATCATATATTTGAGTGAATTTGCATCTAACATGGTAAGATATCGTAGATTTACATCCATCGCAGCCCATTGAGGTCGATGATCACTATGTTTTGATTGTAAATTGTCGAATTCTATTTCCGCTATTTTAAGTCCAAACACATCATATATTCGAGTGAATTTGCATCTAACATGGTAAGATATCGTCGATTTACATCCAATGAAGCCAATTGAGGTCGATGGTCACTCTGTTTTGATTAAATATTTTCGAAATCTATTTCCGACATTATAAGTCTAAACACATCATATATTCGAGTTAATTTGCATCTAACATGGTAAGATATCTTCGATATACATCCACTGAAGCCCATTGAGGTCGATGATCACTATGCTTTGATTGTAAATTTTCGAATTCTATTTCCGCTATTTTAAGTCCAAACACATCATATATTCGAGTGAATTTGCATCTAACATGGTAAGATATCGTCGATTTACATCCAATGAAGCCAATTGAGGTCGATGGTCACTCTGTTTTGATTAAATATTTTCGAAATCTATTTCCGACATTTTAAGTCCAAACACATCATATATTCGAGTTAATTTGCATCTAACATGGTAAGATATCTTCGATATACATCCACTGAAGCCCATTGAGGTCGATGATCACTATGCTTTGATTATAAATTTTCGAATTCTATTTCCGCTATTTTAAGTCCAAACACATCATATATTCGAGTGAATTTGCATCTAACATGGTAAGATATCGTCGATATACATCCACTGAAGCCCATTGAGGTCGATGATCACTATGTTTTGATTGTAAATTTTCGAATTCTATTTCCGCTATTTTAACATCATATATTCGAGTGAATTTGTATCTAACATGGTAAGATATCTTCGATATACATCCAATGAAGCCAATTGAGGTCGATGATCACTATGTTTTGATTGTAAATTTTCGAATTCTATTTCCGCTATTTTAACATCATATATTCGAGTGAATTTGTATCTAACATGGTAAGATATCTTCGATATACATCCAATGAAGCCAATTGAGGTCGATGGTCACTCTGTTTTGATTAAATATTTTCGAAATCTATTTCCGACATTATAAGTCTAAACACATCATATATTCGAGTCAATTTGCATCTAACATGGTAAGATATCTTCGATATACATCCACTGAAGCCCATTGAGGTCGATGATCACTATGTTTTGATTGTAAATTTTCGAATTCTATTTCCGCTATTTTAACATCATATATTCGAGTGAATTTGTATCTAACATGGTAAGATATCTTCGATATACATCCAATGAAGCCAATTGAGGTCGATGGTCACTCTGTTTTGATTAAATATTTTCGAAATCTATTTCCGACATTATAAGTCTAAACACATCATATATTCGAGTTAATTTGCATCTAACATGGTAAGATATCTTCGATATACATCCACTGAAGCCCATTGAGGTCGATGATCACTATGTTTTGATTGTAAATTTTCGAATTCTATTTCCGCTATTTTAACATCATATATTCGAGTGAATTTGTATCTAACATGGTAAGATATCTTCGATATACATCCATTGAAGCCCATTGAGGTCGATGGTCACTATGTTTTGATTGAATATTTTCGAAATCTATTTCCGCCATTTTAAGTCCAAACATATAATATATTTGAGTGAATTTGGATCTAACTTGGTAAGATATCGTCGATTTACATCCAATGAAGCCCATTGAGGTCGATGGTCACTCTGTTTTGATTGAACATTTTCGAAATCTATTTCCGCCATTTTAAGTCCAAACACATCATTTCCCGTATATTTGGTGAGATTGCATCTAACTTGGTAAGTATCGTCGATTTACATCCATTGAAGCCCATTGAGGTCGATGGTCACTCTGTTTTGATTGAACATTTTCGAAATCTATTTCCGCCATTTTAAGTCCAAACACATCATTTCCCGTATATTTGGTGAGATTGCATCTAACTTGGTAAGTATCGTCGATTTACATCCATTGAAGCCCATTGAGGTCGATGGTCACTATGTTTTGATTGAAAATTTTCGAAATCTATTTCCGACATTTTAAGTCGAAACACATCATATATTTGAGTGAATTTGCATCTAACTTGGTAAGATATCGTCGATTTACATCCATTGAACCCCTTTGAGGTCGATGGTCACTCTGTTTTATTGAACATTTTCGAAATCTATTTCCGCCATTTTGAGTCCAAACACATCATTCCTTACATATTTGAATGAATTTGCATCTAACTTGGTAATATATCGTCGATTTACATCCATTGAAGCCCATTGAGGTCGATGGTCACTCTGTTTTGATTGAATATTTTCGAAATCTATTTCCGACATTTTAAGTCCAAACACATCATTTCTTATATATTCGAGTGAATTTGCATCTAACTTGGTGTGATATCGTCGATTTACATCCATTGAAGCCCATCGAGGTTGATGGTCACTCTGTTTTGATTGAACATTTTCGAAATCTATTTCCGCCATTTTAAGTCCAAACACATCATTTCCCGTATATTTGGTGAGATTGCATCTAACTTGGTAAGTATCGTCGATTTACATCCATTGATGCCCATTGAGGTCGATGGTCACTATGTTTTGATTGAAAATTTTCGAAATCTATTTCCGACATTTTAAGTCGAAACACATCATATATTTGAGTGAATTTGCATCTAACTTGGTAAGACATCGTCGATTTACATCCATTGAAGCCCATTGCGGTCGATGATCACTATGTTTTGATTGATCATTTTCGAAATCTATTTCCGCCATTTTGAGTCCAAACACATCATTTCCCGTATATTTGGTGAGATTGCATCTAACTTGGTAAGATATCGTCGATTTACATCCATTGAATCCCATTGAGGTCGATGGTCACTATGTTTTGATAGAAAATTTTCGAAATCTATTTCCGACATTTTAAGTCGAAACACATCATATATTTGAGTGAATTTGCATCTAACTTGGTAAGATATCGTCAATTTACATCCATTGAAGCCGATTGAGGTCGATGGTCACTCTGTTTTGATTGAACATTTTCGAAATCTATTTCCGCCATTTTGAGTCCAAACACATCATTTCCCGTATATTTGGTGAGATTGCATCTAACTTGGTAAGATATCGTCGATTTACATCCATTGAACCCCTTTGAGGTCGATGGTCACTCTGTTTTATTGAACATTTTCGAAATCTATTTCCGACATTTTGAGTCCAAACACATCATTTCTTATATATTCGAGTGAATTTGCATCTAACTTGGTGAGATATCGTCAATTTACATCCATATAAGCCAATTGACGTCGATGATCACAATGTTTTGATTGAACATTTTCGAAATCTATTTCCGCCATTTTAAGTCCAAACAAATCATATATTTGAGTGAATTTGCATCTAACTTGGTGAGATATCGTCAATTTACATCCATTTAAGCCAATTGAGGTCGATGATCACAATGTTTTGATTGAACATTTTCGAAATCTATTTCCGCCATTTTAAGTCCAAACACATCATATATTTGAGTCAATTTGCATCTAACATGGTAAGATATCGTCGATTTACATCCATTGAAGCCGATTGAGGTCGAAGATCACTATGTTTTGATTGGATATTTCGAAATCAATTTCCGCCATTTTAAGTCCAAACACATCATATATTTGAGTGAATTTGCATCTAACATGGTGAGATATCGTCGATTTACATCCATTGAAGCCGATTGAGGTCGAAGATCACTATGTTTTGATTGGATATTTCGAAATCTATTTCCGCCATTTTAAGTCCAAACACATCAATTCTCATATATTTGAGTGAGTTTGCAACTATCTTGTTCAGATATCGTCGATTTACAACCGTTGATGCCAGATGAGGTCGATGATCACAATGTTTTGATTGAACATTTTCGAAATCTATTTCCAACATTTTGAGTCCAAACACATCATTTCTTATATATTTGAGTGAATTTGCATCTAACTTGGTAAGATATCGTCGATTTACATCCATTGAAGCCCATTGAGGTCGATGATCACTATGTTTTGATTGAACATTTTCGAAATCTATTACCGACATTTTAAGTCCAAACACATCATAAATTTGAGTGCATTTGCATCTCACTTGGTAAGATATCGTCGATTTACATCGGATGAAGCCCATTGAAGTCGATGATCACTCTGTTTTGATTGAATATTTTCGAAATCTATTTCCGCCATTTTAAGTCCAAACACATCATATATTTGAGTGAATTTGCTTCTAAATTGATAACATATCGTAGATTTACATCGAATGAAGCCCATTGAGGTCGAGGATCACTATGTTCTGTTTGAACATCTTAGAAATCTATTTCCGCCATTTTAAGTCCAAACACATCATTTCTTATATATTTGAGTGAATTTGCATCTAACTTGATAACATATCGTCGATTCACATCCATCGCAGCCCATTGAGGTCGATGATCACTATGTTTTGATTGTAAATTTTCGAATTCTATTTCCGCCATTTTAAGTCCAAACACATCATATATTCGAGTGAATTTGCATCTAACATGGTAAGATATCGTAGATTTACATCGGATGAAGCCCATTGAAGTCGATGATCACTCTGTTTTGATTGAATATTTTCGAAATCTATTTCCGCCATTTTAAGTCCAAACACATCATATATTTGAGTGAATTTGCTTCTAAATTGATAACATATCGTAGATTTACATCGAATGAAGCCCATTGAGGTCGATGATCACTATGTTCTGTTTGAACATTTTAGAAATCTATTTCCGCCATTTTAAGTCCAAACACATCATTTCTTATATATTTGAGTGAATTTGCATCTAACTTGGTAAGATATCGTCGACTTACATCCATCGCAGCCCATTGAGGTCGTTGATAACTATGTTTTTATTGTAAATTTTTGAATCCTATTTCCGCCATTTTAAGTCCAAACACATCATATATTCGAGTGAATTTGCATCTAACATGGTAAGATATCTTCGATTTACATCCATTGAAGCCACTAGAGGTCGTTGGTCACTTTGTTTTGATTGTGAATTCTCGAATTCTATTTCCGCCATTTTAAGTCCAAACACATCATATATTCGATTGAATTTGCATCTAACATGGTAAGATATCTTCGATTTACATCCATTGAAGCCCATTGAGGTCGATGGTCACTCTGTTTTGATTGAATATTTTCGAAATCTATTTCCGACATTTTAAGTCCAAACACATCATTTCTTATATATTTGAGTGAATTTGCATCTAACTTGGTAAGATATCGTTGATTTACATCCATTGAAGCCTATTGAGGTCGATGGTCACTCTGTTTTGATTAAATATTTTTGAAATCTATTTCCGACATTTTAAGTCCAAACAAATCATATATTTGAGTGAATTTGCATCTAACATGGTAAAATATCGTCGATTTACATCCATTGAAGCATATTGAGGTCGATGATGACTATGTTTGGATTGAACATTTTCGAAATCTATTCCCGCCATTTTAAGTCCAAACACATCATATATTTGAGTGAATTTGCATCTAACATGGTAAGATATCGTCGATTTACATCCAATGAAGCCCATTGAGGTCGATGATCACTCTGTTTTGATTGAACATTTTCGAAATTCATTTCCGCCATTTTAAGTCCAAACACATCATATATTTGAGTGAATTTGCATCTAACATGGTAAGATATCGTCGCTCTACATCTATTGGAGCCCATTGAGGTCGATGATGACTATGTTTGGATTGAACATTTTCGAAATCTATTCCCGCCATTTTAAGTCCAAATACATCATATATTTGAGTGAATTTGCATCTAACATGGTAAGATATCGTCGATTTACATCCATTGAACCCCTTTGAGGTCGATGATCACTCTGTTTTGATTGAACATTTTCGAAATTCATTTCCGCCATTTTAAGTCCAAACACATCATATATTTGAGTGAATTTGCATCTAACATGGTAAGATATCGTCGCTCTACATCTATTGAAGCCCATTGAGGTCGATAATGACTATGTTTGGATTGAACATTTTCGAAATCTATTCCCGCCATTTTAAGTCCGACCACATCATATATTTGAGTGAATTTGCATCTAACATGGTAAGATATCGTCGATTTACATCCATTGAAGCCTATTGAGGTGGATGGTAACTCTGTTTTGATTGAACACTTTCGAAATCCTTCCCGCCATTTTAAGTCCGACCACATCATATATTTGAGTGAATTTGCAGCTAACATGGTAAAATTATCGTCGATTTACATCCATTGAAGCCCATTGAGGTCGATGATCACTATGTTTTGATTTGACATTTTCGAAATCTATTTCCGCCATTTTAAGTCCGAACACATCATTTCTTATATATTTGAGTGAATTTGCATCTAACTTTGTAAGATATCGTCGATTTACATTCATCGCAGCCCATTGAGGTCGATGATCACTATGTTTTGATTGAACATTTTCGAAATCTATTTCCGCCTTTTTAAGTCCAAACACATCATATATTCGAGTGAATTTGCATCTAACATGGTAAGATATCGTCGATTTACATTCATCGCAGCCCATTGAGGTCGATGATCACTATGTTTTGATTGAACACTTTCGAAATCCTTCCCGCCATTTTAAGTCCGACCACATCATATATTTGAGTGAATTTGCAGCTAACATGGTAAAATTATCGTCGATTTACATCCATTGAAGCCCATTGAGGTCGATGATCACTATGTTTTGATTTGACATTTTCGAAATCTATTTCCGCCATTTTAAGTCCGAACACATCATTTCTTATATATTTGAGTGAATTTGCATCTAACTTTGTAAGATATCGTCGATTTACATTCATCGCAGCCCATTGAGGTCGATGATCACTATGTTTTGATTGAACATGTTCGAAATATATTTCCGCCTTTTTAAGTCCAAACACATCATATATTTGAATGAATTTGCATCTAACTTGGTAATATATCGTCGATTTACATCCATTGAAGCCCATTGAGGTCGATGGTCACTCTGTTTTGATTGAATATTTTCGAAATCTATTTCCGCCATTTTAAGTCTAAACACATCATATATTTGAGTGAATTTGCATCTAACATGGTAAGATATCTTAGATTTACATCGAATGAAGCCCACTGAGGTCGATGATCACTATGTTTTGATTTGACATTTTCGAAATCTGTTTCCGACATTTTAAGTCCAAACACGTCATATATTCGAGTGAATTTGCATCTAACATGGTAAGATATCGTCGATTTACATCCAATGAAGCCCATTGAGGTCGATGATTACTATGTTTTGTTTGAACATTTTAGAAATCTATTTCCGCCATTTTAAGTCCGAACACATCATTTCTTATATATTTGAGTGAATTTGCATCTAACTTTGTAAGATATCGTCGATTTACATTCATCGCAGCCCATTGAGGTCGATGATCACTATGTTTTGATTGAACATTTTCGAAATCTATTTCCGCCTTTTTAAGTCCAAACACATCATATATTTGAGTGAATTTGCATCTAACATGGTAAGATATCTTAGATTCACATCGAATGAAGCCCATTGAGGTCGATGATCACTATGTTTTGTTTGAACATTTTAGAAATCTATTTCCGCCATTTTAAGTCCAAACAAATCATTTCTTATATATTTGAGTGAATTTGCATCTAACTTGGTAAGATATCGTTGATTTACGTCAATCGCAGCTCATTGAGGTCGATGATCACTATGTTTTGTTTGAACATTTTAGAAATCTATTTCCGACATTTTAAGTCCAAATACATCATTTCTCATATATTTGAGTGAATTGGCATCTATTTTGGTAAGATATCGTCGATTTACATCCATTGAAGCCCATTGAGGTCGAATATCACTATGTTTTGAATGAACATTTTCGAAATCTATTTCCGTCATTTTAAGTCCAAACAAATCATTTATTTGAGTGAATTTGCATCTAACATGGTAAGATATCGTCGATTTACATCCATTGAAGCCTATTGAGGTGGATGGTCACTCTGTTGTGATTGAACATTTTCGAAATCCTTCCCGCCATTTTAAGTCCGACCACATCATATATTTGAGTGAATTTGCAGCTAACATGGTAAAATTATCGTCGATTTACATCCATTGAAGCCCATTGAGGTCGATGATCACTATGTTTTGATTTGACATTTTCGAAATCTATTTCCGACATTTTAAGTCCAAACACATCATATATTTGAGTGAATTTGCATCTAACTTGCTAAGATATCGACGATTTACATCCATTGAAGCCCATTGAGGTCGATAATCACTATGTTTTGATTTGACATTTTCGAAATCTATTTCCGTCATTTTAAGTCCAAACAAATCATTTATTTGAGTGAATTTGCATCTAACATTGTAAGATATCGTCGATTTACATCCATTGAAGCCTATTGGGGTGGATGGTCACTCTGTTGTGATTGAACATTTTCGAAATCCTTCCCGCCATTTTAAGTCCGACCACATCATATATTTGAGTGAATTTGCACCTAACATGGTAAAATTATCGACGATTTACATCCATTGAAGCCCATTGAGGTCGATAATCACTATGTTTTGATTGAACATTTTCGAAATCTATTTCCGCCACTTTAAGTCCAAACAAATCATATATTTGAGTGAATTTGCATCTAACATGGTAAGATATCGTCGATTTACATTCATTGAAGCCCATTGAGGTCGAAGATCAATATGTTTTGATTGAACATTTTCGAAATCTATTTCCGCCATTTTAAGTCCAAACAAATCATATATTTGAGTGAATTTGCATCTAACTTGCTAAGATATCGACGATTTATATCCTTGAAGCCCATTGAGGTCGAAGATCAATATGTTTTGATTGAACATTTTCGAAATCTATTTCCGACATTTTGAGTCCAAACACATCATTTCTTATATATTCGAGTGAATTTGCATCTAACTTGGTGAGATATCGTCAATTTACATCCATTTAAGCCAATTGAGGTCGATGATCACTATGTTTTGATTGAACATTTTCGAAATCTATTTCCGCCACTTTAAGTCCGAACACATCATTTTTTATATATTTGAGTGAATTTGCATCTAACTTGGTAAGATATCGTTGATTTACGTCAATCGCAGCCCATTGAGGTCGATGATCACTATGTTTTGTTTGAACATTTTAGAAATCTATTTCCGACATTTTAAGTCCAAATACATCATTTCTCATATATTTGAGTGAATTGGCATCTATTTTGGTAAGATATCGTCGATTTACATCCATTGAAGCCCATTGAGGTCGAATATCACTATGTTTTGAATGAACATTTTCGAAATCTATTTCCGTCATTTTAAGTCCAAACAAATCATTTATTTGAGTGAATTTGCATCTAACATTGTAAGATATCGTCGATTTACAGCCATTGAAGCCTATTGGGGTGGATGGTCACTCTGTTGTGATTGAACATTTTCGAAATCCTTCCCGCCATTTTAAGTCCGACCACATCATATATTTGAGTGAATTTGCAGCTAACATGGTAAAATTATCGACGATTTACATCCATTGAAGCCCATTGAGGTCGATAATCACTATGTTTTGATTTGACATTTTCGAAATCTATTTCCGACATTTTAAGTCCAAACACATCATATATTTGAGTGCATTTGCATCTAACATGGTAAGATATCGTCGATTTACATTCATTGAAGCCCATTGAGGTCGAAGATCAATATGTTTTGATTGAACATTTTCGAAATCTATTTCCGCAATTTTAAGTCCAAACAAATCATATATTTGAGTGATTTTGCATCTAACTTGGTAAGATATCTTCGATTTACATCCATTGAAGTCCATTGAGGTCGATGGTCACTCTGTTTTGATTGAATATTTTCGAAATCTATTTCCGCCATTTTAAGTCCAAACACATCATATATTTGAGTGAATTTGCATCTAACATGGTAAGATATCTTAGATTCACATCGAATGAAGCCCATTGAGGTCGATGATCACTATGTTTTGTTTGAACATTTTAGAAATCTATTTCCGCCATTTTAAGTCCAAACACATCATTTCTTATATATTTGAGTGAATTTGCATCTAACTTGGTAAGATATCGTCGATTTACATCAATCGCAGCCCATTGAGGTCGATGATCACTATGTTTTGTTTGAACATTTCAGAAATCTATTTCCGACATTTTAAGTCCAAATACATCATTTCTCATATATTTGAGTGAATTGGCATCTATTTTGGTAAGATATCGTCGATTTACATCCATTGAAGCCCATTGAGGTCGAATATCACTATGTTTTGAATGAACATTTTCGAAATCTATTTCCGTCATTTTAAGTCCAAACAAATCATTTATTTGAGTGAATTTGCATCTAACATGGTAAGATATCGTCGATTTACATTCATTGAAGCCCATTGAGGTCGATGATTACTATGTTTTGATTGAACATTTTCGAAATCTATTTCCGCCACTTTAAGTCCAAACAAATCATATATTTGAGTGAATTTGCATCTAACTTGCTAAGATATCGACGATTTACATCCTTGAAGCCCATTGAGGTCGAAAATCAATATGTTTTGATTGAACATTTTCGAAATCTATTTCCGCCATTTTAAGTCCAAACAAATCATATATTTGAGTGAATTTGCATCTAACATGGTAAGATATCGTCGATTTACATCCAATGAAGCCCATTGAGGTCGATGATCACTATGTTTTGATTCAACATTTTCGAAATCTATTTCCGACATTTTGAGTCCAAACACATCATTTCTTATATATTCGAGTGAATTTGCATCTAACTTGGTGAGATATCGTCAATTTACATCCATTTAAGCCAATTGAGGTCGATGATCACTATGTTTTGATTGAACATTTTCGAAATCTATTTCCGCCACTTTAAGTCCGAACACATCATTTCTTATATATTTGAGTGAATTTGCATCTAACTTGGTAAGATATCGTCGATTTACATCCATCGCAGCCCATTGAGGTCGATGATCACTATGTTTTGATTGAACATTTTCGAAATCTATTTCCGCCTTTTTAAGTCCAAACACATCATATATTCGAGTGAATTTGCATCTAACATGGTATGATATCTTCGATTTACATCCATTGAAGCTCATTGAGGTCGATGGTCACTCTGTTTTGATTGAATATTTTCGAAATCTATTTCCGCCATTTTAAGTCCAAACACATCATATATTTGAGTGAATTTGCATCTAACATGGTAAGATATCTTAGATTCACATCGAATGAAGCCCATTGAGGTCGATGATCACTATGTTTTGTTTGAACATTTTAGAAATCTATTTCCGCCATTTTAAGTCCAAACACATCATTTCTTATATATTCGAGTGAATTTGCATCTAACTTGGTGAGATATCGTCAATTTACATCCATTTAAGCCAATTGAGGTCGATGATCACTATGTTTTGATTGAACATTTTCGAAATCTATTTCCGCCACTTTAAGTCCGAACACATCATTTCTTATATATTTGAGTGAATTTGCATCTAACTTGGTAAGATATCGTCGATTTACATCCATCGCAGCCCATTGAGGTCGATGATCACTATGTTTTGATTGAACATTTTCGAAATCTATTTCCGCCTTTTTAAGTCCAAACACATCATATATTCGAGTGAATTTGCATCTAACATGGTAAGATATCTTCGATTTACATCCATTGAAGCTCATTGAGGTCGATGGTCACTCTGTTTTGATTGAATATTTTCGAAATCTATTTCCGCCATTTTAAGTCCAAACACATCATATATTTGAGTGAATTTGCATCTAACATGGTAAGATATCTTAGATTCACATCGAATGAAGCCCATTGAGGTCGATGATCACTATGTTTTGTTTGAACATTTTAGAAATCTATTTCCGCCATTTTAAGTCCAAACACATCATTTCTCATATATTTGAGTGAATTGGCATCTATTTTGGTAAGATATCGTCGATTTACATCCATTGAAGCCCATTGAGGTCGATGATCACTATGTTTTGATTTGACATTTTAGAAATCTATTTCCGACATTTTAAGTCCAAATACATCATTTCTCATATATTCGAGTGAATTTGCATCTAACATGGTAAGATATCTTCGATTTACATCCATTGAAGTCCATTGAGGTCGATGATCACTATGTTTTGATTGAACATTTTCGAAATCTATTCCCGCCATTTTAAGTCCAAACACATCATTTCTTATATATTCGAGAATTTGCATCTAACTTGGTGAGATATCGTCAATTCACATCCATTTAAGCCAATTGAGGTCGATGATCACTATGTTTTGATTGAACATTTTCGAAATCTATTTCCGCCACTTTAAGTCCAAACAAATCATATATTTGAGTGAATTTGCATCTAACTTGCTAAGATATCGACGATTTACATCCTTGAAGCCCATTGAGGTCGAAGATCAATATGTTTTGATTGAACATTTTCGAAATCTATTTCCGCCATTTTATGTCCAAACAAATCATATATTTGAGTGAATTTGCATCTAACATGGTAAGATATCGTCGATTTACATCCAATGAAGCCCATTGAGGTCGATGATCAATATGTTTTGATTGAACATTTTCGAAATCTATTTCCGCCATTTTAAGTCCAAACAAATCATATATTTGAGTGAATTTGCATCTAACTTGCTAAGATATCGTCGATTTACATCCATTGAAGCCTATTGAGGTCGATGATGACTATGTTTGGATTGAACATTTTCGAAATCTATTCCCGCCATTTTAAGTCCAAACACATCATATATTTGAGTGAATTTGCATCTAACATGGTAAAATATCGTCGATTTACATCCAATGAAGCCCATTGAGGTCGAAAATCACTATGTTTTGATTGAACATTTTCGAAATCTATTTCCGCCTTTTTAAGTCCAAACACATCATATATTTGAGTGAATTTGCATCTAACATGGTAAGATATCGTCGATTTACATTCACTGAAGCCGATTGAGGTCGATGGTCAATCTGTTTTGATTGAATATTTTCGAAATCTATTTCCGCCACTTTAAATCCAAACATATCTCATATTTGAGTGAATTTTCATCAAACTTGCTAAGATATCGTCGATTTACATCCATCGCAGCCCATTGAGGTCGATGATCACTATGTTTTGATCGAACATTTTCGAAATCTATTTCCGCCTTTCTAAGTCCAAACACATCATATATTCGAGTGAATTTGCATCTAACATGGTAAGATATCTTCGATTTACATCCATTGAAGCCCTCTGAGGTCGATGGTCACTCTGTTTTGATTGAATATTTACGAAATTTATTTCCGCCATTTTAAGTCCAAACAAATCATATATTCGAGTGGATTTGCATCTAACATGGTAAGATATCTTCGATTTACATTCATTGAACCCCTTTGAGGTCGATGGTCACTCTGTTTTGATTGAACATTTTCGAAATCTATTTCCGACATTTTGAGTCCAAACACATCATTTCTTAAATATTCGTGTGAATTTGCATCTAACTTTGTGAGATATCGTCAATTTACATCCATTTAAGCCAATTGAGGTCGATGATCACTATGTTTTGTTTGAACATATTAGAAATCTATTTCCGACATTTTAAGTCCAAATACATCATTTCTCATATATTTGAGTGAATTGGCATCTAACATGGTAAGATATCGTCGATTTACATCCATTGAAGCCTATTGAGGTGGATGATCACTATGTTTTGATTTGACATTTTCGAAATCTATTTCCGACATTTTAAGTCCAAACACATCATATATTCGAGTGAATTTGCATCTAACATGGTAAGATATCTTCGATTTACATCCATTGAAGCCCATTGAGGTCGATGGTCACTCTGTTTTGATTGATATTTTCGAAATCTATTTCCGCCATTTTAAGTCCAAACACATCATATATTTGAGTGAATTTGCATCTAACATGGTAAGATATCGTCGATTTACATCCATCGCAGCCCATTGAGGTCGATGATCACTATGTTTTGATTTGACATTTTCGAAATCTATTTCCGACAATTCAAGTCAAAACACGTCATATATTCGAGTGAATTTGCATCTAACATGGTAAGATATCGTCGATTTACATCCAATGAAGCCCATTGAGGTCGATGATTACTATGTTTTGTTTGAACATTTTAGAAATCTATTTCCGCCTTTTTAAGTCCGAACACATCATTTATTATATATTTGAGTGAATTTGCATCTAACTTGGTAAGATATCGTCGATTTACATCCATCGCAGCCCATTGAGGTCGATGATCACTGTGTTTTGATTGAACATTTTCGAAATCTATTTCCGCCTTTTTAAGTCCAAACACATCATATATTCGAGTGAATTTGCATCTAACATGGTAAGATATCTTCGATTTACATCCATTGTAGCCCATTGAGGTCGATGGTCACTCTGTTTTGATTGAATATTTTCGAAATATATTTCCGACATTTTAAGTCCAAACACATCATATATTTGAGTGCATTTGCATCTAACATGGTAAGATATCGTCGATTTACATTCATTGAAGCCCATTGAGGTCGATGGTCACTTTGTTTTGATTGAATATTTTCGAAATCTATTTCCGCCATTTTAAGTCCAAACACATCATATATTTGAGTGAATTTGCATCTAACATGGTAAGATATCGTCGATTTACATCCAATGAAGCCCATTGAGGTCGATGATCACTATGTTTTGTTTGAACATTTTAGAATTCTATTTCCGCCATTTTAAGTCCAAACACATCATTTCTTATATATTTGAGTGAATTTGCATCTAACTTGGTAAGATATCGTCGATTTACATCCATCGCAGCCCATTGAGGTCGATGATCACTATGTTTTGATTTGACATTTTCGAAATCTATTTCCGACAATTCAAGTCCAAACACGTCATATATTCGAGTGAATTTGCATCTAACATGGTAAGATATCGTCGATTTACATCCAATGAAGCCCATTGAGGTCGATGATTACTATGTTTTGTTTGAACATTTTAGAAATCTATTTCCGCCATTTTAAGTCCGAACACATCATTTCTTATATATTTGAGTGAATTTGCATCTAACTTGGTAAGATATCGTCGATTTACATCCAATGAAGCCCATTGAGGTCGATGATTACTATGTTTTGATTGAACATTTTCGAAATCTATTTCCGCCTTTTTAAGTCCAAACACATCATATATTCGAGTGAATTTGCATCTAACATGGTAAGATATCTTCGATTTACATCCATTGAAGCCCATTGAGGTCGATGGTCACTCTGTTTTGATCGAATATTTTCGAAATATATTTCCGACATTTTAAGTCCAAACACATCATAAATTTGAGTGCATTTGCATCTAACATGGTAAGATATCGTCGATTTACATTCATTGAAGCCCATTGAGGTCGATGATTACTATGTTTTGATTGAACATTTTCGAAATCTATTCCCGCCATTTTAAGTCCAAACTCATCATATATTTGAGTGAATTTGCATCTAACATGGTAAGATATCGTCGATTTACATCCAATGAAGCCCATTGAGGTCGATGATCACTATGTTCTGATTCAATATTTTCGAAATCTATTTCCGACATTTTGAGTCCAAACACATCATTTCTTATATATTCGAGTGAATTTGCATCTAACTTGGTGAGATATCGTCAATTTACATCCATTTAAGCCAATTGAGGTCGATGATCACTATGTTTTGATTGAACATTTTCGAAATCTATTTCCGCCTTTTTAAGTCCAAACACATCATATATTCGAGTGTATTTGCATCTAACTTGCTAAGATATCGACGATTTACATCCTTGAAGCCCATTGAGGTCGAAGATCAATATGTTTTGATTGAACATTTTCGAAATCTATTTCCGCCATTTTAAGTCCAAACAAATCATATATTTGAGTGAATTTGCATCTAACATGGTAGAATATCGTCGATTTACATCCATTGAAGCCTATTGAGGTCGATGATGACTATGTTTGGATTGAACATTTTCGAAATCTATTCCCGCCATTTTAAGTCCAAACACATCATATATTTGAGTGAATTTGCATCTAACATGGTAAGATATCTTCGATTTACATCCATTGAAGCCCATTGAGGTCGATGATCACTATGTATTGATTGAACATTTTCGAAATCTATTTCCGCCTTTTTAAGTCCAAACACATCATATATTCGAGTGAATTTGCATCTAACATGGTAAGATATCTTCGATTTACATCCATTGAAGCCCATTGAGGTCGATGATCACTATGTTTTGTTTGAACATTTTAGAAATCTATTTCCGCCATTTTAAGTCCAAACACATCATTTCTTATATATTTGAGTGAATTTGCATCTAACATGGTAAGATATCGTCGATTTACATCCAATGAAGCCCATTGAGGTCGATGATCACTATGTTCTTGTTCAACATTTTCGAAATCTATTTCCGACATTTTGAGTCCAAACACATCATTTCTTATATATTCGAGTGAATTTGCATCTAACTTGGTGAGATATCGTCATTTTACATCCATTTAAGCCAATTGAGGTCGATGATCACTATGTATTGATTGAACATTTTCGAAATCTATTTCCGCCATTTTAAGTCCAAACACATCATTTCTTATATATTTGAGTGAATTTGCATCTAACTTGGTAAGATATCGTCGATTTACATCCATCGCAGCCCATTGAGGTCGATGATCACTCTGTTTTGATTGAACATTTTCGAAATCTATTTCCGCCTTTTTAAGTCCAAACACATCATATATTCGAGTGAATTTGCATCTAACATGGTAAGATTTCTTCGATTTACATCCATTGAAGCCCATTGAGGTCGATGGTCACTCTGTTTTGATTGAATATTTTCGAAATATATTTCCGACATTTTAAGTCGAAACACATCATATATTTGAGTGAATTTGCATCTAACATGGTAAGATTTCTTCGATTCACATCCAATGAAGCCCATTGAGGTCGATGATCACTATGTTTTGATTCAACATTTTCTAAATCTATTTCCGACATTTTGAGTCCAAACACATCTTTTCTTATATATTCGAGTGAATTTGCATCTAACTTGGTGAGATATCGTCAATTTACATCCATTTAAGCCAATTGAGGTCGATGATCACTATGTTTTGATTGAACATTTTCGAAATCTATTTCCGCCATTTTAAGTCCAAACAAATCATATATTTGAGTGAATTTGCATCTAACATGGTAAAATATCGTCGATTTACATCCATTGAAGCCTATTGAGGTCGATGATCACTATGTATTGATTGAACATTTTCGAAATCTATTTCCGCCTTTTTAAGCCCAAACACATCATATATTCGAGTGAATTTGCATCTAACATGGTAAGATATCTTCGATTTACATCCATTGAAGCCCTTTGAGGTCGATGGTCACTCTGTTTTGATTGAATATTTTCGAAATCTATTTCCGCCATTTTAAGTCCAAACAAATCATTTATTTGAGTGAATTTGCATCTAACATGGTAAGATATCGTCGATTCACATCCATTGAAGCCTATTGAGGTGGATGGTCACTCTGTTGTGATTGAACATTTTCGAAATCCTTCCCGCCATTTTAAGTCCGACCACATCATATATTTGAGTGAATTTGCAGCTAACATGGTAAAATTATCGTCGATTTACATCCATTGAAGCCCATTGAGGTCGATGATCACTATGTATTGATTGAACATTTTCGAAATCTGTTTCCGCCTTTTTAAGTCCAAACACATCATATATTCGAGTGAATTTGCATCTAACATTGTAAGATATCTTCGATTTACATCCATTGAAGCCCTTTGAGGTTGATGGTCACTCTGTTTTGATTGAATATTTTCGAAATCTATTTCCGCCAATTTAAGTCCAAACAAATCATATATTCGAGTGAATTTGCATCTAACATGGTAAGATATCTTCGATTTACATCCATTGAAGCCCATTGAGGTCGATGGTAACTCTGTTTTGATTGAATATTTCCGAAACATATTTTCGCCATTTTAAGTCCAAACACATCATATATTTGATTGAATTTGCATCTAACATGGTAAGATATCGTTGATTTACATCCATTGAAGCCCATTGAGGTTGATGGTCACTCTGTTTTGATTAAACATTTTCGAAATCTATTTCCGCCATTTTATATCCTAACACATCATATATTTGAGTGAATTTGCATCTAACATGCTGAGATATCGTCGACTTACATCCATTGAAGCCCATTGAGGTCGATGGTCACGCTGCTTTGATTGAACATTTTCGAAATCTATTCCCGACATATTGAGTCCAAACACATCAATTCTTATATATTCGAGTTAATTTGTATTAACTTGGTGAGATATCGTCAATTTACATCCATTAGAGCCCATTGAGGTCGATGGTCACGCTGCTTTGATTAAACATTTTCGAAATCTATTTCCGCCATTTTAAGTCCAAACACATCATATATTCAAGTGAACTTGCATCTAACATGGTAAAATATCGTCGATTTACATCCATTGAAGCCCATTGAGGTCGATGATCACTATGTTTTGATTGAACATTTCTGTAATCTTCTTCCGTCATTTTAAGTCCAAACACATCATATATTTGAGTGAATTTGGATTTTACATGTTAAGAAATCGTCGATTTATATCCAATGAAGCCCATTGAGGTCGATGGTCACTATGATTTGATTGAACATTTTCGAAATCTATTCCCGCCATTTTAAGTCCAAACACATCATATATTTGAGTGAATTTGCATCTAACATGGTAAGATATCGTCGATTTACATCCAATGAAGCCCATTGAGGTCGATGGTAACTCTGTTTCGATTAAATATTTTCAAAATTCATTTCCGACATTTTAAGTTCAAACACATCATTTATTATATATTCGAGTAAATTTCCATCTAACTTGGTGAGATATCGTCGATTTACATCCATTGAAGACCATTTAGGTCGATGATCACTATGTTTTGATTGAACATTTTCGAAATCAATTTCTGCCATTTTAAGTCCAAACACATCATATATTTGATTGAATTTGCATCTAACATGGTAAGATATCGTTGATTTACATCCATTGAAGCCCATTGAGGTTGATGGTCACTCTGTTTTGATTAAACATTTTCGAAATCTATTTCCGCCATTTTAAGTCCTAACACATCATATATTTTGAGTGATTTTGCATCTAACATGCTGAGATATCGTCGACTTACATCCATTGAAGCCCATTGAGGTCGATGGTCACTCTGTTTTGATTGTACATTTTCGAAATCTATTCCCGACATATTGAGTCCAAACACATCAATTCTTATATATTCGAGTTGATTTGTATTTAACTTGGTGAGATATCGTCAATTTACATCCATTAGAGCCCATTGAGGTCGAAGATCACTATGTTGTGATTGAACATTTTCGAAATCTATTTCCGCCATTTTAAGTCCAAACACATCATATATTTGGGTGAATTTGCATCTAACATGGTAAGATATCGTCGGGTTACATCCAATGAAGCCCATTGAGGTCGATGGTAACCCTGTTTTGATTGAATATTTTCGAAATTCATTTCCGACATTTTAAGTTCAAACACATCATTTATTATATATTCGAGTGAATTTGCATCTAACTTGGTGAGATATCGTCGATTTCCATCCATTGAAGACCATTTAGGTCGATGATCACTATGTTTTGATTGAACATTTTCGAAATCTATTTCCGCCAATTTAAGTCCAAACAAATCATATATTCAAGTGAATTTGCATCTAACATGGTAAGATATCTTCGATTTACATCCATTGAGGCCCATTGAGGTCGATGGTAACTCTGTTTTGATTGAATATTTCCGAAACATATTTCCGCCATTTTAAGTCCAAACACATCATATATTTGATTGAATTTGCATCTAACATGGTAAGATATCGTTGATTTACATCCATTGAAGCCCATTGAGGTTGATGGTCACTCTGTTTTGATTGAACATTTTCGAAATCTATTTCCGCCTTTTTAAGTCCAAACACATCATATATTCGAGTGAATTTGCATCTAACATGGTAAGATATCTTCGATTTACATCCATTGAAGCCCATTGAGGTCGATGATCACTATGTTTTGTTTGAACATTTTAGAAATCTATTTCCGCCATTTTAAGTCCAAACACATCATTTCTTATATATTTTAGTGAATTTGCATCTAACTTGGTAAGATATCGTCGATTTACATCCATCGCAGCCCATTGAGGTCGATGATCACTATGTTTTGATTTGACATTTTCGAAATCTATTTCCGACATTTCAAGTCCAAACACATCATATATTCGAGTGAATTTGCATCTAACATGGTAAGATATCTTCGATTTACATCCATTGAAGCCCATTGAGGTCGATGATCACTATGTTTTGATTGAACATTTTCGAAATCTATTTCTGCCATTTTAAGTCCAAACAAATCATATATTTGAGTGAATTTGCATCTAACATGGTAGAATATCTTCGATTTACATCCATTGAAGCCTATTGAGGTCGATGATGACTATGTATTGATTGAACATTTTCGAAATCTATTTCCGCCTTTTTAAGTCCAAACACATCATATATTCGAGTGAATTTGCATCTAACATGGTAAGATATCTTCGATTTACATCCATTGAAGCCCATTGAGGTCGATGGTCACTCTGTTTTGATTGAATATTTTCGAAATCTATTTCCGCCATTTTAAGTCCAAACACATCATATATTTGAGTGAATTTGCATCTTATATGTTAAGATATCGTCGCTTCACATCCAATGAAGCTCATTGAGGTTGATGGTCACTCTGTTTTGATTAAACATTTTCGAAATCTATTTCCGCCATTTTAAGTCCTAACACATCATATATTTTGAGTGAATTTGCATCTAACATGCTGAGATATCGTCGACTTACATCCATTGAAGCCCATTGAGGTCGATGGTCACTCTGTTTTGATTGTACATTTTCGAAATCTATTCCCGACATATTGAGTCCAAACACATCAATTCTTATATATTCGAGTTAATTTGTATTTAACTTGGTGAGATATCGTCAATTTACATCCATTAGAGCCCATTGAGGTCGATGGTAACTCTGTTTTGATTGAATATTTCCGAAACATATTTCCGCCATTTTAAGTCCGAACACATCATATATTTGATTGAATTTGCATCTAACATGGTAAGATATCGTTGATTTACATCCATTGAAGCCCATTGATGTTGATGGTCACTCTGTTTTGATTAAACATTTTCGAAATCTATTTCCGCCATTTTAAGTCCTAACACATCATATATTTGAGTGAATTTGCATCTAACATGCTGAGATATCGTCGACTTACATCCATTGAAGCCCATTGAGGTCGATGGTCACTCTGTTTTGATTGAACATTTTCGAAATCTATTCCCGACATATTGAGTCCAAACACATCAATTCTTATATATTCGAGTTAATTTGTATTAACTTGGTGAGATATCGTCAATTTACATCCATTAGAGCCCATTGAGGTCGAAGATCACTATGTTTTGATTGAACATTTAAATCTATTTCCGCCATTTTAAGTCCAAACAAATCATATATTTGAGTGAATTTGCATCTAACATGGTAAGATATCGTCGATTTACATCCAATGAAGCCCATTGAGGTCGATGGTAACTCTGTTTTGATTAAATATTTTCGAAATTCATTTCCGACATTTTAAGTTCAAACACATCATTTATTATATATTCGAGTGAATTTGCATCTAACTTGGTGAGATATCGTCGATTTACATCCATTGAAGCCTATTGAGGTCGATGATGACTATGTTTGGATTGAACATTTTCGAAATCTATTCCCGCCATTTTAAGTCCAAACACATCATATATTTGAGTGAATTTGCATCTAACATGGTAAAATATTGTCGATTTACATCCAATGAAGCCCATTGAGGTCGATGATCACTATGTATTGATTGAACATTTTCGAAATCTATTTCCGCCTTTTTAAGTCCAAACACATCATTTCTTATATATTTGAGTGAATTTGCATCTAACTTGGTAAGATATCTTCGATTTACATCCATTGAAGCCCATTGAGGTCGATGATCACTATGTTTTGTTTGAACATTTTAGAAATCTATTTCCGCCATTTTAAGTCCAAACACATCATTTCTTATATATTTGAGTGAATTTGCATCTAACTTGGTAAGATATCGTCGATTTACTTCCAATGAAGCCCATTGAGGTCGATGATCACTATGTATTGATTGAACATTTTCGAAATCTATTTCCGCCTTTTTAAGTCCAAACACATCATATATTCGAGTGAATTTGCATCTAACATGGTAAGATATCTTCGATTTACATCCATTGAAGCCCATTGAGTTCGATGATCACTATGTTTTGTTTGAACATTTTAGAAATCTATTTCCGCCATTTTAAGTCCAAACACATCATTTCTTACATATTCGAGTGAATTTGCATCTAACATGGTAAGATATCGTCGATTTACATCCAATGAAGCCCATTGAGGTCGATGATTACTATGTTTTGTTTGAACATTTTAGAAATCTATTTCCGCCATTTTAAGTCCGAACACATCATTTCTTATATATTTGAGTGAATTTGCATCTAACTTGGTAAGATATCGTCGATTTACATCCATCGCAGCCCATTGATGTCGATGATCACTCTGTTTTGATTGAACATTTTCGAAATCTATTTCCGCCTTTTTAAGTCCAAACACATCATATATTCGAGTGAATTTGCATCTAACATGGTAAGATATCTTCGATTTACATCCATTGAAGCCCATTGAGGTCGATGGTCACTCTGTTTTGATTGAATATTTTCGAAATATATTTCCGACATTTTAAGTCCAAACACATCATATATTTGAGTGCATTTGCATCTAACATGGTAAGATATCTTCGATTTACATCCATTGAAGCCCATTGAGGTCGATGATCACTATGTTTTGTTTGAACATTTTAGAAATCTATTTCCGCCATTTTAAGTCCAAACACATCATTTCTTATATATTTGAGTGAATTTGCATCTAACTTGGTAAGATATCGTCGATTTACTTCCAATGAAGCCCATTGAGGTCGATGATCACTATGTATTGATTGAACATTTTCGAAATCTATTTCCGCCTTTTTAAGTCCAAACACATCATATATTCGAGTGAATTTGCATCTAACATGGTAAGATATCTTCGATTTACATCCATTGAAGCCCATTGAGTTCGATGATCACTATGTTTTGTTTGAACATTTTAGAAATCTATTTCCGCCATTTTAAGTCCAAACACATCATATATTCGAGTGAATTTGCATCTAACATGGTAAGATATCTTCGATTTACATCCATCGCAGCCCATTGATGTCGATGATCACTCTGTTTTGATTGAACATTTTCGAAATCTATTTCCGCCTTTTTAAGTCCAAACACATCATATATTCGAGTGAATTTGCATCTAACATGGTAAGATATCTTCGATTTACATCCATTGAAGCCCATTGAGGTCGATGGTCACTCTGTTTTGATTGAATATTTTCGAAATATATTTCCGACATTTTGAGTCCAAACACATCATTTCTTATATATTCGAGTGAATTTGCATCTAACTTGGTGAGATATCGTCAATTTACATCCATTTAAGCCAATTGAGGTCGATGATCACTATGTTTTGATTGAACATTTTTGAAATCTATTTCCGCCTTTTTAAGTCCAAACACATCATATATTCGAGTGTATTTGCATCTAACTTGCTAAGATATCGACGATTTACATCCTTGAAGCCCATTGAGGTCGAAGATCAATATGTTTTGATTGAACATTTTCGAAATCTATTTCCGCCATTTTAAGTCCAAACAAATCATATATTTGAGAGAATTTGCATCTAACATGGTAAAATATCGTCGATTTACATCCATTGAAGCCTATTGAGGTCGATAATGACTATGTTTGGATTGAACATTTTCGAAATCTATTCCCGCCATTTTAAGTCCAAACACATCATATATTTGAGTGAATTTGCATCTAACTTGGTAAGATATCGTCGATTTACATCCATCGCAGCCCATTGATGTCGATGATCACTCTGTTTTGATTGAACATTTTCGAAATCTATTTCCGCCTTTTTAAGTCCAAACACATCATATATTCGAGTGAATTTGCATCTAACATGGTAAGATATCTTCGATTTACATCCATTGAAGCCCATTGAGGTCGATGGTCACTCTGTTTTGATTGAATATTTTCGAAATATATTTCCGACATTTTAAGTCCAAACACATCATATATTTGAGTGCATTTGCATCTAACATGGTAAGATATCGTCGATTTACATTCATTGAAGCCCATTGAGGTCGATGATTACTATGTTTTGTTTGAACATTTTAGAAATCTATTTCCGCCATTTTAAGTCCGAACACATCATTTCTTATATATTTGAGTGAATTTGCATCTAACTTGGTAAGATATCGTCGATTTACTTCCAATGAAGCCCATTGAGGTCGATGATCACTATGTATTGATTGAACATTTTCGAAATCTATTTCCGCCTTTTTAAGTCCAAACACATCATATATTCGAGTGAATTTGCATCAAACATGGTAAGATATCTTCGATTTACATCCATTGAAGCCCATTGAGTTCGATGATCACTATGTTTTGTTTGAACATTTTAGAAATCTATTTCCGCCATTTTAAGTCCAAACACATCATTTCTTACATATTCGAGTGAATTTGCATCTAACATGGTAAGATATCGTCGATTTACATCCAATGAAGCCCATTGAGGTCGATGATTACTATGTTTTGTTTGAACATTTTAGAAATCTATTTCCGCCATTTTAAGTCCGAACACATCATTTCTTATATATTTGAGTGAATTTGCATCTAACTTGGTAAGATATCGTCGATTTACATCCATCGCAGCCCATTGATGTCGATGATCACTCTGTTTTGATTGAACATTTTCGAAATCTATTTCCGCCTTTTTAAGTCCAAACACATCATATATTCGAGTGAATTTGCATCTAACATGTTAAGATATCTTCGATTTACATCCATTGAAGCCCATTGAGGTCGATGGTCACTCTGTTTTGATTGAATATTTTCGAAATATATTTCCGACATTTTAAGTCCAAACACATCATATATTTAAGTGCATTTGCATCTAACATGGTAAGATATCTTCGATTTACATCCATTGAAGCCCATTGAGGTCGATGATTACTATGTTTTGTTTGAACATTTTAGAAATCTATTTCCGCCATTTTAAGTCCGAACACATCATTTCTTATATATTTGAGTGAATTTGCATCTAACTTGGTAAGATATCGTCGATTTACATCCATCGCAGCCCATTGATGTCGATGATCACTCTGTTTTGATTGAACATTTTCGAAATCTATTTCCGCCTTTTTAAGTCCAAACACATCATATATTCGAGTGAATTTGCATCAAACATGGTAAGATATCTTCGATTTACATCCATTGAAGCCCATTGAGTTCGATGATCACTATGTTTTGTTTGAACATTTTAGAAATCTATTTCCGCCATTTTAAGTCCAAACACATCATTTCTTACATATTCGAGTGAATTTGCATCTAACATGGTAAGATATCGTCGATTTACATCCAATGAAGCCCATTGAGGTCGATGATCACTATGTTTTGTTTGAACATTTTAGAAATCTATTTCCGCCATTTTAAGTCCGAACACATCATTTCTTATATATTCGAGTGAATTTGCATCTAACTTGGTGAGATATCGTCAATTTACATCCATTTAAGCCAATTGAGGTCGATGATCACTATGTTTTGTTTGAACATTTTAGAAATCTATTTCCGCCATTTTAAGTCCAAACACATCATTTCTTACATATTCGAGTGAATTTGCATCAAACATGGTAAGATATCTTCGATTTACATCCATTGAAGCCCATTGAGTTCGATGATCACTATGTTTTGTTTGAACATTTTAGAAATCTATTTCCGCCATTTTAAGTCCGAACACATCATTTCTTATATATTCGAGTGAATTTGCATCTAACTTGGTGAGATATCGTCAATTTACATCCATTTAAGCCAATTGAGGTCGATGATCACTATGTTTTGATTGAACATTTTTGAAATCTATTTCCGCCTTTTTAAGTCCAAACTCATCATATATTCGAGTGTATTTGCATCTAACTTGCTAAGATATCGACGATTTACATCCTTGAAGCCCATTGAGGTCGAAGATCAATATGTTTTGATTGAACATTTTCGAAATCTATTTCCGCCATTTTAAGTCCAAACAAATCATATATTTGAGAGAATTTGCATCTAACATGGTAAAATATCGTCGATTTACATCCATTGAAGCCTATTGAGGTCGATGATGACTATGTTTGGATTGAACATTTTCGAAATCTATTCCCGCCATTTTAAGTCCAAACACATCATATATTTGAGTGAATTTGCATCTAACATGGTAAAATATCGTCGATTTACATCCAATGAAGCCCATTGAGGTCGATGATCACTATGTATTGGTTGAACATTTTCGAAATCTATTTCCGCCTTTTTAAGCCCAAACACATCATATATTCGAGTGAATTTGCATCTAACATGGTAAGATATCTTCGATTTACATCCATTGAAGCCCTTTGAGGTCGATGGTCACTCTGTTTTGATTGAATATTTTCGAAATCTATTTCCGCCATTTTAAGTCCAAACAAATCATTTATTTGAGTGAATTTGCATCTAACATGGTAAGATATCGTCGATTTACATCTATTGAAGCCTATTGAGGTGGATGGTCACTCTGTTGTGATTGAACATTTTCGAAATCCTTCCCGCCATTTTAAGTCCGACCACATCATATATTTGAGTGAATTTGCAGCTAACATGGTAAAATTATCGTCGATTTACATCCATTGAAGCCCATTGAGGTCGATGATCACTATGTTTTGATTGAAAATTTTCGAAATCTATTTCCGCCTTTTTAAGTCCAAACACATCATATATTCGAGTGAATTTGCATCTAACATGGTAAGATATCTTCGATTTACATCCATTGAAGCCCATTGAGGTCGATGGTAACTCTGTTTTGATTGAATATTTCTGAAACATATTTCCGCCATTTTAAGTCCAAACACATCATATATTTGATTGAATTTGCATCTAACATGGTAAGATATCGTTGATTTACATCCATTGAAGGCCATTGAGGTTGATGGTCACTCTGTTTTGATTAAATATTTTCGAAATCTATTTCCGCCATTTTAAGTCCTAACACATCATATATTTGAGTGAATTTGCATCTTACATGATGAGATATCGTCGCGTTACATCCAATGAAGCCCATTGAGGTCGAGGGTTACTATGTTTTGATTGAATATTTTCGAAACATATTTCCGCCATTTTAAGTCCAAACACATCATATATTTGAGTGAATTTGCATCTAACATGATAAGATATCGTCGATTTACATCCATTGAAGCCCATTGAGGTCAATGGTCACTCTGTTTTGATTGAACATTTTCGAAATCTCTTTCTGCCCTTTTAAGTCCAAACACATCATATATTTGAGTGAATTTGCATCTTACATGATAAGATATCGTCGCTTTACATCCATTGAAGGCCATTGAGGTCGATGGCTACTATGTTTTGATTGAACATTTTCGAAACATATCTCCGCCATTATAAGTCCAAACACATCATATATTTGAGTGGATTTGCATCTAACATGGTAAGATATCGTCGATTTACATCCATTGAAGCCCATTGAGGTCAATGGTCACTCTGTTCTGATTGAACATTTTCGAAAACTAATTCTGCCAATTTAAGTCCAAACACATCATATATTTGAGTGAATTTGCATCTTACATGGTAGGATATCGTCGATTTACATCCAATGAAGCCCATTGAGGTCGATGGTCACGCTGCTTGGATTGAACATTTTCGAAATCTATTTCCGACATTTTACGCCCAAACTCATCATATATTTGAGTGAATTTGCATCTTACATGGTAAGATATCGTCGATTTACATCCAATGAAGCCCATTGAGTTCGAAGGAAACCCAAAAATCAGCCATAATACCCGAAAATTAGCTAGAGAAACTCAAAAATTAGCCACAAAAACCCAAATTTTAGCCATAAAAACCCAAAAATTAGCTATAAAAACCCGAAAATTAGCTATACAACGCAAAAATGAGCTAGAAAAACTCAAAAATTAGCCGGAAAAACCCAAAAATTAGCTATAGAAACTCGAAAATTAGCTAGAAAAACTCAAAATTTAGCCATAAAAGCCAACAATTAGCTGGAAAAACTCAAGAACTAGCTAGAAAAACTCGAAAATCAGCTAAAAAAACTCAGAAATTAGCCACAAAAACCCAACAATCAGCTAGAAAAACACAAAAATTAGCTATAGAAACTCGTAAAATACCTATAAAACCCAAAAATTAGCTAGAAAAACCCAAAAATTAGCCATAAAAACCCAAAAATCAGCCATAAAAACCCAAAAATTAGCCATAAAAACCCAAAAATTAGCTGGAAAACTCAAACATTATCTAGAAAAAATCAAAAATTAGCTAGAAAAACTCAAAAATTAGTCATGAAAACCCAAAAATTGGCTATAAAATTCCAAAGGTTAGCTATGGAACCCATAAATTTTTGGGTTCTATAGATATTTTTTGGGTTTTTATAGCTAATTTTTGAGTTTTTCTAGCTTATGTTTAAGTTTTCTAGCTAGATTAGCCACAAAAAAATTATCGAGGAAAACTCAGAAATTAGCTAAAAAACCCAAAAACCAGCTAGAAAAACTCAAAAATTAGCAACAAAACTCAAAAATTGATAGAAAAACTCAAAAATTCGCTACAAAAACTCATAAAATAGCTATAAAACATAAAAGTTAGCTAAAAAACTTAAAAATTAGCCATAAAAATTAGCTCTAAAATTAGCCATAAAACCCAAAAATTAGCCAGAAGAACTCGAAAATTAACTAGAAAAACTCAGAAATTAGTCACAAAACCCAAAAGTTGTTAGAAGAATCCAAAAATAAGCTATAAAAACTCAAAAAATAGCTATAAAACCCAAAAATTAGCTAGAAAAACCCAAAAATTAGCTGGAAAAACTCAAAAATTAGCCATAAAAACTCGAAAATTAGCCACAAAAACCCAAAAAATAGCCATAAAAACCCAAAAATTTGCTACAAAAAACGCAAAAATTAGCCACAACCTTGAAAATTAGCCATGAAAACTAAGAAATTAGCCAAAAAAACCAAACAATTAGCTAGAAAAACTCAGAAATTAGCCACAAAACCCAAAAATTAGCCATAAAAACCCAAAAATTAGCCATAAAACCGAAAAATTAGCTATAAAACCCACAAATCAGCTAGAAAAATCAGAAATTAGATATAAAAATTCAAAAATTAGCCACAAAAACTCAAAAATTAGCCATAAAAACCCAAATATTAGCCATAAAAACGAACAATTAGTCATAAAACCCAAAAATTAGCCAGAAAAACTCGAAAATTAGCTAAAAAAACCCAGACATTAAACACAATAACCCAAAAATTGTTAGAAAAACCCAAAAGTTAGCTATAAAAACCAAAACATTAGCTATACAACCCAAAATTTAGCTTGAAAAACTCAAAAATTAGCAATGAAAACTCAAAAATTAGCCATAATACCCGAAAATTAGCTAGAGAAACTCAAAAATTAGCCACAAAAACCCAAATTTAGCCATAAAAACCCAAAAATTAGCTATAAAAACCCGAAAATTAGCTATACTACGCAGAAATTAGCTAGAAAAACTCAACAATTAGCCATAAAACCCAAAAATTAGCTAGAATAATTCAAAAACTAGCCATAAAAACTCAAAAATTAGCCACAGAAACCCAAAAATTAGTCATAAAAACCCAAAAATTAGCCATAAAACCCAAAAGTTAGCTAGAGAAACTCCAAAATTAGTTAGAAAAACTCAGAAATCAGCTAGAAAATCTCACAAATTAGCCATAAAAACTCGAAAATTAGCCACAGAAACACAAAAATTAGCCATAAAAACCCAAAAATTAGCCATAAAACCCAAAAATTAGCTAGAGGAACTCCAAAATTGGTTAGAAAAACTCAGAAATCAGCTGGAAAAACTCAAAAATTAGCCATAAAAACTCGAAAATAAGCCACAAAAAACCAAAAATTAGCCACAAAAACTCAAAAATTAGCCATAAAAACCCAAAAATTAGCTATAAAACCCACAAATTAGCTAGAAAAACTCACCAATTAGCCATAAACACTCAAAAATTAGCCACAAAAACTCAAAAATTAGCCTTGAAAATACAAAAATTAGCCATAAAAACCAAAAAATTAGCCATAAAACTCAAGAATTATCCAGAAAAACTAGGAAATTAGCTAGAAAAACTCAGAAATTAGCCACAAAAACCCAACAATTGGCTAGAAAAACTCAGAAATTAGCCATAAAACCCAAAAATTTGCCATAAAAACCCAAAAATCAGCCATAAAACACAAAAATTAGCCACAAAAATCCAACAATCAGCTGGAAAAACACAGAAATTAGTCACAAAACTCGAAAATTGTTAGAAAAACCCAGAATTTAGCTTTAAAAACTCACAAAATAGCTATAAAACCCAAAAATTAGCTATAAAAACTCAAAAATTAGCTAGAAAACCTCAAAAATTAGCCATAAAAACCCAAAAATTAGCCATAAAACCCGAAAATTAGCTAGGGAAAATCAAAAATTAGCTAGAAAAACTCAGAAACTAGCTCGAAAAACTCAAAAATTGGCCACAAAACCTATGAATTGGCTAGAAAAACTCAAAATTTAGCCATAACATTAGCTAGAAAAACTCAAGAATCAGCTAGAAAAACTTGGAAATTAGCCACATAAACCCAAAAATTGCTGGAGAAATCCAATAATTAGCTATAAAAACCCAAATATTGCTAGAAAACCAAAAAATTAGCTTAAAAAACCCAGAAGTTAGCAATAAAAACCCAAAAATTAGCCAGAAAAACTCAGAAATTAGCCACAAAACCCAAAAATTGTGGGAAAAACCCAAAAATTAGCTATAAAACTCAAAAAATTAGCTAGAAAAACTTGAAAATCAGCTATGAAACCCAAAAATTGATTGGAAAAACTCAACAATTAGCCATAAAACCCAAAAACTAGGTAAAATAAACCCAAAAATTAGCTGAAAACCCCAAAAATTAGATAGAAAAACTCGAAAACTAGCCATAAAAACTCAAAAATTAGCCACAGAAACCCAAAAATCAGCCACGAAAACCCAAAAATTAGCCATGAAGACCCAAAAATTGGCCACAAAAACCCAAAAATAAACCATAAAAACTCAAAAATTATCTATAAAACCCACAAATAAGCTAGAAAAACTCAAAAATTAGCCAAAAAAACTCAAAAATTAGCCACGAAAACCCAAAAATTAGCTATAAATACCCAAATATTAGCTATTTTTTGGGCTTTTATAGCTAATTTTTGAGTTTTTCTAGCTAATGTTTGAGTTTTCTAGCTAATTCTCATAAAAATTAGCCACAAAAACCCAAAAATTAAACAAAAATCCCAAAAATTAGCCAGAAAAACTCGAAATTAGCTAGAAAAACTCAAAATTTAGCCATAAAACCCAACAATTAGCTGGAAAAACTCGAGAATTAGCTAGGAAAACTCGAAAATCAGCTAAAAAAACTCAGAAATTAGCCACAAAAACCCAACAATCAGCTAGAAAAACTCAAAAATTAGTATAGAAACTCGTAAAATACCTATAAAACCCAAAAAATAGATAGAAAAACCCAAAAATTAGCCATAAAAACCCAAAAACCAGCCATAAAAACCCAAAAATGAGCCATAAAAACTCAAAAATTAGCTAGAAAACTCAAACATTAGCTAGAAAAACTCAAAAATTAGCCATGAAAACCCAAAAATTGTCTATAAAATTCCAAAGATTAGCTATGAAACCCATAATTTTTTGGGTTCCATAGATATTTTTCGGGTTTTTATAGCTAATTTTTGAGTTTTTTTAGCTAATGTCTAAGTTTTCTAGCTAATTCTCATAAAATTCAGCCACAAAAACCCAAAAATTGTTAGAAAAACTCGAAAATTAGCTATAAAAACCCAAAAACTAGCTATACAACCCAAAATCAAGCTAGAAAAACTCAAAAATTAGACATGAAAACCCAAAATTGGCTATAAAATTCCAAAGATTAGCTATGAAACCCATAAATTTTTGGGTTCTATAGATATTTTTTGAGTTTTTATAGCTAATTTTTGAGTTTTTCTAGCTAACGTTCAAGTTTTCCAGCTAATTCTCTCAAAAATTAGCCACAAAAACCCAAAAATTGTGAGAAAAACTCGAAAATTAGCTACAAAAACTCAAAAAATAGCTATAAAACATAAAAATTAGCTAAAAAACTCAAAAATTAGCCATAAAAACTTAAAAATTAGCCATAAAAATCAGCCATAAAAATTAGCCCAAAAATTAGCCAGAAGAACTCGAAAATAAGCCAGAAGAACTCGAAAATTAGCTATAAAAACTCAAAAAATAGCTATAACACCCAAAAATTAGCTAGAAAAACTCAGAAATTAGACACAAAACTCAAAAATTAGCCATAAAAACCCAAAAATTTACCACAAAACCCAAAAACTAGCCAGAACTCGAAAATTTACCATAAAAACTCAGGAATTAGCCATAAAAACCGAAAAATTAGCTATAAAACCCACAAATTAGCTAGAAAAACTCACCAATTAGCCATGAAAACCCAAAAATTAGCCATGAAACCCCAGAAATCAGCCATAAAACACAAAAATTAGCCACAAAAACCCAACAATCAGCTGGAAAAACACAGAATTTAGTCACCAAATCCAAAAATTGTTAAAAAACCCAGCATTTAGCTTTAAAAACTCAAAAAATAGCTATAAAACCCAAAAATTAGCTATAAAAACCCAAAAATTAGCTAGAAAACCTCAAAAATTAGCCATAAAAACCCAAAAATTAGCCATAAAACCCGAAAATTAGCTAGAGAAACTCAAAAATTAGCTAGAAAAACTCAGAAACTAGCTAGAAGAACGCAAAAATTAGCCACAAAATCCATAAATTAGCTCAAAAACACCAGAAATTAGCCATAAAAACCCAAAAAGTAGCCAGAAAAACTCAGAAATTAGCCACAAAACCCAAAAATTGTGGGAAAAAACCAAAAATTAGCTAAAAAACCAAAAAAATTAACTAGAAAAACTCAAAAACTATCTATAAAAACTCAAACATTAGCCACAGGAACCCAAAAATTAGCTATAAATCTTTAAAATTAGCTAGAAAAACTCAACAATCAGTCATAAAACCCAAAAATTATCTAGAATAACTCAAAAACTAACCATAAAAACTCGAAAATTAGCCACAGAAACCCAAAAATTAGCCATAAAAACCCAAAAATTAGCCAGAAAAACTCAGAAATTAGCCACAAGACCCAAAAATTGTGGGAAAAACCCAAAAATGAGCTAAAAATCCAAAAAAATTAGCTAGAAAAACTCAAAAACTATCCATAAAAACTCATTAATTAGCCACAGGAACCCAAAAATTAGCCATAAAACCCAAAAATTAGCCAGAGAATCTCCAAAATTGGTTAGAAAAACTCAGAAATCAGATGGAAAAACTCAGAAATTAGCCATAAAAACTCGAAAATTAGCCACAAAAAACCAAAAATTAGCCACAAAAACTCAAAAATTAGCTATAAAACCCACAAATTAGCTAGAAAAACTCACCAATTAGCCATGAAAACTCAAAAATTAGCCACAAAAACCCAACAATCGGCTAGAAAAACTCAGAAATTAGCCACAAAACCCAAAACCCAAAAATTAGCCATAAAAACCCAGAAATCAGCCATAAAACACAAAAATTAGCCACAAAAACCCAACAATCAGCTGGAAAAACACAGAATTAAGTCACCAAACCCAAAAATTGTTAAAAAACCCAGAATTTAGCTTTAAAAACTCAAAAAATAGCTATAAAACCCAAACATTAGCTATAAAAACCCAAAAATTAGCTAGAAAACCTCAAAAATTAGCCATAAAACCCGAAAATTAGCTAGAGAAACTCAAAAATTAGCTAGAAAAACTCAGAAACTAGCTAGAAAAACTCAAAAATTAGCCACAAAACCCATAAATTAGCTCAAAAACCCCAGAAAGTAGCCATAAAAACCCAAAAATTAGCTAGAAAAACTCAGAAATTAGCCACAAAACCCAAAAATTGTGGGAAAAACCCAAAAATCAGCTATAAAACCCAAAAATTAGCTAGAAAAACTCGAAAATCAGCCACAGCCAATTAGCTGGAAAAACTCAAGAATTAGCTAGAAAAACTCAAAAATTAGCTATAGAAAAAATAGAAAATAGAAAAATAGAAAAAATTTTTGTGTTTTTATACCTAATTTTTGGGTTTTTTAGCTAATTTTTGGATTTTATGGCTAAATTTTGAGTTTTTCTAGCTAATTTATGAGTTTTGTGGCTAATTTTCGAGTTTTTCCACCTAATTTTTGGGTTTTATAGCTATTCTTTGAGTTTTTATAGTTTTTATAGCTAGAAAAACTCCAAAAATTAGCTAGAAAAACTCAGAAATTAGCCATAAAAACCCAAAAATCCGCCAGGAAACTTGAACATTAGCTAGAAAAACTCAGAAATCATCTGAAGAAGCTCAAAAATTAGAAATGAAAACTCAGGAATTAGCCACAAAACTCAAAAATTAGCCATAAAAACCCAAAAATCAGCCATAAAATACAAAAATTAGCCACAAAAACCAAACAATCAACTGGAAAAACACAGAAATTAGTCACAAAACCCAAAAATTGTTAGAAAAACCCAGAATTTAGCTATAAAAACTCAAAAAATAGCTATAAAACCCAAAAATTAGCTATAAAAACCCAGAAATTAGCCAGAAAACCTCAAAAATTAGTCATAAAAACCCAAAAATTGTTAGAAAAACTCGAAAATTAGTTACAAAAACGAAAAAAATAGCTATGAAAAATAAAAATTAGCTAAAATACTCAAAAATTATCCATAAAAACTTAAAAATTAGCCATAAAAATTAGCCCAAAAATTAGCCAGAAGAACTCGAAAATAAGGCAGAAGAACTCGAAAATTAGCTATAAAAACTCAAAAAATAGCTATAAAACCCAAAAGTTAGCCAGAACCTCGAAAATTCAACACAAAACTCAAAAACTAGGCAGAACTCGAAAATTAACCATAAAAACTCAGAAATTAGCCATAAAAACCGAAAAATTAGCTATAAAACCCTCAAATTAGCTGGAAAAAATCAAAAATTAGCCATAAAAACTCAAAAATTAGCTACAAAAACCCAAAAGTTAGCCAGAACCTCGAAAAGCAGCCATAAAAACTCAGAAATTAGCCAAAAAACCCAACAATTAGCTAGAAACACTCAGAAATTAGCCACAAAACCCAAAAACTAGCCAGAACTCGAAAATTAACCATAAAAACTCAGGAATTAGCCATAAAAACCCAAAAATTAGCCATAAAAACCCAAAAATTAGCTACAAAAACCCGAAAATTAGACAGAACCTAGGAAATTAGCCATAAAAACTCAGAAATTAGCTCAAAAACCCAAATATTAGCCAGAACCTCGAAAATTAGCCATGAAAACTCAGAAATTAGCCAAAAAAACCCAACAATTAGCTAGAAAAACTCAGAAATTAGCCACAAAATCCAGAAATTAGCCATGAAAACCCAAAAATTAGCCATAAAACCCAAAAACTAGCCAGAAGAACTCAAAAATTAGCAATAAAAACTCAGGAATTAGCCATAAAAACCCGAAAATTAGCTATAAAACCCTCGAATCAACTGAGAAAACTCAAAAATTAGCCTCAAAAACTCAAAAATTAGCCACAAAAACTCAAAAATTAGCCATAAAAACCCAAAAATTAGCTATCAAACCCACAAATCAGCTAGAAAAACTCAAAAATTAGCCAGAAAAACTCAAAAATTAGCTAGGAAACCCAAAAATTAGATAGAGAAACTCGAAAATTGGCCATAAAAACTCAAAAATTAGCCATAAAAACCCAAAAATTGTTAGAAAAACTCAAAAAATAGCTATAAAACATGAAAATTAGCTGAAATACTCAAAAATTAGCCATAAAAACTTAAAAATTAGCCATAAAAATTAGCCCAAAAATTAGCCAGAAGAACTCGAAAATAAGCCAGAAGAACTCGAAAATTAGCTATAAAAACTCAAAAAATAGCTATAAAACCCAAAAATTAGCAAGAAAAACCCAAAAATTAGCCATAAAAACTCAAAAATTAGCTACAAAAACCCAAAAGTTAGCCAGAACCTCGAAAATCAGCCATAAAAAATCAGAAATTAGCCAAAAAACCCAACAATTAGCTAGAAAAACTCAGAAATCAGCCACAAAACCCAAAAATTAGCCATAAGAACACAAAAATTCACCACAAAACCAAAACACTAGGCAGAACTCGGAAATTAACCATAAAAACTCAGAAATTAGCCATAAAAACCGAAAAATTAGCTATAAAACCCTCAAATTAGCTGGAAAAACTCAAGAATTAGCCATAAAAACTCAAAAATTAGCCACACAAACCCAAAAATTAGCCATAAAAACCCAAAAATTAGCTATCAAACCCACAAATCAGCTAGAAAAACTCAAAAATTAGCCAGAAAAATTCAAAAATTAGCTAGGAAATCCAAAAATTAGATAGAAAAACTCAGAAATTAGCTAGAAAAACCCAAAAAATAAGCCATAAAAACCCAAAAATTAGCTATAAAATTCCAAAGATTAGCTATGAATCCCATAAATTTTTGGGTTTTATAGCTATTTTTTGAGTTTTTATATCTAATTTTTGGGTTTTTCTAGCAATTTTTGGGTTTTTATGGCTAATTTTTGAGTTCTTCTAGCTAATGTCTAAGATTTCCAGCTAATTATTGGGTTTTTATGGCTTATTTTTTGGGTTTTTCTAGCTAATTTTTGGATTTTATAGCTATTTTCTGGGTTTTTATAGCTAATTTTTGGGTTTTTCCAGCAATTTTTGGGTTTTTCTTGCTAATTTTTGAGTTTTTCTAGCTAATGTTTGAGTTTTCTAGCTAATTTTTGGGTTTACATGGCTTATTTTTGGGTTTTAATGGCTATTTTTTGAGTATTTCTTCTTAGTTTTTAGGTTTTCTAGCAATTTTTGTGTTCTTATACCTTATTTTTTTGATGTTTTAAGCTAATTTTTGGATTTTATGGCTAAATTTTGAGTTTTTCTAGCTAATTCATGAGTTTTGTGGCTAAATTTTGAGTTTTTCTAGCTAATTCATGAGTTTTGTGGCTAACATTTGAGTTTTTCCAGCTAATTTTTGAGTTTTATAGCTATTCTTTGAGTTTTTATAGTTTTTATAGCTAGAAAAACTCTAAAATTTGCTAGAAAAACTCAGAAATTAGTCACAAAACCCAAAAATTGTTGGAAAAATTCGAAAATTAGCTATAAAAACTCAAAAAAATAGCTATAAAACCCAAAAATTAGCTAGAAAAACCCATAAATTAGCTGAAAAAACTCAAAAATTAGCCATAAAAACTCAAAAATTAGTCAAAAAAACCCAAAAATTAGCCATTAAAACCCAAAAATTAGCTACAAAAACCCAAAAATTAGCTACCAAAACCCAAAAATTAGCCATAACCTGGAAAATTAGCCATAAAAACTCAGAAATTAACCAAAAAAACCCAACAAATAACTAGAAAAACTCAGAAATTAGCCACAAAACCCAGAAATTAGCCATAAAAACCCAAAAATTAGCCATAAAACCAAAAAACTAGCCAGAAGAACTCGAAAATTAGCCATAAAAACCCAAAAATCAGCCGGGAAACTTAAACATTAGCTAGAAAAACTCAGAAATTAGCTAGAAAAACCCAAAAATTAGCTATGAAATTCCAAAGATTAGCTATGAAAACCATAAATTTCTGAGTTTTGAGTTTTATAGCTATTTTTTGAAGTTTTATAGCTAATTTTTGGGTTTTTCTAGCAATTTTTGGATTTTTATGGCTAATTTTTGAGTTCTTCTAGCTAATGCTTAAGTTTTCTAGCTAATTTTTGGGTTTTTGTGGCTAATTTTTTGGGTTTTTCTAGATAATTTTTGGGTTTTATAGCTATTTTTGGGTTTTTATAGTTTTTATAACTAGGAAAACTCTGAAAATTAGCTAGAAAAACTCAGAAATTAGCCACAAAAACCAATAAATTGTTAGAAAAACCTGAAAATTATTTTTAAAAACTCAAAAATTAGCTATAAAACCCAAAAATTAGCTAGAAAAACCCAAAAATTAGCTAAAAGACCAGAAAAATTAGCTAGAAAAACTCAAAAACTATCCATAAAAACTCAAAAATTAGCCACAGGAACCCAAAAATTAGCTATAAATCTTAAAAATTAGCTAGAAAAACTCAACAATCAGTCATAAAACCAAAAAATTAGCTAGAATAACTCAAAAACTAACCATAAAAACTCGAAAATTAGCCACAGAAACCCAAAAATTAGCCATAAAAACTCGAAATGAAAAGCAAAAAATTAGCCATAAAACCCAAAAACTAGCCAGATGAACTCGACAATTAGCCATAAAAACTCAGAAATTAGCCATAAAAACTCAGAAATTAGCCATAAAAACTCAAAAATTAGCTATAAAACCCTCAAATTAGCTGGAAAAACTCAAAAATTAGCCATAAAAACTCGGAAATTAGCCAAAAAATCTCAAAAATTAGCCATAAAAACCAGGAAATTAGCTATAAAACTCACATATCAGCTAGAAAAACCCAAAAATTAGCCATAAAAATCCAAAAATCAGCCATAAAACACAAAAATTAGCCACAAAAACCCAACAATCAGCTGGAAAACACAGAAATGGTCACTCTGTTTTGATTGAACATTTTCGAAAACTAATTCTGCCATTTTAAGTCCAAACACATCAATTCTTATATATTTGAGTGAGTTTGCATCTAACTTCATCAGATATCGTCGATTCACATCCATTCAATCCTATTGAGGTCGACTGTCACTCTGATTTGATTCAACATTTTCAAAATCTATTTCCGCCATTTTAAGTGCAAACACATCATATATTCGAGTGAATTTGCATCTAACATGATAAGATATCGTCGATTTACATCCAATGAAGCCCATTGTGGTCGATGATCACTATGTTTTGATTGAACATTTCTGAAATCTACTTCCGTTATTTTAAGTCCAAACACATCATATATTTGAGTGAATTTGGATTTTACATGGTAAGATATCGTCGATTTACATCCAATGAAGCCCATTGAGGTCGATGGTCACTATGTTTTGATTGAACATTTTCGAAATCTATTCCCGCCATTTTAAGTCCAAACACATCATATATTTGAGTGAATTTGCATCTAACATGGTAAGATATCGTCGATTTACATCCATTGAAGACCATTGAGGTCGATGATCACTATGTTTTGATTGAACATTTTCGAAATCTATTTCTGCCATTTTAAGTCCAAACACATCATATATTTGAGTGAATTTGCATCTTACATGGTAAGATATCGTCGTTTCACATCCAATGAAGCTCATTGAGGTCGATGATCACTATGTTTTGATTGCACATTTTCGAAATCTATTTCTGCCATTTTAAGTCCAAACACATCAATTCTTATATATTTGAGTGAGTTTGCATCTAACATGGTAAGATATCGTCAATTTACATCCAATGAAGCCCATTGAGGTCGATGGTAACTCTGTTTTGATTGAATATTTTCGAAATCTAATTCTGCTATTTCAAGTCCTAACACATCAATTCTTATATATTTGAGTGAGTTTGCATCTAACTTCATCAGATATCGTCGATTCACATCCATTCAATCCTATTGAGGTCGACTGTCACTCTGAATTGATTCAACATTTTCAAAATCTGTTTCCGCCATTTTAGGTCCAAACACATCATATATTTGAGTGAATTTGCATCTTACATGATAAGATATCGTCGATTTTCATCCAATGAAGACCATTGAGGTCGATGATCACTATGTTTTGATTGAACATTTTCGAAATCTATTTCTGCCATTTTAAGTCCAAACACATCATATATTCGAGTGAATTTGCATCTTACATGGTAAGATATCGTCGATTTACATCCAATGAAGCCCATTGAGGTCGATGGTCACGCTGCTTCGATTGAACATTTTCGAAATCTATTTCCGACATTTTACGCCCAAACTCATCATATATTTGAGTGAATTTGCATCTTACATGGTGAGATATCGTCGATTTACATCCAATGAAGCCCATTGAGTTCGATTAAAACCCAAAAATCAGCCATAATACCCAAAAATTAGCTAGAGAAACTTAAAAATCAGCCACAAAAACCCAAAATTTAGCCATAAAAACCCAAAAATTAGTTATAAAAACCCGAAAATTAGCTATACAACGCAAAAATTAGCTAGGAAAACTCAAAAATTAGCCAAAAATACCCAAAAATTAGCTATAGAAACCCAAAAATTAGCCACAAAAACCCAAAAAGTAGCCACAAAACCTAAAAATTAGCCAGAAAAACTCGAAAATTAGCTAGAAAAACTCAAAATTTAGCCATAAAACCCAACAATTAGCTGGAAAAACTCAAGAATTAGCTAGAAAAACTCGAAAATCAGCTGAAAAAACTCATAAATTAGCCACAAAAACTCAACAATCAACTAGAAAAACTCAAAAATTAGCTATAGAAACTCGTAAAATACCTATAAAACCCAAAAATTAGCGAGAAAAACGCAAAAATTAGCCATAAAAACCCAAAAATCAGCCATAAAAACCCAAAAATTAGCCATAAAAACCCAAAAATCAGCCATAAAAACCCAAAAATTAGCCATAAAAACCCAAAAATTAGCTGGAAAACTCAAACATTAGCTAGAAAAACTCAAAAATTAGCTAGAAAAACTCACAAATTAGCCATGAAAACCCAAAAATTGGCTATAAAATTCCAAAGGTTAGCTATGAAACCCATAAATTTTTGGGTTCTATAGATATTTTTCGGTTTTTTATAGCTAATTTTTGAGTTTTTCTAGCTAATGTTTAAGTTTTCTAGCTAAATTAGCCACAAAAAAATTATCGAGAAAAACTCAGAAATTAGCTAAAAAACTCAGAAACCAGCTAGAAAAACTCAAAAATTAGCAACAAAACTCAAAAATTGATAAAAAAACTCAAAAATTAGCTACAAAAACTCATAAAATAGCTATAAAAAAACCCAAAAATTAGCCATAAAAACCCAAAAATTAGCTACAAAAACCCAAAAATTAGCCACAACTTTGAAAATTAGCCATAAAAACTAAGAAATTAGCCAAAAAAACCCAAAAATTAGCCATGAAAACCCAAAAATTAGCTATAAAACCCACAAATCAGCTGGAAAAACTCAGAAATTAGATATAAAAATTCAAAAATTAGCCACAAAAACTCAAAAATTAGCCATAAAAAACCCAAATATCAGCCATAAAAACGAACAATTAGTCATAAAACCCAAAAATTAGCCCGAAAAACTCGAAAATTAGCTAAAAAAACCCAGACATTAAACACAAAAACCCAAAAATTGTTAGAAAAACCCAAAAGTTAGCTATAAAAACCAAAAAATTAGCTATACAACCCAAAATTTAGCTTGAAAAACTCAAAAATTAGCGATGAAAACCCAAAAATTAGCCATAATACCCGAAAATTAGCTAGATAAACTCAAAAATTAGCCACAAAAACCCAAATTTAGCCATAAAAACCCAAAAATTAGCTATAAAAACCCGAAAATTAGCTATACAACGCAAAAATTAGCTAGAAAAACTCAACAATTAGCCATGAAACCCAAAAATTAGCTAGAATAACTCAAAAACTAGCCATAAAAACTCAAAAATTAGCCACAGAAACCCAAAAATTAGTCATAAAAACCCAAAAATTAGCCATAAAACCCAAAAGTTAGCTAGAGAAACTCCAAAATTAGTTGGAAAAACTCAGAAATCAGCTAGAAAATCTCACAAATTAGCCATAAAAACTCAAAAATTAGCCACAAAAACCCAAAATTTGGCCACAAAAAATCAAAAATTAGCCATAAAAACCCGAAAATTAGATATAAAACCCACAAATTAGCTAGAAAAACTCATTAATTAGCCATAAAAACTCAAAAATTAGCCAACAAAACTCGAGAATTAGCCTTTAAAATCCACAAATTAGCTATAAAAACAAAAAATTAGCCATAAAACCCAAGAATTAGCCAGAAAATTAGCTAGAAAAACTCAGAAATTAGCCACAAAAACCCAACAATTGGCTAGAAAAACTCAGAAATTAGCCACAAAACCAAAAATTAGCCATAAAACCCATAAATTAGCCACAAAAACTCAACAAACAGCTATAAAAACACAGAATTTAGTCACAAAACCCGAAAATTGTTAGAAAAACCCAGAATTTAGCTATAAAAACTCAAAAAATAGCTATAAAACCCAAAAATTAGCTAGAAAACCCCAAAAATTAGCCATAAAACCCGAAAATCAGCCATAAAACCCAAAAATTAGCTAGAGAAACTCAAGAATCAGCTAGAAAAACTTGAAAATTAGCCACAAAAACCCATAAATTGGCTAGAAAAACTCAAAATTTAGCCATAAAACCCAAACATTAGCTAGAAAAACTCAAGAATCAGCTAGAAAAACTTGGAAATTAGCCACATAAACTTAAAAATTGCTAGAAAAACCCAACAATTAGCTATAAAAACCCAAAAATTGCTAGAAAACCAAAAAATTAGCTCAAAAAACCCAGAAATTAGCCATAAAAACCCAAAAATTAGCTAGAAAAACTCAAAAATCAGATAGAAAAATCCAAAAAATAAGCCATAAAAACCCAAAAATTAGCTAGAAAAACTCAAAAATTAGCCACAAAACCCAAAAATTGATAGAAAAACTCAAAAATTAGCTCTAAAAACTCAGAAATTAGCTAGAAAAACTCGAAAATTAGCCATGAAAACCCAAATATTAGCTAGAAAATTCCAAAGATTAGCTATGAAACCCATAAATTTTTGGGTTTTATAGTTTTTTTTTGAGTTTTTATAGCTAATTTTTGGATTTTTCTAGCAATTTTTGGGTTTTTATGGCTAATTTTTGAGTTCTTCTAGCTAATGTTCAAGTTTTCTAGCTAATTTTTGGGTTTTATAGCTATTTTTTTGGTTTTTATAGTTTTTATAACTAGGAAAACTCTAAAAATTAGCTAGAAAAACTCAGAAATTAGCCACAAGAACCAATAAATTGTTAGAAAAACTTAGAAATTATCTTTAAAAACCCAAAATTAGCTATAAAACCCAAAAAACAGCTAGAAAACTAAAACATTAGCCAGAAAAACTCAAACATTAGGTGGAAAAACTCAAAAATTAGCTATGAAACCCAAAAATTTTTGGGTTTTATAGCTATTTTCTGGGTTTTTATAGATAATTTTTGGGTTTTTCCAGCAATTTTTGGGTTTTTATGGCTAATTTTTGAGTTTTTCTAGCTAATGTTTAAGTTTTCGAGCTAATTTTTGGGTTCTCATGGCTTATTTTTTGGGTTTTTCTACCTAATTTTTGAGTTTTCAAGCTAATTTTTGAGTTTTTCTGGCTAATTTTTGAGTATTTCTACCTAATTTTTAAGTTTTCTAGAAATTTTTGTGTTTTTATTCCTAATTTTTTGGTCTTTTTAGCTAATTTTTGGATTTTATGGCTGAATATTGAGATTTTCTAGCTAATTTATGAGTTTTGTGGCTAATTTTTGAGTTTTTCCAGCTAATTTTTGGGTTTTATAGCTATTCTTTGAGTTTTTATAGTTTTTATAGCTAGAAAAACTCTAAAAATCAGCTAGAAAAACTCAGAAATTAGCCATAAAAACCCAAATATCAGCCATAAAACCCAAAAATTAGCTAGAAAAACTCAGAAATTAGCCACAAAAACCAATAAATTGTTAGAAAAGCCCAAAAATTAGCTTTAAGAACCCAATAATTAGCTATAAAACTTAAATGTTAGCTAGAAAAACTCAACAATTAGTCATAAAACCCAAAAATTAGCTAGGATAACTCAAGAACTAACCATAAAAACTCAGAAATTAGCCACAGAAAAACAAAAATTAGCCATAAAAACCCAAAAATTAGCCATAAAACCCAAAAGTTAGCTAGAGAAACTCCAAAATTGGTTAGAAAAACTAAGAAATCAGCTGGAAAAACTCAAAAATTAGCCATAAAAACTCGAAAATAAGCCACAAAAAACCAAAAATTAGCCACAAAAACTCAAAAATCAGCCATAGAAACCCAAAAATTAGCTACAAAACCCACAAATTAGCTAGAAAAACTCACTAATTAGCCATAAACACTCAAAAATTAGCCACAAAAACTCAAAAATTAGCCTTGAAAATCCACAAATTAGCCATAAAAAACAAAAAATTAGCCATAAAACCCAAGAATTATCGAGAAAAACTAGGAAATTAGCTGGAAAAACTCAGAAATTAGCCACAAAAACCCAACAATTGGCTAGAAAAACACAGAAATTAGCCACAAAAGCCAAAAATTAGCCATGAAAACCCAAAAATCAGCCATAAAACACAAAAATTAGCCACAAAAACCCAACAATCAGCTGGAAGAACAAAGAAATTAGTCACAAAACCCAAAAATTGTTAGAAAAACCCAGAATTTAGCTTTAAAAACTCACAAAATAGATATAAAACCCAAAAATTAGCTATAAAAACCCAAAAATTAGCTAGAAAACCTCAAAAATTAGCCATAAAAACCCAAAAATTATCCAGAAAAACTCGGAAATTAGCCACAAAACCCAAAAATTGTGAGAAAAACCCAAACATTAGCTATAAAACCTAAAAATTAGCTAGAAAAACTCGAAAATCAGTTATAAAACCCAAAAATTAGCTCGACAAACTCAAAAACTAGCCATAAAAACTCAAAAATTAGCCACAGAATCCCAAAAATCAGCCACAAAAACCCAAAAATTAGCCATAAAAACCCAGAAATTAGTCACAAAAACAGAAAAATTAACCATAAAAACCCAAAAGTTAGCTATAAAACCCTCAAATAAGCTGGAAAAACTCAAAAATTAGCCATAAAATCTCAAGAATTAGCCACAAAACCCCAAAAATTAGCCATAATAATACAAAAATCAGCCACAAAATCCCAAAAATTAGCCATGAAACCCAAAAATTATCCAGCACTCGAAAATTAGCCATAAAAACTCAAAAATTAGCCATAAAAACTCGAAAATTATTCGGAAAAACCCAAAAATGAAATGAAAACCCAGAACTTAGCCATCAAAACCCTAAAATTAGCCATAAAACCCAGAAATTAGCCAGTACCTCAAAAAATAGCCATAAAAACTCAGAAATTAGCCAAAAAACCCAACAATAAGCTAGAAAAACTCAGAAATTAGCCACAAAACCCAAAACTTCGCCATAAAAACCCACAAATTAGCCATAAAACCCAAAAACTAGCCAGAAGAACTCGAAAATTAGCCATAAAAACCATAAAATCCTAAAATTAGCTGGGAAAACCCAAAAATTAACCAGAAAATCTCAAAAATTTGCTAGAAAACCCAAAAATTAGATGAAAAAACTCAAAAAATAGCTATAGAACCCAAAAATTAGCTAGAAAAACCCAAAAATTAGCTAGAAAAACCCAAAAATTAGCTGGAAAAACTCAAAAATTAGCCATAAAAACTCAAAACTTAGCCACAAAAACCCAAAAATTATTCATAAAACCCCAAAAATTAGCTACAAAAATCCAAAAATTAGCCAGAACCTCGAAAATTAGCCATAAAAACTCAGAAATTAGCTCAAAAATTCAAAAATTAGCCAGAACCTCGAAATTTAGCCATAAAAACTCAGAAATTGGCCAAAAAAAACCCGAAAATTAGCCATGAAAACCTCAAAAATTAGCCATAGAAACCCAAAAATTAGCCATAAAATCCGAAAATTAGCTTGAGAAACTCAAAAATTAGCTAGAAAAACTCGAAAATTGGCCATAAAAACTCAAAAATTAGCCACAAAAACCCAAAAATTGCTAGAAAACCCAAAAATTAGTAATAAAAACCAAAAAATTATCCATAAAACCCAAAAATTAGCCACAAAAACTCAACAATCAGCTGGAAAAACACAGAAATTAGTCAAAAAACCCAAAAATTGTTAGAAAAACCCAGAATTTAGCTATAAAAACTCAAGAAATAGGTATAAAACTCAAAAATTAGCTATAAAACCCCAAAAATTAGCCAGAAAACCTCAAAAATCAGCCATAAAAACCAAAAAATTAGCCATAAAATCCAAAAATTAGCTTGAGAAACTCAAAAATTAGCTAGAAAAACTCAGAAACTAGCTATAAAAACTCAAAAATTAGCCACAAAACCCATAAATTGGCTAGAAAAACTCGAAATTTAGCCATAAAACCCAAACATTAGCTACAAAAACTCAAGAATCAGCTGGAAAAACTTGGAAATTAGCCACATTAACCCAAAAATTGCTAGAAAAACCCAACAATCAGCTATAAAAACCCACAAATTGCTAGAAAAATAAAGAATTAGCTCAAAAAACCCAGAAATTAGCCATAAAAAAACAAAAATTAGCCAGAAAAACTCGAAAATCAGCTATAAAACCCAAAAGTTAGCTCGAAAAACTCAAAAACTAGCCATAAAAATCAAAAATTAGCCACAAAAACCCAAAAATTATTCATAAAACCCAAAAAATTAGCTACAAAAACCAAAAATTAGCCAGAACCTCGAAAATTTAATCATAAGAACTCAGAAATTAGCTCAAAAATCCGAAAATTAGCCAGAACCTCGAAATTTAGCCATGAAAACTTGTAGGAGAATTGTGGGAGAAACCCAAACATTAGCTATAAAACCCAAAAATTAGCTAGAAAAACTCGAAAATCAGCTATAAAACCCAAAAATTAGTTTGACAAACTCAAAAACTAGCCATAAAAAATCAAAAATTAGCCACAGAAACCCAAAAATCAGCCACAAAAACCCAAAAATTAGCCATGAAAACCCAGAAATTAGCCACAAAAACAGAAAAATTAGCCATAAAAACCCAAAAATTAGCTATAAAACCCTCAAATTAGCTAGGAAACCTCGAAAATTAGCCATAAAAACCAAAAAATTAGCCATAAAACCCAAAAATTAGCTAGAGAAACTCAAAAATTAGCTAGAAACACTCGAAAATCAGCTATAAAACCCAAAAATTGATTGGAAAAACTCAAAAACTAGCCATAAAAACTCAAAAATTAGCCACAGCCAATTAGCTGGGAAAACTCAAGAATTAGCTAGAAAAACTCGAGAATCAGCTAAAAAACACAGAAATTAGCCACAAAAACCCAACAATCTGCTAGAAAAACTCAGAAATTAGCTATAGAAAAAATAGAAAATAGAAAAATAGAAAAAATTTTTGTGTTTTTATACCTAATTTTTGGGTTTTAGAAAAACTCAAAAATTATTTTTTGGGCTTTTATAGCTAATTTTTAATTTTTCTAGCTATTGTTTAAGTTTTCTAGCTAATTCTCACAAAAATTAGCCACAAAAACCCAAAAATTGTTAGAAAAACTCAAAAATTAGGTATAAAAACCCAAAAACTTGCTATACAACCCAAAATCAAGCTGGAAAAACTCAAAAATTAGCCATAAAACCCGGAAATTGGCTGGAGAAACTTAAAAATTAGCGAGAAAAACTCAGAAATTAGCTAAAAAACCCAAAAACTAGCTAGAAAAACTCAAAAATTAGCCAAAAAACTCAAAAATTGATAGAAAAACTCAAAAATTAGCCATAAAAACTTAAAAATTAGCCATAAAAATTAGCCCAAAAATTAGCTATAAAATTCCAAAGATTAGCTATGAAACACATAAATTTTTGGGTTTTATAGCTATTTTTTGAGTTAATCAGCAATCAGCTAGACTAGCTCAAAAATTAGCTATAGAAACTCGTAAAATACCTATAAAACCCAGAAATCAGCCATATAAACCCAAAAATTAGCTATAAAACCCACAAATTAGCTAGAAAAACTAACCAATTAGCCATGAAAACTCAAAAATTAGCCGCAAAAACTCAAAAATTAGCCTTAAAAATCCACAAATTAGCCATAAAAAACAAAAATTAGCTAGAAAAACTCAGAAATTAGCTAGAAAAACTCGAAAATTAGCCATGAAAACCCAAAAATTAGCTATGTAATTCCAAAGATTAGCTATGAAACCCATGAATTTTTGGGTTTTATAGCTATTTTTTGAGGTTTTATAGCTAATTTTTGGGTTTTTCTAGCAATTTTTGGATTTTTATGGCTAATTTTTGAGTTCTTCTAGCTAATGTTTAAGTTTTCTAGCTAATTTTTGGGTTTTTATGGCTTATTTTTTGGGTTTTTCTAGCTAATTTTTGGATTTTATAGCTATTTTTTGGGTTTTTATAGTTTTTATAACTAGGAAAACTCTGAAAATTAGCTAGAAAAACTCAGAAATTAGCCACAAATACCAATAAATTGATAGAAAAACCCAAAAATTAGCCACAAAAACCCAAAAATTAGCTAAACGAACTCGAAAATTAGCTAGAATAACTCAAAAACTAACCATAAAAACTCGAAAATTAGCCACAGAAACCCAAAAATTAGCCATAAAACCCAAAAATTAGCCAGAGAAACTCCAAAATTGGTTAGAAAAACTAAGAAATCAGATGGAAAAACTCAGAAATTAGCCATAAAAACTTGAAAATTAGCCACAAAAACTCAAAAATTAGCTATAAAACCCACAAATTAGCTAGAAAAACTCACCAATTAGCCATGAAAACTCAAAAATTAGCCACAAAAACTCAAAAATTAGCCTTAAAAATCCGCAAATCAGCTATAAAAACCAAAAATAAGCCATAAAATCCAAGAATTAGCCAGAAAAACTAGAAAATTAGCTAGAAAAACTCAGAAATTAGCCACAAAACCCAAAAATTTGCTGGAAAAACTCAGAAATTAGCCACAAAACCCAAAAATTAGTCATAAAAACCAAAAAATTAGCCATAAAACCCAAAAATTGGCCACAAAAACTCAACAATCAGCTAGAAAAACACAGAAATTAGTCACAACACCCAAAAATTATTAGAAAAACCCAGAATTTAGCTAACTAAAACTCAAAAAATAGCTATAAAACCTAAAAATTAGCTAGAAAAACTCGAAAATTAGCTATAAAACCCAAAAATTAGTTGAAAAAATAAAAACCCGAAAATTAGCCATAAAAACCTTAAAATTAGCTATAAAACCCACAAATCAGCTGGAAAAACTCAGAAATTAGCCATAAAAATTCAAAAATTAGCCATAAAAACGAACAATTAGTCATGAAACCCAAAAATTAGCCAGAAAAACTCGAAAATTAGCTAGAAAAACCCAGACATTAAACACAAAAACCCAAAAATTGTTAGAAAACCCCAAAAGTTAGCTATAAAAACCAAAAAATTAGCTATACAACCCAAAATTTAACTTGAAAGACTCAAAAATTAGCGATGAAAACCCAAAAATTAGCCATACTACCCGAAAATTAGCTAGAGAAACTCAAAAATTAGCCACAAAAACCCAAAATTTAGCCGACAAAACCCAAAAATTAGCTAAAGAAACCCAAAAATTAGCCACAAAAACCTAAAAATTAAACACAAAACCCAAGAATTAGCCAGAAAAACTCGAAATTAGCTAGAAAAACTCAAAATTTAGCCATAAAACCCAACAATTAGCTGGAAAAACTCGAGAATTAGCTAGGAAAACTCGAAAATCAGCTAAAAAAACTCAGAAATTAGCCACAAAATCCCAACAATCAGCTAGAAAAACTCAAAAATTAGTTATAGAAACTCGTAAAATACCTATAAAACCCAAAAATTAGCTAGAAAAACCCAAATATTAGCAATAAAAACCCAAAAATGAGCCATAAAAACACAAAAGTTAGCTAGAAAACTCAAACATTAGCTAGAAAAACTCAGAAATTAGTCATGAAAACCCAAAAATTGGCTATAAAATTCCAAAGATTAGCTATGAAACCCATAAATTTTTGGGTTCTATAGATATTTTTCGGGTTTTTATTACTAATTTTTGAGTTTTTCTAGCTAATGTTTGAGTTTTCTAGCTAATTTTTGGGTTTACATGGCTTATTTTTGGGTTTTAATGGCTAATTTTTGAGTATTTCTACCTAATATTTAGGTTTTCTAGCAATTTTTGTGTACTTATACCTTATTTTTTTGATGTTTTAAGCTAATTTTTGGATGTTATGGTTAAATTTTGAGTTTTTCTAGCTAATTCATGAGTTTTGTGGCTAACTTTTGAGTTTTTCCAGCTAATTTTTAAGTTTTATAGCTATTCTTTGTGTTTTTATAGCTAGAAAAACTCTAACATTAGCTAGAAAAACTCAGAAATCAGTCACAAAACCCAAAAATTGTTAGGAAAATTTTAAAAATTAGCTATAAAAACTCAAAAAAATAGCTATAAAACTCAAAAATTAGCTAGAAAAACCCAAAAATAAGATGGAAAAACTCAAAAAATAGCCATAAAAACTCAAAAATTAGTCAAAAAACCCCAAAAATTAGCCTAAAAACCCAAAAATTAGCTACAAAAACCCAAAAATTGTGAGAAAAACTCGAAAATTATATATAAAAACTCAAAAAATAGATATAAAACATGAAAATTAGCTAAAAAACTCAAAAATTAGCCATAAAAACTTAAAAATTAGCCAGAAGAACTCGAAAATAGGCCAGAAGAACTCGAAAATTAGCTATAAAAACTCAAAAAATAGCTATAAAACCCAAAAATTAGCAAGAAAAACCCAAAAATTAGCTGGAAAAACCCAAAAATTAGCCATAAAAACTCAGAAATTAGCCAAAAAACTCAACAATTAGCTAGAAAAACTTAGAAATTAGCCACAAAACGCAAAAATTAGCCATAAAAACCCAAAAATTCACCACAAAACCCAAAAACTAGGCAGAACTCGAAAATTAACCATAAAAACTCCGAAATTAGCCATAAAAACCGAAAAATTAGCTATAAAAACCCAAAAACTAGCTATCAAACCCACAAATCAGCTAGAAAAACTCAAAAATTAGACAGAAAAACTCAAAAATTAGCTAGGAAACCCAAAAATTAGATAGAAAAACTCGAAAATTGGCCATAAAAACTCAAAAATCAGCCATAAAAACCCAAAAATCAGCCGGGAAACTTAAACATTAGCTAGAAAAACTCGGAAATTAGCCACAAAACCCAACAATTTGCTGGAAAAACCAAAAAATTAGCCATAAAACCCAAAAATTAGCCACAAAAACTCAACAATCAGCTAGAAAAACACAGACATTAGTTACAAAACCCAAAAATTGTTAGAAAAACCCAGAATTTAGCTAACTAAAACTCAAAAAATAGCTATAAAACCTAAAAATTAGCTAGAAAAACTCGGAAATTAGCTATAAAACCCAGAAATTAGTTGAAAAAACTCAACAATTAGCAATAAAAACCCAAAAATTAGCCATAAAAACCTTAAAATTAGCTATAAAACCCACAAATCAGCTGGAAAAACTCAGAAATTAGCCATAAAAATTCAAAAATTAGCCATAAAAACGAACAATTAGTCATGAAACCCAAAAATTAGCTAGAATAACTCAAAAACTAACCATAAAAACTCGAAAATTAGCCACAGAAACCCAAAAATTAGCCATAAAACCCAAAAATTAGCAATAAAACCCAAAAATTAGCCAGAGAAACTCCAAAATTGGTTAGAAAAACTAAGAAATCAGATGGAAAAACTCAGAAATTAGCCATAAAAACTTGAAAATTAGCCACAAAAACTCAAAAATTAGCTATAAAACCCACAAATTAGCTAGAAAAACTCACCAATCAGCCATGAAAACTCAAAAATTAGCCACAAAAACTCAAAAATTAGCCTTAAAAATCCACAAATCAGCTATAAAAACCAAAAAATTAGTCATAAAATCCAAGAATTAGCCAGAAAAACTAGAAAATTAGCTAGAAAAACTCGGAAATTAGCCACAAAACCCAACAGTTTGCTGGAAAAACTCAGAAATTAGCCACAAAACCCAAAAATTAGTCATAAAAACCAAAAAATTAGCCATAAAACCCAAAAATTAGCCACAAAAACTCAACAATCAGCTAGAAAAACACAGACATTAGTCACAAAACCCAAAAATTATTAGAAAAACCCAGAATTCAGCTAACTAAAACTCAAAAAATAGCTATAAAACCTAAAAATTGGCTAGAAAAACTCGAAAATTAGCTATAAAACCCAAAAATTAGTTGAAAAAACTCTACAATTAGCAATAAAAACCCAAAAATTAGCCATAAAAACCTTAAAATTAGCTATAAAACCCACAAATCAGCTGGAAAAACTCAGAAATTAGCCAAAAAACTCAACAATTAGCTAGAAAAACTTAGAAATTAGCCACAAAACGCAAAAATTAGCCATAAAAACCCAAAAATTCACCACAAAACCCAAAAACTAGGCAGAACTCGAAAATTAACCATAAAAACTCCGAAATTAGCCATAAAAACCGAAAAATGAGCTATAAAAACCCAAAAATTAGCTATCAAACCCACAAATCAGCTAGAAAAACTCAAAAATTAGACAGAAAAACTCAAAAATTAGCTAGGAAACCCAAAAATTAGATAGAAAAACTCGAAAATTGGCCATAAAAACTCAAAAATCAGCCATAAAAACCCAAAAATCAGCCGGGAAACTTAAACATTAGCTAGAAAAACTCGAAAATTAGCCATGAAAACCCAAAAATTAGCTATGAAATTCCAAAGATTAGCCATGAAACCCATGAATTTTTAGATTTTATAGCTATTTTTTGAGGATTTATAGCTAATTTTTGGGTTTTTCTAGCAATTTTTGGATTTTTATGGCTAATTTTTGAGTTCTTCTAGCTAATGTTTAAGTTTTCTAGCTGATTTTTGGGTTTTTATGGCTTATTTTTTGGGTTTTTCTAACTAATTTTTGGGTTTTATAGCTATTTTTGGGTTTTTATAGTTTTTATAGTTTTTATAACTAGGAAAACTCTGAAAATTAGCTAGAAAAACTCAGAAATTAGCCACAAAAACCAATAAATTGATAAAAAAACCCAAAAATTAGCTATAAAACCCAAAAATTAGCTAAAAGAACTCGAAAATTAGCTATAAAACCCGTAAATTAGTTGGAAAAACTCAACAATTAGCCATAAAATCCAAACACTAGCTAGAAAAACCCACAAATTAGCTAAAAAATTAAAAAAATTAGCTAGAAAAACTCAAAAACTATCCATAAAAACTCAAAAATTAGCCACAGGAACCCAAAAATTAGCTATAAATCTTAAAAATTAACTAGAAAAACTCAACAATCAGTCATAAAACCCGAAAATTAGCTAGAATAACTCAAAAACTAACCATAAAAACTCAAAAATTAGCCACATAAACCCAAAAATTAGCCATAAAACCCAAAAATTAGCCATAAAACCCAAATATTAGCCAGAGAAACTCCAAAATTGGTTAGAAAAACTAAGAAATCAGATGGAAAAACTCAGAAATTAGCCATAAAAACTTGAAAATTAGCCACAAAAACTCAAAAATTAGCTATAAAACCCACAAATTAGCTAGAAAAACTCACCAATTAGCCATGAAAACTCAAAAATTAGCCACAAAAACTCAAAAATTAGCCTTAAAAATCCACAAATCAGCTATAAAAACCAAAAAGTAAGTCATAAAATCCAAGAATTAGCCAGAAAAACTAGAAAATTAGCTAGAAAAACTCGGAAATTAGCCACAAAACCCAACAATTTGCTGGAAAAACTCAGAAATTAGCCACAAAACCCAAAAAATTAGTCATAAAAACCAAAAAATTAGCCATAAAACCCAAAAATTAGCCACAAAAACTCAACAATCAGCTAGAAAAACACAGACATTAGTCACAAAACCCCAAAATTGTTAGAAAAACCCAGAATTTAGCTAACTAAAACTCAAAAAATAGCTATAAAACCTAAAAATTGGCTAGAAAAACTCGAAAATTAGCTATAAAACCCAAAAATTAGTTGAAAAAACTCAACAATTAGCAATAAAAACCCAAAAATTAGCCATAAAAACCTTAAAATTAGCTATAAAACCCACAAATCAGCTGGAAAAACTCAGAAATTAGCCAAAAAACTCAACAATTAGCTAGAAAAACTTAGAAATTAGCCACAAAACGCAAAAATTAGCCATAAAAACCCAAAAATTCACCACAAAACCCAAAAACTGGGCAGAACTCGAAAATTAACCATAAAAACTCCGAAATTAGCCATAAAAACCGAAAAATGAGCTATAAAAACCCAAAAATTAGTTATCAAACCCACAAATCAGCTAGAAAAACTCAAAAATTAGACAGAAAAACTCAAAAATTAGCTAGGAAACCCAAAAATTAGATAGAAAAACTCGAAAATTGGCCATAAAAACTCAAAAATCAGCCATAAAAACCCAAGAATCAGCCGGGAAACTTAAACATTAGCTAGAAAAACTCAGAAATTAGCTAGAAAAACTCGAAAATTAGCCATGAAAACCCAAAAATTAGCTATGAAATTCCAAAGATTAGCCATGAAACCCATGAATTTTTGGGTTTTATAGCTATTTTTTGAGGATTTATAGCTAATTTTTGGGTTTTTCTAGCAATTTTTGGATTTTTATGGCTAATTTTTGAGTTCTTCTAGCTAATGTTCAAGTTTTCTAGCTGATTTTTGGGTTTTTATGGCTTATTTTTTGGGTTTTTCTAACTAATTTTTGGGTTTTATAGCTATTTTTTGGGTTTTTATAGTTTTTATAACTAGGAAAACTCTGAAAATTAGCTAGAAAAACTCAGAAATTAGCCACAAAAAACAATAAATTGATAGAAAAACCCAAAAATCAGCTATAAATCCCAAAAATTAGCTAAAAGAACTCGAAAATTAGCTATAAAACCCGTAAATTAGTTGGAAAAACTCAACAATTAGCCATAAAATCCAAAAACTAGCTAGAAAAACCCACAAATTAGCTAAAAAATCAAAAAAATTAGCTAGAAAAACTCAAAAACTATCCATAAAAACTCAAAAATTAGCCACAGGAACCCAAAAATTAGCTATAAATCTTAAAAATTAACTAGAAAAACTCAACAATCAGTCATAAAACCCGAAAATTAGCTAGAATAACTCAAAAACTAACCATAAAAACTCGAAAATTAGCCACAGAAACCCAAAACTTAGCCAGAGAAACTCCAAAATTGGTTAGAAAAACTAAGAAATCAGATGGAAAAACACAGAAATTAGCCATAAAAACTGGAAAATTAGCCACAGAAACTCAAAAATTAGCTATAGAACCCACAAATTAGCTAGAAAAACTCACCAATTAGCCATGAAAACTCAAAAATTAGCCACAAAAACTCAAAAATTAGCCTTACAAATCCACAAATCAGCTATAAAAACCAAAAAATCCAAGAGTTAGCCAGAAAAACTAGAAAATTAGCTAGAAAAACTCGGAAATTAGCAACAAAACCCAACAATTTGCTGGAAAAACTCAGAAATTAGCCACAAAACCCAAAAATTAGTCATAAAAACCAAAAAATTAGCCATAAAACCCAAAAATTAGACACAAAAACTCAAAAATCAGCTAGAAAAATACAGACATTAGTCACAAAACCCAAAAATTGTTAGAAAAACCCAGAATTTAGCTAACTAAAACTCAAAAAATAGCTATAAAAACTAAAAATTAGCTAGAAAAACTCGAAAATTAGCTATAAAACCCAAAAATTAGTTGAAAAAACTCAACAATTAGCAATAAAAACCCAAAAATTAGCCATAAAAACCTTAAAATTAGCTATAAAACCCACAAATCAGCTGGAAAATCTCAGAAATTAGCCATAAAAATTCAAAAATTAGCCATAAAAACGAACAATTAGTCATGAAACCCAAAAATTAGCCAGAAAAACTCGAGAATTAGCTAGAAAAACCCAGACATTAAACACAAAAACCCAAAAATTGTTAGAAAACCCCAAAAGTTAGCTATAAAAACCAAAAAATTAGCTATACAACCCAAAATTTAACTTGAAAAACTCAAAAATTAGTGATGAAAACCCAAAAATTAGCCATAATACCCGAAAATTAGCTAGAGAAACTCAAAAATTAGCCACAAAAACCCAAAATTTAGCCGAAAAAACCCAAAAATTAGCTAAAGAAACCCAAAAATTAGCCACAAAAACCCAAAAATTAAACACAAAACCCAAAAATTAGCCAGAAAAACTCGAAATTAGCTAGAAAAACTCAAAATTTAGCCATAAAACCCAACAATTAGCTGGAAAAACTCGAGAATTAGCTAGGAAAACTCGAAAATCAGCTAAAAAAACTCAGAAATTAGCCACAAAAACCCAACAATCAGCTAGAAAAACTCAAAAATTAGTTATAGAAACTCGTAAAATACCTATAAAACCCAAAAATTAGCTAGAAAAACTCAAAAATTAGCAATAAAAACCCAAAAATTAGCCATAAAAACCCAAAAATGAGCCATAAAAACCCAAAAATTAGCTAGAAAACTCAAACATTAGCTAGAAAAACTCAAAAATTAGCCATGAAAACCAAAAAATTGGCTATAAAATTCCAAAGATTAGCTATGAAACCCATAAATTTTTGGGTTCTATAGATATTTTTCGGGTTTTTATAGCTAATTTTTGAGTTTTTCTAGCTAATGTCTAAGTTTTCTAGCTAATTCACACAAAAATTAACCACAAAAACCCAAAAATTGTTAGAAAAACTCGAAAATTAGCTATAAAAACCCAAAAACTAGCTATACAACCCAAAATAAAGCTAGAAAAACTCAGAAATTAGACATGAAAACCCAAAAATTGACTATAAAATTCCAAAGATTAGCTATGAAACCCATAAATTTTTGGGTTCTATAGATATTTTTTGAGTTTTTATAGCTAATTTTTGAGTTTTTCTAGCTAATGTTTAAGTTTTTTAGCTAATTCTCTCAAAAATTAGCCACAAAAACCCAAAAATTGTGAGAAAAACTCGAAAATTATATATAAAAACTCAAAAAATATCTATAGCTAATTTTCGAGTTCTTCTGGCTTATTTTCGAGTTCTTCTGGCTAATTTTTAAGTTTTTATGGCAAATTTTTGAGTTTTTTAGCTAATTTTTATGTTTTATAGCTATTTTCTGAGTTTTTCTAGCTAATTTTTGGGTTTTTCCAGCAATTTTTGGGTTTTTATTGCTAATTTTTGAGTTTTTCTAGCTAATGTTTGAGATTTTTGGATTTACATGGCTTATTTTTGGGTTTTAATGGCTATTTTTTGAGTATTTCTACCTAATTTTTAAGTTTTCTAGCAATTTTTGTGTTTTTATACCTTATTTTTTGGTTTTTTTAGCAAATTTTTAAATTTTATGGCTAAATTTTGAGTTTTTCTAGCTAATTCATGAGTTTTGTGGCTAACTTTTGAGTTTTTCCAGCTAATTTTCGAGTTTTATAGCTATTCTTTGAGTTTTTATAGCTAAAAAAACTCTAAAATTAGCTAGAAAAACTCAGAACTTAGTCACAAAACTCAAAAATCGTTAGAAAAATTCAAAAATTAGCAATAAAAACTCAAAAAAATAGCTATAAAACCTAAAAATTAGCCACAAAACCCAGAAATTAGCCATAAATCCCAAAAACTAGCCATATATCCTAAAAACTAGCCAGAAGAACTCGAAAATTAGCCATAAAAACCCAAAAATCAGCCGGGAAACTTGAACATTAGCTAGAAAAACTCAGAAATTAGCTAGAAAACTCGAAAATTAGCCATGAAAACCCAAAAATTAGCTAGAAAAACTCACCAACGAGCCATGAAAACTCAAAAATTAGCCACAAAAACTCAAAAATTAGCCTTAAAAATCCACAAATTAGCCATAAAAACCAAAAAATTAGCCATCAAACCCAAGAATTAGCCAGAAAAACTAGGAAATTAGCTAGAAAAACTCAGAAATCAGCCACTAAAACCCAACAATTGGCTAGAAAACTCAGAAATTAGCCACAAAACACAAAAATTAGCCACAAAAACCCAACAATGAGCTGGAAAAACAGAGAATTTAGTCACCAAACCCAAAAATTGTTAAAAACCCAGAATTTAGCTTTAAAGACTCAAAAAGTAGCTATAAAACCCAAAAATTAGTTATAAAAACCCAAAAATTATCTAGAAAACCTCAAAAATTAGCCATAAAAACCCAAAAATTAGCCATAAAACCCGAAAATTAGCTGGAGAAACTCTGAAATTAGCTTAAAAAACTCAGAAACTAGCTAGAAAAACTCAAAAATTAGCCACAAAACCCATAAATTAGCTTAAAAATCCCAGAAATTAGCCATAAAAACCCAAAAATTAGCCAGAAAAACTCGGAAATTAGCCATAAAAACCCAAAAATTAGCTACAAAACCCTCAAATTAGCTGGAAAAACTCAAAAATCAGCCATAAAACCTCAAGAATTAGCCACAAAACCCCAAAAATTAGCCATGAAACCCAAAAATTATCCAGCACTCGAAAATTAGCCATAAAAACTCAAAAATTAGCCATAAAAACTCGAAAATTATTCAAAAAAATCCAAAAATTAGCCATGAAAACCCAGAACTTAGCCATCAAAACCCTAAAATTAGCCATAAAACCCAGAAATTAGCCAGAACCTCAAAAAATAGCCATGAAAACTCAGAAATTAGCCAAAAAAACCCAACCACTTAGCTAGAAAAACTCAGAAATAAGCCACAAAACCCAAAAATTAGCCATAAAAACCCACAAATTAGCCATAAAACCCAAAAACTAGCCAGAAGAACTCGAAAATTAACCATAAAAACTCAGAAATTAGCCATAAAAACCCAAAAATTAGCTATAAAATCCTAAAATTAGCTGGGAAAACCCAAAAATTAACCAGAACATCTCAAAAATTAGCTAGAAAACCCAAAAATTAGATAGAAAAACTCAAAAATTAGCCATAAAAACTCAAAAATTAGCCACAAAAACCCAAAAATTATTCATAAAACCCAAAAATTAGCTACAAAAACTCAAAAATCAGCCAGAACCTCGAAAATTAGCCATAAAAACTCAGAAATTGGCCAAAAAAACCCAAAAATCAGATGGAAAAACTCAGAAATTAGCCACAAAACCCGAAAATTAGCCATGAAAACCCAAAAATTAACCATAAAACCCAAGAACTATCCAGAAGAACTCGAAAATTAGCCATAAAAACTCAGAAATTAGCCATAGAAACCCAAAAATTAGCTATAAAACCCTCAAATTAGCTGGAAAAACTCAAAAATTAGCCATAAAAACTCAAAAATTAGCCACAAAATCTCAAAAATTAGCTATAAAAACCCAAAAATTAGCTATAAAACCCACATATCAGGTAGAAAAACTCAAAAATTGGCCATAAAAACTCAAAAATTAGCCACAAAAATCCAAAAATTGCTAGAAAACCCAAAAATTAGCCATAAAAACCCAAAAATCAGCCATAGAACACAAAAATTAGCCACAAAAACCCAACAATCAGCTGGAAAAACACAGAAATTAGTCACAAAACCCAAACATTGTTAGAGAAACATAGAATTTAGCTTTAAAAAATTAAAAAATAGGTATAAGACCCAAAAATTAGCTATAAAACCCACATATCAGCTAGAAAAACTCAAAAATTGGCCATAAAAACTCAAAAATTAGCCACAAAAACCCAAAAATTGCTAGAAAACCCAAAAATTAGCCATAAAAACCCAAAAATCAGCCATAGAACACAAAAATTAGCCACAAAAACCCAACAATCAGCTGGAAAAACACAGAAATTAGTCACAAAACCCAAAAAATGTTAGAGAATCATAGAATTTAGCTTTAAAAACTCAAAAAATAGGTATAAGACCCAAAAATTAGCTATAAAAAACCCAAAAATTAGCCAGAAAACCTCAAAAATCAGCCATAAAAACCCAAAAATTAGCCATAAAATCCGAAAATTAGCTTGAGAAACTCAGAAACTAGCTATAAAAACTCAAAAATTAGCCACAAAACCCATAAATTGGCTAGAAAAACTCGAAATTTAGCCATAAAACCCAAACATTAGCTAAAACAACTCAAGAATCAGCTGGAAAAACTTGGAAATTAGCCACATTAACCCAAAAATTGCTAGAAAAACCCAACAATCAGCTAGAAAAACTCAAAAATTAGCTATAGAAACTCGTAAAATACCTATAAAATCCAAAAATTAGCTAGAAAAACCCAAAAATCAGCCATAAAAACCCAAAAATAAGCCATAAAAACCCAGAAATTAGCTAGAAAACTCAAACATTAGCTAGAAAAACTCAAAAATTAGCCATGAAAACCCAAAAATTAGCTATAAAATACCAAAGATCAGCTAAGAAACCCATAAGTTTTTGGGTTTTATAGCTATTTTTAGGTTTTCTAGCAATTTTTGTGTTTTTATACCTTATTTTTTGGTTTTTTTAGCAAATTTTTGGATTTTATGGCTAAATTTTGAGTTTTTCCAGCTGATTTATGAGTTTTGTTGCTAATTTTTGAGTTTTCCCAGCTAATTTTTGGGTTTTATAGCTATTCTTTCAGTTTCTATAGCTAGAATAAACTCTGAAATTAGCTAGAAAAACTCAGAAATTAGTCACAAAACCCAGAAATTGTTAGAAAAATCCAAAAATTAGCTATAAAAACTCAAAAAATAGCTATAAAACTCAAAAATTAGCTAGAAAAACCCAAAAATTAGCTGGAAAAACTCAAAAATTCGCCATAAAAACTCAAAAATTAGCCACACAAACCCAAAAATTAGCCATAAAAACACAAAAATTAGCTACAAAAACCCAAAAATTAGCCAGAACCTTGGAAATTAGCCATAAAAACTCAGAAATTTGCTCAAAAACCCAAAAATTAGCAAGAAACTCGAAAATTATTCATAAAATCTCGGAGATTAGCCAAAAACACCCAACAATTAGCTAGAAAAACTCAGAAATTAGCCATAAAAACCCAAAAATTAGCCATAAAACCCAAAAACTAGCCAGAAGAACTCGAAAATTAGCCACAAAAACTCAGAAATTAGCCATAAAAACCCAAAAATTAGCTATAAAACCCTCGAATTAGCTGGAAAAACTTAAAAATTAGCCATAAAAACTCAAAAATTAGCTATCAAACCCACAAATCAGCTAGAAAAACTCAAAAATTAGCTAGAAAAACTCGAAAATTAGCTAGAAAACCCAAAAATTAGATAGAAAAACTCGAAAATTGGCCATAAAAACTCAAAAATTAGCCACAAAAACCCAAAAATTGTTAGAAATTTCAAAAATCAGATAGAAAAATCCAAAAAATAAGCCATGAAAACCCAAAAATTAGATAGAAAAACTCGAAAAAAAGCTATAAAACATGTGTAACGTATTGTATTATTGTCTTGTTATATTTTTATGAATAAAACATAGTCTCACTTGTTGAGCACATTTTTATTAATCTTCACTCATTAAGTTTTATGACAGGAAAGAAAGAAATTTTACATATGTCCCACTATTTATACTTCATACAATAAAGTCATTGTCAATATTCAATGGTACCAACTTATAACTATAAATTAATAGAGTACAATATATATATATATATATATATATATATATATATATATATATATATATATATATATATATATATGGTTGCATATGCTTATTACCTATTTAGGTACAATCATTAAATGAAGTAGGTATCATAAACACTAAAAATAATCATAATACATAAAGACATGTAGATTATGTTACACATGAAAATTAGCCATAAAAACCTATAAATCAGCCGGGAAACTTGAACATTAGCTAGAAAAACTCAGAAATTAACTAGAAAAACTCGAAAATTAGCAATGAAAACCCAAAAATTACCTATAAAATTCCAAAGATTAGGTATGAAACACATGAATTTTTGGGTTTTATAGCTATTTTTCAAGTTTTTCCAGCAATTTTTGGGTTTTTAATGCTAATTTTTGAGTTTTTCTAGCTAATGTTTGAGTTTTCTAGCTAGTTTTTGGGTTTTCATGACTTATTTTTTGGGTTTTTCTATCTAATTTTTGAGTTTTCTAGCTAATTTTTGAGTTTTTCTGACTAATTTTTGGGTTTTAATGGCTATTTTTCGAGTATTTCTACCTAAATTTTAGGTTTTCTAGCAATTTTTGTGTTTTTATACCTTATTTCTTGTTTTTTTAGCAAATTTTTGGATTTTATGGCTAAATTTTGAGTTTTTCTAGCTGATTTATGAGTTTTGTGGCTAATTTTTGAGTTTTCCCGGCTAATTTTTGGGTTTTATAGCTATTCTTTGAGATTTTATAGGTTTTATAGCTAGAATAAACTCTGAAATTAGCTAGAAAAACTCAGAAATTAGTCACAAAACCCAGAAATTGTTAGAAAAATCCAAAAATTAGCTATAAAAACTCAAAAAATAGCTATAAAACCCAAAAATTAGCTGGAAAAACCCAAAAATTAGCTGGAAAAACTCAAAAATTCGCTATAAAAACGCAAAATTTAGCCATAAAAACCCAAAAATTAGCTACAAAAACCCAAAAATTAGCAAGAAACTCGAAAATTAGCCATAAAAACTCAGAAATTAGCCAAAAAAACCCAACAATTAGCTAGAAAAACTCAGAAATTAGCCATAAAAACTCAAAAATTAGCCATAAAACCCAAAAACTAGCCAGAAGAACTCGAAAATTAGCCATAAAAACTCAGAAATTAGCCATAAAAACCCAAAAATTAGCTATAAAACCCAAAATTAGCCATAAAAACCCGAAAATTAGCTATAAAACCCACAAATCAGCTGAAAAAACCGAAAAATTAGCCAGAAAAACTCAAAAATTAGCTAGAAAACCCAAAAATTAGATAGAAAAACTCGAAAATTGGCCATAAAAACTCAAAAATTGGCCATAAAAACCAAGAAATTAGCCATAAAACCCAAAAATTGTTAGAAAAACCTAAAAATTAGCCATAAAAACCCAAAAATTAGCCATAAAACCCGAAAATTAGCTAGAGAAACTCATAAATTAGCTAGAGAAACTCAGAAATTAGCTAGAAAAACCTGAAAATTAGCTAAAAGAACTCGAAAATTAGCTATAAAGCTCAAAAATTAGTTGAAAAAACCCAACAATTAGCAATAAAAACCCAAAAATTAGCCATAAAACCCATAAATTAGCTGAAGAAACTCAAAAATTAGCTAGAAAAACTCAGAAATCAGCTGAAAAAGCTCAAAAATTAGAAATGAAGACTCAAAAATTAGCCATCAAAACCCAAAAATTAGCTATAAAACCCAAAAAACAGCTAGAAAACTAAATTATTAGCTAGAAAAACTCAAACATTAGCTAGAAAAACTCAAAAATTAGTAATTAAAACCCAAAAATTAGCTATAAAATTCCAAAGATTAGCTATGAAACCCATAAATTTTTGGGTTTTATAGGTACTTTTTGGGTTTTTATAGCTAATTTTTGGGTTTTTATAGCAATTTTTGGGTTTTTATGGCTAATTCTTGAGTTTTTCTAATTAATGTCAAGTTTTCTAGCTAATTTTTGGGTTTCCATGGCTTATTTTTTGGGTTTTTCTTTCTAAGTTTTGGGTTTTCTAGCTAATTTTTGAGTTTTTCTGGCTAATTTTTGGGTTTTTATGGCTAATTTTCGAGTTATTCTACCTAATTTTTGGGTTTACTAGCAATTTTTGGGTTTTAATAGCTAATGTTTGGGTTTTTCTAGCTAATTTTTGGATTTTATGGCTAAATTTTGAGTTTTTCTAGCTAATTTTTGAATTCTTCTTGCTAATTTTTGGGTTTTATAGCTATTTTTTGAGTTTTAATAGTTTTTATAGCTAGAAAAACTCTGAAAATTAGCTATAAAAAACTCAGAAATTAGCCTCAAAAACCCAACAGTCAGCTAGAATAACTCAGAAACACAAAACCCAAAAATTAGCTATAAAAACTCAAAAAGTAGCTATAAAACTCATAAATTAGCTATAAACCCAAAAATTAGCATTACAACCCAAAAATTATCTAGAAAACCTCAAAAATTAGCTGGAGAAACTCATAAATTAGGTAGAGAAACTCAGAAATTAGCTAGAAAAACTAAAAAATTAGCTACAAAAACTCAGAAATTAGCTAGAAAAACTCAGAAATTAGCAACATAAACCAATAAATTGTTAGAAAAACCCAAAAATTAGCTTTAAGAACTCAAAAATTGGCTATAAAACCCATAAATTAGCCAGAAAAACAAAAAATTAGCTAAAAAACCCAAAATTTAGCAAGAAAAACTCGAAAATTAGTTGGAAAAACTCAAAAACTGGCTATAAAACTCATAAATTAGCTATAAAAACCCAAAAATTAGCATTACAACCCAAAAATTAGCTAGAAAACCTCAAAAATTAGCTGGAGAAACTTATAAATTAGGTAGAGAAACTCAGAAATTAGCTAGAAAAACTAAAAAATTATTCACAAAAACCCATAAATTAGCTAGAAAAACTCAGAAATTAGCAACATAAACCAATAAATTGTTAGAAAAACCCAAAAATTAGCTTTAAGAACTCAAAAATTGGCTATAAAACCCAAAAATGAGCCAGAAAAACGAAAAATTAGCTAAAAAACCCAAAATTTAGCTAGAAAAACTCAAAAATTAGCCACAAATCTCAAAAATTGATATAAAAACTCAGAAATTAGCTATAAAAACTCAAAAATAGCGATAAAACATAAAAATTAGCTGAAAAAACTCAAAAATTAGCCATAGAAACTTAAAAATTAGCCATAGAAATTAGCTTAAAAATTAGCCATAAAACACGAAAACTAGCCAGAAAAACTCGCAAATCAGCTAAAAAACTCGGAAATTAGCCACAAAAACCCAACAATCAGCAAGAAAAACTCAAAAATAAGCTATAGAAACTCGTAAAATACCTATAAAATCCAAAAATTAGCTAGACAAACCCAAAAATCCGCCATAAAAACCCAAATATTAGCTAGAAAACTCAAACATTAGCTGGAAAAACTCAAAAATTAGCCATGAAAACCCAAAAATTAGCTATAAAATTCCAAAGATTAGCTAAGAAACCCATAAGTTTTTGGGTTTTATAGCTATTTTTAGGTTTTCTAGCAATTTTTGTGTTTTTATACCTTGTTTTTTGGTTTTTTTAGCAACTTTTTGGATTTTATGGCTAAATTTTGAGTTTTTCCAGCTGATTTATGAGTTTTGTGGCTAATTTTTGAGTTTTCCCAGCTAATTTTTGGGTTTTATAGCTATTCTTTGAGTTTTTATAGTTTTTATAGCTAGAATAAACTCTGAAATTAGCTAGAAAAACTCAGAAATTAGTCACAAAACCCAGAAATTGTTAGAAAAATCCAAAAATTAGCTATAAAAACTCAAAAAATAGCTATAAAACTCAAAAATTAGCTAGAAAAAAGCCAAAAATTAGCTGGAAAAACTCAAAAATTAGCCATAAAAACTCAAAAATTAGCCACAAAAACCCAAAAATTAGCCATAAAAACACAAAAATTAGCTACAAAAACCCAAAAATTAGCAAGAAACTCGAAAATTATTCATAAAAACTCAGAGATTAGCCGTAAACACCCAACAATTAGCTAGAAAAACTCAGAAATTAGCCATAAAAACCCAAAAATTAGCCATAAAACCCAAAAACTAGCCATAAGAACTCGAAAATTAGCCACAAAAACTCAGAAATTAGCCATAAAAACCCAAAAATTAGCTATAAAACCCTCGAATTAGCTGGAAAAACTTAAAAATTAGCCATAAAAACTCAAAAATTAGCTATCAAACCCACAAATCAGCTAGAAAAACTCAAAAATTAGCCAGAAAAACTCAAAAATTAGCTAGAAAACCCAAAAATTAGATAGAAAAACTCGACAATTGGCCATAAAAACTCAAAAATTAGCCACAAAAACCCAAAAATTGTTAGAAAATTCAACAATCAGATAGAAAAATCCAAAAAATTAGCCATGAAAATCCAAAAATTAGATAGAAAAACTCAAAAAAAAGCTATAAAACATGTGTAACGTATTGTATTATTGTCTTGTTATATTTTTATGAATAAAACATAGTCTCACTTGTTGAGCACATTTTTATTAATCTACACTCATTAAGTTTTATGACAGGAAAGAAAGAAATGTTACATATGTCCCACTATTTATACTTCATACAATAAAGTCATTGTCAATATTCAATGGTACCAACTTATAACTATAAATTAATAGAGTACAATATATATATATATATATATATATATATATATATATATATATATATATATATATGGTTGCATACGCTTAATACCTATTTAGGTACAATAGGTACAATCATTAAATAAAGTAGGTATCATAAACACTAAAAATAATCATAATACATGAAGACATGTAGATTATGTTACATCCCCTCCTATAAGCTAAAAAAAATATATATACAAATTTTATAAACATAGATCTAACAATCATTAATAATCATTTAAAATAGTCAACCTAATTAAACTAATTGATATACAATAAAGCTATATTATACAAATTATTATAATTTTATGTACTCTACAAAAGTGAATTTTATCAATAATACCCAACACCATTTATTTACATTTTAATTGTTTTGAACTGAACTACGTTAAAAATAAGGTTCACGTACAAATTTATCAGAGTCTTCCTTTGGAGGAGGATCATTAACAAAAGATTCATCTTTTATAATTAAATGTTGCCTGTTACGCCTATAAAAATTTCCATACCCATCCTTAATGATATGTGACCTAGGATAAATCGTATCATCGACTATCGTCCCTTTTTCCCTCTGCCAAATTTTTTGAATGTTTATCATAATACTTTTTTTGTTTTTTTCGCCTGATTTCAAACTTTTTCATTAATTTACTCTTAACAGCTAATGTAGGTTCAAGCAAGGAATCCACACAGGGTGAACTATCTTTTAAACGACGATTGAATATCATTTGTGCTGGTGATAGACCTATATCAGGAATTGGCTTATTTCTATACTTCAAAAGATAAAAATCTAAAGTGCCTCTTTCATAATTACATTTTTTTAGCATATTTTTGCAAATGCCAACGGCCTTCTCAGCTAAACCATTGCTTCTTGGATAATTTGGACTAGATGTTTTTAATGATATATTAATTTCGTTCAAAAAGTTTTTAAAATAAAATGAATTAAAAGGATTGTTATCAGAAATTATTGTTTCTGGAAATCCATGCACAGAAAAAATATTCTTCAATGCTTTCACTACCTCAACAGAATCCTTATTTTTTATGTCTTTTAATTCAATCCATCTCGAAAAATAGTCTATAACTCCAAAAAAAAATTTCCTTGAAACTCACAAATATCCATGGCAATTTCTTGCCAAGGTCTTTCTGGAATATTGTGCTGTAAAAGAGGCAATTTCGGATTGCTATTCCTGAATTTAAGGCAAACCTCACAATTTAAAATAAAATTGTTAATATCATTACTAATATTTGGCCAAAAAATACTTTCCCTAGCCCTTGCTCTACATTTATTTATGCCTAAGTGTCCTTCATGTAATTTAGACAACATTAAAATTCTAAGGTTTTTTGGGATGACAACTCTATCACCAAATAATATCAGATCATTTTCAATAGAAAGTTCGCTTCTTATTTGAAATAAATTTTCAAGCTCTGGAGATAAACTCTTATTATTTTTTGGCCAACCTTGTACAATAAATTTTTTTACTAATGCTAGAGTTGTATCATTATTTGTTTCACCTACAATTTCTGATATTTTATTCGCACTCATAGGTATTTTCTTGTCAATATTGTGTACAATAAAATTATTTTCTGTATCATTTTTTACTGGCCCCTTCAAAAAAGCCCTAGAAAGCATATCAGCTATAAACATTTGTTTACCAGGTAAATAGAAAACTTCTAACTGATATTTCATAAGTCTAAGACGCATTCTTTGCAATCTGCTTGAAATCTTATTAATATCTTTTTTAAAAATATTTACCAGGGGTTTATGATCTGTGTGAACGTTAATTTTTTTTCCATATATATAAAAATTATACCTTTCAGCCGCAAATAATATTGCAGACATTTCCCTTTCTATACATGCATATCTCTTTTCACAGTCCGTCAAAGCTCGACTTGCAAATGCAACAGGCTGTCCCTTTTGTAACAAACATGCACCCATTCCCTCTGAAGAAGCATCACATTGAATTGTTAAAGGTTCATTAGCATTGTAATGTACTAAACATGGGGGCGAGGTTAATAAATTTTTTAATGTTTGAACACTTTCTGAGTGACTTTTTTCCCAATTCCAAACAACGTTAGAACAAGTCAAATTTCTTAGTGGAACTGTTATTTGTGATAAATTAGGTATAAACTTAGCTAAGTATTTTACTAAACCTAAAAATCTTAGAAGTTCCTTTTTATTTTTAGGATCTTCTAGTTTTAGAATTGCTTCAATCCTACCAGGATCTATATCTATTCCTTTTTCTGAAACTTTAAAACCCAGAATTTTAACTTCTTTTCTTTTAAATTGAAATTTTTCTCTGTTAAAAGTTATGCCATTTATTCTAGCTGTATTTAAAACTTTATCTAATATTTCATCATGCTCATGTTCTGTAGTTCCTGAGATAATTAAATCATCGATAAAAACTTTGTTACCCAATATGGCCCCAAAAATTATATTATTTTTTCTTTGGAAAACCTCAGCCGAAGCGTTTATGCCAAAAGGAAGCCTCAAAAACCTGTATCTACCCAAAGGTGTTGCAAATGTAGTGAGCTTTGATGTTTCTTTATCTAATTTAATTTGATAGAAAGAGTTTTTAAGATCCAATACCGAGAAATAATTTTTATTGTTTAAATCACATAGAATTTCATCAGCTGATGGTATTTAAAAATGTTCTCTTTTAATGTACTGATTTAAAACTGATGGATCTAGGCAAATTCTTAATTTTTTATTTGGCTTTTCTGTAACAACAATATTATTAACCCAATCAGTAGGTTCTGTTTGTTTACTAATAACTCCTTGTTTTTCTAATCTATTTAATGAATTTTGAAATTCAGGCAAAAAACTTTTTGGGATTCTCCTTGAAGGAAAAACACGAAGATTTGCATCTGGTTTTAAAGTAAATTTATAAGGTTCCCCTGGAAATGTTCCTAAACCCTCGAATACAGTCTTATACTTGTTTATTGCATCTTCTTTTGACGAAAATAATGGTAAATTATTTGAGTAATTTATGCTATTAACAGTTTGTATTAGATTTAAGTTTAAACTTGACTTTAAGCCTAAAATAGGTCTACCTTCAGCATTCACAATTAAAAATTTGAGTATACAATTCTCACCACGAATCTTACAATTAAGCTCTGTAGATCCCTTGACATCAATCCTAGCACCGCCGTAAGCTGTTAGATCGATCTGTTGTGGTTTGATGAGGGCTGATGGGGCAACCATTCTTAAAATCTTGGCAGGGAGAATATTACATTGTGCACCCGTATCAACCTTAAAACAGATAATATTTTCATTAATTAAAATAATTTCTATAATTTCGTTATTATTTTCATTTTTACCCCTGTATAATTCAGAATTTGAAGATTCTATTTTCAAACAGTCAATAAAAAATTCATCATTGGAGGAACTATCATCATATTCAATATTATTTACGAACTTTTTGTTAATTCTACCTTTATGGAGTTTCTTAGATTTATTTTCGCAACAAGATTCAAAATGATTATGTTTTTTACATATAGAACAGAATTTACCAAAGGCTTGACATTGCCCATATTTATGTTTGTTTTTGCATTTTCTACACAAAAATACATTATTTTGATTATTTTAAGTTTTAAATGGACAATGCATGTTTTTATTATAAAAATTACCATTATTTTTCTTATTAAAATTATTATTATTAGATGAAAAAATACTCATCTTATTTTTTTTTGTATTCCAACGGTATCCACAGCACTGGTTGATGATGTACTATCCATATCCGCCATCTGGATTCTGCTTTGTTCGTGTATTCTACACAAATCTTCTGTCTTGCTAAGCGTCAAATTTTCTATTTGTAGGAGCTTCTCTCTGAGTCCGTGGTCCAGGATACCCATTATCACTCTGTCTCTTATCATGTTATTATTATTTTCTTGATATTCGCACGATGCAGCCAATGTTTTCAGCTCTGTGATATACTGGCTGATGGATTGATTTGCTTTTTGTGTGCATTGCAAAAGCTTATATCGCTCGTAAACTACATTCTTCTTCGGCTCACAATATTTTTTAAATTGTTTCTTCACATCTTCTATCTTTGCTTTTTCTAGTTTTATCTCCAATGTATTGAAAATTTCCATACCTTTATCACCAATTAAATTTAGAAAAATTGCTACCTTCTTTTCTTCAGCATCATCCGCGTGTCCTGAAGCCAGCAAATAAATTTCAAACTTTTGAATCCATGTGGTCCAATTCTTCGCCACATTTCCATTTTCAAAGTCCATGGCTGGGATTAATCTTAGAGAATCCATCGCCATCCAGTTTTCTACTGCTCATTTTTTTTTCGCCCTGGATACTACCTGACACCATGTAACGTATTGTATTATTGTCTTGTTATATTTTTATGAATAAAACATAGTCTCACTTGTTGAGCACATTTTTATTAATCTTCACTCATTGAGTTTTATGACAGGAAAGAAAGAAATTTTACATATGTCCCATTATTTATACTTCATACAATAAAGTCATTGTCAATATTCAATGGTACCAACTTATAACTATAAATTAATAGAGTACAATATATATATATATATATATATATATATATATATATATATATATATATATATATATATGGTTGCATATGCTTAATACCTATTTAGGTACAATCATTAAATAAAGTAGGTATCATAAACACTAAAAATAATCATAATACATGAAGACATGTAGATTATGTTACACATGAAAATTAGCCATAAAAACCCAAAAATTAGCCAAAAAAACCCATAAATCAGCCGGGAAACTTGAACATTAGCTAGAAAAACTCAGAAATTAACTAGAAAAACTCGAAAATTAGCAATGAAAACCCAAAAATTAGCTATAAAATTCCAAAGATTAGCTATGAAACACATGAGTTTTCCCGGCTAATTTATGGGTTTTATAGCTATTCTTTGAGTTTTTATAGGTTTTATAGCTAGAATAAACTCTGAAATTAGCTAGAAAAACTCAGAAATTAGTCACAAAACCCAGAAATTGTTAGAAAAATCCAAAAATTAGCTATAAAAACTCAAAAAATAGCTATAAAACCCAAAAATTAGCTAGAAAAACCCAAAAATTAGCTGGAAAAACTCAAAAATTCGCCATAAAAAAACAAAAATTAGCCACAAAAACCCAAAATTTAGCCATAAAACTCCAAAAATTAGCTACAAAAACCCAAAAATTAGCCAGAACCTCGGAAATTAGCCATAAAAACTCAGAAATTAGCTCAAAAACCCAAAAATTAGCAAGAAACTCGAAAATTAGCCATAAAAACTCAGAAATTACCAAAAAAAAACCCAACAATTAGCTAGGAAAACTCAGAAATTAGCCATAAAAACCCAAAAATTAGCCATAAAACCCAAAAACTAGCCAGAAGAACTCGAAAATTAGCCATAAAAACTCAGAAATTAGCCATAAAAACCCAAAAATTAGCTATAAAACCCAAAATTATCCATAAAAACCCAAAAATTAGCTATAAAACCCACAAATCAGCTGAAAAAAACCGAAAAATTAGCCAGAAAAACTTAAAAATTAGCTAGAAAACCCAAAAATTAGATAGAAAAACTCGAAAATTGGCCATAAAAACTCAAAAATTAGCCATAAAAACCCAAAAATTAGCTATAAAATTCCAAAGATTAGCTATGAAACCCATAAATTTTTGGGTTTTATAGCTATTTTTTGAGGTTTTATAGCTAAATTTTGGGCTTTTCTAGCAATTTTTGGGTATTTATGGCTAATTTTTGAGTTCTTCTGGCTAATGTTCAAGTTTTCTAGCTTATTTTTGGGTTTTTATGGCTTATTACTTGGGTTTTTCTAGCAAATTTTTGTGTTTTATAGCTATTCTTTGAGTTTTTATAGCTAGAATAAACTCTAAAATTAGTCATGAAAACCCAATCATTAGCTATAAAATTCCAAAGATTAGCTATGAAACCCATAGATTTTTGGATTTTATAGTTATTTATTTAATTTTTATAGCTAATTTTTGGGTTTTTCTAGCAATTTTTGAGTTTTTATGGCTAATTTTTGAGTTTTTCTAGATAATGTTTAAGTTTTCTAGCTAATTTTTGGGTTTTTATGGCTTATTTTTTGGGTTTTTCTGGCTAATTTTTTGGTTTTATACCTATTTTTTGGGTTTTTATAGATGTTATAGCTAGGAAAACTCTGAAAATTAGCTGTAAATCTCAAAAATTAGCTAAAAAAAACTCGAAAATCAGCTATAAAACCCAAAAATTAGTTGAAAAAACTAAACAATTAGCCATAAAACCCAAAAACTAGCTAAAAAACCCAAAAACTAGCTAAAAAACCCAAAAATTAGCTATGAAACCCATAAATTTTTGGGTCTTATAGCTACTTTTTGGGTTTTTATAGCTAATTTTTGGGTTTTTATAGCAATTTTTGGGTTTTTATAGCAATTTTTGGGTTTTTATGGCTAATTCTTGAATTTTTCTAATTAATGTCTAAGTTTTCTAGCTAATTTTTGGATTTCCATGGCTTATTTTTTGGGTTTTTGGTTTTCTAGCTAATTTTTGAGTTTTTCTGGCTAATTTTTGAGTTTTTATGGCTAACTTTCGAGTTATTCTACCTAATTTTTGGGTTTACTAGCAATTTTTGGGTTTTCATAGCTAATGTTTGGATTTTTCTAGCTAATTTTTGGATTTTATGGCTAAATTTTGAGTTTTTCTAGCTAATTTTTGAATTCTTCTTGCTAATTTTTGGGTTTTATAGCTATTCTTTGAGTTTTAATAGTTTTTATAGCTAGAAAAACTCTGAAAATTAGCTATAAAAAACTCAGAAATTAGCCTCAAAAACCCAACAGTCAGCTAGAAAAACTCAGAAATTAGTCACAAAACCCTGAAATTGTTAGAAAAACCCAAAAATTAGCTATAAAAACTCAAAAAGTAGCTATAAAACTCATAAATTAGCTATAAAAACCCAAAAATTAGCATTACAACCCAAAAATTATCTAGAAAACCTCAAAAATTAGCTGGAGAAACTCATAAATTAGGTAGAGAAACTCAGAAATTAGCTAGAAAAACTAAAAAATTAGCTACAAAAACTCAGAAATTAGCTAGAAAAACTCAGAAATTAGCAACATAAACCAATAAATTGTTAGAAAAACTCAAAAATTAGCTTTAAGAACTCAAAAATTGGCTATAAAACCCATAAATTAGCCAGAAAAACAAAAAATTAGCTAAAAAACCCAAAATTTAGCAAGAAAAACTTGAGAATTAGTTAGAAAAACTCAGAAATTAGCCACAAAAACCCAACAGTCAGCTAGAAAAACTCAGAAATTAGTCAGAAAACCCAAAAATTGTTAGAAAAACCCAAAAATTAGTTATAAAAACTCAAAAAGTAGCTATAAAACTCAAAAATTAGCTATAAAAACCCAAAAATTAGCATTACAACCCAAAAATTAGCTAGAAAACCTCAAAAATTAGCTGGAGAAACTCATAAATTAGGTAGAGAAACTCAGAAATTAGCTAGAAAAACTAGAAAATTAGCCACAAAAACCCATAAATTGGCTAGAAAAACTCAAAATTTAGCCATAAAACCCAAAAATTATCTACAAAAACTCAGAAATTAGCTAGAAAAACTCAGAAATTAGCAACATAAACCAATAAATTGTTAGAAAAACCCAAAAATTAGCTTTAAGAACTCAAAAAATGGCTATAAAACCCAAAAATTAGCCAGAAAAACAAAAAATTAGCTAAAAAACCCAAAATTTAGCTAGAAAAACTCAAAAATTAGCACAAATCTCAAAAATTGATATAAAAACTCAGAAATTAGCTATAAAAACTCAAAAATAGCGATAAAACATAAAAATTAGCTAAAAAAACTCAAAAATTAGCCATAGAAACTTAAAAATTAGCCCAAAAATTAGCCATAAAACACAAAAACTAGCCAGAAAAACTCGAAAATCAGCTAAAAAACTCGGAAATTAGCCACAAAAACCCAACAATCAGCTAGAAAAACTCAAAAATTAGCTATAGAAACTCGTGAAATACCTATAAAATCCAAAAATTAGCTAGACAAACCCAAAAATCAGCCATAAAAACCCAAAAATAAGCCATAAAAACCCAAAAATTAGCTAGAAAACTCAAACATTAGCTAGAAAAACTCAAAAATTAGCCATGAAAACCCAAAAATTAGCTATAAAATTCCAAAGATTAGCTAAGGAACCCATAAGTTTTTGGGTTTTATAGCTATTTTTAGGTTTTCTAGCAATTTTTGTGTTTTTATACCTTATTTTTTGGTTTTTTTAGCAAATTATTGGATTTTATGGCTAAATTTTGAGTTTTTCCCGCTGATTTATGAGTTTTGTGGCTAATTTTTGAGTTTTTCCAGCAATTTTTGAGTTTTTATGGCTAATTTTTGAGTTTTTCTAGATAATGTTTAAGTTTTCTAGCTAATTTTTGGGTTTTTATGGCTTATTTTTTGGGTTTTTCTGGCTAATTTTTTGGTTTTATACCTATTTTTTGGGTTTTTATAGATGTTATAGCTAGGAAAACTCTGAAAATTAGCTGTAAAACTCAAAAATTAGCTAAAAAAAACTCGAAAATCAGCTATAAAACCCAAAAATTAGTTGAAAAAAGTAAACAATTAGCCATAAAACCAAAAAACTAGCTAAAAAAACCCAAAAATTAGCTAAAGAACCCAAAAATTAGCAATGAAACCCATAAATTTTTGGGTCTTATAGCTACTTTTTGGGTTTTTATAGCTAATTTTTGGGTTTTTATAGCAATTTTGGGTTTTTATGGCTAATTCTTGAGTTTTTCTAATTAATGTCTAAGTTTTCTAGCTAATTTTTGGGTTTCCATGGCTTATTTTTTGGGTTTTTCTTTCTAAGTTTTTGGTTTTCTAGCTAATTTTTGAGTTTTTCTGGCTAATTTTTGGGTTTTTATGGCTAACTTTCGAGTTATTCTACCTAATTTTTGGGTTTACTAGCAATTTTTGGGTTTTCATAGCTAATGTTTGGGCTTTTCTAGCTAATTTTTGGATTTTATGGCTAAATTTTGAGTTTTTTTAGCTAATTTTTGAATTCTTCTTGCTAATTTTTGGGTTTTATAGCTATTCTTTGAGTTTTAATAGTTTTTATAGCTAGAAAAACTCTGAAAATTAGCTATAAAAAACTCAGAAATTAGCCTCAAAAACCCAACAGTCAGCTAGAAAAACTCAGAAATTAGTCACAAAACCCAGAAATTGTTAGAAAACCCCAAAAATTAGCTATAAAAACTCAAAAAGTAGCTATAAAACTCATAAATTAGCTATAAAAACCCAAAAATTAGCATTACAACCCAAAAATTATCTAGAAAACCTCGAAAATTAGCTGGAGAAACTCATAAATTAGGTAGAGAAACTCAGAAATTAGCTAGAAAAACTAAAAAATTAGCTACAAAAACTCAGAAATTAGCTAGAAAAACTCAGAAATTAGCAACATAAACCAATAAATTGTTAGAAAAACCCAAAAATTAGCTTTAAGAACTCAAAAATTGGCTATAAAACCCATAAATTAGCCAGAAAAACAAAAAATTAGCTAAAAAACCCAAAATTTAGCAAGAAAAACTTGAGAATTAGTTAGAAAAACTCAGAAATTAGCCACAAAAACCCAACAGTCAGCTAGAAAAACTCAGAAATTAGTCAGAAAACACAATAATTGTTAGAAAAACCCAAAAATTAGTTATAAAAACTCAAAAAGTAGCTATAAAACTCAAAAATTAGCTATAAAAACCCAAAAATTAGCATTACAACCCAAAAATTAGCTAGAAAACCTCAAAAATTAGCTGGAGAAACTCATAAATTAGGTAGAGAAACTCAGAAATTAGCTAGAAAAACTAAAAAATTAGCCACAAAAACCCATAAATTGGCTAGAAAAACTCAAAATTTAGCCATAAAACCCAAAAATTATCTACAAAAACTCAGAAATTAGCTAGAAAAACTCAGAAATTAGCAACATAAACCAATAAATTGTTAGAAAAACCCAAAAATTAGCTTTAAGAACTCAAAAAATGGCTATAAAACCCAAAAATTAGCCAGAAAAACAAAAAATTAGCTAAAAAACCCAAAATTTAGCTAGAAAAACTCAAAAATTAGCACAAATCTCAAAAATTGATATAAAAACTCAGAAATTAGCTATAAAAACTCAAAAATAGCGATAAAACATAAAAATTAGCTAAAAAAACTCAAAAATTAGCCATAGAAACTTAAAAATTAGCCCAAAAATTAGCCATAAAACACGAAAACTAGCCAGAAAAACTCGGAAATCAGCTAAAAAACTCGGAAATTAGCCACAAAAACCCAACAATCAGCTAGAAAAACTCAAAAATTAGCTATAGAAACTCGTGAAATACCTATAAAATCCAAAAATTAGCTAGACAAACCCAAAAATCAGCCATAAAAACCCAAAAATAAGCCATAAAAACCCAAAAATTAGCTAGAAAACTCAAACATTAGCTAGAAAAACTCAAAAATTAGCCATGAAAACCCAAAAATTAGCTATAAAATTCCAAAGATTAGCTAAGGAACCCATAAGTTTTTGGGTTTTATAGCTATTTTTAGGTTTTCTAGCAATTTTTGTGTTTTTATACCTTATTTTTTGGTTTTTTAGCAAATTATTGGATTTTATGGCTAAATTTTGAGTTTTTCCCGCTGATTTATGAGTTTTGTGGCTAATTTTTGAGTTTTTCCAGCAATTTTTGAGTTTTTCTAGATAATGTTTAAGTTTTCTAGCTAATTTTTGGGTTTTTATGGCTTATTTTTTGGGTTTTTCTGGCTAATTTTTTGGTTTTATACCTATTTTTTGGGTTTTTATAGATGTTATAGCTAGGAAAACTCTGAAAATTAGCTGTAAAACTCAAAAATTAGCTAAAAAAAACTCGAAAATCAGCTATAAAACCCAAAAATTAGTTGAAAAAAGTAAACAATTAGCCATAAAACCCAAAAACTAGCTAAAAAAACCCAAAAATTAGCTAAAGAACCCAAAAATTAGCAATGAAACCCATAAATTTTTGGGTCTTATAGCTACTTTTTGGGTTTTTATAGCTAATTTTTGGGTTTTTATAGCAATTTTGGGTTTTTATGGCTAATTCTTGAGTTTTTCTAATTAATGTCTAAGTTTTCTAGCTAATTTTTGGGTTTCCATGGCTTATTTTTTGGGTTTTTCTTTCTAAGTTTTTGGTTTTCTAGCTAATTTTTGAGTTTTTCTGGCTAATTTTTGGGTTTTTATGGCTAACTTTCGAGTTATTCTACCTAATTTTTGGGTTTACTAGCAATTTTTGGGTTTTCATAGCTAATGTTTGGGCTTTTCTAGCTAATTTTTGGATTTTATGGCTAAATTTTGAGTTTTTTTAGCTAATTTTTGAATTCTTCTTGCTAATTTTTGGGTTTTATAGCTATTCTTTGAGTTTTAATAGTTTTTATAGCTAGAAAAACTCTGAAAATTAGCTATAAAAAACTCAGAAATTAGCCTCAAAAACCCAACAGTCAGCTAGAAAAACTCAGAAATTAGTCACAAAACCCAGAAATTGTTAGAAAAACCCAAAAATTAGCTATAAAAACTCAAAAAGTAGCTATAAAACTCATAAATTAGCTATAAAAACCCAAAAATTAGCATTACAACCCAAAAATTATCTAGAAAACCTCGAAAATTAGCTGGAGAAACTCATAAATTAGGTAGAGAAACTCAGAAATTAGCTAGAAAAACTAAAAAATTAGCTACAAAAACTCAGAAATTAGCTAGAAAAACTCAGAAATTAGCAACATAAACCAATAAATTGTTAGAAAAACCCAAAAATTAGCTTTAAGAACTCAAAAATTGGCTATAAAACCCATAAATTAGCCAGAAAAACGAAAAATTAGCTAAAAAACCCAAAATTTAGCAAGAAAAACTTGAGAATTAGTTAGAAAAACTCAGAAATTAGCCACAAAAACCCAACAGTCAGCTAGAAAAACTCAGAAATTAGTCAGAAAACCCAAAAATTGTTAGAAAAACCCAAAAATTAGTTATAAAAACTCAAAAAGTAGCTATAAAACTCAAAAATTAGCTATAAAAACCCAAAAATTAGCATTACAACCCAAAAATTAGCTAGAAAACCTCAAAAATTAGCTGGAGAAACTCATAAATTAGGTAGAGAAACTCAGAAATTAGCTAGAAAAACTAGAAAATTAGCCACAAAAACCCATAAATTGGCTAGAAAAACTCAAAATTTAGCCATAAAACCCAAAAATTATCTACAAAAACTCAGAAATTAGCTAGAAAAACTCAGAAATTAGCAACATAAACCAATAAATTGTTAGAAAAACCCAAAAATTAGCTTAAAGAACTCAAAAAATGGCTATAAAACCCAAAAATTAGCCAGAAAAACAAAAAATTAGCTAAAAAACCCAAAATTTAGCTAGAAAAACTCAAAAATTAGCACAAATCTCGAAAATTGATATAAAAACTCAGAAATTAGCTATAAAAACTCAAAAATAGCGATAAAACATAAAAATTAGCTAAAAAAACTCAAAAATTAGCCATAGAAACTTAAAAATTAGCCCAAAAATTAGCCATAAAACACGAAAACTAGCCAGAAAAACTCGGAAATCAGCTAAAAAACTCGGAAATTAGCCACAAAAACCCAACAATCAGCTAGAAAAACTCAAAAATTAGCTATAGAAACTCGTGAAATACCTATAAAATCCAAAAATTAGCTAGACAAACCCAAAAATCAGCCATAAAAACCCAAAAATAAGCCATAAAAACCCAAAAATTAGCTAGAAAAACTCAAAAATTAGCCATGAAAACCCAAAAATTAGCTATAAAATTCCAAAGATTAGCTAAGGAACCCATAAGTTTTTGGGTTTTATAGCTATTTTTAGGTTTTCTAGCAATTTTTGTGTTTTTATACCTTATTTTTTGGTTTTTTAGCAAATTTTTGGATTTTATGGCTAAATTTTGAGTTTTTCCCGCTGATTTATGAGTTTTGTGGCTAATTTTTGAGTTTTTCCAGCAATTTTTGAGTTTTTATGGCTAATTTTTGAGTTTTTCTAGATAATGTTTAAGTTTTCTAGCTAATTTTTGGGTTTTTATGGCTTATTTTTTGGGTTTTTCTGGCTAATTTTTTGGTTTTATACCTATTTTTTGGGTTTTTATAGATGTTATAGCTAGGAAAACTCTGAAAATTAGCTGTAAAACTCAAAAATTAGCTAAAAAAACTCGAAAATTAGCTATAAAACCCAAAAATTAGTTGAAAAAACTAAACAATTAGCCATAAAACCCAAAAACTAGCTAAAAAAACCCAAAAATTAGCTAAGAAACCCAAAAATTAGCTATGAAACCCATAAATTTTTGGGTCTTATAGCAACTTTTTGGGTTTTTATAGCTAATTTTTGGGTTTTTATAGCAATTTTGGGTTTTTATGGCTAATTCTTGAGTTTTTCTAATTAATGTCTAAGTTTTCTAGCTAATTTTTGGGTTTCCATGGCTTATTTTTTGGGTTTTTCTTTCTAAGTTTTTGGTTTTCTAGCTAATTTTTGAGTTTTTCTGGCTAATTTTTGGGTTTTTATGGCTAACTTTCGAGTTATTCTACCTAATTTTTGGGTTTACTAGCAATTTTTGGGTTTTCATAGCTAATGTTTGGGTTTTTCTACCTAATTTTTGAATTTTATGGCTAAATTTTGAGTTTTTCTAGCTAATTTTTGAATTCTTCTTGCTAATTTTTGGGTTTTATAGCTATTCTTTGAGTTTTAATAGTTTTTATAGCTAGAAAAACTCTGAAAATTAGCTATAAAAAATTCAGAAATTAGCCTCAAAAACCCAACAGTCAGCTAGAAAAACTCAGAAATTAGTCACAAAACCCAAAAATTGTTAGAAAAACCCAAAAATTAGCTATAAAAACTCAAAAAGTAGCTATAAAACTCATAAATTAGCTATAAAAACCCAAAAATTAGCATTACAACCCAAAAATTATCTAGAAAACCTCAAAAATTAGCTGGAGAAACTCATAAATTAGGTAGAGAAACTCAGAAATTAGCTAGAAAAACTAAAAAATTAGCTACAAAAACTCAGAAATTAGCTAGAAAAACTCAGAAATTAGCAACATGAACCAATAAATTGTTAGAAAAACCCAAAAATTAGCTTTAAGAACTCAAAAATTGGCTATAAAACCCATAAATTAGCCAGAAAAACAAAAAATTAGCTAAAAAACCCAAAATTTAGCAAGAAAAACTTGAGAATTAGTTAGAAAAACTCAGAAATTAGCCACAAAAACCCAACAGTCAGCTAGAAAAACTCAGAAATTAGTCAGAAAACACAAAAATTGTTAGAAAAACCCAAAAATTAGTTATAAAAACTCAAAAAGTAGCTATAAAACTCAGAAATTAGCTATAAAAACCCAAAAATTAGCATTACAACCCAAAAATTAGCTAGAAAACCTCAAAAATTAGCTGGAGAAACTCATAAATTAGGTAGAGAAACTCAGAAATTAGCTAGAAAAACTAAAAAATTAGCCACAAAAACCCATAAATTGGCTAGAAAAACTCAAAGTTTAGCCATAAAACCCAAAAATTATCTACAAAAACTCAGAAATTAGCTAGAAAAACTCAGAAATTAGCAACATAAACCAATAAATTGTTAGAAAAACCCAAAAATTAGATTTAAGAACTCAAAAAATGGCTATAAAACCCAAAAATTAGCCAGAAAAACAAAAAATTAGCTAAAAAACCCAAAATTTAGCTAGAAAAACTCAAAAATTAGCACAAATCTCAAAAATTGATATAAAAACTCAGAAATTAGCTATAAAAACTCAAAAATAGCGATAAAACATAAAAATTAGCTAAAAAAACTCAAAAATTAGCCATAGAAACTTAAAAATTAGCCCAAAAATTAGCCATAAAACACGAAAACTAGCCAGAAAAACTCGGAAATCAGCTAAAAAACTCGGAAATTAGCCACAAAAACCCAACAATCAGCTAGAAAAACTCAAAAATTAGCTATAGAAACTCGTGAAATACCTATAAAATCCAAAAATTAGCTAGACAAACCCAAAAATCAGCCATAAAAACCCAAAAATAAGCCATAAAAACCCAAAAATTAGCTAGAAAACTCAAACATTAGCTAGAAAAACTCAAAAATTAGCCATGAAAACCCAAAAATTAGCTATAAAATTCCAAAGATTAGCTAAGGAACCCATAAGTTTTTGGGTTTTATAGCTATTTTTAGGTTTTCTAGCAATTTTTGTGTTTTTATACCTTATTTTTTGGTTTTTTAGCAAATTTTTGGATTTTATGGTTAAATTTTGAGTTTTTCCAGCTGATTTATGAGTTTTGTGGCTAATTTTTGAGTTTTTCTAGATAATGTTTAAGTTTTCTAGCTAATTTTTGGGTTTTTATGGCTTATTTTCTGGGTTTTTCTGGCTAATTTTTTGGTTTTATACCTATTTTTTGGGTTTTTATAGATGTTATAGCTAGGAAAACTCTGAAAATTAGCTGTAAAACTCAAAAATTAGATAAAAAAACTCGAAAATTAGCTATAAAACCCAAAAATTAGTTGAAAAAACTAAACAATTAGCCATAAAACCCAAAAACTAGCTAAAAAAAACCCAAAAATTAGCTAAAAAACCCAAAAATTAGCTATGAAACCCATAAATTTTTGGGTCTTATAGCAACTTTTTGGGTTTTTATAGCTAATTTTTGGGTTTTTATAGCAATTTTGGGTTTTTATGGCTAATTCTTGAGTTTTTCTAATTAATGTCTAAGTTTTCTAGCTAATTTTTGGGTTTCCATGGCTTATTTTTTGGGTTTTTCTTTCTAAGTTTTTGGTTTTCTAGCTAATTTTTGAGTTTTTCTGGCTAATTTTTGGGTTTTTATGGCTAACTTTCGAGTTATTCTACCTAATTTTTGGGTTTACTAGCAATTTTTGGGTTTTCATAGCTAATGTTTGGGTTTTTCTACCTAATTTTTGAATTTTATGGCTAAATTTTGAGTTTTTCTAGCTAATTTTTGAATTCTTCTTGCTAATTTTTGGGTTTTATAGCTATTCTTTGAGTTTTAATAGTTTTTATAGCTAGAAAAACTCTGAAAATTAGCTATAAAAAATTCAGAAATTAGCCTCAAAAACCCAACAGTCAGCTAGAAAAACTCAGAAATTAGCCACAAAAACCCAACAATCAGCTAGAAAAACCCAAAAATTAGCTATAAAAACTCAAAAAGTAGCTATAAAACTCATAAATTAGCTATAAAAACCCAAAAATTAGCATTACAACCCAAAAATTATCTAGAAAACCTCAAAAATTAGCTGGAGAAACTCATAAATTAGGTAGAGAAACTCAGAAATTAGCTAGAAAAACTAAAAAATTAGCTACAAAAACTCAGAAATTAGCTAGAAAAACTCAGAAATTAGCAACATGAACCAATAAATTGTTAGAAAAACCCAAAAATTAGCTTTAAGAACTCAAAAATTGGCTATAAAACCCATAAATTAGCCAGAAAAACAAAAAATTAGCTAAAAAACCCAAAATTTAGCAAGAAAAACTTGAGAATTAGTTAGAAAAACTCAGAAATTAGCCACAAAAACCCAACAGTCAGCTAGAAAAACTCAGAAATTAGTCAGAAAACCCAAAAATTGTTAGAAAAACCCAAAAATTAGTTATAAAAACTCAAAAAGTAGCTATAAAACTCAAAAATTAGCTACAAAAACCCAAAAATTAGCATTACAACCCAAAAATTAGCTAGAAAACCTCAAAAATTAGCTGGAGAAACTCATAAATTAGGTAGAGAAACTCAGAAATTAGCTAGAAAAACTAAAAAATTAGCCACAAAAACCCATAAATTGGCTAGAAAAACTCAAAATTTTGCCATAAAACCCAAAAATTATCTACAAAAACTCAGAAATTAGCTAGAAAAACTCAGAAATTAGCAACATAAACCAATAAATTGTTAGAAAAACCCAACAATTAGCTTTAAGAACTCAAAAAATGGCTATAAAACCCAAAAATTAGCCAGAAAAACAAAAAGTTAGCTAAAAAACCCAAAATTTAGCTAGAAAAACTCAAAAATTAGCACAAATCTCAAAAATTGATATAAAAACTCAGAAATTAGCTATAAAAACTCAAAAATAGCGATAAAACATAAAAATTAGCTAAAAAAACTCAAAAATTAGCCATAGAAACTTAAAAATTAGCCCAAAAATTAGCCATAAAACACGAAAACTAGCCAGAAAAACTCGAAAATCAGCTAAAAAACTCGGAAATTAGCCACAAAAACCCAACAATCAGCTAGAAAAACTCAAAAATTAGCTATAGAAACTCGTGAAATACCTATAAAATCCAAAAATTAGCTAGACAAACCCAAAAATCAGCCATAAAAACCCAAAAATAAGCCATGAAAACCCAAAAATTAGCTAGAAAACTAAAACATTAGCTAGAAAAACTCAAAAATTAGCCATGAAAACCCAAAAATTAGCTATAAAATTCCAAAGATTAGCTAAGGAACCCATAAGTTTTTGGGTTTTATAGCTATTTTTAGGTTTTCTAGCAATTTTTGTGTTTTTATACCTTATTTTTTGGTTTTTTAGCAAATTTTTGGATTTTATGGCTAAATTTTGAGTTTTTCCAGCTGATTTATGAGTTTTGTGGCTAATTTTTGAGTTTTCCCAGTTAATTTTTGGGTTTTATAGCTATTCTTTGAGTTTTTATAGTTTTTATAGCTAGAATAAACTCTGAAATTAGCTATAAAAACTCAGAAATTAGTCACAAATCCCAGAAATTCTTAGAAAAATCCAAAAATTAGCTATAAAAACTCAAAAAATAGCTATAAAACTCGAAAATTAGCTAGAAAAACCCAAAAATTAGCTGGAAAAACTCAAAAATTAGCCATAAAAACTCAAAAATTAGCCACGAAAACCCAAAAATTAGCTACAAAAACCCAACAATTAGCCAGAACCTTGGAAATTAGCCATAGAAACTCAGAAATTAGCTCAAAAACCCAAAAATTAGCAAGAAACTCGAAAATTATTCATAAAATCTCGGAGATTAGCCAAAAACACCCAACAATTAGCTAGAAAAACTCAGAAATTAGCCATAAAAACCCAAAAATTAGCCATAAAACCCAAAAACTAGCCAGAAGAACTCGAAAATTAGCCACAAAAACTCAGAAATTAGCCATAAAAACCCAAAAATTAGCTATAAAACCCTCGAATTAGCTGGAAAAACTTAAAAATTAGCCATAAAAACTCAAAAATTAGCTATCAAACCCACGAATCAGCTAGAAAAACTCAAAAATTAGCCAGAAAAACTCAAAAATTAGCTAGATAACCCAAAAATTAGATAGAAAAACTCGACAATTGGCCATAAAAACTCAAAAATTAGCCACAAAAACCCAAAAATTGTTGGAAAATTCAAAAATCAGATAGAAAAATCCAAAAAATAAGCCATGAAAATCCAAAAATTAGATAGAAAACTCAAAAAAAAGCTATAAAACATGTGTAACGTATTGTATTATTGTCTTGTTATATTTTTATGAATAAAACATAGTCTCACTTGTTGAGCACATTTTTATTAATCTTCACTCATTAAGTTTTATGACAGGAAAGAAAGAAATGTTACATATGTCCCACTATTTATACTTCATACAATAAAGTCATTGTCAATATTCAATGGTACCAACTTATAACTATAAATTAATAGAGTACAATATATATATATATATATAATAATAATAATAATAATAATAATAATAATCATAATACATGAAGACATGTAGATTATGTTACATCCCCTCCTATAAGCTAAAAAAAAATATATATACAAATTTTATAAACATAGATCTAACCATCATTAATAATCATTTAAAATAGTCAACCTAATTAAACTAATTGATATACAATAAAGCTATATTATACAAATTATTATAATTTTATGCACTCTACAAAAGTGAATTTTATCAATAATACCCAACACCATTTATTTACATTTTTATTGTTTTGAACTGAACTACGTAAAAAATAAGGTTCACGTACAAATTTATCAGAGTCTTCCTTTGGAGGAGGATCATTAACAAAAGATTCATCTTTTATAATTAAATGTTGCCTGTTACGCCTATAAAAATTTCCATACCCATCCTTAATGATATGTGACCTAGGATAAATCGTATCATCGACTATCGTCCCTTTTTCCCTCTGCCAAATTTTTTGAATGTTTATCATAATACTTTTTTTGTTTTTTTCGCCTGATTTCAAACTTTTTCATTAATTTACTCTTAACAGCTAATGTAGGTTCAAGCAAGGAATCCACACAGGGTGAACTATCTTTTAAACGACGATTGAATATCATTTGTGCTGGTGATAGACCTATATCAGGAATTGGCTTATTTCTATACTTCAAAAGATAAAAATCTAAAGTGCCTCTTTCATAATTACATTTTTTTAGCATATTTTTGCAAATGCCAACGGCCTTCTCAGCTAAACCATTGCTTCTTGGATAATTTGGACTAGATGTTTTTAATGATATATTAATTTCGTTCAAAAAGTTTTTAAAATAAAATGAATTAAAAGGATTGTTATCAGAAATTATTGTTTCTGGAAATCCATGCACAGAAAAAATATTCTTCAATGCTTTCACTACCTCAACAGAATCCTTATTTTTTATGTCTTTTAATTCAATCCATCTCGAAAAATAGTCTATAACTCCAAAAAAAAATTTCCTTGAAACTCACAAATATCCATGGCAATTTCTTGCCAAGGTCTTTCTGGAATATTGTGCTGTAAAAGAGGCAATTTCGGATTGCTATTCCTGAATTTAAGGCAAACCTCACAATTTAAAATAAAATTGTTAATATCATTACTAATATTTGGCCAAAAAATACTTTCCCTAGCCCTTGCTCTACATTTATTTATGCCTAAGTGTCCTTCATGTAATTTAGACAACATTAAAATTCTAAGGTTTTTTGGGATGACAACTCTATCACCAAATAATATCAGATCATTTTCAATAGAAAGTTCGCTTCTTATTTGAAATAAATTTTCAAGCTCTGGAGATAAACTCTTATTATTTTTTGGCCAACCTTGTACAATAAATTTTTTTACTAATGCTAGAGTTGTATCATTATTTGTTTCACCTACAATTTCTGATATTTTATTCGCACTCATAGGTATTTTCTTGTCAATATTGTGTACAATAAAATTATTTTCTGTATCATTTTTTACTGGCCCCTTCAAAAAAGCCCCAGAAAGCATATCAGCTATAAACATTTGTTTACCAGGTAAATAGGAAACTTCTAACTGATATTTCATAAGTCTAAGACGCATTCTTTGCAATCTGCTTGAAATCTTATTAATATCTTTTTTAAAAATATTTACCAGGGGTTTATGATCTGTGTGAACGTTAATTTTTTTTCCATATATATAAAAATTATACCTTTCAGCCGCAAATAATATTGCAGACATTTCCCTTTCTATACATGCATATCTCTTTTCACAGTCCGTCAAAGCTCGACTTGCAAATGCAACAGGCTGTCCCTTTTGTAACAAACATGCACCCATTCCCTCTGAAGAAGCATCACATTGAATTGTTAAAGGTTCATTAGCATTGTAATGTACTAAACATGGGGGCGAGGTTAATAAATTTTTTAATGTTTGAACACTTTCTGAGTGACTTTTTTCCCAATTCCAAACAACGTTAGAACAAGTCAAATTTCTTAGTGGAACTGTTATTTGTGATAAATTAGGTATAAACTTAGCTAAGTATTTTACTAAACCTAAAAATCTTAGAAGTTCCTTTTTATTTTTAGGATCTTCTAGTTTTAGAATTGCTTCAATCCTACCAGGATCTATATCTATTCCTTTTTCTGAAACTTTAAAACCCAGAATTTTAACTTCTTTTCTTTTAAATTGAAATTTTTCTCTGTTAAAAGTTATACCATTTATTCTAGCTGTATTTAAAACTTTATCTAATATTCCATCATGCTCATGTTCTGTAGTTCCTGAGATAATTAAATCATCGATAAAAAAACTTTGTTACCCAATATGGCCCCAAAAATTATATTATTTTTTCTTTGGAAAACCTCAGCCGCAGTGTTTATGCCAAAAGGAAGCCTCAAAAACCTGTATCTACCCAAAGGTGTTGCAAATGTAGTGAGCTTTGATGTTTCTTTATCTAATTTAATTTGATAGAAAGAGTTTTTAAGATCCAATACCGAGAAATAATTTTTATTGTTTAAATCACATAGAATTTCATCAGCTGATGGTATTTGAAAATGTTCTCTTTCAATGTACTGATTTAAAACTGATGGATCTAGGCAAATTCTTAATTTTTTATTTGGCTTTTCTGTAACAACAATATTATTAACCCAATCAGTAGGTTCTGTTTGTTTACTAATAACTCCTTGTTTTTCTAATCTATTTAATGAATTTTGAAATTCAGGCAATAAACTTTTTGGGATTCTCCTTGCAGGAAAAACACAAGGATTTGCATCTGGTTTTAAAGTAAATTTATAAGGTTCCCCTGGAAATGTTCCTAAACCCTCGAATACAGTCTTATACTTGTTTATTGCATCTTCTTTTGACGAAAATAATGGTAAATTATTTGAGTAATTTATGCTATTAACAGTTTGTATTAGATTTAAGTTTAAACTCGACTTTAAGCCTAAAATAGGTCTACCTTCAGCATTCACAATTAAAAATTTGAGTATACAATTCTCACCACGAATCTTACAATTAAGCTCTGTAGATCCCTTGACATCAATCCTAGCACCGCCGTAAGCTGTTAGATCGATCTGTTGTGGTTTGATGAGGGCTGATGGGGCAACCATTCTTAAAATCTTGGCAGGGAGAATATTACATTGTGCACCCGTATCAACCTTAAAACAGATAATATTTTCATTAATTAAAATATTTTCTATAATTTCGTTATTATTTTCATTTTTACCCCTGTATAATTTAGAATTTGAAGATTCTATTTTCAAACAGTCAATAAAAAATTCATCATTGGAGGAACTATCATCATATTCAATATTATTTACGAACTTTTTGTTAATTCTACCTTTATGGAGTTTCTTAGATTTATTTTCGCAACAAGATTCAAAATGATTATGTTTTTTACATATAGAACAGAATTTACCAAAGGCTGGACATTGCCCATATTTATGTTTGTTTTTGCATTTTCTACACAAAAATACATTATTTTGATTATTTTGAGTTTTAAATGGAGAATGCATGTTTTTATTATAAAAATTACCATTATTTTTCTTATTAAAATTATTATTATTAGATGAAAAAATACTCATCTTATTTTTTTTTTGTATTCCAACGGTATCCACAGCACTGGTTGATGATGTACTATCCATATCCGCCATCTGGATTCTGCTTTGTTCGTGTATTCTGCACAAATCTTCTGTCTTGCTAAGCGTCAAATTTTCTATTTGTAGGAGCTTCTCTCCGAGTCCGTGGTCCAGGATACCCATTATCACTCTGTCTCTTATCATGTTATTATTATTTTCTTGATATTCGCACGATGCAGCCAATGTTTTCAGCTCTGTGATATACTGGCTGATGGATTGATTTGCTTTTTGTGTGCATTGCAAAAACTTATATTGCTCGTAAACTACATTCTTCTTCGGCTCACAATATTTTTTTAATTGTTTCTTTACATCTTCTATCTTTGCTTTTTCTAGTTTTATCTCCAATGTATTGAAAATTTCCATACCTTTATCTCCAATTAAATTTAGAAAAATTGCTACCTTCTTTTCTTCAGCATCATCCGCGTGTCCTGAAGCCAGCAAATAAATTTCAAACTTTTGAATCCATGTGGTCCAGTTCTTCGCCACATTTCCATTTTCAAAGTCCTTGGCTGGGATTAATCTTAGAGAATCCATCGCCATCCAGTTTTCTACTGCTCATTTTTTTTTTCGCCCTGGATACTACCTGACACCATGTAACGTATTGTATTATTGTCTTGTTATATTTTTATGAATAAAACATAGTCTCACTTGATGCGCACATTTTTATTAATCTTCACTCATTGAGTTTTATGACAGGAAAGAAAGAAATTTTACATATGTCCCACTATTTATACTTCATACAATAAAGTCATTGTCAATATTCAATGGTACCAACTTATAACTATAAATTAATAGAGTACAATATATATATATATATATATATATATATATATATATATATATATATATATATATATGCATATGCCTAATACCTATTTAGGTACAATCATTAAATAAAGTAGGTATCATAAAAATAATCATAATACATGAAGACATGTAGATTATGTTACACATGAAAATTAGCCATAAAAACCCAAAAATTAGCCATAAAAACCCATAAATCAGCCGGGAAACTTAAACATTAGCTAGAAATACTCATAAATTAACTAGAAAAACTAGAAAATTAGCCATGAAAACCCAAAATTTAGCTATAAAATTCCAAAGATTAGCTATGAAACCCATAAATTTTTGGGTTTTATAGCTATTTTTTGAGTTTTTATATCTAATTTTTGGGTTTCTCTAGCAATTTTTGGGTTTTTATGGCTAATTTTTGAGTTTTTCTAGCCAATGTTTGAGTTTTCTAGCTAATTTTTGGGTTTTCATGGCTTATTTTGTGGGTTTTTCTATCTAATTTTTGAGTTTTCTAGCTAATTTTTGAGTTTTTCTGGCTAATTTTTGGGTTTTAATGGCTATTTTTTGAGTATTTCTACCTAATTATTAGGTTTTCTAGCAATTTTCGTGTTTTTATACCTAATTTTTTGGTTTTAATGGCTAAATTTTGAGTTTTTCCAGCTAATTTATGAGTTTTGCGGCTAATTTTTGAGTTTTTCCAGCTAATTTTGGGTTTTATAGCTATTCTTTGAGTCTTCATAGTTTTTATAGCTAGAAAAACTCAACAATTAGCTACAAAAACCCATAAATTGTCTAGAAAAACTCAAAATTTAGCCATAAAACTCGAACTTTAGCTAGAAAAACTCAAGAATCAGGTAGAAAAACTTGGAAATTAGCCACATAAACCCAAAAATTGCTAGAAAATCCCATCAATTAGCTATAAAAACCCAGAAATTGCTAAAAAACAAAAAAATTAGCTTGAAAAACCCAGAAATTAGCCATAAAAACCCAAAAATTAGCCAGAAAAACTCGAAAATTAGCCACAAAAACCCAAAAATTGCTAGAAAACCCAAAAATCAGATAGAAAAATCCAAAAAATAAGCCATAAAAACCCAAAAATTAGCTAGAAAAACTCAGAAATTAGCCACAAAACCCAAAAATTGGTATAAAAACCTAAAAATTAGCTATAAAAGCTCATAAAATAGCTATAAAACCCAAAAGTTTGCTAGAAAAACCCAAAAATTAGCCATAGAAACCCAAAAATTAGCCATAAAAACCCAAAAATTAGCCATAAAATCCCAAAAATTAATTACAACACTCAAACATTAGCTAGAAAAACTCAAAAATTAGCCTTGGAAACCCAAAAATTAGCTATAGAATTCCAAAGATTAGCTATGAAACTCATGAATTTTTGGGTTTTATAGCTACTTTTTGGGTTTTTATAGCTAATTTTTGGGTTTTTATAGCAATTTTTGAGTTTTTATGGCTAATTTTCGAGTTTTTCTAACTAATGTCTAAGTTTTCTAGCTAATTTTTGGGTTTCCATGGCTTATTTTTTGGGTTTTTCTATCTAAGTTTTGGGATTTCTAGATAACTTTTGAGTTTTTCTGGCTAATTTTTGGGTTTTTATGGCTAATTTTCGAGTTATTCTACCTAATTTTTGGGTTTACTAGCAATTTTTGGGTTTTTATAGCTAATGTTTGGGTTTTTCTAACTAATTTTTGGATTTTGTGGCTAAATTTTGAGTTTTTCTAGCTAATTTTTGAATTCTTCTGGCTAATTTTTGGGTTTTATAGCTATTCTTTGAGTTTTTATAGTTTTTATAGCTGGAAAAACTCTGAAAATTAGCTAGAAAAAATCAGAAATTAGCCACATAAACCAATAAATTGTTAGAAAAACCCAAAAATTAGCTTTAAGAACTCCAAAATTGGCTATAAAACCCAAAAATTAGCCAGAATAACAGAAAATTAGCTGAAAAACCCAAAAATTAGCTGGAATAACTCGAAAACTAGCCACAGAGACCCAAAAAGTAGCCATAAAAACAAAAAAATTAGCCAGATAAACTCAAAAATTAGCTAGAAAACCCAAAAATTGAATAGAAAAACTCGAAAATTGGCCATAAAAACTCAAAAATTAGCCACAAAAACCCAAAAATTGCTAGAAAACCCAAAAATCAGATAGAAAAATCCGCAAAATAAGCCATAAAAACCCAAAAATTAGCTAGAAAAACCCAAAAATCAGCCGGGAAACTTAAACATTAGCTGGAAAAACTCAGAAATTAGCTAGAAAAACTCGAAAATTAGCCATGAAAAGCCAAAAATTAGCTATGAAATTCCAAAGATTTGCTATGAAACCTATAAATTTTTGGGTTTCATAGCTATTTTTTGAGGTTTTATAGCTAATTTTTGGGTTTTTGTAGCTAATTTTTGGGTTTTATAGCTATTTTTGGGTTTTTATAGTTTTCATAACTAAGAAAACTCTAAAAATGAGCTAGAAAAACTCAGAAATTAGCTAAAAAACCCAAAAGCCAGCTAGAAAAACTCAAAAATTAGCCAAAAAACTCAAAAATTGATAGAAAATTTCAAAATAGCTATAAAACATAAAAATTAGCTAGAAAAACTCAGAAATTAGTCACAAAACCCAAAAATTGTTAGAAAAATCCAAAAATTAGCGATAAAAACTCAAAAAATAGCTATAAAACTCAAAAATTAGCCATAAAACCCAAAAACTAACCAGAAGAACTCGAAAATTAGCCATAAAAACTCGGAAATTAGCCATAAAAACTCAAAAATTAGCTATAAAACCCTCAAATTAGCTGGAAAAACTCAAAAATTAGCCATAAAAACTCAAAAATTAGCCACAAAAACCCAAAAATTAGACATAAATCCTAAAAATTAGCTAGAAAACCCACAAATCAGCTAGAAAAACCCAAAAATTAGCCAGAAAAACCCAAAAATTACCTAGAAAATCAAAAATTAGATAGAAAAACTCGAAAATTGGCCAAAAAAACTCAAAAATTAGCCACCTAAACCCAAAAATTGCTAGAAAACCCAAAAATCAGATAGAAAAATCCAAAAAATAAGCCATAAAAACCCAAAAATTTGCTAGAAAAACTCAGAAATTAGCCACAAAACCCAAAAATTGTTAGAAATACCTAAAAATTAGCTATAAAAACTCGTAAAATAGCTATAAAACCCAAAAATTAGCTAGAAAAACCCAAAAATTAGCCATAGAAACCCAAAAATTAGCCATAAAAACCCAAAAATTAGCCATAAAAACCCAAAAATTAGCTAGAACACTTAAATATTAGCTGGAAAAACTCAAAAATTAGCCATAAAAAGCCACAAATTAGCCATAAAAACCAAAAAATTAGCCATAAAACCCAAAAATTGTTAGAAAAATCCAAAAATTAGCGATAAAAACTCAAAAAATAGCTATAAAACTCAAAAATTAGCCATAAAACCCAAAAACTAACCAGAAGAACTCGAAAATTAGCCATAAAAACTCAGAAATTAGCCATAAAAATCCAAAAATTAGCTATAAAACCCTCAAATTAGCTGGAAAAACTCAAAAATTAGCCATAAAAACTCAAAAATTAGCCACAAAAACCCAAAAATTAGACATAAATCCTAAAAATTAGCTAGAAAACCCACAAATCAGCTAGAAAAACCCAAAAATTAGCCAGAAAAACCCAAAAATTACCTAGAAAATCAAAAATTAGATAGAAAAACTCGAAAATTGGCCAAAAAAACTCAAAAATTAGCCACCTAAACCCAAAAATTGCTAGAAAACCCAAAAATCAGATAGAAAAATCCAAAAAATAAGCCATAAAAACCCAAAAATTTGCTAGAAAAACTCAGAAATTAGCCACAAAACCCAAAAATTGTTAGAAATACCTAAAAATTAGCTATAAAAACTCGTAAAATAGCTATAAAACCCAAAAATTAGCTAGAAAAACCCAAAAATTAGCCATAGAAACCCAAAAATTAGCCATAAAAACCCAAAAATTAGCCATAAAAACCCAAAAATTAGCTAGAACACTTGAATATTAGCTGGAAAAACTCAAAAATTAGCCATAAAAAGCCACAAATTAGCCATAAAAACCAAAAAATTAGCCATAAAACCCAAAAATTGTTAGAAAAACCCAAAAATTAGCTATAAAAACTCAAAGAATTGCTATAAAACTCATAAATTGGCTATAAAAACCCGAAAATTAGCTATACAACCCAAAAATTAGCTAGAAAACCTCACAAATTAGCCATGAAAACCCAAAAATTAGCCATAAAACCCGAAAATTAGCTAGAGAAACTCATGAATTAGCTAGAGAAACTCAGAAATTAGCTAAAAAACCTGAAAATTAGCTAAAAGAACTCGAAAATAAGATATAAAACTCAACAATTAGTTGAAAAGACTCGACAATTAGCAATAAAAACCCAAAAATTAGCCATAAAACCCATGAATTAGCTAAAGAAACTCAAAAATTAGCTAGAAAAACTCAGAAATCAGCTGAAAAAGCTCAAAAATTAGAAATAAAGACTCAAAAATTAGCCATAAAAACTCAAAAATCAGCTATAAAACCCAAAAAACAGCTAGAAAACTAAATTATTAGCTAGAAAAACTCAAACATTAGCTAGAAAAACTCAAAAATTAGTAATGAAAACCCAAAAATTAGCTATAAAATTCCAAAGATTAGCTATGAAACCCAATAATTTCTGGGTTTTATAGCTATTTTCTGGGTTTTTATAGCTAATTTTTGGGTTTTCATGGCTAATTTTCGAGTTTTTCTGGCTAATTTCTGAGTATTTCTACCTAATTATCAGGTTTTCTAGCAATTTTTGTGTTTTTGTACCTAATTGTTTGGGATTTTCAGCTAATTTTTGGATTTTATGGCTAAATTTTGAGTTTTTCTAGCTAATTCATGAGTTTTGTCGCTAATTTTTGAAATTTTCCAGCTAATTTTTGGGTTTTATAGGTATTCCTTGAGTTTTTATAGTTTTTATAGCTAGAAAAACTCTGAAAATTAGCTAGAAAAACTCAGAAATTAGCCATAAAAACCCAAATATCAGCCATAAAACCCAAACATTAGCTAGAAAAACTCAGAAATTAGCCATAAAAACTCAAAAATTAGCTATGAAATTCCAAAGATTAGCTATGAAACCCATAAATTTTTGGGTTTTATAGCTATTTTTTGAGGTTTTATAGCTAATTTTTGGGTTTTTATGGCTTATTTTTTGGGTTTTTATAGTTTTTATAACTAGGAAAACTCTAAAAATTAGCTAGAAAAACTTAGAAATTAGCCATGAAAACCCAATTATCAACCATAAAACCCAAAAATTAGCTAGAAAAACTCAGAAATTAGCCATAAAAACTCAAAAATCAGCCAGGAAACTTAAACATTAGCTAGAAAAACTCAAAAATTAGCTAGAAAAACTCGAAAATTAGCCATGAAAACCCAAAAATTAGCTATGAAATTCCAAAGATTAGCTATGAAACCCATAAATTTTTGGGTTTTATAGCTATTTTTTGAGGTTTTATAGCTAATTTTTGGGTTTTTATGGCTTATTTTTTGGGTTTTTCTAGCTAATTTTTGGGTTTTATAGCTATTTTTGGGTTTTTATAGTTTTTATAACTAGGAAAACTCTAAAAATTAGCTAGAAAAACTCAAAAATTAGCCACAAAACTCATAAAATAGCTATAAAACAAAAAAATTAGCAAAAAAAACTCAAAAATTAGCCATAAAAACTCAAAAATTAGCCATAAAAATTAGCCCAAAAATTAGCCATAAAACCCAAAAATTAGCCAGAAGAACTCGAAAATTAGCCAGAAAAACTCAGAAATTAGTCAAAAAACCCAAAACTTGTTGGAAAAATCTAAAAATTAACTGTAAAAACTCAGAAATTAGCCATAAAAACCCAAAAATTAGCCATAAAACCCAAAAACTCGCCAGAAGAACTCGAAAATTAGCCATAAAAACTCAGAAATTAGCCATAAAAACCCAAAAATTAGCCATAAAACTCAAAAACTAGCCAGAAGAACTCGAAAATTAGCCATAAAAACTCAGAAATTGGCCATAAAAACACAAAAATTAGCCATAAAACTCAAAAACTAGCCAGAAGAACTCGAAAATTAGCCATAAAAACTCAGAAATTAGCCATAAAAACCCAAAAATTAGCTATAAAACCCACAAATCAGCTAGAAAACCCCAAAAATTAGCCAGAAAAACTCGAAAATTAGCTAGAAAATCAAAAATTAGATAGAAAAACTCGAAAATTGGCCATAAAAACTCAAAAATTAGCCACATGAACCCAAAAATTGCTAGAAAACCCAAAAATCAGATAGAAAAATCCAAAAAATAAGCAATAAAAACCCAAAAATTAGCTAGAAAAACCCAGAAATCAGCCGGGAAACTTAAACATTAGCTAGAAAAACTCAAAAATTAGCTAGAAAAACTCAGAAATTAGCCACAAGAACCAATAAATTGTTAGAAAAACCTAAAAATTATATTTAAAAACCCAAAAATAGCTATAAAACCCAAAAATTAGCTAGAATAACTCGAAAACTAGCCATAAAAACCCAAAATATAGCCATAAAACTGAAAATTAGCTGGAGAAACTCAACAATTAGCCATAAAAACTCAGAAATTAAGTTTTTCTAGCTGATTTTTAGAGTTTTTCTAGCTATAAAATCTCAAGGAATAGCTATAAAACCCAAAAATTAGCCAGAAAAATTCTAAAATTAGCTAGAAAACCCAAAACTAAGATAGAAAAACCCAGAAAATAAGCCATGGAAACCCAAAAATTAGCAAGAAAACTTAGACATTAGTTAGAAAAACTCAAAAATTAGCCATAAAAACCCAAAAATTGCTATAAAAACCCAAAAATTAGCTATAAGAACCCAAAAAGTAGCTATAAAACCCAAAAATTTATGGGTTTCATAGCTAATCTTTGGAATTTTATAGCTAATTTTTGGGTTTTCATGGCTAATTTTTGAGTTTTTCTAGCTAATGTTCAAGTGTTCCAGCTAATTTTTGGGTTTCTATGGCTAATTTTTGGGTTTTTATGGCTAATTTTTGGGTTTCTATGGCTAATGTTTGGGTTTTTCTAGTTAATTTTTGGGTTTTATAGCTATTTTACGAGTTTTTATTGCTAATTTTTAGGTTTTTCTACCAATTTTTCGGTTTTGTGGCTAATTTCTGAGTTTTTCTAGCTAATTTTTGGGTTTTCATGGCTTATTTTTTGGATTTTTCTATCTGATTTTTGAATTTTCTAGCAATTTTGGGGTTTTTGTGGCTAATTTTTGAGTTTTTCTGGCTAAATTATGGGTTTTTATGGCTAATTTCTGGGTTTTCCAAACTAAATTTTTGGTTTACTTGCAATTTTTGGGTTTTTATAGCTAATTTATGAATTTTATAGCTATTTTTTGAGTTTTTCTATCAATTTTTGGGTTTTATGGATAACTTTTTGGTTTTCATGGCTAATTTTTGAGTTTTTGTGGCTAATTGTTGAGTTTTTCTAGCTAATTTGTGGGTTTTATAGCTAAATTTTGGTTATGGCCAATTTTTAGGTTTTTGTGACCAACTTTTGGGTTTTTGTGGCTAATTTTTGAGTTTTTATGGCTAATTATTGAGTTTCTGTGGCTAATTTTTGAGTTGTTATGGCTAATTGTTGAGTTTCAATGGCTAATTTTTGGGTTTATGTGGCTAGTTTTCGAGTTATTCTAGCTGATTTTTGTTTTTTTTTTAGCTAATGTTTTGTTTTTCTGGCTAATTTTTGGGTTTTTATAGCTAATTTTTGGGTTTTTATAGCTGATTTTTGGGTTTTTCTAGCAATTTTTGGGTTTTTGTGGCTGATTTCCAAGTTTTTTTACCTGATTCTTGAGTTTTTCCAGCTAATTTCTGAGTGTCTCTAGCTAATTTCTGAGTTTCTCCAGCTAATTTTCGGGTTTTATTGCTAATTTTTGGGTTTTTATGGCTAATTTTTGGGTTTTTATAGCTAATTTATGAGTTTTATAGCTATTTTTTGGGTTTTTCTAGCAATTTTTGGGTTTTTGTGGCTAATTTCCAAGTTTTTCTTCCTGATTCTTGAGTTTTTCTAGCCAATTTATGGGTTTTTGTGGCTAATTTTTGAGTTTTTCTAGCAAATTTTTGAGTTTCTCTAGCTAATTTATTTGTTTCTCTAGCTAATTTTTGAGGTTTTCTAGCTAATTTTTGGGTTGTATAGCTAATTTTTGGGTTTTATAGCTATTTTTTGAGTTTTATAGCTATTTTTTGAGTTTTTATAGTTAATGTTTGGGTTTTTCTAACAATTTTTGGGTTTTGTGACTAATTTCTGAGTTTCTCTAGCTGACTGTTGGGTTTTTGTGGCTAATTTCTGAGTTTTTCTAACTAATTTTCAAGTTTTTCTTGCTAAATTTTGGGTTTTATAGCTAATTTTTGAGTTTTTATGGCTAATTTTTAGTTTTTCTAGCTAGTTTCTGGGTTTTATAGCTATTTTTTGAGTGTTTATAGCTAATTTTTGGGTTTTTCTAACAATTTTTGGGTTTTATGGCTAATTCTTTGGTTTTTATGGCTAATTTTTGAGTTTTTGTGGCTAATTTCTGAGTTTTTACGCCTAATTGTTGAGTTTTTCTAGCTAATTTGTGTGTTTTATACCTAATTTTTGAGTTTCTATAGCTAACTTATGGGTTTTTCTAACAATTTTTACGGTTTTATGGCTAATCTTTTGGTTTTTATGGCTAATTTTTGAGTTTTTGTGGCTAATTTTTGGGTTTTTATGGCTAATTTTTGGGTTTCTGTGGCTTATTTTCAGGATTTTTCTATCTGATTTTTGGGTTTTCTAGCAATTTTTGGGTTTTTGTGGCTAATTGTTGAGTTTTTCTGGCTAATTTTTGGGTTTATGTGGCTAATTGTTGAGTTTTTCTGGCTAATTTTTGGGTTTATGTGGCTAATTTCCAAGTTTATCTACCTGATTCTTGAGTTTTTCTAGCTAATGTTTGGGTTTTATGGCTAAATTTTGAGTTTTTCTAGCCAATATATGGGTTTTTGTGGCTAATTTTTGAGTTTTTATAGCTAATTTCTGAGTGTCTCTAACTAATTTATGAGATTCTCTAGCTAATTTTCGGATTTTATGGCTAATTTTTGGGTTTTTATGGCTAATTTTTGAGGTTTTCTAGCTAATTTTTGGGTTGTATAGCTAACTCTTGGGTTTTTATAGCTAGTTTATGAGTTTTATAGCTATTTTTTGAGTTTTTATATCTAATTTTTGGGTTTTTCTAACAATTTTTGGGTTTTGTGACTATTTTCTGAGTTTTTCTAGCTGACTGTTGGGTTTTTGTGGCTAATTTCTGAGTTTTTCTAGCTAATTTTCGAATTTTTCTAGCTAATTTTCGAGTTTTTCTTGGTAAATTTTGGGTTTTATGGCTAATTTTTGAGTTTTTGTGGTTAATTTCTGAGTTTTTATGGCTAATTGTTGAGTTTCTTTTATAGCTACTTTTTGGGTTTTTATAGCTAAATTTTGAATTTTTCTGGCTAAATTAGCCAGAAAAACTCAAAAATTAGCCACAAAAACCCAAAATTTACCAAGAAAAACTCGGAAATTAGCTAGAAAAATTCGAAAATTAGCTAGAAAAACTCAGAAATTAGCCACAAAATCCCAACAGTCAGCTAGAAAATCTCAGAAAATAGTCACAAAACCCAAAAATTGTTAGAAAAACCCAAAATTAGATATAAAACCTCAAAAAATAGCTATAAAACTCATAAATTAGCTATAAAAACCCAAGAATTAGCTATACAACCCAAAAATTAGCTAGAAAACCACAAAAATTAGCCATAAAAACCCAAAAATTAGCCATAAAATCCGAAAGTTAGCTAGAGAAACTCATAAATTAGTTAGAGACACCCAGAAATTAGCTACAAAAACTCAAAAATTAGCCACAAAAACCCATATATTGGCTAGAAAAACTCAAAATTTAGCCATAAAACCCAAACATTAGCTAGAAAAACTCAAGAATCAGGTAGATAAACTTGGAAATTAGCCACAAAAACCCAAAAATCAGCCATAAAAACCTGAAAATTAGCCATAAAACTCAAAGATTAGCCAGAGAAACTCAACAATTAGCCATAAAAACTCAAAAATTAGCCACAAAAACTCAAAAATTAGACATAAAAACCCACAAATTAGCCATAAAAACCAAAAAATTAGCCGTAAAACCCTAAAAATTTTTAGAAAAACCCAAAAGTTAGCTATAAAAACTCAAAATTAGCTATAAAACACACAAATTAGCTAGAAAAACTCAACAATTAGGCGTAAAAACTCAGAAATTAGCCACAAAAACTCAAAAATTATCCATAAAAACCCACAAATTAGCCATAAAAACCAAAAAATTAGCCATAAAACCCAAAAATTGTTAGAAAAACCCAAAAATTAGCTATAAAAACTCAAAAAATAGCTATAAAACCCAGAAACTAGCTAGAAAAACTCTAAAATTAGCCATAAAAACTCAAAAATTAGCTATAAAACCCAAAATTTAGCAAGAAAAACTCGAATATTAGTTAGAAAAACTCAGAAATTAGCCACAAAAACCCAACAGTCATTTAGAAAAACTCAGAAATTAGTCACAAAACCCAAAAATTGTTAGAAAAACCCAGAAATTAGCTATACAACCCAAAAATTAGCTAGAAAACCTCAAAAATTAGCTAGAGAAACGAATAAATTAGCTAGAGGAACTCAGAAATTAGCTAGAAAAACTCAAAAATTAGCCACAAAAACCCATAAATTGCTAGAAAAAACCAAAAATTAGCTATAAAAACCCAAAAATTAGCTATAAAAACCCAAAAAGTAGCCAGAAAAACAAAACATTAGGTAAAAAAACCCAAAAATCAGCTAGAATAACTCGAAAACTAGCCACAAACCCCAAAAATTAGCCATTAAAACTCAACAATTAGCCATAAAAACTCAAAAATTAGCCACAGAAACTCAATAATTAGCCATAAAAACTCAAAAATTAGCCACAAAAACCCAAAAGTTAGCCACAAAAACCCAAAGATTAGCCATAAAAACCCAAGAATTAGCTATACAACCCAAAAATTAGCATAAAAACTCAAAAATTAGCCACAAAAACTCAAAAATTAGACATAAAAACCCAAAAAATAGCCATAAAAACCAAAAAATTAGCCATAAAACCCAAAAATTGTTAGAAAAACCCATAAATTAGCTGAAAAAACTCAAAAAATAGCCATAAAATTCATAAATTAGCTATAAAAACCCAAAAATTAGCTATACAACCCAAAAATTAACCATAAAACCCAAACATTAGCTAGAAAAACTCAAGAATCAGGTAGAAAAACTTGGAAAGTAGCCACATAAATCCAAAAATTGCTCGAAAAACCCATCAATTAGCTATAAAAACCCAAAAATTGCAAGGAAACCCAAAAATTATCCAGAAAAACTAAAGAATTAGCCACAAAAACCCAAAAATTGCTAGAAAATTCGAAAATCAGATAGAAAAATCCGAGAAATAAGCCATGAAAACCCAAAAATTAGCCATAAAAACCTGAAAATTAGCCATAAAACTCAAAGATTAGCCAGAGAAACTCAACAATTAGCCACAAAAACCCAAAAATCAGCCATAAAAACCTGAAAATTAGCCATAAAACTCAAAGATTAGCCAGAGAAACTCAACAATTAGCCATAAAAACTCAAAAATTAGCCACAAAAACTCAAAAATTAGACATAAAAACCCACAAATTAGCCATAAAAACCAAAAAATTAGCCGTAAAACCCTGAAAATTTCTAGAAAAACCCAAAAGTTAGCTATAAAAACTCAAAATTAGCTATAAAACACACAAATTAGCTAGAAAAACTCAACAATTAGGTGTAAAAACTCAGAAATTAGCCACAAAAACTCAAAAATTATCCATAAAAACCCACAAATTAGCCATAAAAACCAAAAAATGAGCCATAAAACCCAAAAATTGTTAGAAAAACCCAAAAATTAGCTATAAAAACTCAAAAAATAGCTATAAAACCCAGAAACTAGCTAGAAAAACTCTAAAATTAGCCATAAAAACTCAAAAATTAGCTATAAAACCCAAAATTTAGCAAGAAAAACTCAAAAATTAGTTAGAAAAACTCAGAAATTAGCCACAAAAACCCAACAGTCAGTTAGAAAAACTCAGAAATTAGTCACAAAACCCAAAAATTGTTAGAAAAACCCAGAAATTAGCTATACAACCCAAAAATTAGCTACAAAAACTCAGAAATTAGCTAGAAAAACTCAGAAATTAGCCACAAAAACCAATTGTTGGGAAAACCCGAAAGTTAGATTCAAAACTCAAGAATTAGCCACAAAAACTCGAAAATTAGCCATGAAAACTCAAAAATTAGCCGCAAGAACTCAAAAATTAGACATAAAAACCCACAAATTAGCCATAAAAACCAAAAAATTAGCCATAAAACCCTAAAAATTGTTAGAAAAACCCAAAAGTTAGCTATAAAAACTCAAAAAATAGCTATAAAACCCAGAAATTAGCTGGAAAAACTCAGAAATCAGATAAAAACTCAAAAATTAGCTAGAATAACTCGAAAACTAGCCACAGAAACCCAAAAATTAGCCATAAAAACCCAAAAATTAGCAATAAAACTCAAAAATTAGCTAGAGAAACTCAACAATTAGCCATAAGAACTCAAAAATTAGCCACAAAAACTCAAAAATTAGCCATGAAAACCCAAAAATTAGCCACAAAATCCCAAAAATTAGCTATAAAACCCAAAAATTAGCTAGAAAAACTCAAACATTAGCCACAAAAACTCAAAAATTAGACATAAAAACCCAAAAATTAGCCATAAAAATCCAAAAATTAGCCATAAAACCCTAAAAATTGTTAGAAAAACCCAACAGTTAGCTATAAAAACTCAAAAAATAGCTATAAAACCCAAAAATTACCTAGAAAAACTCAGAAATTAGCCACAAAACCCAAAAACTGGTAGAAAAACCTAAAAATTAGCAATAAAAACTCGTAAAATAGCTATAAAACCCAAAAATTAACTAGAAAAACCAAAAAATTAGCCATAAAAACCCAAAAATTAGCTAGAACACTTAAACATTAGCTAGAAAAACTCAAAAATTAGCCATGAAAACCCAAAAATTGGCTATAAAATTCCAAAGATTAGCTATGGAACCCTTAAATTTTTGGGTTCTTATAGCTAATTTTTGGGTTTTTATAGCAATTTTTGGGTTTTTATGGCTAATTTTTGAGTTTTTCTAACTAATGTCTAAGTTTTCTTGCTAATTTTTGGGTTTCCATGGCTTATTTTTTGGGTTTTTATATCTTAGTTTTGGGTTTTCTAGCTAATTTCTGAGTTTTTCTGGCTAATTTTTGGGTTTTTATGGCTAGTTTTTGAGTTATTCTACCTAATTTTTTGGTTTCTCAGCAATTTTTGGGTTTTTATAGCTAACTTTTGGGTTTTTCTAGCTAATTTTTGGATTTTATGGTTAAATTTTGAGTTTTTCTAGCTAATTTTTGAATTTTTCTGGCTAATTTTTGAGTTTCTCTAGCTAATTTATTTGTTTCTCTAGCTAGTTTTTGAGGATTTCTAGCTAATTTTTGGGTTTTATAGCTAATTTTTGAGTTTTATAGCTATTTTTTGAGTTTTATAGCTATTTTTTGAGTTTTTATAGTTAATGTTTGGGTTTTTCTAACAATTTTTGGGTTTTGTGACTAATTTCTGAGTTTCTCTAGCTGACTGTTGGGTTTTTGTGGCTAATTTCTGAGTTTTTCTAACTAATTTTCAAGTTTTTCTTGCTAAATTTTGGGTTTTATAGCTAATTTTTGAGTTTTTATGGCTAATTTTTAGTTTTTCTAGCTAGTTTCTGGGTTTTATAGCTATTTTTTGAGTGTTTATAGCTAATTTTTGGGTTTTTCTAACAATTTTTGGGTTTTATGGCTAATTCTTTGGTTTTTATGGCTAATTTTTGAGTTTTTGTGGCTAATTTCTGAGTTTTTACGCCTAATTGTTGAGTTTTTCTAGCTAATTTGTGTGTTTTATACCTAATTTTTGAGTTTCTATAGCTAACTTATGGGTTTTTCTAACAATTTTTACGGTTTTATGGCTAATCTTTTGGTTTTTATGGCTAATTTTTGAGTTTTTGTGGCTAATTTTTGGGTTTTTATGGCTAATTTTTGAGTTTATGTGGCTTATTTTCAGGATTTTTCTATCTGATTTTTGGGTTTTCTAGCAATTTTTGGGTTTTTGTGGCTAATTGTTGAGTTTTTCTGGCTAATTTTTGGGTTTATGTGGCTAATTGTTGAGTTTTTCTGGCTAATTTTTGGGTTTATGTGGCTAATTTCCAAGTTTATCTACCTGATTCTTGAGTTTTTCTAGCTAATGTTTGGGTTTTATGGCTAAATTTTGAGTTTTTCTAGCCAATATATGGGTTTTTGTGGCTAATTTTTGAGTTTTTATAGCTAATTTCTGAGTGTCTCTAACTAATTTATGAGATTCTCTAGCTAATTTTCGGATTTTATGGCTAATTTTTGGGTTTTTATGGCTAATTTTTGAGGTTTTCTAGCTAATTTTTGGGTTGTATAGCTAACTCTTGGGTTTTTATAGCTAATTTATGAGTTTTATAGCTATTTTTTGAGTTTTTATATCTAATTTTTAGGTTTTTCTAACAATTTTTGGGTTTTGTGACTATTTTCTGAGTTTTTCTAGCTAATTTTCGAATTTTTCTAGCTAATTTTTGAGTTTTTCTTGGTAAATTTTGGGTTTTATGGCTAATTTTTGAGTTTTCCTAGCTAATTTCTGGGTTTTAAAACTATTGTTTGAGTTTTTATAGCTAACTGTTGGGTTTTTCTAACAATTTTTAGGGTTTTATGGCTAATTTTTTGATTTTTATGTCTAATTTTTGAGTTTTTGTGGCTAATTTTTGAGTTTTTCTGGCTAATTTTTGAGTTTTTGTGGTTAATTTCTGAGTTTTTATGGCTAATTGTTGAGTTTCTTTTATAGCTACTTTTTGGGTTTTTATAGCTAATTTTTGAATTTTTCTGGCTAAATTAGCCAGAAAAACTCAAAAATTAGCCACAAAAACCCAAAATTTACCAAGAAAAACTCTGAAATTAGCTAGAAAAATTCGAAAATTAGCTAGAAAAACTCAGAAATTAGCCACAAAATCCCAACAGTCAGCTAGAAAATCTCAGAAAATAGTCACAAAACCCAAAAATTGTTAGAAAACCCCAAAATTAGATATAAAACCTCAAAAAATAGCTATAAAACTCATAAATTAGCTATAAAAACCCAAGAATTAGCTATACAACCCAAAAATTAGCTAGAAAACCACAAAAATTAGCCATAAAAACCCAAAAATTAGCCATAAAATCCGAAAGTTAGCTAGAGAAACTCATAAATTAGTTAGAGACACCCAGAAATTAGCTAGAAAAACTCAAAAATTAGCCACAAAAACCCATATATTGGCTAGAAAAACTCAAAATTTAGCCATAAAACCCAAACATTAGCTAGAAAAACTCAAGAATCAGGTAGATAAACTTGGAAATTAGCCACATAAACCCAAAAATTAGCCAGAAAAACTCAACAATTAGCCACAAAAACCCAAAAATCAGCCATAAAAACCTGAAAATTAGCCATAAAACTCAAAGATTAGCCAGAGAAACTCAACAATTAGCCATAAAAACTCAAAAATTAGCCACAAAAACTCAAAAATTAGCCATAAAAACTCAAACATTAGCCACAAAAACCAATTGTTGGAAAAACCCAGAAATGAGCTTTAAGAACTCGAAAATTGGCTATAAAACCCAAAACTTAGCCAGAAAAACAAAAAATAAGCTAAAAAAACCCAAAAATTAGCTAGAATAACTCGAAAACTAGCCATAAAAACCCAAAAATTAGCCATAAAACTCAAAATTAGCTAGAGAAACTCAACAATTAGCCATAAAAACTCAGAAATTAAGTTTTTCTAGCTAATTTTTAGAGTTTTTCTAGCTATAAAATCTCAAGGAATAGCTATAAAACCCAAAAATTAGCCAGAAAAATTCTAAAATTAGCTAGAAAACCCAAAACTAAGATAGAAAAACCCAAAAAATAAGCCATGGAAACCCAAAAATTAGCAAGAAAACTTAGACATTAGTTAGAAAAACTCAAAAATTAGCCATAAAAACCCAAAAATTGCTATAAAAACCCAAAAATTAGCTATAAGAACCCAAAAAGTAGCTATAAAACCCAAAAATTTATGGGTTTCATAGCTAATCTTTGGAATTTTATAGCTAATTTTTGGGTTTTCATGGCTAATTTTTGAGTTTTTCTAGCTAATGTTCAAGTGTTCCAGCTAATTTTTGGGTTTCTATGGCTAATTTTTGGGTTTTTACGGCTAATTTTTGGGTTTCTATGGCTAATTTTTGGATTTTTCTAGTTCATTTTTGGGTTTTATAGCTATTTTACGAGTTTTTATTGCTAATTTTCAGGTTTTTCTACCAATTTTTCGTTTTTGTGGCTAATTTCTGAGTTTTTCTAGCTAATTTTTGGGTTTTCATGGCTTATTTTTTGGATTTTCCATCTGATTTTTGAATTTTCTAGCAATTTTGGGGTTTTTGTGGCTAATTTTTGAGTTTTTCTGGCTAAATTATGGGTTTTTATGGCTAATTTCTGGGTTTTCCAAGCTAAATTTTTGGTTTACTTGCAATTTTTGGGTTTTTATAGCTAATTTATGAATTTTATAGCTATTTTTTGAGTTTTTCTATCAATTTTTGGGTTTTATGGCTAATTTTTTGGTTTTCATGGCTAATTTTTGAGTTTTTGTGGCTAATTGTTGAGTTTTTCTAGCTAATTTGTGGGTTTTATAGCTGAATTTTGGGTTTTTATGGCTAATTTTTAGGTTTTTGTGGCCAACTTTTGGGTTTTTGTGGCTAATTTTTGAGTTTTTATGGCTAATTATTGAGTTTCTGTGGCTAATTTTTGAGTTGTTATGGCTAATTGTTGAGTTTCAATGGCTAATTTTTGGGTTTATGTGGCTAGTTTTCGAGTTATTCTAGCTGATTTTTGTTTTTTTTTTAGCTAATGTTTTGTTTTTCTGGCTAATTTTTGGGTTTTTATAGCTAATTTTTGGGTTTTTATAGCTGATTTTTGGGTTTTTCTAGCAATTTTTGGGTTTTTGTGGCTGATTTCCAAGTTTTTTTACCTGATTCTTGAGTTTTTCCAGCTAATGTTGGGGTTTTATGGCAAATTTTTGAGTTTTTCTAGCTAATTTCTGAGTGTCTCTAGCTAATTTCTGAGTTTCTCCAGCTAATTTTCGGGTTTTATTGCTAATTTTTGGGTTTATATGGCTAATTTTTGGGTTTTTATAGCTAATTTATGAGTTTTATAGCTATTTTTTGGGTTTTTCTAGCAATTTTTGGGTTTTTGTGGCTAATTTCCAAGTTTTTCTTCCTGATTCTTGAGTTTTTCCAGCCAATTTATGGGTTTTTGTGGCTAATTTTTGAGTTTTTCTAGCAAATTTCTGAGTTTCTCTAGCTAATTTATTTGTTTCTCTAGCTAATTTTTGAGGTTTTCTAGCTAATTTTTGGGTTGTATAGCTAATTTTTGGGTTTTATAGCTATTTTTTGAGTTTTATAGCTATTTTTTGAGTTTTTATAGTTAATGTTTGGGTTTTTCTAACAATTTTTGGGTTTTGTGACTAATTTCTGAGTTTCTCTAGCTGACTGTTGGGTTTTTGTGGCTAATTTCTGAGTTTTTCTAACTAATTTTCGAGTTTTTCTTGCTAAATTTTGGGTTTTATAGCTAATTTTTGAGTTTTTATGGCTAATTTTTGAGTTTTTCTAGCTAGTTTCTGGGTTTTATAGCTATTTTTTGAGTGTTTATAGCTACTTTTTGGGTTTTTCTAACAATTTTTGGGTTTTATGGCTAATTCTTTGGTTTTTATGGCTAATTTTTGAGGTTTTGAGGCTAATTTCTGAGTTTTTACGCCTAATTGTTGAGTTTTTCTAGCTAATTTGTGTGTTTTATACCTAATTTTTGAGTTTCTATAGCTAACTTATGGGTTTTTCTAACAATTTTTACGGTTTTATGGCTAATCTTTTGGTTTTTATGGCTAATTTTTGAGTTTCTATGGCTAATTTTTGAGTTTTTGTGGCTAATTTTTGGGTTTTTATGGCTAATTTTTGGGTTTCTGTGGCTTATTTTCAGGATTTTTCTATCTGATTTTTGGGTTTTCTAGCAATTTTTGGGTTTTTGTGGCTAATTGTTGAGTTTTTCTGGCTAATTTTTGGGTTTATGTGGCTAATTGTTGAGTTTTTCTGGCTAATTTTTGGGTTTATGTGGCTAATTTCCAAGTTTATCTACCTGATTCTTGAGTTTTTCTAGCTAATGTTTGGGTTTTATGGCTAAATTTTGAGTTTTTCTAGCCAATATATGGGTTTTTGTGGCTAATTTTTGAGTTTTTATAGCTAATTTCTGAGTGTCTCTAACTAATTTATGAGATTCTCTAGCTAATTTTCGGATTTTATGGCTAATTTTTGGGTTTTTATGGCTAATTTTTGAGGTTTTATAGCTAATTTTTGGGTTGTATAGCTAACTCTTGGGTTTTTATAGCTAATTTATGAGTTTTATAGCTATTTTTTGAGTTTTTATATCTAATTTTTGGGTTTTTTTAACAATTTTTGGGTTTTGTGACTATTTTCTGAGTTTTTCTAGCTGACTGTTGGGTTTTTGTGGCTAATTTCTGAGTTTTTCTAGCTAATTTTCGAATTTTTCTAGCTAATTTTCGAGTTTTTCTTGGTAAATTTTGGGTTTTTGTGGCTAATTTTTGAGTTTTTCTGGCTAATTTTTGAGTTTTTGTGGTTAATTTCTGAGTTTTTATGGCTAATCGTTGAGTTTCTTTTATAGCTACGTTTTGGGTTTTTATAGCTAATTTTTGAATTTTTCTGGCTAAATTAGCTGGAAAACCTCAAAAATTAGCCATAAAATCCGAAAATTAGCTAGAGAAACTCATAAATTAGCTAGAGACAGTCAGAAATTAGCTAGAAAAACTCAAAAATTAGCCACAAAAACCCATAAATTGACTAGAAAAACTCAAAATTTAGCCATAGAACCCAAGCATTAGCTAGAAAAACTCAAGAATCAGGTAGATAAACTTGGAAATTAGCCACATAATCCCAAAAACTGCTAGAAAAACCCATCAAATAGCTAGAAAAGCCCAAAAATTTCTAGAAAACCAAAAAATTAGCTTGAAAAACCCCGAAATTAGCCATAAAAACTCAAAAATTAGCCAGACAAACTCAACAATTAGCCACAAAATCCCAAAAATTGCTAGAAAACGCAAAAATTAGCCATAAAACTCAAAGATTAGCTAGAGAAACTCAACAATTAGCCATAAAAATTCTAAAATTAGCCACAAAAACTCAAAAATTAGACATAAAAACCCACAAATTAGCCATAAAAACCAAAAAATTAGCCATAACACCCAAAAATTGTTAGAAAAACCCAAAAATTAGCTATAAAAACTCAAAAAATAGCTATAAAACCCAGAAACTAGCTAAAAAAACTCTAAAATTAGCTAGAAAAATTCGAAAATTAGCTAGAAAAACTCAGACATTAGCCACAAAATCCCAACAGTCAGCTAGAAAATCTCAGAAAATAGTCACAAAACCCAAAAATTGTTAGAAAAACCCAAAATTAGATATAAAACCTCAAAAAATAGCTATAAAACTCATAAATTAGCTATAAAAACCCAAGAATTAGCTATACAACCCAAAAATTAGCTAGAAAACCACAAAAATTAGCCATAAAAACCCAAAAATTAGCCATAAAATCCGAAAGTTAGCTAGAGAAACACATAAATTAGTTAGAGACACCCAGAAATTAGCTAGAAAAACTCAAAAATTAGCCACAAAAACCCATATATTGGCTAGAAAAACTCAAAATTTAGCCATAAAACCCAAACATTAGCTAGAAAAACTCAAGAATCAGGTAGATAAACTTGGAAATTAGCCACATAAACCCAAAAATTAGCCAGAAAAACTCAACAATTGGCCACAAAAACCCAAAAATCAGCCATAAAAACCTGAAACTTAGCCATAAAACTCAAAGATTAGCCAGAGAAACTCAACAATTAGCCATAAAAACTCAAAAATTAGCCACAAAAACCAAAAAATTAGCCGTAAAACCCTAAAAATTTTTAGAAAAACCCAAAAGTTAGCTATAAAAACTCAAAATTAGCTATAAAACACACAAATTAGCTAGAAAAACTCAACAATTAGGCGTAAAAACTCAGAAATTAGCCACAAAAACTCAAAAATTATCCATAAAAACCCACAAATTAGCCATAAAAACCAAAAAATTAGCCATAAAACCCAAAAATTGTTAGAAAAACCCAACAATTAGCTATAAAAACTCAAAAAATAGCTATAAATCCCAGAAACTAGCTAGAAAAACTCTAAAATTAGCCATAAAAACTCAAAAATTAGCTATAAAACCCAAAATTTAGCAAGAAAAACTCAAAAATTAGTTAGAAAAACTCAGAAATTAGCCACAAAAATCCAACAGTCAGTTAGAAAAACTCAGAAATTAGTCACAAAACCCAAAAATTGTTAGAAAAACCCAGAAATTAGCTATACAACCCAAAAATTAGCTACAAAAACTCAGATATTAGCTAGAAAAACTCAGAAATTAGCCACAAAAACCAATTGTTGGAAAAACCCGAAAGTTAGCTTCAAAACTCAAAAATTAGCCACAAAAACTCGGGAATTAGCCATGAAAACTCAAAAATTAGCCGCAAAAACTCAAAAATTAGACATAAAAACCCACCAATTAGCCATAAAAACCAAAAAATTAGCCATAAAACCCTAAAAATTGTTAGAAAAACCCAAAAGTTAGCTATAAAAACTCAAAAAATAGCTATAAAACCCAGAAATTAGCTGGAAAAACTCAAAAATCAGATAAAAACTCAAAAATTAGCTAGAATAACTCGAAAACTAGCCACAGAAACCCAAAAATTAGCCATAAAAACCCAAAAATTAGCAATAAAACTCAAAAATTAGCTAGAGAAACTCAACAATTAGCCATAAGAACTCAAAAATTAGCCACAAAAACTCAAAAATTAGCCATGAAAACCCAAAAATTAGCCATAAAACCCAAAAATTGTTAGAAAAACCCATAAATTAGCTGAAAAAACTCAAACATTAGCCATAAAATTCATAAATTAGCTATAAAAACTCAAAAATTAGACATAAAAACCCAAAAATTAGCCATAAAAATCCAAAAATTAGCCATAAAACCCTAAAAATTGTTAGAAAAACCCAACAGTTAGCTATAAAAACTCAAAAAATAGCTATAAAACCCAAAAATTACCTAGAACAACTCAGAAATTAGCCACAAAACCCAAAAACTGGTAGAAAAACCTAAAAATTAGCAATAAAAACTCGTAAAATAGCTATAAAACCCAAAAATTAACTAGAAAAACCAAAAAATTAGCCATAAAAACCCAAAAATTAGCTAGAACACTTAAACATTAGCTAGAAAAACTCAAAAATTAGCCATGAAAACCCAAAAATTGGCTATAAAATTCCAAAGATTAGCTATGGAACCCATAAATTTTTGGGTTCTTATAGCTAATTTTTGGGTTTTTATAGCAATTTTTGGGTTTTTATGGCTAATTTTTGAGTTTTTCTAACTAATGTCTAAGTTTTCTTGCTAATTTTTGGGTTTCCATGGCTTATTTTTTGGGTTTTTCTATCTTAGTTTTGGGTTTTCTAGCTAATTTCTGAGTTTTTCTGGCTAATTTTTGGATTTTTATGGCTAGTTTTTGAGTTATTCTACCTAATGTTTTGGTTTCTCAGCAATTTTTGGGTTTTTATAGCTAACTTTTGGGTTTTTCTAGCTAATTTTTGGATTTTATGGCTAAATTTTGAGTTTTTCTAGCTAATTTTTGAATTTTTCTGGCTAATTTTTGGGTTTATAGCTATTCTTTGAGATTTTATAGCTAGAAAAACTCAGAAATTAGCCTCAAAAACCCAAAAATTGCTATAAAAACCCGAAAATTAGCTAGAAAAACCCAAAAATTAGACATAAATCCCAAATATTAGCCATAAAACCCAAAAATTACCTACAAAAACTCAGAAATTAGCTAGGTTTTTTGTCTAATTTTTGAGTTTTTGTGGCTAATTTTTGAGTTTTTATGGCTAATTTTTGAGTTTTTGTGGTTAATTTCTGAGTTTTTTATGGCTAATTTTTGAGTTTTCCTAGCTAATTTCTGGGTTTTAAAACTATTGTTTGAGTTTTTATAGCTAAATGTTGAGTTTTTCTAACAATTTTTAGGGTTTTATGGCTAATTTTTTGATTTTTATGGCTAATTTGTGGGTTTTTATGTCTAATTTTTGAGTTTTTGTGGCTAATTTTTGAGTTTTTATGGCTAATTTTTGAGTTTTTGTGGTTAATTTCTGAGTTTTCATGGCTAATTGTTGAGTTTCTTTTATAGCTACTTTTTGGGTTTTTATAGCTAATTTTTGAATTTTTCTGGCTAAATTAGCTGGAAAACCTCAAAAATTAGCCATAAAAACCCAAAAATTAGCCATAAAATCCGAAAATTAGCTAGAGAAACTCATAAATTAGCTAGAGACACTCAGGAATTAGCTAGAAAAACTCAAAAATTAGCCACAAAAACCCATACATTGGCTAGAAAAACTCAAAATTTAGCCATAGAACCCAAACATTAGCTAGAAAAACTCAAGAATCAGGTGGATAAACTTGGAAATTAGCCACATAAACCCAAAAACTGCTAGAAAAACTCAACAATTAGGCGTAAAAACTCAGAAATTAGCCACAAAAACTCAAAAATTATCCATAAAAACCCACAAAATAGCCTTAAAAACCAAAAAATTAGCCATAAAACCCAGAAACTAGCTAGAAAAACTCTGAAATTAGCAATAAAAACTCAAAAATTAGCTATAAAACCCAAAATTTAGCAAGAAAAACTCGAAAATTAGTTAGAAAAACTCAGAAATTAGCCACAAAAACCCAACAGTCAGTTAGAAAAACTCAGAAATTAGTCACAAAACCCAAAAATTGTTAGAAAAACCCAGAAATTAGCTATACAACCCAAAAATTAGCAAGAAAACCTCAAAAATTAGCTAGAGAAACAAATAAATTAGCTAGAGAAACTCAGAAATTAGCTAGAAAAACTCAAAAATTAGCCACAAAAACCCATAAATTGGCTAGAAAAACTCAAGAATCAGATAGTAAAACTTGGAAATCAGCCACAAAAACCCAACAATTGCTAGAAAAACCAAAAATTAGCTATAAAAACCCAAAAATTAGCTATAAAAACCCAAAAAGTAGCCAGAAAAACAAAACATTAGCTAAAAAAACCCAAAAATCAGCTAGAATAACTCGAAAACTAGCCACAAACCCAAAAATTAGCCATTAAAACTCAACAATTAGCCATAAAAACTCAAAAATAATATGGCTAATTTTTGAGGTTTCCAGCTAATTTTTGGGTTGTATAGCTATTTTTTGAGTTTTTCTAGCTAATTTTCGAATTTTTCTAGCCAATTTTCGAGTTTTTCTTGGTAAATTTTGGGTTTTATGGCTAATTTTTGAGTTTTCCTAGCTAATTTCTGGGTTTTATAGCTATTTTTTGATTTTTTATAGCTAACTGTTGGGTTTTTCTAACAATTTTTAGGGTTTTATGGCTAATTTTTGGGTTTTATGGCTAATTTTTGGGTTTTTATGTCTAATTTTTGAGTTTTTGTGGCTAATGTTTGAGTTTTTATCGCTAATTTTTGAGTTTTTGTGGCTAATTTTTGAGTTTTTATAGCTAATTGTTGAATTTCTCTAGCTGATCTTTCAGTTTTATGGCTAATTTTTGGGTTTTTATGGCTAATTTTTGGGTTTCTGTGGCTTATTTTCTGGATTTTTCTATCTGATTTTTGGGTTTTCTAGCAATTTTTGGGTTTTTGTGGCTAATTGTTGAGTTTTTCTGGATACTTTTTGGGTTTTTATGGCTAATATCTGGGTTTTCCAAGCTAATTTTTTGGTTTTCTAGAAATTTTTGGGTTTTTCTAGCTAATTGATGGGTTTTTCTAGCAATTTTTGGGTTTATGTGGCTAATTTCCAAGTTTATCTACCTGATTCTTGAGTTTTTCTAGCTAATGTTTGGGTTCTATGGCTAAATTTTGAGTTTTTCTAGCCAATTTATGGGTTTTTGTGGCTAATTTTTGAGTTTTTCTAGCTAATTTCTGAGTGTCTCTAGCTAATTTATGAGTTTCTCTAGCTAATTTTCGGATTTTATGGCTAATTTTTGGGTTTTTATGGCTAATTTTTGAGGTTTTCCAGCTAATTTTTGGGTTGTATAGCTATTTTTTGAGTTTTTATATCTAATTTTTGGGTTTTTCTAACATTTTTTGGGTTTTGTGACTATTTTCTGAGTTTTTCTAGCTGACTGTTGTGTTTTTGTGGCTAATTTCTGAGTTTTTCTAGCTAGTTTTCGAATTTTTCTAGCTAATTTTCGAGTTTTTCTTGGTAAATTTTGGGTTTTATGGCTAATTTCTGAGTTTTCCTAGCTAATTTCTGGGTTTTAAAACTATTGTTTGAGTTTTTATAGCTAACTGTTGGGTTTTACTAACAATTTTTAGGGTTTTATGGCTAATTTTTTGATTTTTATGGCTAATTTGTGGGTTTTTATGTCTAATTATTGAGTTTTTGTGGCTAATTTTTGAGTTTTTATGGCTAATTTTTGAGTTTTTGTGGTTAATTTCTGAGTTTTTTATGGCTAATTTTTGAGTTTTCCTAGCTAATTTCTGGGTTTTAAAACTATTGTTTGAGTTTTTATAGCTAAATGTTGGGTTTTTCTGACAATTTTTAGGGTTTTATGGCTAATTTTTTGATTTTTATGGCTAATTTGTGGGTTTTTATGTCTAATTTTTGAGTTTTTGTGGCTAATTTTTGAGTTTTTATGGCTAATTTTCGAGTTTTTGTGGTTAATATCTGAGTTTTTATGGCTAATTGTTGAGTTTCTTTTATAGCTACTTTTTGGGTTTTTATAGCTAATTTTTGAATTTTTCTGGCTAAATTAGCTGGAAAACCTCAAAAATTAGCCATAAAATCCGAAAATTAGCTAGAGAAACTCATAAATTAGCTAGAGACAGTCAGAAATTAGCTAGAAAACTCAAAAATTAGCCACAAAAACCCATAAATTGACTAGAAAAACTCAAAATTTAGCCATAGAACCCAAGCATTAGCTAGAAAAACTCAAGAATCAGGTAGATAAACTTGGAAATTAGCCACATAATCCCAAAAACTGCTAGAAAAACCCATCAATTAGCTAGAAAAACCCAAAAATCTCTAGAAAACCAAAAAATTTGCTTGAAAAACCCAGAAATTAGCCATAAAAACTCAAAAATTAGCCAGACAAACTCAACAATTAGCCACAAAATCCCAAAAATTGCTAGAAAACGCGCAAAAATTAGCCATAAAACTCAAAGATTAGCTAGAGAAACTCAACAATTAGCCATAAAAATTCAAAAATTAGCCACAAAAACTCAAAAATTAGACATAAAAACCCACAAATTAGCCATAAAAACCAAAAAATTAGCCATAACACCCAAAAATTGTTAGAAAAACCCATAAATTAGCTATAAAAACTCAAAAAAAAGCTATAAAACCCAGAAACTAGCTAGAAAAACTCTGAAATTAGCTAGAAAAATTCGATAATTAGTTAGAAAAACTCAGAAATTAGCCACAAAATCCCAACAGTCAGCTAGAAAATCTCAAAAAATAGTCACAAAACCCAAAAATTGTTAGAAAAACCCAAAAATTAGCCATAAAAACTCAAAAATTAGCTATAAAACCCAAAATTTAGCAAGAAAAACTCGAAAATTAGTTAGAAAAACTCAGAAATTAGCCACAAAAACCCAACAGTCAGTTAGAAAAACTCAGAAATTAGTCACAAAACCCAAAAATTGTTAGAAAAACCCAGAAATTAGCTATACAACCCAAAAATTAGCTAGAAAACCTCAAAAATTAGCTAGAGAAACTCATAAAATAGTTAGAGAAACCCAGAAATTAGCTAGAAAAACTCAAAAATTAGCCACAAAAACCCATATATTGGCTAGAAGAACTCAAAATTTAGCCATAAAACCCAAACATTAGCTAGAAAAACTCAAGAATCAGGTAGATAAACTTGGAAATTAGCCACATAAACCCAAAAATTAGCCAGAAAAACTCAACAATTAGCCACAAAAACCCAAAAATTAGCCATAAAAACCTGAAAATTAGCCATAAAACTCAAAGATTAGCCAGAGAAACTCAACAATTAGCCATAAAAACTCAAAAATTAGCCACAAAAACTCAAAAATTAGACATAAAAACCCACAAATTAGCCATAAAAATCAAAAAATTAGCCATAAAACCCAAAAATTGTTAGAAAAACCCAAAAATTAGCTATAAAAACTCAATAAATAGCTATAAAACCCAGAAACTAGCTAGAAAAACTCAACAATTAGGCGTAAAAACTCAGAAATTAGCCACAAAAACTCAAAAATTATCCATAAAAACCCACAAATTAGCCATAAAAACCAAAAACTTAGCCATAAAACCCAAAAATTGTTAGAAAAACCCAAAAATTAGCTATAAAAACTCAAAAAATAGCTATAAAACCCAGAAACTAGCTAGAAAAACTCAAAAATTAGCCATAAAAATTTCAAAAATTAGCTAGAAAAACTCAAAAATTAGCTAGAAAACCCAAAACTAAGATAGAAAAACCCAAAAAATAAGCCATGGAAACGCAAAATTAGCAAGAAAACTTAGACATTAGTTAGAAAAACTCAACAATTAGCCACAAAAACCCAAAAATTGCTAGAAAACCCAAAAATCAGATAGAAAAATCCAGAAAATAAGCCACAGAAACCCAAAAATTAGCCATAAAAACCCAAAAATTAGCCATAAAACTGAAAGATTAGCTAGAGAAATTCAACAATTAGCTATAAAAACTCAAAAATTAGCCACAAAAACTCAAACATTAGCCACAAAAACCCAAAAAATAGCCATAAAAACCCAAAAATTAGCCATAAAACTCAAACATTAGCCAGGGAAACTCAACAATTAGCCATAAAAACTCAAAAATTAGGCACATAAACTCAAAAATTAGACATAAAAACCCACAAATCAGCCATAAAAACCAAAAAATTAGCCATAAAACCCTAAAAATTTTTAGAAAAACCCAAAAGTTAGCTATAAAAACTCAAAAATTAGCTATTTTTTGAGTTTTTATATCTAATTTTTGGGTTTTTCTAACAATTTTTGGGTTTTGTGACTATTTTCTGAGTTTTTCTAGCTGACTGTTGGGTTTTTGTGGCTAATTTCTGAGTTTTTCTAGCTAATTTTCGAATTTTTCTAGCCAATTTTCGAGTTTTTCTTGGTAAATTTTGGGTTTTATGGCTAATTTTTGAGTTTTCCTAGCTAATTTCTGGGTTTTATAGCTATTTTTTGATTTTTTATAGCTAACTGTTGGGCTTTTCTAACAATTTTTAGGGTTTTATGGCTAATTTTTGGGTTTTTATGGCTAATTTTTGGCTAGCTAGAAAAACTCTAAAATTAGCTAGAAAAATTCGATAATTAGTTAGAAAAACTCAGAAATTAGCCACAAAATCCCAACAGTCAGCTAGAAAATCTCAGAAAATAGTCACAAAACCCAAAAATTGTTAGAAAAACCCAAAAATTAGATAGAAAAACTCAAAAATTAGCCATAAAATCCGAAAATTAGCTAGAGAAACTCATAAAATAGTTAGAGACACCCAGAAATTAGCTAGAAAAACTCAAAAATTAGCCACAAAAACCCATATATTGGCTAGAAAAACTCAAAATTTAGCCATAAAACCCAAACATTAGCTAGAAAAACTCAAGAATCAGGTAGATAAACTTGGAAATTAGCCACATAAACCCAAAAATTAGCCAGAAAAACTCAACAATTAGCCACAAAAACCCAAAAATTAGCCATAAAAACCTGAAAATTAGCCATAAAACTCAAAGATTAGCCAGAGAAACTCAACAATTAGCCATAAAAACTCAAAAATCAGCCACAAAAACTCAAAAATTAGACATAAAAACCCACAAATTAGCCATAAAAACCAAAAAATTAGCCGTAAAACCCTAAAAATTTTTAGAAAAACCCAAAAGTTAGCTATAAAAACTCAAAACTAGCTATAAAACACACAAATTAGCTAGAAAAACTCAACAATTAGGCGTAAAAACTCAGAAATTAGCCACAAAAACTCAAAAATTATCCATAAAAACCCACAAATTAGCCATAAAAACCAAAAATTGTTAGAAAAACCCAAAAATTAGCTATAAAAACTCAAAAAATAGCTATAAAACCCAGAAACTAGCTAGAAAAACTCTAAAATTAGCCATAAAAACTCAAAAATTAGCTATAAAACCCAAAATTTAGCAAGAAAAACTCGAAAATTAGTTAGAAAAACTCAGAAATTAGCCACAAAAACCCAACAGTCAGTTAGAAAAACTCAGAAATTAGTCACAAAACCCAAAAATTATTAGAAAAATCCAGAAATTAGCTATACAACCCAAAAATTATCTAGAAAACCTCAAAAATTATCTAGAGAAACAAATAAATTAGCTAGAGGAACTCAGAAATTAGCTAGAAAAACTCAAAAATTAGCCACAAAAACCCATAAATTGCTAGAAAAACCCAAAAATTAGCTATAAAAACCCAAAAATTAGCTATAAAAACCCAAAAATTAGCCATAAAAACCCAAGAATTAGCTATACAACCCAAAAATTAGCATAAAAACTCAAAAATTAGCCACAAAAACTCAAAAATTAGACATAAAAACCCAAAAATTAGCCATAAAAACCAAAAATTTAGCCATAAAACCCAAAAATTGTTAGAAAAACCCATAAATTAGCTGAAAAATCTCAAAAAATAGCCATAAAATTCATAAATTAGCTATAAAATCCAAAAAATTAGCTATACAACCCAAAAATTAACCATAAAACCCAAACATTAGCTAGAAAAACTCAAGAATCAGGTAGAAAAACTCAGAAATTAGCCACAAAACCCAAAAACGGGTAGAAAAACCTAAAAATCAGCAATAAAAACTCGTAAAATAGCTATAAAACCCAAAAATTAACTAGAAAAACCCAAAAATTAGCCATAGAAACCCAAAAATTAGCCATAAAAACCCAACAATCAGCCATAAAAACAGAAAAATTAGCTAGAACACTTAAACATTAGCTAGAAAAACTCAAAAATTAGCCATGAAAACCCAAAAATTAGCTATAAAATTCCAAAGATTAGCTATGAAACCCATAAATTTTTAGGTTTTATAGCTACTTTTTGGGTTCTTATAGCTAATTTTTGAGTTTTTATAGCAATTTTTGGTTTTTATGGCTAATTTTTGAGTTTTTCTAACTAATGTCTAAGTTTTCTTGCTAATTTTGCGTTTCCATGGCTTATTTTTTGGGTTTTTCTATCTTAGTTTTGGGTTTTCTAGCTAATTTTTGAGTTTTTCTAGCTAATTTTTGAAATTTTTATGGCTAATTTTTGAGTTTTTCTAGCTAGTTTCTGGGTTTTATAGCTATTTTTTGAGTTTTTATAGCTAATTTTTGGGTTTTTCTAACAATTTTTGGGTTTTATGGCTAATTTTTTGGTTTTTATGGCTAATTTGTGGGTTTTTATGCCTAATTTTTGTGATTTTGTGGCTAATTTCTGAGTTTTTACGCCTAATTGTTGAGTTTTTCTAGCTAATTTGTGTGTTTTATAGCTAATTTTTGTGGCTAATTGTTTAGTTTTTCTGGCTAATTTTTGGGTTTATGTGGCTAATTTCCAAGTTTATCTACCTGATTCTTGAGTTTTTCTAGCTAATGTTTGGGTTTTATGGCTAAATTTTGAGTTTTTCTAGCCAATTTATGGGTTTTTGTGGCTAATTTTTGAGTTTTTCTAGCTAATTTCTGAGTGTCTCTAACTAATTTATGAGTTTCTCTAGCTAATTTTCTGATTTTATGTCTAATTTTTGGGTTTTTATGGCTAATTTTTGAGGTTTTCTAGCTAATTTTTGGGTTGTATAGCTAATTCTTGGGTTTTTATAGCTAATTTATGAGTTTTATAGCTATTTTTTGAGTTTTTATATCTAATTTTTGGGTTTTTCTAACAATTTTTGGGTTTTGTGACTATTTTCTGAGTTTTTCTAGCTGACTGTTGGGTTTTTGTGGCTAATTTCCAAGTTTATCTACCTGATTCTTGAGTTTTTCTAGTTAATGTTTGGGTTCTATGGCTAAATTTTGAGTTTTTCTAGCCAATTTATGGGTTTTTGTGGCTAATTTTTGAGTTATTCTAGCTAATTTCTGAGTGTCTCTAGCTAATTTGTGAGTTTCTCTAGCTAATTTTCGGATTTTATGGCTAATTTTTGAGGTTTCCAGCTAATTTTTGGGTTGTATAGCTATTTTTTGAGTTTTTATATCTAATTTTTGGGTTTTTCTAACAATTTTTGGGTTTTGTGATTATTTTCTGAGTTTTTATAGCTGACTGTTGGATTTTTGTGGCTAATTTCTGAGTTTTTCTAGCTAATTTTCGAATTTTTCTAGCTAATTTTCGAGTTTTTCTTGGTAAATTTTGGGTTTTATGGCTAATTTCTGAGTTTTCCTAGCTAATTTCTGGGTTTTAAAACTATTGTTTGAGTTTTTGTAGCTAACTGTTGGGTTTTTCTAACAATTTTCAGGGTTTTATGGCTAATTTTTTGATTTTTATGGCTAATTTGTGGGTTTTTATGTCTAATTTTTGAGTTTTTGTGGCTAATTTTTGAGTTTTTATGGCTAATTTTTGAGTTTTTGTGGTTAATTTCTGAGTTTTTTATGGCTAATTTTTGAGTTTTCCTAGCTAATTTCTGGGTTTTAAAACTATTGTTTGAGTTTTTATAGCTAAATGTTGGGTTTTTCTAACAATTTTTAGGGTTTTATGGCTAATTTTTTGATTTTTATGGCTAATTTGTGGGTTTTTATGTCTAATTTTTGAGTTTTTGTGGCTAATTTTTGAGTTTTTATGGCTAATTTTTGAGTTTTTGTGGTTAATTTCTGAGTTTTCATGGCTAATTGTTGAGTTTCTTTTATAGCTACTTTTTGGGTTTTTATAGCTAATTTTTGAATTTTTCTAGCTAAATTATTTGGAAAACCTCAAAAATTAGCCATAAAAACCCAAAAATTAGCCATAAAATCCGAAAATTAGCTAGAGAAACTCATAAATTAGCTAGAGACACTCAGGAATTAGCTAGAAAAACTCAAAAATTAGCCACAAAAACCCATAAATTGGCTAGAAAAACTCAAAATTTAGCCATAGAACCCAAACATTAGCTAGAAGAACTCAAGAATCAGGTGGATAAACTTGGAAATTAGCCACATAAACCCAAAAACTGCTAGAAAAACTCAACAATTAGGCGTAAAAACTCAGAAATTAGCCACAAAAACTCAAAAATTATCCATAAAAACCCACAAATTATCCATAAAAACCAAAAAGTTAGCCATAAAACCCAGAAACTAGCTAGAAAAACTCTAAAATTAGCCATAAAAACTCAAAAATTAGCTATAAAATGAGAAAATTAGCTAGAAAACCCAAAAATTAGTTAGAAAAACTCAGAAATTAGCCACAAAATCCAAAAATTGTTAGAAAAACCCAGAAATTAGCTATACAACCCAAAAATTAGCTAGAAAACCTCAAAAATTAGCTAGAGAAACAAATAAATTAGCTAGAGAAACTCAGAAATTAGCTAGAAAAACTCAAAAATTAGCCACAAAAACCCATAAATTGGCTAGAAAAACTCAAGAATCAGGTAGTAAAACTTGGAAATCAGCCACAAAAACCCAACAATTGCTAGAAAAACCCAAAAATTAGCTATAAAAACCCAAAAATTAGCTATTAAAACCCAAAAAGTAGCCAGAAAAACAAAACATTAGCTAAAAAAACCCAAAAATCAGCTAGAATAACTCGAAAACTAGCCACAAACCCAAAAATTAGCCATTAAAACTCAACAATTAGCCATAGAAACTCAAAAATAATATGGCTAATTTTTGAGGTTTCCAGCTAATTTTTGGGTTGTATAGCTATTTTTTGAGTTTTTATATCTAATTTTTGGGTTTTTCTAACAATTTTTGGGTTTTGTGATTATTTTCTGAGTTTTTCTAGCTGACTGTTGGATTTTTGTGGCTAATTTCTGAGTTTTTCTAGCTAATTTTCGAATTTTTCTAGCTAATTTTCGAGTTTTTCTTGGTAAATTTTGGGTTTTATGGCTAATTTTTGAGTTTTCCTAGCTAATTTCTGGAATTTAAAACTATTGTTTGAGTTTTTATAGCTAACTGTTGGGTTTTTCTAACAATTTTTACGGTTTTATGGCTAATTTTTCGGTTTTTATGGCTAATTTTTGGATTTTTATGTCTAATTTTTGAGTTTTTGAGTTTTTATGGCTAATTTTTGAGTTTTTGTGGCTAATTTTTGAGTTTTTATGGCTAATTGTTGAGTTTCTCTAGCTACTCTTTGAGTTTTCTGGCTAATTTTTGGGTTTTTATGGCTAATTTTTGAGTTTCTGTGGCTTATTTTCAGGATTTTTCTATCTGAGTTTTGGGTTTTCTAGCAATTTTTGGGTTTTTGTGGCTAATTGTTGAGTTTTTCTGGCTAATTTTTGGGTTTTTGTGGCTAATTTCCAAGTTTATCTACCTGATTCTTGAGTTTTTCTAGCTAATGTTTGGGTTCTATGGCTAAATTTTGAGTTTTTCTAGCCAATTTATGGGTTTTTGTGGCTAATTTTTGAGTTTTTCTAGCTAATTTCTGAGTGTCTCTAGCTAATTTGTGAGTTTCTCTAGCTAATTTTCGGATTTTATGGCTAATTTTTGGGTTTCTATGGCTAATTTTTGAGGTTTCCAGCTAATTTTTGGGTTGTATAGCTATTTTTCGAGTTTTTATATCTAATTTTTGGGTTTTTCTAACAATTTTTGAGTTTTGTGATTATTTTCTGAGTTTCTATAGCTGACTGTTGGATTTTTGTGGCTAATTCCTGAGTTTTTCTAGCTAATTTTCGAATTTTTCTAGCTAATTTTCGAGTTTTTCTTGGTAAATTTTGGGTTTTATGGCTAATTTCTGAGTTTTCCTAGCTAATTTCTGGGTTTTAAAACTATTGTTTGAGTTTTTATAGCTAACTGTTGGGTTTTACTAACAATTTTTAGGGTTTTATGGCTAATTTTTTGATTTTTATGGCTAATTTGTGGGTTTTTATGTCTAATTTTTGAGTTTTTGTGGCTAATTTCTGAGTTTTTATGGCTAATTTTTGAGTTTTTGTGGTTAATTTCTGAGTTTTTTATGGCTAATTTTTGAGTTTTCCTAGCTAATTTCTGGGTTTTAAAACTATTGTTTGAGTTTTTATAGCTAAATGTTGGGTTTTTCTAATAATTTTTAGGGTTTTATGGCTAATTTTTTGATTTTTATGGCTAATTTGTGGGTTTTTATGTCTAATTTTTGAGTTTTTGTGGCTAATTTTTGAGTTTTTATGGCTAATTTTTGAGTTTTTGTGGTTAATTTCTGAGTTTTCATGGCTAATTGTTGAGTTTCTTTTATAGCTACTTTTTGGGTTTTTATAGCTAATTTTTGAATTTTTCTGGCTAAATTAGCTGGAAAACCTCAAAAATTAGCCATAAAAACCCAAAAATTAGCCATAAAATCCGAAAATTAGCTAGAGAAACTCATAAATTAGCTAGAGACACTCAGGAATTAGCTAGAAAAACTCAAAAATTAGCCACAAAAACCCATAAATTGGCTAAAAAAACTCAAAATTTAGCCATAGAACCCAAACATTAGCTAGAAAAACTCAAGAATCAGGTGGATAAACTTGGAAATTAGCCACATAAACCCAAAAACTGCTAGAAAAACTCAACAATTAGGCGTAAAAACTCAGAAATTAGCCACAAAAACTCAAAAATTATCCATAAAAACCCACAAATTAGCCATAAAAACCAAAAAATTAGCCATAAAACCCAGAAACTAGCTAGAAAAACTCTAAAATTAGCCATAAAAACTCAAAAATTAGCTATAAAACCCAAAATTTAGCAAAAAAAACTCGAAAATTAGTTAGAAAAACTCAGAAATTAGCCACAAAAACCCAACAGTCAGTTAGAAAAACTCAGAAATTAGTCACAAAACCCAAAAATTGTTAGAAAAACCCAGAAATTAGCTATACAACCCAAAAATTAGCTAGAAAACCTCAAAAATTAGCTAGAGAAACAAATAAATTAGCTAGAGAAACTCAGAAATTAGCTAGAAAAACTCAAAAATTAGCCACAAAAACCCATAAATTGGCTAGAAAAACTCAAGAATCAGGTAGATAAACTTGGAAATTAGCCACAAAAACCCAACAATTGCTAGAAAAACCCAAAAATTAGCTATAAAAACCCAAAAATTAGCTATAAAAACCCAAAAAGTAGCCAGAAAAACAAAACATTAGCTAAAAAAAACCCAAAAATCAGCTAGAATAACTCGAAAACTAGCCACAAACCCAAAAATTAGCCATTAAAACTCAACAATTAGCCATAAAAACTCAAAAATAATATGGCTAATTTTTGAGGTTTCCAGCTAATTTTTGGGTTGTATAGCTATTTTTTGAGTTTTTATATCTAATTTTTGGGTTTTTCTAACAATTTTTGGGTTTTGTGATTATTTTCTGAGTTTTTCTAGCTGACTGTTGGATTTTTGTGGCTAATTTCTGAGTTTTTCTAGCTAATTTTCGAATTTTTCTAGCTAATTTTCGAGTTTTTCTTGGTAAATTTTGGGTTTTATGGCTAATTTTTGAGTTTTCCTAGCTAATTTCTGGGTTTTAAAACTATTGTTTGAGTTTTTATAGCTAACTGTTGGGTTTTTCTAATAATTTTTAGGGTTTTATGGCTAATTTTTTGATTTTTATGCCTAATTTGTGGGTTTTTATGTCTAATTTTTGAGTTTTTGTTGCTAATTTTTGAGTTTTTATGGCTAATTTTTGAGTTTTTGTGGTTAATTTCTGAGTTTTTATGGCTAATTGTTGAGTTTCTTTGATAGCTACTTTTTGAGCTTTTATAGCTAATTTTTGAATTTTTCTGGCTAAATTAGCTGGAAAACCTCAAAAATTAGCCATGAAAACCCAAAAATTAGCCATAAAATCCGAAAATTAGCTAGAGAAACTCATAAATTAGCTAGAGACACTCAGAAATTAGCCAGAAAAACTCAACAATTAGCCACAAAAACCCAAAAAATAGCCATAAAAACCCAAAAAGTAGCCATAAAACTCAAAGATTAGCCAGAGAAACTCAACAATTAGCCATAAAAACTCAAAAATTAGGCACATAAACTCAAAAATAAGACATAAAAACCCACAAATTAGCCATAAAAACCAAAAAATTAGCCATAAAACCCTAAAACTTTTTAGAAAAACCCAAAAGTTAGCTATAAAAACTCAAAAATTAGCTAAAAAACACACAAATTAGCTAGAAAAACTCAACAATTAAACATAAAAACTCAAAAATTAGCCACAAAAACCCAAAAATTAGCCACAAAAACCCAAAAAATTAGCCATAAAAACCCAAGAATTAGCTATACAACCCAAAAATTAGCATAAAAACTCAAAAATTAGCCACAAAAACTCAAAAATTAGACATAAAAACCCAAAAATTAGCCATAAAAACCAAAAAATTAGCCATAAATCCCAAAAATTGTTAGAAAAACCCATAAATTAGCTGAAAAAACTCAAAAAATAGCCATAAAATTCATAAATTAGCTATAAAAACCCAAAAATTAGCTATACAACCCAAAAATTAGCAATAAAACCTCAAAAATTAGCCATAAAAACTAAAAATTAACCATAAAACCCAAACATTAGCTAGAAAAACTCAAGAATCAGGTAGAAAAACTTGGAAAGTAGCCACATAAATTCAAAAATTGCTCGAAAAAACCCATCAATTAGCTATAAAAACCCAAAAATTGCAAGAAAACCCACAAATTATCCAGAAAAACTCAAAAATTAGCCACAAAAACCCAAAAATTGCTAGAAAATTCGAAAGTCAGATAGAAAAATCCGAGAAATAAGCCATGAAAACCCAAAAATTTGCTAGAAAAACTCAGAAATTAGCCACAAAACCCAAAAACTGGTAGAAAAACCTAAAAATCAGCATTAAAAACTCGTAAAATAACTATAAAACCCAAAAATTAACTAGAAAAACCCAAAAATTAGCCATAGAAACCCAAAAATTAGCCATAAAAATCCAACAATCAGCCATAAAAACACAAAAATTAGCTAGAACACTTAAACATTAGCTAGAAAAACTCAAAAATTAGCCATGAAAACCCAAAAATTAGCTATAAAATTCCAAAGATTAGCTATGAAACCCATAAATTTTTAGGTTTTATAGCTACTTTTTGGGTTCTTATAGCTAATTTTTGGGTTTTTATAGCAATTTTTGGTTTTTATGTCTAATTTTTGAGTTTTTCTAACTAATGTCTAAGTTTTCTTGCTAATTTTTGCGTTTCCATGGCTTATTTTTTGAGTTTTTCTATCTTAGTTTTGGGTTTTCTAGCTAATTTTTGAGTTTTTCTGGCTAATTTTTGAAATTTTTATGGCTAATTTTTGAGTTTTTCTAGCTAGTTTCTGGGTTTTATAGCTATTTTTTGAGTTTTTATAGCTAATTTTTGGGTTTTTCTAACAATTTTTGGGTTTTATGGCTAATTTGTGGGTTTTTATGCCTAATTTTTGTGATTTTGTGGCTAATTTCTGAGTTTTTACGCCTAATTGTTGAGTTTTTCTAGCTAATTTGTGTGTTTTATAGCTAATTTTTGAGTTTTTATAGCTAACTTTTGGGTTTTTCTAACAATTTTTACGGTTTTATGGCTAAATTTTCGGTTTTTATGGCTAATTTTTGGATTTTTATGTCTAATTTTTGAGTTTTTGAGTTTTTATGGCTAATTTTTGAGTTTTTGTGGCTAATTTTTGAGTTTTAATGGCTAATTGTTGAGTTTCTCTAGCTAATCTTTGAGTTTTATGGCTAATTTTTGGGTTTTTATGGCTAATTTTTGGGTTTCTGTGGCTTATTTTCAGGATTTTTCTATCTGAGTTTTGGGTTTTCTAGCAATTTTTGGGTTTTTGTGGCTAATTGTTGAGTTTTTCTGGCTAATTTTTGGGTTTATGTGGCTAATTTCCAAGTTTATCTACCTGATTCTTGAGTTTTTCTAGCTAATGTTTGGGTTTTATGGCTAAATTTTGGGGTTTTCTAGCCAATTTATGGGTTTTTGTGGCTAATTTTTGAGTTTTTCTAGCTAATTTCTGAGTGTCTCTAACTAATTTATGAGTTACTCTAGCTAATTTTCTGATTTTATGGCTAATTTTTGGGTTTTTATGGCTAGTTTTTGAGGTTTTCTAGCTAATTTTTGGGTTGTATAGCTAATTCTTGGGTTTTTATAGCTAATTCATGAGTTTTATAGCTATTTTTTGAGTTTTTATATCTAATTTTTGGGTTTTTCTAACAATTTTTCGGTTTTATGGTTAATTTTTTGGTTTTTATGGCTAATTTGTGGGTTTTTATGGCTAATTTTTGAGTTTTTGTGGCTAATTTTTGAGTTTTTACGCCTAATTGTTGAGTTTTTTTTGCTAATTTGTGTGTTTTATAGCTAATTTTTGAGTTTTTATAGCTAACTTTTGAGTTTTTCTAGCCAATTTATGGGTTTTTGTGGCTAATTTTTGAGTTTTTCTAGCTAATTTCTGAGTGTCTCTAACTAATTTATGAGTTACTCTAGCTAATTTTCTGATTTTATGGCTAATTTTTGGGTTTTTATGGCTAGTTTTTGAGGTTTTCTAGCTAATTTTTGGGTTGTATAGCTAATTCTTGGGTTTTTATAGCTAATTCATGAGTTTTATAGCTATTTTTTGAGTTTTTATATCTAATTTTTGGGTTTGTCTAACAATTTTTGGGTTTTGTGACTATTTTCTGAGTTTTTCTAGCTGACTGTTGGGTTTTTGTGGCTAATTTCCAAGTTTATCTACCTGATTCTTGAGTTTTTCTAGCTAATGTTTGGGTTCTATGGCTAAATTTTGAGTTTTTCTAGCCAATTTATGGGTTTTTGTGGCTAATTTTTGAGTTTTTCTAGCTAATTTCTGAGTGTCTCTAGCTAATTTGTGAGTTTCTCTATCTAATTTTCGGATTTTATGGCTAATTTTTGGGTTTCTATGGCTAATTTTTGAGGTTTCCAGCTAATTTTTGGGTTGCATAGCTATTTTTTGAGTTTTTATATCTAATTTTTGGGTTTTTCTAACAATTTTTGGGTTTTGTGATTATTTTCTGAGTTTTTATAGCTGACTGTTGGATTTTTGTGGCTAATTTCTGAGTTTTTCTAGCTAATTTTCGAATTTTTCTAGCTAATTTTCGAGTTTTTCTTGGTAAATTTTGGGTTTTATGGCTAATTTCTGAGTTTTCCTAGCTAATTTCTGGGTTTTAAAACTATTGTTTGAGTTTTTATAGCTAACTGTTGGGTTTTTCTAACAATTTTTAGGGTTTTATGGCTAATTTTTTGATTTTTATGGCTAATTTGTGGGTTTTTATGTCTAATTTTTGAGTTTTTGTGGCTAATTTTTGAGTTTTTATGGCTAATTTTTGAGTTTTTGTGGTTAATTTCTGAGTTTTTCATGGCTAATTTTTGAGTTTTCCTAGCTAATTTCTGGGTTTTAAAACTATTGTTTGAGTTTTTATAGCTAAATGTTGGGTTTTTCTAACAATTTTTAGGGTTTTATGGCTAATTTTTTGATTTTTATGGCTAATTTGTGGGTTTTTATGTCTAATTTTTGAGTTTTTGTGGCTAATTTTTGAGTTTTTATGGCTAATTTTTGAGTTTTTGTGGTTAATTTCTGAGTTTTCATGGCTAATTGTTGAGTTTCTTTTATAGCTACTTTTTGGGTTTTTATAGCTAATTTTTGAATTTTTCTGGCTAAATTAGCTGGAAAACCTCAAAAATTAGCCATAAAAACCCAAAAATTAGCCATAAAATCCGAAAATTAGCTAGAGAAACTCATAAATTAGCTAGAGACACTCAGGAATTAGCTAGAAAAACTCAAAAATTAGCCACAAAAATCCATAAATTGGCTAGAAAAACTCAAAATTTAGCCATAGAACCCAAACATTAGCTAGAAAAACTCAAGAATCAGGTGGATAAACTTGGAAATTAGCCACATAAACCCAAAAACTGCTAGAAAAACTCAACAATTAGGCGTAAAAACTCAGAAATTAGCCACAAAAACTCAAAAATTATCCATAAAAACCCACAAATTAGCCATAAAAACCAAAAAATTAGCCATAAAACCCAGAAACTAGCTAGAAAAACTCTAAAATTAGCCATAAAAAATCAAAAATTAGCTATAAAACCCAAAATTTAGCAAGGAAAACTCGAAAATTAGTTAGAAAAACTCAGAAATTAGCCACAAAAACCCAATAGTCAGCTAGAAAAACTCAGAAATTAGTCACAAAACCCAAAAATTGTTAGAAAAACCCAGAAATTAGCTATACAACCCAAAAATTAACTAGAAAACCTCAAAAATTAGCTAGAGAAACAAATAAATTAGCTAGAGAAACTCAGAAATTAGCTAGAAAAACTCAAAAATTAGCCACAAAAACCCATAAATTGGCTAGAAAAACTCAAGAATCAGGTAGTAAAACTTGGAAATCAGCCACAAAAACCCAACAATTGCTAGAAAAACCCAAAAATTAGCTATAAAAACCCAAAAATTAGCTATAAAAACCCAAAAAGTAGCCAGAAAAACAAAACATTAGCTAAAAAAACCCAAAAATCAGCTAGAATAACTCGAAAACTAGCCACAAACTCAAAAATCAGCCATTAAAACTCAACAATTAGCCATAAAAACTCAAAAATAATATGGCTAATTTTTGAGGTTTCCAGCTAATTTTTGGGTTGTATAGCTATTTTTTGAGTTTTTATATCTAATTATTGGGTTTTTCTAACAATTTTTGGGTTTTGAGTTTTTCTAGCTGACTGTTGGATTTTTGTGGCTAATTTCTGAGTTTTTCTAGCTAATTTTCGAATTTTTCTAGCTAATTTTCGAGTTTTTTTTGGTAAATTTTGGGTTTTATGGCTAATTTTTGAGTTTTCCTAGCTAATTTCTGGGTTTTAAAACTATTGTTTGAGTTTTTATAGCTAACTGTTGGGTTTTTCTAACAATTTTTAGGGTTTTATGGCTAATTTTTTGATTTTTATGCCTAATTTGTGGGTTTTTATGTCTAATTTTTGAGTTTTTGTGGCTAATTTTTGAGTTTTTATGGCTAATTTTTGAGTTTTTGTGGTTAATTTCTGAGTTTTTATGTCTAATTGTTGAGTTTCTTTTATAGCTACTTTTTGGGTTTTTATAGCTAATTTTTGAATTTTTCTGGCTAAATTAGCTGGAAAACCTCAAAAATTAGCAATAAAAACCCAAAAATTAGCCATAAAATCCGAAAATTAGCTAGAGAAACTCATAAATTAGCTAGAGACACTCAGAAATTAGCCAGAAAAACTCAACAATTAGCCACAAAAACCCAAAAATTAGCCATAAAAACCCAAAAATTAGCCATAAAAACCCAAAAATTAGCCTAAAACTCAAAGATTAGCCAGAGAAACTCAACAATTAGCCATAAAATCTCAAAAATTAGGCACATAAACTCAAAAATTAGACATAAAAACCCACAAATTAGCCATAAAAACCAAAAAATTAGCCATAAAACTCTAAAAATTTTCAGAAAAACCCAAAAGTTAGCTATAAAAACTCAAAAATTAGCTATAAAACACACAAATTAGCTAGAAAAACTCAACAATTAGGCGTAAAAACTCAGAAATTAGTCACAAAAACTAAAAATTATCCATAAAAACCCACAAATTAGCCATAAAAACCAAAAAATTAGCCATAAAACCCAAAAATTGTTAGAAAAACCCAAAAATTAGCTATAAAAACTCAAAAAATAGCTATAAAACCCAGAAACTAGCTAGAAAAACTCTAGAATTAGCCATAAAAACTCAAAAATTAGCCACAAAAACCCAAAAGTTAGACACAAAAACCCAAAAATTAGCCATAAAAACCCTAGAATTAGCTATACAACCCAAAAATTAGCATAAAAACTCAAAAATTAGCCACATAAACTCAAAAATTAGACATAAAAACCCAAAAAGTAGCCATAAAAACCAAAAAATTAGCCATAAAACCCAAAAATTGTTAGAAAAACCCATAAATTAGCTGAAAAAACTCAAAAAATAGCCATAAAATTCATAAATTAGCTATAAAAACCCAAAAATTAGCCATACATCCCAAAAATTAGCTATAAAACCTCAAAAATTAGCCATAAAAACTCAAAAATTAACCATAAAACCCAAACATTAGCTAGAAAAACTCAAGAATCAGGTAGAAAAACTTGGAAAGTAGCCACATAAATCCAAAAATTGCTAGAAAAACCCATCAATTAGCTATAAAAACCCAAAAATTGCAAGAAAACCCAAAAATTATCCAGAAAAACTCAAAAATTAGCCACAAAAACCCAAAAATTGCTAGGAAATTCGAAAATCAGATAGAAAAATCCGAAAAATAAGCCATGAAAACCAAAAAATTAGCTAGAAAAACTCAGAAATTAGCCACAAAACCCAAAAACTGGTAGAAAAACCTAAAAATCAGCAATAAAAACTCGTAAAATAGCTATAATACCCAAAAATTAACTAGAAAAACCCAAAAATTAACTAGAAAAACCCAAAAATTAGCCATAGAAACCCAAAAATTAGCCATAAAAACCCAACAATCAGCCATAAAAACACAAAAATTAGCTAGAACACTTAAACATTAGCTAGAAAAACTCAAAAATTAGCCATGAAAACCCAAAAATTAGCTATAAAATTCCAAAGATTAGCTATGAAACCCATAAATTTTTAGGTTTTATAGCTACTTTTTGGGTTCTTATAGCTAATTTTTGGGTTTTTATAGCAATTTTTGGGTTTTTATGGCTAATTTTTGAGTTTTTCTAACTAATGTCTAAGTTTTCTTGCTAATTTTTGCGTTTCCATGGCTTATTTTTAGGGTTTTTCTATCTTAGTTTTGGGTTTTCTAGCTGATTTTTGAGTTTTCTCGTAAAAACTCAGAAATTAGCCACAAAAACCCAACAGTCAGCTAGAAAAACTCAGAAAATAGTCACAAAACCCAACAATTGTTAGAAAAACCCATAATTAGATATAAAAACTCAAAAAATAGCTATAAAACTCATAAATTAGCTATAAAAACCCAAGAATTAGCTATACAACCCAAAAATTAGCTAGAAAACCTAAAAAATTAGCCATAAAAACCCAAAAATTAGCCAAAAAATCCGAAAATTATCTAGAGAAACTCATAAATTAGTTAGAGACACTCAGAAATTAGCTAGAAAAACTCAAAATTTAGCCATAAAACCCAAACATTAGCTACAAAAACTCAAGAATCAGGTAGATAAACTTGGAAATTAGCTATACAACCCAAAAATTAGCTAGAAAACCTCAAAAATTAGCTAGAGAAACAAATAAATTAGTTAGAGACACTCAGAAATTAGCTAGAAAAACTCAAAAATTAGACACAAAAACCCATAAATTGGCTAATTGGCTAGAAAAACTCAAGAATCAGGTAGTAAAACTTGGAAATCAGCCACAAAAACCCAACAATTGCTAGAAAAACCCAAAAATTAGCTATAAAAACCCAAAAATTAGCTATAAAAACCCAAAAAGTAGCCAGAAAAACAAAACATTAGCTAAAAAAACCCAAAAATCAGCTAGAATAACTGGAAAACTAGCCAAAAACCCAAAAATTAGCCATTAAAACTCAACAATTAGCCATAAAAACTCAAAAATAATATGGCTAATTTTTGAGGTTTCCAGCTAATTTTTGGGTTGTATAGCTATTTTTTGAGTTTTTATATCTAATTTTTGGGTTTTTCTAACAATTTTTGGGTTTTGTGATTATTTTCTGAGTTTTTCTAGCTGACTGTTGGATTTTTGTGGCTATTTTCTGAGTTTTTCCAGCTAATTTTCGAATTTTTCTAGCTAATTTTCGAGTTTTTCTTGGTAAATTTTGGGTTTTATGGCTAATTTTTGAGTTTTCCTAGCTAATTTCTGGGTTTTAAAACTATTGTTTGAGTTTTTATAGCTAACTGTTGAGTTTTTCTAACAATTTTTAGGGTTTTATGGCTAATTTTTTGATTTTTATGCCTAATTTGTGGGTTTTTATGTCTAATTTTTGAGTTTTTGTGGTTAATTTCTGAGTTTTTATGGCTAATTGTTGAGTTTCTTTTATAGCTACTTTTTGGGTTTTTATGGCTAATTTTTGAGTTTTTCTAACTAATGTCTAAGTTTTCTTGCTAATTTTTGCGTTTCCATGGCTTATTTTTTGGGTTTTTCTATCTTAGTTTTGGGTTTTCTAGCTAATTTTTGAGTTTTTCTGGCTAATTTTTGAGTTTTTATTGCTAATTTTTGAGTTTTTCTAGCTAGTTTCTGGGTTTTATAGCTATTTTTTGAGTTTTTATAGCTAATTTTTGGGTTTTTCTAACAATTTTTGGGTTTTATGGCTAATTTTTTGGTTTTTATGGCTAATTTGTGGGTTTTTATGCCTAATTTTTGTGATTTTGTGGCTAATTTTTGAGTTTTTATGGCTAATTTTTGAGTTTTTGTGGCTAATTTTTGAGTTTTTATCGCTAATTGTTGAGTTTCTCTAGCTAATCTTTGAGTTTTATGGCTAATTTTTGGGTTTTTATGCCTAATTTTTGGGTTTCTGTGGCTAATTTTCTGGATTTTTCTATCTGATTTTTGCGTTTTCCAGCAATTTTTGGGATTTTGTGGCTAATTCTTGAGTTTTTCTGGCTAATTTTTGTGTTTTTATGGCTAATTTCCAAGTTTATCTACCTGATTCTTGAGTTTTTCTAGCTAATATTTGGGTTTTATGGCTAAATTTTGAGTTTTTTTAGCCAATTTATGGGTTTTTCTAGCTAATTTCTGAGTGTCTCTAACTAATTTATGAGTTTCTCTAGCTAATTTTTGGGTTGTATAGCTAATTCTTGGGTTTTTATAGCTAACTTATGAGTTTTATAGCTATTTTTTGTGTTTTTATATCTAATTTTTGGGTTTTTCTAACAATTTTTGTGTTTTGTGACTATTTTCTGAGTTTTTCTAGCTGGCTGTTGGGTTTTTGTGGCTAATTTCTGAGTTTTTCTAGCTAATTTTCGAATTTTTCTAGCTAATTTTCGAGTTTTTCTTGGTAAATTTTGGGTTTTATGGCTAATTTTTGAGTTTTCCTAGCTAATTTCTGGGTTTTATAGCTATTTTTTGAGTTTTTATAGCTAATTGTTGGGTTTTTCTAACAATTTTTAGGGTTTTATGGCTAATTTTTGAGTTTTTAAGGCTAATTTTTGAGTTTTCATGGCTAATTGTTGAGTTTCTCTAGCTAATCTTTGAGTTTTATGGCTAATTTTTGAGTTTTTCTGGCTAATTTTTGGGTTTTTATGGCTAATTTCTGGGTTTTTCAAGCTAATTTTTTGGTCTTCTAGAAATTTTTGGGTTTTTCTAGCTAATTGATGGGTTTTTCTAGCAATTTTTGGGTTTATGTGGCTAATTTCCAAGTTTATCTACCTGATTCTTGAGTTTTTCTAGCTAATGTTTGGGTTCTATGGCTAAATTTTGAGTTTTTCTAGCCAATTTATGGGTTTTTGTGGCTAATTTTTGAGTTTTTCTAGCTAATTTCTGAGTGTCTCTAGCTAATTTATGAGTTTCTCTAGCTAATTTTCGGATTTTATGCCTAATTTTTGGGTTTCTATGGCTAATTTTTGAGGTTTCCAGCTAATTTTTGGGTTGTATAGCTATTTTTTGAGTTTTTATATCTAATTTTTGGGTTTTTCTAACAATTTTTGGGTTTTGTGATTATTTTCTGAGTTTTTCTAGCTGACTGTTGGATTTTTGTGGCTAATTTCTGAGTTTTTCCAGCTAATTTTCGAATTTTTCTAGCTAATTTTCGAGTTTTTCTTGGTAAGTTTTGGGTTTTATGGCTAATTTATGAGTTTTCCTAGCTAATTTCTGGGTTTTAAAACTATTGTTTGAGTTTTTATAGCTAAATGTTGGGTTTTTCTAACAATTTTTAGGGTTTTATGGCTGATTTTTTTATTTTTATGGCTAATTTGTGGGTTTTTATGTCTAATTTTTGAGTTTTTGTGGCTAATTTTTGAGTTTTTATGGCTAATTTTTGAGTTTTTGTGGTTAATTTCTGAGTTTTCATGGCTAATTGTTGAGTTTCTTTTATAGCTACTTTTTGGGTTTTTATAGCTAATTTTTCAATTTTTCTGGCTAAATTAGCTGGAAAACCTCAAAAATTAGCCATAAAAACCCAAAAATTAGCCATAAAATCCGAAAATTAGCTAGAGAAACTCATAAATTAGCTAGAGACACAAAACCCATAAATTGGCTAGAAAAACTCAAAATTTCTAGTAAACCAAAAAATTAGCTTGATAAACCCAGAAATTAGCCATAAAAACCCAAAAATCAGCCAGAAAAACTCAACAATTTGCCACAAAATCCCAAAAATTGCTAGAAAATTCAAAAATCAGATAAAAAAATCCAAAAAATAAGCCATAAAAACCCAAAAATTAGCTAGAAAAACTCAGAAATTAGCCACAAAACCCAAAAATTTGTAGAAAAACCTAAAAATTAGCTATAAAAACTCGTAAAATAGCTATAAAACCCAAAAATTAGCCATAGAAACCCGAAAATTAGCCATAAAATCCCAAAAATTAGCCATAAAGCCCCAAAAATTAGCTAGAACACTTAAACATTAGCTATAAAAACTCAAAAATTAGCCATCGAAACCCAAAAATTAGCTAGAAAAACCCAAAAATTAGATATAAAAACTCAAAAAATAACTATAAAACTCATAAATTAGCTATAAAAACCCAAGAATTAGCTGTACAACCCAAAAATTAGCATAAAAACTCAAAAATTAGCCACAAAAACTCAAAAACTAGACATAAAAACCCAAAAATTAGCCATAAAACCAAAAAATTAGCCATAAAACCCTAAAAATTGTTAGAAAAACCCAAAAGTTAGCTATAAAAACTCAAAAATTAGCTATAAAACACACAAATTAGCTAGAAAAACTCAAAAATTAGCCATAAAACCCAAAATTTACCAAGAAAAACTCGAAAATTAGCTAGAAAAATTCGAAAATTAGCTAGAAAAACTCAGAAATTAGCCACAAAAACCCAACAGTCAGCTAGAAAAACTCAGAAAATAGTCACAAAACACAAAAATTTTCAGAAAAACCCAAAAATTAGATATAAAAACTCAAAAAATAGCTATAAAACTCATAAATTAGCTATAAAAACCCAAGAATTAGCTGTACAACCCAAAAATTAGCATAAAAACTCAAAAATTAGCCACAAAAACTCAAAAACTAGACATAAAAACCCAAAAAATAAAAACCAAAAAATTAGCCATAAAACCCAAAAATTGTTAGAAAAACATATAAATTAGCTGAAAAAACTCAAAAAATAGCCATAAAATTCATAAATTAGCTATAAAAAACCAAAAATTAGCTATACAACCCAAAAATTAGCTATGAAACCTCAAAAATTAGCCATAAAAACTCAAAAATTAACCATAAAACCAAAACATTAGCTAGAAAAAGTCAAGAATCAGGTAGAAAAACTTGGAAAGTAGCCACATAAATCCAAAATTGCTAGAAAAACCCATCAATTAGCTATAAAAACACAAAAATTGCAAGGAAACCCAAAAATTATCCAGAAAAACTAAAAATTTAGCCACAAAAACCCAGAAATTGCTAGAAAATTTAAAAATCAGACAGAAAAATCCAAAAAATAAGCCATGAAAACCCAAAAATCAGCTAGAATAACTCAGAAATTAGCCACAAAACCCAAAAACTCGTAGAAAAACCTAAAAATCAGCAATAAAAACTCGTGAAATAGCGAAAAAAACCCAAAAATTAACTAGAAAAACCCAAAAATCAGCCATAGAAACCCAAAAATTAGCCATAAAAACCCACAAATTAGCCATAAAAATCAAAAAATTAGCCATGAAACCCGAAAATTGTTAGAAAAACCCAAAAATTAGCTATAAAAACTCAAAAATTAGCTATAAAAACTCAAAAATTAGCCATGAAAACTCCAAAATTAGCCATGAAAACTCAAAAATTAGCCATAAAAAATCAAAAATTAGCCATAAGACCCAAAATTCACCAAGAAAAACTCGAAAATTAGCTAGAAAAATTCGAAAATTAGCTAGAAAAACTCAAAAATCAGTCACAAAAACCCAACAGTCGGCTAGAAAAACACAGAAAATAGTCACAAAACCCAAAAATTGTTAGAAAAACCTTAAAATTAGATATAAAAACTAAAAAAATAGCTATAAAACTCATAAATTAGCTAGAAAACCTCAAAAATTAGCCATAAAAACCCAAAAATTAGCAATAAAATCCAAAAATTAGCTAGAGAAACTCATTAATTAGCTAGAGACACTCAGAAATTAGCTAGAAAAACTCAAAAATTAGCCACAAAAACCCATAAATTGGCTAGAAAAACTCAAAATTTAGCCATAAAACCCAAACATTAGCTAGAAAAACTCAAGAATCAGGTAGATAAACTTGGAAATTAGCCACATAAACCCAAAAATTGCTAGAAAAACCCATCAATTAGCTATAAAAACCCAAAAACTAGCCAGAAAAACCCAAAAATTAGCCACAAAACCCAAAAATTTGTAGAAAAACCTAAAAATTAGCTATAAAAACTCGTAAAATAGCTATAAAACCCAAAAATTAGCCATAGAAACTCGAAAATTAGCCATAAAATCCCAAAAATTAGCCATAAAGCCCCAAAAATTAGCTAGAACACTTAAACATTAGCTATAAAAACTCAAAAATTAGCCATCGAAACCCAAAAATTAGCTATAAAATTCCAAAGATTAGCTATGAAACCCATAAATTTTTGGGTTTTATAGCTACTTTTTGGGTTTTTATAGCTAATTTTTGAATATTTCTGGCTAATTTTTGGGTTTAATAGCTATTCTTTGAGTTTTTATAGTTTCTAAGGCTAGAAAAACTCTAAAAATTAGCTGAAAAAACTCAGAAATTAGCGACAAAAACCCAAAAACTGCTAGAAGATTCTTAAAATTAGATATAAAAACCCAAAAATTAGCCATAAAACCCAAATATTAGCCATGAAACCCAGAAATTAGCCATAAAACCCTAAAAATTGTTAGAAAAACCCTACAGTTAGCTATAAAAACTTAAAAAATAGCTATAAAACCCAGAAATTAGCTAGGAAAACTCAAAAATTAGCCATAAAACCCAAAATTTACCAAGAAAAACTCGAAAATTAGCTAGAAAAACTCAGAAATTAGCCACAAAAACCCAACAGTCAGCTAGAAAATCTCAGAAAATAGTCACAAAACTGAAAAATTGTTAGAAAAATCAAAAAGTAGATATAAGAACTCAAAAAATAGCTATGAAACTCATAAATTAGCTATAAAAACCCAAGAATTAGCTATACAACCCAAAAATTAGCTAGAAAACCTCAAAAATTAGCCATAAAAACCCAAAAATTAGCCATAAAATACGAAAATTAGCTAGAGAAACTCATAAATTAGTTAGAGACACCCAGAAATTAGCTAGAAAAACTCAAAAATTAGCCACAAAAACCCATAAATTGGCTAGAAAAACTCAAAATTTAGCCATAAAACCCAAACATTAGCTAGAAAAACTCAAGAATCGGGTAGATAAACTTGGAAATTAGCCACATAAACCCAAAAATTAGCCAGAGAAACTCAACAATTAGCCATAAAAACTCAAAGATTAGCCACAAAAACTCAAAAATTAGACATAAAAACCCACAAATTAGCCATAAAAACCAAAAAATTAGCCATAAAACCCTAATAATTTTTAGAAAAACCCAAAAAGTAGCCAGAAAAACAAAACATTAGCTAAAAAAACCCAAAAATCAGCTAGAATAACTCGAAAACTAGCCACAAACCCAAAAATTAGCCATTAAAACTCAACAATTTGCCATAAAAACTCAAAAATTAGCCACAGAAACTCAATAATTAGCCATAAAAACCCAAAAATTAGCTAGAATAACTCAGAAATTAGCCACAAAACCCAAAAACTCGTAGAAAAACCTAAAAATCAGCAATAAAAACTCGTGAAATAGCGAAAAAAACCCAAAAATTAACTAGAAAAACCCAAAAATCAGCCATAGAAACCCAAAAATTAGCCATAAAAACCCACAAATTAGCCATAAAAATCAAAAAATTAGCCATGAAACCCGAAAATTGTTAGAAAAACCCAAAAATTAGCTATAAAAACTCAAAAATTAGCTATAAAAACTCAAAAATTAGCCATGAAAACTCAAAAATTAGCCATAAAAACTCAAAAATTAGCCATAAAAAATCAAAAATTAGCCATAAGACCCAAAATTCACCAAGAAAAACTCGAAAATTAGCTAGAAAAATTCGAAAATTAGCTAGAAAAACTCAAAAATCAGTCACAAAAACCCAACAGTCGGCTAGAAAAACACAGAAAATAGTCACAAAACCCAAAAATTGTTAGAAAAACCTTAAAATTAGATATAAAAACTGAAAAAATAGCTATAAAACTCATAAATTAGCTATAAAAACCCAAGAATTAGCTATACAACCCAAAAATTAGCTAGAAAACCTCAAAAATTAGCCATAAAAACCCAAAAATTAGCAATAAAATCCAAAAATTAGCTAGAGAAACTCATTAATTAGCTAGAGACACTCAGAAATTAGCTAGAAAAACTCAAAAATTAGCCACAAAAACCCATAAATTGGCTAGAAAAACTCAAAATTTAGCCATAAAACCCAAACATTAGCTAGAAAAACTCAAGAATCAGGTAGATAAACTTGGAAATTAGCCACATAAACCCAAAAATTGCTAGAAAAACCCATCAATTAGCTATAAAAACCCAAAAATTAGCCAGAAAAACTCAAAAATTAGCCACAAAACCCAAAAATTTGTAGAAAAACCTAAAAATTAGCTATAAAAACTCGTAAAATAGCTATAAAACCCAAAAATTAGCCATAGAAACTCGAAAATTAGCCATAAAATCCCAAAAATTAGCCATAAAGCCCCAAAAATTAGCTAGAACACTTAAACATTAGCTATAAAAACTCAAAAATTAGCCATCGAAACCCAAAAATTAGCTATAAAATTCCAAAGATTAGCTATGAAACCCATAAATTTTTGGGTTTTATAGCTACTTTTTGGGTTTTTATAGCTAATTTTTGAATATTTCTGGCTAATTTTTGGGTTTAATAGCTATTCTTTGAGTTTTTATAGTTTCTAAGGCTAGAAAAACTCTAAAAATTAGCTGAAAAAACTCAGAAATTAGCGACAAAAACCCAAAAACTGCTAGAAGATTCTTAAAATTAGATATAAAAACCCAAAAATTAGCCATAAAACCCAAATATTAGCCATGAAACCCAGAAATTAGCCATAAAACCCTAAAAATTGTTAGAAAAACCCAACAGTTAGCTATAAAAACTTAAAAAATAGCTATAAAACCCAGAAATTAGCTAGGAAAACTCAAAAATTAGCCATAAAACCCAAAATTTACCAAGAAAAACTCGAAAATTAGCTAGAAAAACTCAGAAATTAGCCACAAAAACCCAACAGTCAGCTAGAAAATCTCAGAAAATAGTCACAAAACTGAAAAATTGTTAGAAAAATCAAAAAGTAGATATAAGAACTCAAAAAATAGCTATGAAACTCATAAATTAGCTATAAAAACCCAAGAATTAGCTATACAACCCAAAAATTAGCTAGAAAACCTCAAAAATTAGCCATAAAAACCCAAAAATTAGCCATAAAATACGAAAATTAGCTAGAGAAACTCATAAATTAGTTAGAGACACCCAGAAATTAGCTAGAAAAACTCAAAAATTAGCCACAAAAACCCATAAATTGGCTAGAAAAACTCAAAATTTAGCCATAAAACCCAAACATTAGCTAGAAAAACTCAAGAATCAGGTAGATAAACTTGGAAATTAGCCACATAAACCCAAAAATTAGCCAGAGAAACTCAACAATTAGCCATAAAAACTCAAAGATTAGCCACAAAAACTCAAAAATTAGACATAAAAACCCACAAATTAGCCATAAAAACCAAAAAATTAGCCATAAAACCCTAATAATTTTTAGAAAAACCCAAAAAGTAGCCAGAAAAACAAAACATTAGCTAAAAAAACCCAAAAATCAGCTAGAATAACTCGAAAACTAGCCACAAACCCAAAAATTAGCCATTAAAACTCAACAATTTGCCATAAAAACTCAAAAATTAGCCACAGAAACTCAATAATTAGCCATAAAAACTCAAAAATTAGCCACAAAAACCCAAAAGTTAGCCACAAAAACCTAAAAATTAGCCATAAAAACCCAAGAATTAGCTATACAACCCAAAAATTAGCATAAAAACTCAAAAATTAGCCACAAAAACTCAAAAATTAGACATAAAAACCCAAAAATTAGCCATAAAAACAAAAAAATTAGCCATAAAACCCAAAAATTGTTAGAAAAACCCATAAATTAGCTGAAAAAATAGCCATAAAATTCATAAATTAGCTATAAAAACCCAAAAATTAGCTATACAACCCAAAAATTAGCTATAAAACCTCAAAAATTAGCCATAAAAACTCAAAAATTAACCATAAAACCCAAACATTAGCTAGAAAAACTCAAGAATCAGGTAGAAAAACTTGGAAAGTAGCCACATAAATCCAAAAATTGCTAGAAAAACCCATCAATTAGCTATAAAAACCCAAAAATTGCAAGAAAACCCAAAAATTATCCAGAAAAAGTCAGAAATTAGCCACAAAAACCCAAAAACTGGTAGAAAAACCTAAAAATTAGCAATAAAAACTCGTAAAATAGCTATAAAACCCAAAAATTAACTAGAAAAACCCAAAAATTAGCCATAGAAACCCGAAAATTAGCCATAAAAACCCAAAAATTAGATATAAAAACTCAAAAAATATCTATAAAACTCATAAATTAGCTATAAAACCCCAAGAATTAGCTATACAACTCAAAAATTAGCATAAAAACTCAAAAATTAGCCACAAAAACTCAAAAATTAGAAATAAAAACCCAAAAATTAGCCATAAAACCAAAAAATTAGCCATAAAACCCTAAAAATTGTTAGAAAAATCCAAAAGTTAGCTATAAAAACTCAAAAATTAGCTATAAAACACACAAATTAGCTAGAAAAACTCAAAAATTAGCCATAAAACCCAAAATTTACAAAAAAAACTCGAAAATTAGCTAGAAAAATTCGAAAATTAGCTAGAAAAACTCAGAAATTAGCAACAAAAACCCAACAGTCAGCTAGAAAAACTCAGAACATAGTCACAAAACCCAAAAATTGTTAGAAAAACCCAAAAATTAGATATAAAAACTCAAAAAATAGCTATAAAACTCATAAATTAGCTATAAAAACCCAAGAATTAGCTGTACAACACAAAAATTAGCATAAAAACTCAAAAATTAGCCACAAAAACTCAAAAACTAGACATAAAAACCCAAAAAATAAAAACCAAAAAATTAGCCATAAAACCCAAAAATTGTTAGAAAAACATATAAATTAGCTGAAAAAACTCGAAAAATAGCCATAAAATTCATAAATTAGCTATAAAAAACCAAAAATTAGCTATACAACCCAAAAATTAGCTATGAAACCTCAAAAATTAGCCATAAAAACTCAAAAATTAACCATAAAACCAAAACATTAGCTAGAAAAAGTCAAGAATCACGTAGAAAAACTTGGAAAGTAGCCACATAAATCCAAAATTGCTAGAAAAACCCATCAATTAGCTATAAAAACACAAAAATTGCAAGGAAACCCAAAAATTATCCAGAAAAACTCAAAATTTAGCCACAAAAACCCAGAAATTGCTAGAAAATTTAAAAATCAGACAGAAAAATCCAAAAAATAAGCCATGAAAACCCAAAAATTAGCTAGAATAACTCAGAAATTAGCCACAAAACCCAATAACTGCTAGAAAAACCTAAAAATCAGCAATAAAAACTCGTGAAATAGCGAAAAAAACCCAAAAATTAACTAGAAAAACCCAAAAATCAGCCATAGAAATCCAAAAATTAGCCATAAAAACCCACAAATTAGCCATAAAAATCAAAAAATTAGCCATGAAACCCGAAAATTGTTAGAAAAACCCAAAAATTAGCTATAAAAACCCAAAAATTAGCTATAAAAACTCAAAAATTAGCCATGAAAACTCAAACATTAGCCATAAAAACTCAAAAATTAGCCATAAAAAATCAAAAATTAGTCATAAGACCCAAAATTCACCAAGAAAATCTCGAAAATTAGCTAGAAAAATTCGAAAATTAGCTAGAAAAACTCAAAAATCAGTCACAAAAACCCAACAGTCGGCTAGAAAAACTCAGAAAATAGTCACAAAACCCAAAAATTGTTAGAAAAACCTCAAAATTAGATATAAAAACTAAAAAAATAGCTATAAAACTCATAAATTAGCTATAAAAACCCAAGAATTAGCTATACAACCCAAAAATTAGCTAGAAAACCTCAAAAATTAGCCATAAAAACCCAAAAATTAGCGATAAAATCCAAAAATTAGCTAGAGAAACTCAAAAATTAGCAACAAAAACCCATAAATTGGCTAGAAAAACTCAAAATTTAGCCATAAAACCCAAACATTAGCTAGAAAAACTCAAGAATCAGGTAGATAAACTTAGAAATTAGCCACATAAACCCAAAAATTGCTAGTAAAACCCATCAATTAGCTAGAAAAACCCAAAAATTTCTAGAAAACCAGAAAATTAGCTTGAAAAACCAAGAAATTAGCCATAAAAACCCAAAAATTAGCCAGAAAAACTCAATAATTAACCACAAAAACCCATAAATTGGCTAGAAAAACTCAAAATTTAGCCATAGAACCCAAACATCAGCTAGAAAAACTCAAGAATCAGGTAGATAAACTTGGAAATTAGCCACATAAACCCAAAAATTGCTAGAAAAACCCATCAATTAGCTAGAAAAACCCAAAAATTTCTAGAAAACCAGAAAATTAGCTTGAAAAACCAAGAAATTAGCCATAAAAACCCAAAAATTAGCCAGAAAAACTCAACAATTAGCCACAAAAATCCAAAAATTGCTAGAAAACCCAAAAATCAGATAGAAAAATCCAGAAAATAAGCCACAGAAACCCAAAAATTAGCCATAAAAACCCAAAAATTAGCCATAAAACTCAAAGATTAGCTAGAGAAACTCAACAATTAGCCATAAAAACTCAAAAAGTAGCCACAAAAACTCAAAAATTAGCCATAAAAACTCAAAGAATAGCCACAAAAACTCAAAAATTAGACATAAAAACCCAAAAATTAGCCATAAAAACCCAAAAATTAGCCATAAAACCCTAAAAATTGTTAGAAAAACCCAAAAGTTAGCTATAAAAACTCAAAAATTAGCTACAAAACACACAAATTAGCAAGAAAAACTCAACAATTAGGCGTAAAAACTCAAAAATTAGCCGCACAAACTCAAAAATTAGCCATAAAAACCCACAAATTAGCCATAAAAACCAAAAAATTAACCATAAAACCCAAAAATTGTTAGAAAAACCCAAAAATTAGCTATAAAAACTCAAAAAATAGCTATAAAACCCAGAATCTAGCTTGAAAAACTCAAAAATTAGCCATAAAATCTCAAAAATTAGCTATAAAACCCAAAATTTAGCAAGAAAAACTCGAAAATTGGTTAGAAAAACTCAGAAATTAGCCACAAAAACCCAACAGTCAGCTAGAAAAACTCAGAAATTAGTCACAAAACCCAAAAATTGTTAGAAAAACCCAAACATTAGCTATAAAAACCCAAATATTAGCTATACAACCCAAAAATTAGCTAGAAAACCTCGAAAATTAGCTGGAGAAACGAAGAAATTAGCTAGAGAAACTCAGAAATTAGCTAGAAAAACTCAACAATCAGCCACAAAAACCCATAAATTGGCTAGAAAAACTCAAGAATCAGGTAGAAAAACTTGGAAATTAGCCACAAAAACCAATTGTTGGAAAAACCCAGAAATTAGCTTCAAGAACTCAAAAATTGGCTATAAAACCCAACAATTAGCCGGAGAAACAAAAAATAAGCTAAAAAAACCCAAAAATTAGCTAGAATAACTCGAAAACTAGCCATAAAAACCCAAAAATTAGCCATAAATCTCAAAATCAGCTAGAGAAACTCAACAATTAGCCATAAAAACTTTAACAACAAAAACTCAAAAATTTTTGGCTTATTCCTTATTCCTTATTCCTTTGTGGCTTATTTCTGAGTTTTTCTTGCTAATTTCTGAGTGTCTCTAGCTAATTTATGAGTTTCTCTAGCTAATTTTCGGATTTTATGGCTGATTTTTGGGTTTTCATGGCTAATTTTTGAGGTTTTCCAGCTAATTTAGCCAGAAAAATTCAAAAATTAGCTATAAAAACCCAAAAAGTAGCTATAAAAGAAACTCAACAATTAGCCATAAAAATTCAGAAATTAACCACAAAAACTCGAAAATTAGCCATAAAAACTCAAAAATTAGCAACAAAAACTCAAAAATTAGACATAAAAACCCACAAATTAGCCATAAAAACCAAAAAATTAGCCATAAAACCCTAAAAATTGTTACTTTTTGGGTTTTTATAGCTAATTTTTGAATATTTCTGGCTAATTTTTGGGTTTAATAGCTATTCTTTGAGTTTTTATAGTTTCTAAGGCTAGAAAAACTCTAAAAATTAGCAGAAAAAACTCAGAAATTAGCGACAAAAACCCAAAAACTGCTAGAAGATTCTTAAAATTAGATATAAAAACCCAAAAATTAGCCATAAAACCCAAATATTAGCCATGAAACCCAGAAATTAGCCATAAAACCCTAAAAATTGTTAGAAAAACCCAACAGTTAGCTATAAAAACTTAAAAAATAGCTATAAAACCCAGAAATTAGCTAGGAAAACTCAAAAATTAGCCATAAAAACTCAGAAATTAACCACAAAAGCTCAAGAATTAGCCATAAAATCCCACAAATTAGCCATAAAAATCAAAAAATTAGCCATAAAACCCTAAAAATTGTTAGAAAAACCCAACAGTTAGCTATAAAAACTCAAAAAATAGTTTTAAAACCCAGAAATTAGCTAGAAAAACTCAAAAATTAGCCATAAAACCCAAAATTTACCAAGAAAAACTCGAAAATTAGCTAGAAAAACTCAGAAATTAGCCACAAAAACCCAACAGTCAGCTAGAAAAACTCAGAAAATAGTCACATAACCCAAAAATTGTTAGAAAAATCCAAAAATTAGATATAAAAACTCAAAAAATAGCTATAAAACTCATAAATTAGCTATAAAAACCCAAGAATTAGCTGTACAACCCAAAAATTAGCATAAAAACTCAAAAATTAGCCACAAAAACTCAAAAACTAGACATAAAAACCCAAAAAATAAAAACCAAAAAATTAGCCATAAAACCCAAAAATTGTTAGAAAAACATATAAATTAGCTGAAAAAACTCAAAAAATAGCCATAAAATTCATAAATTAGCTATAAAAAACCAAAAATTAGCTATACAACCCAAAAATTAGCTATGAAACCTCAAAAATTAGCCATAAAAACTCAAAAATTAACCATAAAACCAAAACATTAGCTAGAAAAAGTCAAGAATCAGGTAGAAAAACTTGGAAAGTAGCCACATAAATCCAAAATTGCTAGAAAAACCCATCAATTAGCTATAAAAACACAAAAATTGCAAGGAAACCCAAAAATTATCCAGAAAAACTCAAAATTTAGCCACAAAAACCCAGAAATTGCTAGAAAATTTAAAAATCAGACAGAAAAATCCAAAAAATAAGCCATGAAAACCCAAAAATTAGCTAGAATAACTCAGAAATTAGCCACAAAACCCAATAACTGCTAGAAAAACCTAAAAATCAGCAATAAAAACTCGTGAAATAGCGAAAAAAACCCAAAAATTAACTAGAAAAACCCAAAAATCAGCCATAGAAACCCAAACATTAGCCATAAAAACCCACAAATTAGCCATAAAAATCAAAAAATTAGCCATGAAACCCGAAAATTGTTAGAAAAACCCAAAAATTAGCTATAAAAACCCAAAAATTAGCTATAAAAACTCAAAAATTAGCCATGAAAACTCAAAAATTAGCCATAAAAACTCAAAAATTAGCCATAAAAAATCAAAAATTAGCCATAAGACCCAAAATTCACCAAGAAAAACTCGAAAATTAGCTAGAAAAATTCGAAAATTAGCTAGAAAAACTCAAAAATCAGTCACAAAAACCCAACAGTCGGCTAGAAAAACTCAGAAAATAGTCACAAAACCCAAAAATTGTTGGAAAAACCTCAAAATTAGATATAAAAACTAAAAAAATAGCTATAAAACTCATAAATTAGCTATAAAAACCCAAGAATTAGCTGTACAACCCAAAAATTAGCTAGAAAACCTCAAAAATTAGCCATAAAAACCCAAAAATTAGCAATAAAATCCAAAAATTAGATAGAAAAACTCATTAATTAGCTAGAGACACTCAGACATTAGCTAGAAAAACTCAAAAATTAGCCACAAAAACCCATAAATTGGCTAGAAAAACTCAAAATTTAGCCATAAAACCCAAACATTAGCTAGACAAACTCAAGAATCAGGTAGATAAACTTGAAAATTAGCCACATAAACCCAAAAATTGCTAGAAAAACCCATCAATTAGCTATAAAAACCCAAAAATTAGCCAGAAAAACTCAAAAATTAGCCACAAAACCCAAAAATTTGTAGAAAAACCTAAAAATTAGCTATAAAAACTCGTAAAATAGCTATAAAACCCAAAAATTAGCCATAGAAACCCGAAAATTAGCCATAAAATTCCAAAAATTAGCCATAAAGTCCCAAAAATTAGCTAGAACACTTAAACATTAGCTATAAAAACTCAAAAATTAGCCATCGAAACCCAAAAATTAGCTATAAAATTCCAAAGATTAGCTATGAAACCCATAAATTTTTGGGTTTTATAGCTACTTTTTGGGTTTTTATAGCTAATTTTTGAATATTTCTGGCTAATTTTTGGGTTTAATAGCTATTCTTTGAGTTTTTATAGTTTCTAAGGCTAGAAAAACTCTAAAAATTAGCTGAAAAAACTCAGAAATTAGCGACAAAAACCCAAAAACTGCTAGAAGATTCTTAAAATTAGATATAAAAACCCAAAAATTTGCCATAAAACCCAAATATTAGCCATGAAACCCAGAAATTAGCCATAAAACCCTAAAAATTGTTAGAAAAACCCAACAGTTAGCTATAAAAACTTAAAAAATAGCTATAAAACCCAGAAATTAGCTAGGAAAACTCAAAAATTAGCCACAAAAACTCAAAAATTGGACATAGAAACCCAAAAATTAGCCATAAAACCAAAAAATTAGCCATAAAACCCTAAAAATTGTTAGAAAAACCCAAAAGTTAGCTATAAAAACTCAAAAATTAGCTATAAAACACACAAATTAGCTAGAAAAACTCAAAAATTAGCCATAAAACCCAAAATTTACCAAGAAAAACTCGAAAATTAGCTAGAAAAATTCGAAAATTAGCTAGAAAAACTCAGAAATTAGCCACAAAAACCCAACAGTCAGCTAGAAAAACTCGGAAAATAGTCACAAAACCCAAAAATTGTTAGAAAAACCCAAAAATTAGATATAAAAACTCAAAAAATAGCTATAAAACTCATAAATTAGCTATAAAAACCCAAGAATTAGCTGTACAACCCAAAAATTAGCATAAAAACTCAAAAATTAGCCACAAAAACTCAAAAACTAGACATAAAAACCCAAAAAATGAAAACCAAAAAATTAGCCATAAAACCCAAAAATTGTTAGAAAAACATATAAATTAGCTGAAAAAACTCAAAAAATAGCCATAAAATTCATAAATTAGCTATAAAAAACCAAAAATTAGCTATACAACCCAAAAATTAGCTATGAAACCTCAAAAATTAGCCATAAAAACTCAAAAATTAACCATAAAACCCAAACATTAGCTAGAAAAAGTCAAGAATCAGGTAGAAAAACTTGGAAAGTAGCCACATAAATCCAAAATTGCTAGAAAAACCCATCAATTAGCTATAAAAACCCAAAAATTGCAATGAAACCCAAAAATTATCCAGAAAAACTCAAAAATCAGCCACAAAAACCCCGAAATTACTAGAAAATTCAAAAATCAGACAGAAAAATCTAAAAAATAAGCCATGAAAACCCAAAAATTAGCTAGAAAAACTCAGAAATTAGCCACAAAACCCAAAAACTGGTAGAAAAACCTAAAAATCAGCAATAAAAAATCGTAAAATAGCTAAAAAAACCCAAAAATTAACTAGAAAAACCCAAAAATCAGCCATAGAAACCCAAAAATTAGCCATGAAAACTCAAAAATTAGCCATAAAAACTCAAAAATTAGCCATAAAAAATCAAAAATTAGCCATAAAACCCAAAATTCACCAAGAAAAACTCGAAAATTAGCTAGAAAAATTCGAAAATTAGCTAGAAAAACTCAAAAATCAGTCACAAAAACCGAACAGTCGGCTAGAAAAACTCAGAAAATAGTCACAAAACCCAAAAATTGTTAGAAAAACCTTAAAATTAGATATAAAAACTAAAAAAATAGCTATAAAACTCATAAATTAGCTATAAAAACCCAAGAAGTAGCTATACAACCCAAAAATTAGCTAGAAAACCTCAAAAATTAGCCATAAAAACCCAAAAATTAGCAATAAAATTCAAAAATTAGCTAGAGAAACTCATTAATTAGCTAGAGACACTCAGACATTAGCTGAAAAAACTCAAAAATTAGCCACAAAAACCCATAAATTGGCTAGAAAAACTCAAAATTTAGCCATAGAACCCAAACATCAGCTAGAAAAACTCAAGAATCAGGTAGATAAACTTGGAAATTAGCCACATAAACCCAAAAATTGCTAGAAAAATCCAAAAATTTCTAGAAAACCAGAAAATTAGCTTGAAAAACCCAGAAATTAGCCATAAAAACCCAAAAATTAGCCAGAAAAACTCAACAATTAGCCACAAAAATCCAAAAATTGCTAGAAAACCCAAAAATCAGATAGAAAAATCCAGAAAATAAGCCACAGAAACCCAAAAATTAGCCATAAAAACCCAAAAATTAGCCATAAAACTCAAAGATTAGCTAGAGAAACTCAACAATTAGACATAAAAACTCAAAAATTAGCCACAAAAACTCAAAAATTAGCCATGAAAACTCAAAGAATAGCCACAAAAACTCAAAAATTAGACATAAAAACCCAAAAATTAGCCATAAAAACCCAAAAATTAGCCATGAAACCCTAAAAATTGTTAGAAAAACCCGAAAGTTAGCTATAAAAACTCAAAAATCAGCTACAAAACACACAAATTAGCAAGAAAAACTCAACAATTAGGCGTAAAAACTCAAAAATTAGCCGCAAAAACTCAAAAATTAGCCATAAAAACCCACAAATTAGCCATAAAAACCAAAAAATTAACCATAAAACCCAAAAATTGTTAGAAAAACCCAAAAATTAGCTATAAAAACTCAACAATAGCTATAAAACCCAGAATCTAGCTTGAAAAACTCAAAAATTAGCCATAAAAACTCAAAAATTAGCTATAAAACCCAAAATTTAGCAAGAAAAACTCGAAAATTGGTTAGAAAAACTCAGAAATTAGCCACAAAAACCCAACAGTCAGCTAGAAAAACTCAGAAATTAGTCACAAAACCCAAAAATTGTTAGAAAAACCCAAACATTAGCTATAAAAACCCAAATATTAGCTATACAACCCAAAAATTAGCTAGAAAACCTCGAAAATTAGCTGGAGAAACGAAGAAATTAGCTAGAGAAACTCAGAAATTAGCTGGAAAAACTAAACAATCAGCCACAAAAACCCATAAATTGGCTAGAAAAACTCAAGAATCAGGTAGAAAAACTTGGAAATTAGCCACAAAAACCAATTGTTGGAAAAACCCAGAAATTAGCTTCAAGAACTCAAAAATTGGCTATAAAACCCAAAACTTAGCCAGAGAAACAAAAAATTAGCTAAAAAAACCCAAAAATTAGCTAGAATAACTGGAAAACTAGCCATAAAAACCCAGAAATTAGCCATAAAACTCAAAATTAGCTAGAGAAACTCAACAATTAGCCGTAAAAACTCAGAAATTAACAACAAAAACTCAAAAATTTTTGGGTTTTTGTGGCTAATTTCTGAGTGTCTCTAGCTAATTTATGAGTTTCTCTAGCTAATTTTCGGATTTTATGGCTGATTTTTGGGTTTTCATGGCTAATTTTTGAGTTTTTCCAGCTAATTTAGCCAGAAAAATTCAAAAATTAGCTATAAAAACCCAAAAAGTAGCTATAAAAGAAACTCAACAATTAGCCATAAAAATTCAGAAATTAACCACAAAAACTCGAAAATTAGCCATAAAAACTCAAAAATTAGCAACAGAAACTCAAAAATTAGACATAAAAATCCACAAATTAGCCATAAAAACCAAAAAATTAGCCATAAAACCCTAAAAATTGTTAGAAAAACCCAACAGTTAGCTATAAAAACTCAAAAAATAGCTATAAAACCCAGAAATTAGCTAGGAAAACTCAAAAATTAGCCATAAAACCCAAAATTTACCAAGAAAAACTCGAAAATTAGCTAGAAAAATTCGAAAATTAGCTAGAAAAACTCAGAAATTAGCCACAAAAACCCAACAGTCAGCTAGAAAAACTCAGAAAATTGTCACAAAACCCAAAAATTGTTAGAAAAACCCAAAAATTAGATATAAAAACTCAAAAAATATCTATAAAACTCATAAATTAGCTATAAAAACCCAAGAATTAGCTATACAACCCAAAAATTAGCTAGAAAACCTCAAAAATTAGCCATAAAAACCCAAAAATCAGCCATAAAATCCGAAAATTAGCTAGAGAAACTCATAAATTAGCCAGAGACACTCAGAAATTAGCTAGAAAATCTCAAAAATTAGCCACAAAAACCCATAAATTGGATAGAAAAACTCAAAATTTAGCCATAAAACCCAAACATTAGCTAGAAAAACTCAAGAATCAGGTAGATAAACTTGGAAATTAGCCACATAAACCCAAAAATTGCTAGAAAAACCCATCAATTAGCTATAAAAACCCAAGAATTAGCCAGAAAAACTCAAAAATTAGCCACAAAAACCCAGAAATTGCTAGAAAATTCAAAAATCAGATAGAAAAATCCAAAAAATAAGCCTTAAAAACCCAAAAATTAGCTAGAAAAACTCAGAAATTAGCCACAAAACCCAAAAACTGGTAGAAAAACCTAAAAATCAGCAATAAAAACTCGTAAAATAGCTAAAAAAACCCAAAAATTAACTAGAAAAACCCAAAAATCAGCCATAGAAACCCACAAATTAGCCATGAAAACTCAAAAATTAGCCATAAAAACTCAAAAATTAGCCATAAAAACTCAAAAATTAGCCATAAAAACTCAAAAATTAGCCATAAAACCCAAAATTTACCAAGAAAAACTCGAAAATTAGCTAGAAAAATTCGAAAATTAGCTAGAAAAACTCAAAAATCAGTCACAAAAACCCAACAGTCGGCTAGAAAAACTCAGAAAATAGTCACAAAACCGAAAAATTGTTAGAAAAATTAGCTATAAAAACCCAAGAATTAGCTATAAAACCCAAAAATTAGCTAGAAAACCTCAAAAATTATCCATAAAAACCCAAAAATTAGCAATAAAATTCAAAAATTAGCTAGAGAAACTCATTAATTAGCTAGAGACACTCAGACATTAGCTAGAAAAACTCAAAAATTAGCCACAAAAACCCATAAATTGGCTAGAAAAACTCAAAATTTAGCCATAAAACCCAAACATTAGCTAGAAAAACTCAAGAATCAGGTAGATAAACTTGGAAATTAGCCACATAAACCCAAATATTGCTAGAAAAACCCATCAATTAGCTATAAAAACCCAAAAATTAGCCAGAAAAACTCAAAAATTAGCCACAAAAACCAAAAAATTGCTAGAAAATTCAAAAATCAGATAGAAAAATCCAAAAAATAAGCATGAAAACCCAAAAATTAGCTAGAAAAACTCAGAAATTAGCCACAAAACCCAAAAATTTGTAGAAAAACCTAAAAATTAGCTATAAATACTCGTAAAATAGCTATAAAACCCAAAAATTAGCCATAGAAACCCGAAAATTAGCCATAAAATCCCAAAAATTAGCCATAAAGCCCCAAAAATTAGCTAGAACACTTAAACATTAGCTATAAAAACTCAAAAATTAGCCATCGAAACCCAAAAATTAGCTATAAAATTCCAAAGATTAGCTATGAAACCCATAAATTTTTGGGTTTTATAGCTACTTTTTGGGTTTTTATAGCTAATTTCTGAATATTTCTGGCTAATTTTTGGGTTTAATAGCTATTCTTTGAGTTTTTATAGTTTCTAAGGCTAGAAAAACTCTAAACATTAGCTGAAAAAACTCAGAAATTAGCGACAAAAACCCAAAAACTGCTAGAAGATTCTTAAAATTAGATATAAAAACCCAAAAATTAGCCATAAAACCCAAATATTAGCCATGAAACCCAGAAATTAGCTACAAAACTCAGAAATTAGCTAGAAAAACTCAGAAATTAGCCACAAAAACCAATTGTTGGAAAACCCAGAAATTAGCTTTAAGAACTAAAAAATAAGCTAAAAAACCCAAAAATTAGCTAGAATAACTCAAAAACTAGCCATAAAAACCCAAAAATTAGCCATAAAACTCAAAATTAGCTAGAGAAACTCAACAATTAGCCATAAAAACTCAGAAATTAACCACAAAAGCTCAAAAATTAGCCATAAAATCCCACAAATTGGCCATAAAAATCAAAAAATTAGCCATAAAATCCTAAAAATTGTTAGAAAAACCCAACAGTTAGCTATAAAAACTCAAAAAATAGTTTTAAAACCCAGAAATTAGCTAGAAAAACTCAAAAATTAGCCATAAAACCCAAAATTTACCAAGAAAAACTCGAAAATCAGCTAGAAATATTCGAAAATTAGCTAGAAAAACTCAGAAATTAGCCACAAAAACCCAACAGTCAGCTAGAAAAACTCATAAAATAGTCACAAAACCTAAAAATTGTTAGAAAAACCTTAAAATTAGATATAAAAACTAAAAAAATAGCTATAAAACTCATAAATTAGCTATGAAAACCCAAGAATTAGCTATACAACCCAAAAATTAGCTAGAAAACCTCAAAAATTAGCCATAAAAACCCAAAAATTAGCAATAAAATTCAAAAATTAGCTAAAGAAACTCATTAATTAGCTAGAGACACTCAGACATTAGCTAGAAAAACTCAAAAATTAGCCACAAAAACCCATAAATTGGCTAGAAAAACTCAAAATTTAGTCATAAAACCCAAACATTAGCTAGAAAAACTCAAGAATCAGGTAGATAAACTTGGAAATTAGCCACATAACCCCAAAAATTGCTAGAAAACCCATCAATTAGCTATAAAAACCCAAAAATTAGCCAGAAAAACTCAAAAATTAGCCGCAAAAACCAAAAAATTGCTAGAAAATTCAAAAATCAGATAGGAAAATCCAAAAAATAAGCATAAAAACCCAAAAATTAGCTAGAAAAACTCAGAAATTAGCCACAAAACCCAAAAATTTTTAGAAAAACCTAAAAATTAGCTATAAAAACTCGTAAAATAGCTATAAAACCCAAAAATTAGCCATAGAAACCCAGAAATTAGCTACAAAACTCAGAAATTAGCTAGAAAAACTCAGAAATTAGCCACAAAAACCAATTGTTGGAAAACCCAGAAATTAGCTTTCAGAACTAAAAAATAAGCTAAAAAACCCAAAAATTAGCTAGAATAACTCGAAAACTAGCCATAAAAACCCAGAAATTAGCCATAAAACTCAAAATTAGCTAGAGGAACTCAACAATTAGCCATAAAAACTCAGAAATTAACCACAAAAGCTCAAAAATTAGCCATAAAATCCCACAAATTAGCCATAAAAATCAAAAAATTAGCCATAAAACCCTAAAAATTGTTAGAAAAACCCAACAGTTAGCTATAAAAACTCAAAAAATAGTTTTAAAACCCAGAAATTAGCTAGAAAATCTCAAAAATTAGCCATAAAACCCAAAATTTACCAAGAAAAACTCGAAAATCAGCTAGAAAAATTCGAAAATCAGCTAGAAAAACTCAGAAATTAGCCACAAAAACCCAACAGTCAGCTAGAAAAACTCATAAAATAGTCACAAAACCTAAAAATTGTTAGAAAAACCCAGAAATTAGATATAAAAACTCAAAAAATAGCTATACAACCCAAAAATTAGCTGGAAAACCTCAAAAATTAGCCATAAAAACCCAAAAATTAGCCATAACATCCGAAAATTAGCTAGAGAAACTCATAAATTAGCTAGAGACATTCAGAAATTAGCTAGAAAAACTCAAAAATTAGCCACAAAAACCCATAAATTGGCTAGAAAAACTCAAAATTTAGCCATAGAACCCAAACATCAGCTAGAAAAACTCAAGAATCAGGTAGATAAACTTGGAAATTAGCCACATAAACCCAAAAATTGCTAGAAAAACCCAAAAATTTCTAGAAAACCAGAAAATTAGCTTGAAAAACCCAGAAATTAGCCATAAAAACCCAAAAATTAGCCAGAAAAACTCAACAATTAGCCACAAAAATCCAAAAATTGCTAGAAAACCCAAAAATCAGATAGAAAAATCCAGAAAATAAGCCACAGAAACTCAAAAATTAGCCACAAAAACTCAAAAATTGGACATAAAAACCCAAAAATTAGCCATAAAAACCCAAAAATTAGCCATGAAACCCTTAAAATTGTTAGAAAAACCCAAAAGTTAGCTATAAAAACTCAAAAATTAGCTACAAAACACACAAATTAGCAAGAAAAACTCAACAATTAGGCGTAAAAACTAAAAAATTAGCCGCAAAAACTCAAAAATTAGCCATAAAAACCCACAAATTAGCCATAAAAACCAAAAAATTAACCATAAAACCCAAAAATTGTTAGAAAAACCCAAAAATTAGCTATAAAAACTCAAAAATAGCTATAAAACCCAGAATCTAGCTTGAAAAACTCAAAAATTAGCCATAAAAACTCAAAAATTAGCTATAAAACCCAAAATTTAGCAAGAAAAACTCGAAAATTGGTTAGAAAAACTCAGAAATTAGCCACAAAAACCCAACAGTCAGCTAGAAAAACTCAGAAATTAGTCACAAAACCCAAAAATTGTTAGAAAAACCCAAACATTAGCTATAAAAACCCAAATATTAGCTATACAACCCAAAAATTAGCTAGAAAACCTCGAAAATTAGCTGGAGAAACGAAGAAATTAGCTAGAGAAACTCAGAAATTAGCTGGAAAAACTAAACAATCAGCCACAAAAACCCATAAATTGGCTAGAAAAACTCAAGAATCAGGTAGAAAAACTTGGAAATTAGCCACAAAAACCAATTGTTGGAAAAACCCAGAAATTAGCTTCAAGAACTCAAAAATTGGCTATAAAACCCAAAACTTAGCCAGAGAAACAAAAAATTAGCTAAAAAAACCCAAAAATTAGCTAGAATAACTGGAAAACTAGCCATAAAAACCCAGAAATTAGCCATAAAACTCAAAATTAGCTAGAGAAACTCAACAATTAGCCGTAAAAACTCAGAAATTAACAACAAAAACTCAAAAATTTTTGGGTTTTTGTGGCTAATTTCTGAGTGTCTCTAGCTAATTTATGAGTTTCTCTAGCTAATTTTCGGATTTTATGGCTGATTTTTGGGTTTTCATGGCTAATTTTTGAGTTTTTCCAGCTAATTTAGCCAGAAAAATTCAAAAATTAGCTATAAAAACCCAAAAAGTAGCTATAAAAGAAACTCAACAATTAGCCATAAAAATTCAGAAATTAACCACAAAAACTCGAAAATTAGCCATAAAAACTCAAAAATTAGCAACAGAAACTCAAAAATTAGACATAAAAATCCACAAATTAGCCATAAAAACCAAAAAATTAGCCATAAAACCCTAAACATTGTTAGAAAAACCCAACAGTTAGCTATAAAAACTCAAAAAATAGCTATAAAACCCAGAAATTAGCTAGGAAAACTCAAAAATTAGCCATAAAACCCAAAATTTACCAAGAAAAACTCGAAAATTAGCTAGAAAAATTCGAAAATTAGCTAGAAAAACTCAGAAATTAGCCACAAAAACCCAACAGTCAGCTAGAAAAACTCAGAAAATAGTCACAAAACCCAAAAATTGTTAGAAAAACCCAAAAATTAGATATAAAAACTCAAAAAATATCTATAAAACTCATAAATTAGCTATAAAAACCCAAGAATTGGCTATACAACCCAAAAATTAGCATAAAAACTCAAAAATTAGCCACAAAATTTCAAAAATTAGATATAAAAACCCAAAAATTAGTCATAAAACCAAAAAATTAGCCATAAAACCCTAAAAATTGTTAGAAAAACCCAAAAGTTAGCTATAAAAACTCTAAAAGTAGCCATAAAACACAAAATTTACCGAGAAAAACTCGAAAATTAGCTAGAAAAATTCGAAAATTAGCTAGAAAAACTCAGAAATTAGCCACAAAAACCCAACAGTCAGCTAGGAAAACTCAGAAAATAGTCACAAAACCCAAAAATTGCTAGAAAAACTCAAAAATTAGATATAAAAACTCAAAAAATAGCTATAAAACTCATAAATTAGCTATAAAAACCCAAGAATTAGCTATACAACCCAAAAATTAGCATAAAAACTCAAAAATTAGCCACAAAAACTAGAAAACTAGACATAAAAACCCAAACATTAGCCATAAAAACCAAAAAATTAGCCATAAAACCCAAAAATTGTTAGAAAAACATATAAATTAGCTGAAAAAACTCAAAAAATAGCCATAAAATTCATAAATTAGCTATAAAAAACCAAAAATTAGCTATGAAACCTCAAAAATTAGCCATAAAAACTCAAAAATTAACCATAAAACCCAAACATTAGCTAGAAAAACTCAAGAATCAGGTAGAAAAACTTGGAAAGTAGCCACATGAATCCAAAAATTGCTAGAAAAACCCATCAATTAGCTATGAAAACCCAAAAATTGCAAGGAAACCCAAAAATTATCCAGAAAAACTCAAAAATTTGCCACAAAAACCCAGAAATTGCTAGAAAATTCAAAAATCAGACAGAAAAATCCAAAAAATAAGCCATGAAAACCCAGAAATTAGCTAGAAAACTCAGAAAGTAGCCACAAAACCCAAAAATTGTTAGAAAAACCCAAACATTAGCTATAAAAACCCAAATATTAGCTATACAACCCAAAAATTAGCTAGAAAACCTCGAAAATTAGCTGGAGAAACGAAGAAATTAGCTAGAGAAACTCAGAAATTAGCTGGAAAAACTAAACAATCAGCCACAAAAACCCATAAATTGGCTAGAAAAACTCAAGAATCAGGTAGAAAAACTTGGAAATTAGCCACAAAAACCAATTGTTGGAAAAACCCAGAAATTAGCTTCAAGAACTCAGAAATTGGCTATAAAACCCAAAACTTAGCCAGAGAAACAAAAAATTAGCTAAAGAAATCCAAAAATTAGCTAGAATAACTCGAAAACTAGCCATAAAAACCCAAAAATTAGCCATAAAACTCAAAATTAGCTGGAGAAACTCAACAATTAGCCATAAAAACTCAGAAATTAACAACAAAAACTCAAAAATTTTTGGGTTTTTGTGGCTAATTTCTGAGTTTTTCTTGCTAATTTCTGAGTGTCTCTAGCTAATTTATGAGTTTCTCTAGCTAATTTTCGGATTTTATGGATGATTTTTGGGTTTTCGTGGCTAATTTTTGAGGTTTTCCAGCTAATTTAGCCAGAAAAATTCAAAAATTAGCTATAAAAACCCAAAAAGTAGCTATAAAAGAAACTCAACAATTAGTTATAAAAATTCAGAAATTAACCACAAAAACTCGAAAATTAGACATAAAAACCCACAAATTAGCCATAAAAACCAGAAAATTAGCCATAAAACCCTAAAAATTGTTAGAAAAACCCAACAGTTAGCTATAAAAACTCAAAAAATAGCTATAAAACCCAGAAATTAGCTAGGAAAACTCAAAAATTAGCCATAAAACCCAAAATTTACCAAGAAAAACTCGAAAATTAGCTGGAAGAATTCGAAAATTAGCTAGAAAAACTCAGAAATTAGCCACAAAAACCCAACAGTCAGCTAGAAAAACTCAGAAAATAGTCACAAAACCCAAAAATTGTTAGAAAAACCCAAATATTAGATATAAAAACTCAAAAAATATCTATAAAACTCATAAATTAGCTATAAAAACCCAAGAATTAGCTATACAACCCAAAAATTAGAATAAAAACTCAAAAATTAGCCACAAAAACTCAAAAATTAGACATAAAAACCCAAAAATTAGTCATAAAACCAAAAAATTAGCCATAAAACCCTAAAAATTAATAGAAAAACCCAAAAGTTAGCTATAAAAACTCAAAAATTAGCTATAAAACACACAAATTAGCTAGAAAAACTCAAAAATTAGCCATAAAACCCAAAACTTACCAAGAAAAACTCGAAAATTAGCTAGAAAAATTCGAAAATTAGCTAGAAAAACTCAGAAATTAGCCACAAAAACCCAACAGTCAGCTAGAAAAACTCAGAAAATAGTCACAAAACCCAAAAATTGTTAGAAAAACCCAAAAATTAGATATAAACACTCAAAAAATAGCTATAAAACTCATATATTAGCTATAAAAACCCAAGAATTAGCTATACAACCCAAAAATTAGCATAAAAACTCAAAAACTAGACATAAAAACCCAAAAATTAGCCATAAAAACCAAAAAATTAGCCATAAAACCCAAAAATTGTTAGAAAAGCATATAAATTAGCTGAAAAAACTCAAAAAAAAGCCATAAAATTCATAAATTAGCTATAAAAAACCAAAAATTAGCTATACAACCCAAAAATTAGCTATGAAACCTCAAAAATTAGCCATAAAAACTCAAAAATTAACCATAAAACCCAAACATTAGCTAGAAAAACTCAAGAATCAGGTAGAAAAACTTGGAAAGTAGCCACATAAATCCAAAAATTGCTAGAAAAACCCATCAATTAGCTATATAAACCCAAAAATTGCAAGGAAACCCAAAAATTATCCAGAAAAACTCAAAAATTAGCCACAAAAACCCAGAAATTGCTAGAAAATTCAAAAATCAGACAGAAAAATCCAAAAAATAAGCCATGGAAACCCAAAAATTAGCTAGAAAAACTTAGAAATTATCCACAAAACTCAAAAACTGGTAGAAAAACCTAAAAATTAGCAATAAAGACTCGTAAAATAGCTATAAAACCCAAAAATTAACTAGAAAAACCCAAAAATTAGCCATAGAAACCCAAAAATTAGCCATAAAAACCCAAAAATTAGCCATAAAAACCCAAAAATTAGCTAGAACACTCAAACATTAGCTAGAAAAACTCAAAAATTAGCCATGAAAACCCAAAAATTAGCTGTAAAATTCCAAAGATTAGCTATGAAACCCATAAATTTTTGGGTTTTATAGCTACTTTTTGGGTTCTTATAGCTAATTTTTGGGTTTTTATAGCAATTTTTGGGTTTTTATTGCTAATTTTTGAGTTTTTCTAACTAATGTCTGAGTTTTCTTGCTAATTTTTGGGTTTCCATGGCTTATTTTTTGGGTTTTTCCATCTTAGTTTTGGGTTTTCTAGCTAATTTTTGAGTTTTTCTGGCTAATTTTTGAGTTTTTCTAGCTAATTTTTGAATTTTTCTGGCTAATTTTTGGGTTTTATAGCTATTCTTTGAGATTTTATAGCTAGAAAAACTCTAAAAATTAGCTAGAAAAACTCAGAAATTATCCACAAAAACCCAAAAATTGCTGAAAGAACCCGAAAATCAGCTAGAAAAACCCAAAAATTAGCTATAAATCCCAAATATTAGCCATAAAACCCAAAAATTAGCTACAAAAAATCAGAAATTAGCTAGAAAAACTCAGAAATTAGCCACAAAAACCAATTGTTGGAAAAACCCAAAAATTAGCTTTGAAACTCAAAAATTAGCCACAAAAACTCAAAAATTAGCCACAACAACTCAAAAATTAGCCATGAAAACTCAAAAATTAGCCGCAAAAACTCAAAAATTAGCCATAAAAACCCACAAATTATCCATAAAAATCAAAAAATTAGCCATGAAACTCGAAAATTGTTAGAAAAACCCAAAAATTAGCTATAAAAACTCAAAAATTAGCCATGAAAACTCAAAAATTAGCCATAAAAAATCAAAAATTAGCCATTAAATCCAAAATTCACCAAGAAAAACTCAAAAATTAGCTAGAAAAATTCGAAAATTAGCTAGAAAAACTCAAAAATTAATCACAAAAACCCAACAGTCAGCTAGATAAACTCAGAAAATAATCACAAAACCCAAAAATTGTTAGAAAAACCCAAAAATTAGATATAAAAACTCAAAAAATAACTATAAAACTCATAAATTAGCTATAAAAACCCAAGAATTAGCTATACAACCCAATAATTAGCTAGAAAACCTCAAAAATTAGCCATAAAAACCCAAAAATCAGCCATAAAATCCGAAAATTAGCTAGAGAAACTCATAAATTAGCCAGAGACACTCAGAAATTAGCTAGAAAATCTCAAAAATTAGCCACAAAAACCCATAAATTGGATAGAAAAACTCAAAATTTAGCCATAAAACCCAAACATTAGCTAGAAAAACTCAAGAATCAGGTAGATAAACTTGGAAATTAGCCACATAAACCCAAAAATTGCTAGAAAAACCCATCAATTAGCTATAAAAACCCAAGAATTAGCCAGAAAAACTCAAAAATTAGCCACAAAAACCCAGAAATTGCTAGAAAATTCAAAAATCAGATAGAAAAATCCAAAAAATAAGCCTTAAAAACCCAAAAATTAGCTAGAAAAACTCAGAAATTAGCCACAAAACCCAAAAATTTGTAGAAAAACCTAAAAATTAGCTATAAAAACTCGTAAAATAGCTATAAAACCCAAAAATTAGCCATAGAAACCCAAAAATTAGCCATAAAATCCCAAAAGTTAGCTAGAACAGTTAAACATTAGCTAGAAAAACTCAAAAATTAGCCAACGAAACCCAAAAATTAGCTATAAAATTCCAAAGATTAGCTATGAAACCCATAAATTTTTGGGTTTTATAGCTACTTTTTGGGTTTTTATAGCTAATTTTTGAATTTTTCTGGCCAAATTTTGGGTTTAATAGCTATTCTTTGAGTTTTTATAGTTTCTAAGGCTAGAAAAACTCTAAAAATTAGCTGAAAAAACTCACAAATTAGCGACAAAAACCCAAAAATTGCTAGAAGAACCTTGAAATTAGCTAGAAAAACCCAAAAATTAGCCATAAAACCCAAATATTAGCCATGAAACCCAGAAATTAGCTACAAAACTCAGAAATTAGCTAGAAAAACTCAGAAATTAGCCACAAAAACCAATTGTTGGAAAAACCCAGAAATTAGCTTTAAGAACTAAAAAATAAGCTAAAAAACCCAAAAATTAGCTAGAATAACTCGAAAACCAGCCATAAAAACCCAAAAATTAGCCATAAAACTCAAAATTAGCTAGAGAAACTCAACAATTAGCCATAAAAACTCAGAAATTTACAACAAAAACTCAAAAATTAGACATAAAAACTCAAAAATTAGCCACAAAAACTCAAAAATTAGACATAAAAACCCACAAATTAGCCATAAAAATCAAAAAATTAGCCATAAAACCCTAAAAATTGTTAGAAAAACCCAACAGTTAGCTATAAAAACTCAAAAAATAGTTTTAAAACCCAGAAATTAGCTGGGAAAACTCAAAAATTAGCCATAAAACTCAAAATTTACCAAGAAAAACTCGAAAATTAGCTAGAAAAATTCGAAAATTAGCTAGAAAAACTCAGAAATTAGCCACAAAACCCAAAAATTGTTAGAAAAACTCAAAAATTAGCTATAAAAACTCAAAAAATAGCTAAAAAACCCAGAAACTAGCTTGAAAAACTCAAAAATTAGTCATAAAAACTCAAAAATTAGCTATAAAACCCAAAATTTAGCAAGAAAAACTCCAAAATTGGTTAGAAAAACTCAGAAATTAGCCACAAAAACCCAACAGTCAGCTAGAAAAACTCAGAAATTAGTCACAAAACCCAAAAATTGTTAGAAAAACCCAAACATTAGCTATAAAAACCCAAAAATTAGCTATACAACCCAAAAATTAGCAAGAAAACCTCGAAAATTAGCTAGAGAAACGAAGAAATTAGCTAGAAAAACTCAACAATCAGCCACAAAAACCCATAAATTGGCTAGAAAAACTCAAGAATCAGTTAGAAAAACTTGGAAATTAGCCACAAAAACCAATTGTTGGAAAAACCCAGAAATTAGCTTCAAGAACTCAAAAATTGGCTATAAAACCCAAAATTAGCTAGAGAAACTCAACAATTAGCCATAAAAATTCAGAAATTAACCACAAAAACTCAAAAATTAGCCATAAAAACTCAAAAATTAGCCACAAAAACTCAGAAATTAGACATAAAAACCCACAAATTAGCCATAAAAACCAACAAAATTAGCTATAAAACCCTAAAAATTGTAAGAAAAACCCAACAGTTAGCTATAAAAACTCAAAAAATAGCTATAAAACCCAGAAATTAGCTAGGAAAACTCAAAAATTAGCCATAAAACCCAAAATTTACCAAGAAAAACTCGAAAATTAGCTAGAAAAATTCGAAAATTAGCTAGAAAAACTCAGAAATTAGCCACAAAAACCCAACAGTCAGCTAGAAAAACTCAGAAAATTGTCACAAAACCCAAAAATTGTTAGAAAAACCCAAAAATTAGATATAAAAACTCAAAAAATATCTATAAAACTCATAAATTAGCTATAAAAACCCAAGAATTAGCTATACAACCCAAAAATTAGCATAAAAACTCAAAAATTAGCCACAAAATTTCAAAAATTAGACATAAAAACCCAAAAATTAGTCATAAAACCAAAAAATTAGCCATAAAACCCTAAAAATTGTTAGAAAAACCCAAAATTTAGCTATAAAAACTCAAAAATTAGCCATAAAACCCAAAATTTACCGAGAAAAACTCGAAAATTAGCTAGAAAAATTCGAAAATTAGCTAGAAAAACTCAGAAATTAGCCACAAAAACCCAACAGTCAGCTAGAAAAACTCAGAAAATAGTCACAAAACCCAAAAATTGCTAGAAAAACTCAAAAATTAGATATAAAAACTCAAAAAATAGCTATAAAACTCATAAATTAGCTATAAAAACCCAAGAATTAGCTATACAACCCAAAAATTAGCATAAAAACTCAAAAATTAGCCACAAAAACTAGAAAACTAGACATAAAAACCCAAAAATTAGCCATAAAAACCAAAAAATTAGCCATAAAACCCAAAAATTGTTAGAAAAACATATAAATTAGCTGAAAAAACTCAAAAAATAGCCATAAAATTCATAAATTAGCTATAAAAAACCAAAAATTAGCTATACAACCCAAAAATTAGCTATGAAACCTCAAAAATTAGCCATAAAAACTCAAAAATTAACCATAAAACCCAAACATTAGCTAGAAAAACTCAAGAATCAGGTAGAAAAACTTGGAAAGTAGCCACATAAATCCAAAAATTGCTAGAAAAACCCATCAATTAGCTATAAAAACCCAAAAATTGCAAGGAAACCCAAAAATTATCCAGAAAAACTCAAAAATTAGCCACAAAAACCCAGAAATTGCTAGAAAATTCAAAAATCAGACAGAAAAATCCAAGAAATAAGCCATGAAAACCCAAAAATTAGCTAGAAAAACTCAGAAAGTAGCCACAAAACCCAAAAATTGTTAGAAAAACCCAAACATTACCTATAAAAACCCAAATATTAGCTATACAACCCAAAAATTAGCTAGAAAACCTCGAAAATTAGCTGGAGAAACGAAGAAATTAGCTAGAGAAACTCAGAAATTAGCTGGAAAAACTAAACAATCAGCCACAAAAACCCATAAATTGGCTAGAAAAACTCAAGAATCAGGTAGAAAAACTTGGAAATTAGCCACAAAAACCAATTGTTGGAAAAACCCAGAAATTAGCTTCAAGAACTCAAAAATTGGCTATAAAACCCAAAACTTAGCCAGAGAAATCCAAAAATTAGCTAGAATAACTCGAAAACTAGCCATAAAAACCCAAAAATTAGCCATAAAACTCAAAATTAGCTGGAGAAACTCAACAATTAGCCATAAAAACTCAGAAATTAACAACAAAAACTCAAAAATTTTTGGGTTTTTGTGGCTAATTTCTGAGTTTTTCTAGCTAATTTCTGAGTGTCTCTAGCTAATTTATGAGTTTCTCTAGCTAATTTTCGGATTTTATGGATGATTTTTGGGTTTTCGTGGCTAATTTTTGAGGTTTTCCAGCTAATTTAGCCAGAAAAATTCAAAAATTAGCTATAAAAACCCAAAAAGTAGCTATAAAAGAAACTCAACAATTAGTTATAAAAATTCAGAAATTAACCACAAAAACTCGAAAATTAGCAATAAAAACTCAAAAATTAGCAACAGAAACTCAAAAATTAGACATAAAAACCCACAAATTAGCCATAAAAACCAAAAAATTAGCCATAAAACCCTAAAAATTGTTAGAAAAACCCAACAGTTAGCTATAAAAACTCAAAAAATAGCTATAAAACCCAGAAATTAGCTAGGAAAACTCAAAAATTAGCCATAAAACCCAAAATTTACCAAGAAAAACTCGAAAATTAGCTGGAAAAATTCGAAAATTAGCTAGAAAAACTCAGAAATTAGCCACAAAAACCCAACAGTCAGCTAGAAAAACTCAGAAAATAGTCACAAAACCCAAAAATTGTTAGAAAAACCCAAATATTAGATATAAAAACTCAAAAAATATCTATAAAACTCATAAATTAGCTATAAAAACCCAAGAATTAGCTATACAAGCCAAAAATTAGCATAAAAACTCAAAAATTAGCCAGAAAAACTCAAAAATTAGACATAAAAACCCAAAAATTAGTCATAAAACCAAAAAATTAGCCATAAAACCCTAAAAATTGTTAGAAAAACCCAAAAGTTAGCTATAAAAACTCAAAAATTAGCTATAAAACACACAAATTAGCTAGAAAAACTCAAAAATTAGCCATAAAACCCAAAACTTACCAAGAAAAACTCGAAAATTAGCTAGAAAAATTCGAAAATTAGCTAGAAAAACTCAGAAATTAGCCACAAAAACCCAACAGTCAGCTAGAAAAACTCAGAAAATAGTCACAAAACCCAAAAATTGTTAGAAAAACCCAAAAATTAGATATAAACACTCAAAAAATAGCTATAAAACTCATAAATTAGCTATAAAAACCCAAGAATTAGCTATACAACCCAAAAATTAGCATAAAAACTCAAAAACTAGACATAAAAACCCAAAAATTAGCCATAAAAACCAAAAAATTAGCCATAAAACCCAAAAATTGTTAGAAAAGCATATAAATTAGCTGAAAAAACTCAAAAATAAGCCATAAAATTCATAAATTAGCTATAAAAAACCAAAAATTAGCTATACAACCCAAAAATTAGCTATGAAACCTCAAAAATTAGCCATAAAAACTCAAAAATTAACCATAAAACCCAAACATTAGCTAGAAAAACTCAAGAATCAGGTAGAAAAACTTGGAAAGTAGCCACATAAATCCAAAAATTGCTAGAAAAACCCATCAATTAGCTATATAAACCCAAAAATTGCAAGGAAACCCAAAAATTATTCAGAAAAACTCAAAAATTAGCCACAAAAAACCAGAAATTGCTAGAAAATTCAAAAATCAGACAGAAAAATCCAAAAAATAAGCCATGGAAACCCAAAAATTAGCTAGAAAAACTCAGAAATTAGCCACAAAACTCAAAAACTGGTAGAAAAACCTAAAAATTAGCAATAAAGACTCGTAAAATAGCTATAAAACCCAAAAATTAACTAGAAAAACCCAAAAATTAGCCATAGAAACCCAAAAATTAGCCATAAAAACCCAAAAATTAGCCATAAAAACCCAAAAATTAGCTAGAACACTCAAACATTAGCTAGAAAAACTCAAAAATTAGCCATGAAAACCCAAAAATTAGCTGTAAAATTCCAAAGATTAGCTATGAAACCCATAAATTTTTGGGTTCTTATAGCTAATTTTTGGGTTTTTATAGCAATTTTTGGGTTTTTATTGCTAATTTTTGAGTTTTTCTAACTAATGTCTGAGTTTTCTTGCTAATTTTTGGGTTTCCATGGCTTATTTTTTGGGTTTTTCCATCTTAGTTTTGGGTTTTCTAGCTAATTTTTGAGTTTTTCTGGCTAATTTTTGAGTTTTTCTAGCTAATTTTTGAATTTTTCTGGCTGATTTTTGGGTTTTATAGCTATTCTTTGAGATTTTATAGCTAGAAAAACTCTAAAAATTAGCTAGAAAAACTCAGAAATTATCCACAAAAACCCAAAAATTGCTGAAAGAACCCGAAAATCAGCTAGAAAAACCCAAAAATTAGCTATAAATCCCAAATATTAGCCATAAAACCCAAAAATTAGCTACAAAAAATCAGAAATTAGCTAGAAAATCTCAGAAATTAGCCACAAAAACCAATTGTTGGAAAAACCCAAAAATTAGCTTTGAAACTCAAAAATTAGCCACAAAAACTCAAAAATTAGCCACAACAACTCAAAAATTAGCCATGAAAACTCAAAAATTAGCCGCAAAAACTCAAAAATTAGCCATAAAAACCCACAAATTATCCATAAAAATCAAAAAATTAGCCATGAAACCCGAAAATTGTTAGAAAAACCCAAAAATTAGCTATAAAAACTCAAAAATTAGCCATGAAAACTCAAAAATTAGCCATAAAAAATCAAAAATTAGCCATTAAATCCAAAATTCACCAAGAAAAACTCAAAAATTAGCTAGAAAAATTCGAAAATTAGCTAGAAAAACTCAAAAATTAATCACAAAAACCCAACAGTCAGCTAGATAAACTCAGAAAATAATCACAAAACCCAAAAATTGTTAGAAAAACCCAAAAATTAGATATAAAAACTCAAAAAATAACTATACAACTCATAAATTAGCTATAAAAACCCAAGAATTATCTATACAACCCAAAAATTAGCTAGAAAACCTCAAAAATTAGCCATAAAAACCCAAAAATCAGCCATAAAATCCGAAAATTAGCTAGAGAAACTCATAAATTAGCCAGAGACACTCAGAAATTAGCTAGAAAATCTCAAAAATTAGCCAAAAAAACCCATAAATTGGATGGAAAAACTCAAAATTTAGCCATAAAACCCAAACATTAGCTAGAAAAACTCAAGAATCAGGTAGATAAACTTGGAAATTAGCCACATAAACCCAAAAATTGCTAGAAAAACCCATCAATTAGCTATAAAAACCCAAGAATTAGCAAGAAAAACTCAACAATTAGCCACAAAAACCCAGAAATTGCTAGAAAATTCAAAAATCAGATAGAAAAATCCAAAAAATAAGCCTTAAAAACCCAAAAATTAGCTAGAGAAACTCATAAATTAGCCAGAGACACTCAGAAATTAGCTAGAAAATCTCAAAAATTAGCCAAAAAAACCCATAAATTGGATGGAAAAACTCAAAATTTAGCCATAAAACCCAAACATTAGCTAGAAAAACTCAAGAATCAGGTAGATAAACTTGGAAATTAGCCACATAAACCCAAAAACTGCTAGAAAAACCCATCAATTAGCTATAAAAACCCAAGAATTAGCAAGAAAAACTCAAAAATTAGCCACAAAAACCCAGAAATTGCTAGAAAATTCAAAAATCAGATAGAAAAATCCAAAAAATAAGCCTTAAAAACCCAAAAATTAGCTAGAAAAACTCAGAAATTAGCCACAAAACCCAAAAATTTGTAGAAAAACCTAAAAATTAGCTATAAAAACTCGTAAAATAGCTATAAAACCCAAAAATTAGCCATAGAAACCCAAAAATTAGCTATAAAAACCCAAAAATTGCAAGGAAACCCAAAAATTATCCAGAAAAACTCAAAAATCAGCCACAAAAACCCAGAAATTACTAGAAAATTCAAAAATCAGACAGAAAAATCCAAAAAATAAGCCATGAAAACCCAAAAATTAGCTAGAAAAACTCAGAAATTAGCCACAAACCCAAAAACTGGTAGAAAAACCTAAAAATCAGCATTAAAAACTCGTAAAATAGCTAAAAAAAACCAAAAATTAACTAGAAAAACCCAAAAATCAGCCATAGAAACCCAAAAATTAGCCACAAAAACCCACAAATTAGCCATGAAAACTCAAAAATTAGCCATAAAAACTCAAAAATTAGTCATAAAAAATCAAAAATTAGCCATAAAACCCAAAATTCACCAAGAAAAACTCGAAAATTAGCTAGAAAAATTCGAAAATTAGCTAGAAAAACTCAAAAATCAGTCACAAAAACCCAACAGTCGGCTAGAAAAACTCAGAAAATAGTCACAAAACCGAAAAATTGTTAGAAAAACCTTAAAATTAGATATAAAAACTAAAAAAATAGCTATAAAACTCATAAATTAGCTATAAAAACCCAAGAAGTAGCTATACAACCCAAAAATTAGCTAGAAAACCTCAAAAATTAGCCATAAAAACCCAAAAATTAGCAATAAAATTCAAAAATTAGCTAGAGAAACTCATTAATTAGCTAGAGACACTCAGACATTAGCTAGAAAAACTCAAAAATTAGCCACAAAAACCCATAAATTGGCTAGAAAAACTCAAAATTTAGCCATAAAACCCAAACATTAGCTAGAAAAACTCAAGAATCAGGTAGATAAACTTGGAAATTAGCCACATAAACCCAAAAATTGCTAGAAAAACCCATCAATTAGCTATAAAAACCCAAAAATTAGCCAGAAAAACTCAAAAATTAGCCACAAAAACCAAAAAATTGCTAGAAAATTCAAAAATCAGATAGAAAAATCCAAAAAATAAGCATAAAAACCCAAAAATTAGCTAGAAAAACTCAGAAATTAGCCACAAAACCCAAAGATTTGTAGAAAAACCTAAAAATTAGCTATAAATACTCGTAAAATAGCTATAAAACCCAAAAATTAGCCATAGAAACCCAAAAATTAGCCATAAAATCCCAAAAATTAGCCATAAAGCCCAAAAATTAGCTAGAACACTTAAACATTAGCTATAAAAACTCAAAAATTAGCCATCGAAACCCAAAAATTAGCTATAAAATTCCAAAGATTAGCTATGAAACCCATAAATTTTTGGGTTTTATAGCTACTTTTTGGGTTTTTATAGCTAATTTCTGAATATTTCTGGCTAATTTTTGGGTTTAATAGCTATTCTTTGAGTTTTTATAGTTTCTAAGGCTAGAAAAACTCTAAAAATTAGCTGAAAAAACTCAGAAATTAGCGACAAAAACCCAAAAACTGCTAGAAGATTCTAAAAATTAGATATAAAAACCCAAAAATTAGCCATAAAACCCAAATATTAGCCATGAAACCCAGAAATTAGCTACAAAACTCAGAAATTAGCTAGAAAAACTCAGAAATTAGCCACAAAAACCAATTGTTGGAAAACCCAGAAATTAGCTTTAAGAACTAAAAAATAAGCTAAAAACCCAAAAATTAGCTAGAATAACTCAAAAACTAGCCATAAAAACCCAAAAATTAGCCATAAAACTCAAAATTAGCTAGAGAAACTCAACAATTAGCCATAAAAACTCAGAAATTAACCACAAAAGCTCAAAAATTAGCCATAAAATCCCACAAATTGGCCATAAAAATCAAAAAATTAGCCATAAAACCCTAAAAATTGTTAGAAAAACCCAACAGTTAGCTATAAAAACTCAAAAAATAGTTTTAAAACCCAGAAATTAGCTAGAAAAACTCAAAAATTAGCCATAAAACCCAAAATTTACCAAGAAAAACTCGAAAATCAGCTAGAAAAATTCGGAAATTAGCTAGAAAAACTCAGAAATTAGCCACAAAAACCCAACAGTCAGCTAGAAAAACTCATAAAATAGTCACAAAACCTAAAAATTGTTAGAAAAACCTTAAAATTAGATATAAAAACTAAAAAAATAGCTATAAAACTCATAAATTAGCTATGAAAACCCAAGAATTAGCTATACAACCCAAAAATTAGCTACAAAAACTCGGAAATTAGCTAGAAAAACTCAAAAATTAGCCATAAAATCCCAACAGTCAGCTAGAAAAACTCAGAAATTAGTCACAAAACCCAAAAATTGTTAGAAAAATCCAAAAATTAGCGATAAAAACTCAAAAAGTATCTATAAAACTCAAAAAATAGCCATAAAACCCAAAAACTAGCCAGAAGAACTCGAAAATTAGCCATAAAAACCCAAAAATTAGCTATAAAACCCTCAAATTAGCTGGAAAAACTCGAAAATTAGCCATAAAAACTAAAAAATTAGCCACAAAAACCCAAAAATTAGCCATAAAAACCCAAAAATTAGCTATAAAACCCACAAATCAGCTAGAAAAACCCAAAATTAGCCAGAAAAACTCAAAAATTAGCTAGAAAATCAAAAATTAGATAGAAAAACTCAAAAATTAGCCACCTAAACCCAAAAATTGCTAGAAAACCCAAAACTCAGATAGAAAAATCCAAAAAATGAGCCTAAAAACCCAAAAATTAGCTAGAAAAACTCAAAAATTAGCCACAAAACCCAAAAATTTGTAGAAAAACCTAAAAATTAGCTATAAAAACTCGTAAAATAGCTATAAAACCCAAAAATTAGCCATAGAAACCCAAAAATTAGCCATAAAATCCCAAAAATTAGCTAGAACACTTAAACATTAGCTAGAAAAACTCAAAAATTAGCCATCGAAACCCAAAAATTAGCTATAAAATTCCAAAGATTAGCTATGAAACCCATAAATTTTTGGGTTTTATAGCTATTCTTTGAGTTTTTATAGTTTTTATAGCTAGAAAAACTCAGAAATTAGCCTCAAAAACCCAAAAATTGCTAGAACTCGAAAATTAGCTAGAAAAACCCAAAAAATTAGCCATAAAACCCAAACATTAGCCATAAAACCCAAAAATTAGCTACAAAAACTCGGAAATTACCTAGAAAAACTCAAAAATTAGCCATAAAAACTCAAAAATTAGCTATAAACCCAAAATTTAGCAAGACAAACTCGAAAATTAGTTAGAAAAACTCAGAAATTAGTCACAAAACCCAAAAATTGTTAGAAAAATCCAGAAATTAGCTATAAAACTCAAAAAATAGCCATAAAACCCAAAAACTAGCCAGAAGAAGTCGAAAATTAGCCATAAAAACTCAGAAATTAGCCATAAAAACCCAAAAATTAGCTATAAAACCCTCAAATTAGCTGGAAAAACTCAAAAATTAGCCATAAAAACTCAAAAACTCTGAAAATTAGCTAGAAAAACTGAGAAATTAGCCTCAAAAACCCAAAAATTGCTTGAACTCGAAAATTAGCTAGAAAAACCCAAAAAAATTAGCCATAAAACCCAAAGATTAGCCATAAAAACCCGAACTTTAGCTAGAAAAACTCAAGAATCAGGTAGAAAAACTTGGAAATTAGCCACATAAACCCAAAAATTGCTAGAAAACAAAAAAATTAGCTTGACAAACCCAGAAATTAGCCATAAAAACCCAAAAATTAGCCAGAAAAACTCAAAAATTAGCCACAAAAACCCAAAAATTGCTAGAAAACCCAATAATTAGCCATAAAAACTCAGAAATTAACCACAAATCTCAAAAATTTTTGGGTTTTTGTGGCTAATTTCTGAGTTTCTCTAGCTAATTTTTAGAGTTTTTCTAGCTATAAAATCTCAAAGAATAGCTATAAAACCCAAAAATTAGCCAGAAAACATTAGCTAGAAAAACTCAAAATTTAGCCATAAAATCCAAAAATTAGCTAGAAAAACCCAAAAATTAGCTATAAAAACCCAAAAATTGCTGAGAAACCCAAAAATTAGGTAGGATAAATCAAAAATTAGCTAGAAAACCCAAAACTAAGATAGAAAAACCCAAAAAATAAGCCATGGAAACCCAAAAATTAGCAAGAAAACTTAGACATTAGTTAGAAAAACTCAAAAATTAGCCATAAAAACCCAAAAATTGCTATAAAAACCCAAAAATTAGCTATAAGAACCCAAAAAGTAGCTATAAAACCCAAAAATTTATGGGTTTCATAGCTAATCTTTGGAATTTTATAGCTAATTCTTGGGTTTTCATGGCTAATTTTTGAGTTTTTCTAGCTAATGTTTGAGTGTTCTAGCTAATTTTTGGGTTTTTATGGCTAATTTTTGTGTTTTAATGGCTAATTTTTGGGTTTCTATGGCTAATTTTTGGGTTTTTCTAGTTAATCTTTGGGTTTTATAGCTATTTTACGAGTTTTTATTGCTAATTTTTAGGTTTTTCTACCAATTTTTGGATTTTGTGGCTAATTTCTGAGTTTTTCTAGCTAATTTTTGGGTTTTCATGGCTTATTTTTTGGATTTTTCTATCTGATTTTTGAACTTTCTAGCAATTTTTGGGTTTTTGTGGCTAATTTTTGAGTTTTTCTGGCTAATTTTTGGGTTTTTATGGCTAATTTCTGGGTTTTTCAAGCTAATTTTTGGATCTATGTGGCTACTTTCCAAGTTTTTCTACCTGATTCTTGAATTTTTCTAGCTAATGTTTGGGTTTTATGGTTAATTTTTGAGTTGTTATGGCTAATTTTTGAGGTTTTATAGCTAATTTTTGGGTTGTATAGCCAATTTTTGTGTTTTTATAGCTAATTTATGAATTTTATAGCTATTTTTTGAGTTTTTTCAGCTAATATTTGGGGTTTTCTAACAATTTTTGGGTTTTATGGCTAATTTGTGGGTTTTATAGCTAATTTTTGGGTTTTTATAGCTAATTTTTAGGTTTTTGTGGCTAACTTTTGGGTTTTTGTGGCTAATTTTTGAGTTTTTATGGTTAATTATTGAGTTTCTGTGGCTAATTTTTGAGTTTTTATGGCTAATTGTTGAGTTTTTATGGCTAATTTTTGGGTTTATGTGGCTAGTTTTCGAGTTATTCTAGCTGATTTTTGGGTTTTTTTAGCTAATGTTTGGGTTTTATGGCAAATTTTTGAGTTTTTCTAGCTAATTTCTGAGTGTCTCTAGCTAATTTCTGAGTTTCTCCAGCTAATTTCCGGGTTTTATGGCTAATTTTTGGGTTTTTCTAGCTAGTTTCTGGGTTTTATAGCTATTTTTTGAGTTTTTATAGCTAATTTTTGGGTTTTTCTGACAATTTTTGGGTTTCATGGCTAATTTTTTGGTTTTTATGGCTAATCTGTGGGTTTTTATGGTTTTTATGGCTAATTTTTGAGTTTTTGTGGCTAATTTCTGAGTTTTTACGCCTAATTTTTGAGTTTTCCTAGCTAATTTCTGGGTTTTATAGCTATTTTTTGAGTTTTTATAGCTAACTGTTGGGTTTTTCTAACAATTTTTAGGGTTTTATGGCTAATTTTTGGGTTTTTATGTCTAATTTTTGAGTTTTTGTGGCTAATGTTTGAGTTTTTATGGCTAATTTTTGAGTTTTTGTGGCTAATTTTTGAGTTTTTATGGCTAATTGTTGAGTTTCTCTAGCTAATCTTTGAGTTTTATGGCTAATTTTTGGGTTTTTATGGCTAATTTCTGGGTTTTTCAAGCTAATTTTTTGGTTTTCTAGAAATTTTTGGGTTTTTCTAGCTAATTGATGGGTTTTTCTAGCAATTTTTGGGTCTATGTGGCTAATTTCCAAGTTTATCTACCTGATTCTTGAGTTTTTCTAGCTAATGTTTGGGTTCTATCGCTAATTTTTGAGTTTTTCTAGCTAACTTATGAGTGTCTCTAGCAAATTATGAGTTTCTCTTGCTAATTTTTGGATTTTATGGCTAATTTTTGGGTTTCTATGGCTAATTTTTGAGGTTTTCCAGCTGATTTTTGGGTTGTATAGCTATTTTTTGAGTTTTTATATCTAATTTTTGGGGTTTTCTAACAATTTTTGGGTTTTGTGATTATTATCTGAGTTTATCTAGCTGACTGTTGGAATTTTGTGGCTAATTTCTGAGTTTTTCCAGCTACTTTTCGAATTTTTCTAGCTAATTTTCGAGTTTTTCTTGGTAACTTTTGGGTTTTATGGCTAATTTTTGAGTTTTCCTAGCTAATTCCTGGGTTTTAAAACTATTTTTTGAGTTTGAGCTAACTGTTAGGTTTTTATAACAATTTTTAGGGTTTTATGGCTAATTTTATGATTTTTATGGCTAATTTGTGGGTTTTGGGTTTTTATGTCTGATTTTTGCGTTTTTGTGGCTAATTTTTGAGTTTTTATGGCTAATTTTTGAGTTTTTGTGGATAATTTTTGAGTTTTTATGACTAATTTTTGAGTTTTTGTGGTTAATTTCTGAGTTTTTATGGCTAATTGTTGAGTTCCTTTTATAGCTACTTTTTGGGTTTTTATAGCTAATTTTTGAATTTTTCTGACTAAATTAGCTGGAAAATCTTAAAAATTAGCCATAAAAACCCAAACATTAGCCATAAAATCCGAAAATTAGCTAGAGAAACTCATAAATTAGCTATAGACACTCAGAAATTAGCTAGAAATTAGCTAGCTTCTACCAATTTTTGGGTCTATGTGGCTAATTTCCAAGTTTATCTACCTGATTCTTGAGTTTTTCTAGCTAATGTTTGGGTTCTATGGCTAAATTTTGAGTTTTTCTAGCCAATTTATGGGTTTTTGTGTCTAATTTTTGAGTTTTTCTAGCTAACTTATGAGTGTCTCTAGCAAATTATGAGTTTCTCTAGCTAATTTTTGGATTTTATGGCTAATTTTTGGGTTTCTATGGCTAATTTTTGAGGTTTTCCAGCTGATTTTTGGGTTGTATAGCTATTTTTTGAGTTTTTATATCAAATTTTTGAGGTTTTCTAACAATTTTTGGGTTTTGTGATTATTTTCTGAGTTTATCTAGCTGACTGTTGGATTTTTGTGGCCAATTTCTGAGTTTTTCTATCTAATTTTCGAATTTTTCTAGCTAATTTTCGAGTTTTTCTTGGTAAATTTTGGGTTTTATGGCTAATTTTTGAGTTTTCCTAGCTAATTTCTGGGTTTTATAGCTATTTTTTGAGTTTTTATAGCTAACTGTTGGGTTTTTCTAGCAATTTTTAGGGTTTTATGGCTAATTGTTGAGTTTCTCTAGCTAATCTTTGAGTTTTATGGCTAATTTTTGGGTTTTTATGGCTAATTTTTGGGTTTCTGTGGCTTATTTTCTGGATTTTTCTATCTGATTTTTGCGTTTTCTAGCAATTTTTGGGATTTTGTGGTTAATTGTTGAGTTTTTCTGGCTAATTTTTGGGTTTTTATGGCTAATTTCTGGGTTTTTGAAGCTAATTTTTTGGTTTTCTAGAAATTTTTGAATTTTCTAGCTAATTGATGGGTTTTTCTAGCAATTTTTGGGTTTATGTGGCTAATTTCCAAGTTTATCTACCTGATTCTTGAGGTTTTCTAGCTAATGTTTGGGTTCTATGGCTAAATTTTGAGTTTTTCTAGCCAATTTATGGGTTTTTGTGGCTAATTTTTGAGTTTTTCTAGCTAATTTCTGAGTGTCTCTAGCTAATTTATGAGTTTCTCTAGCTAATTTTCGGATTTTATGGCTAATTTTTGGGTTTCTATGGCTAATTTTTGAGATTTTCCAGCTAATTTTTGGGTTATATAGCAATTTTTTGAGTTTTTATATCTAATTTTTGGGTTTTTCTAACAATTTTTGGGTTTTGTAATTATTTTCTGAGTTTTTCTGGATGACTGTTGGATTTTTGTGGCTAATTTCTGAGTTTTTCTAGCTAATTTTCGAATTTTTCTAGCTAGTTTTCGAGTTTTTCTTGGTAAATTTTGGGTTATATGGCTAATTTTTGAGTTTTCCTAGCTAATTTCTGGGTTTTAAAACTATTGTTCGAGTTTTTATAGCTAACTGTTGGGTTTTTCTAACAATTTTTAGGGTTTTATGGCTAATTTTTTGATTTTGATGGCTAATTTGTGGGTTTTTATGTCTAATTTTTGGGTTTTTGTGGCTAATTTTTGAGTTTTTATGGCTAATTTTGGAGTTTTTGTGGTTAATTTCTGAGTTTTTATGGCTAATTGTTGAGTTTCTTTTATAGCTACTTTTTGGATTTTTATAGCTGATTTTTGAATTTTTCTGGCTAAATTAGCTGGAAAACCTCAAAAATTAGCCCTAAAAATCCAAAAATTAGCCATAAAATCCGAAAATTAGCTAGAGAAACTCATAAATTAGCTAGAGACACAAAAACCCATGAATTGGCTAGAAAAACTCAAAATTTAGCCATAGAACCCAAACATTAGCTAGAAAAACTCAAGAATCAGGTAGATAAACTTGGAAATTAGCCACATAAACCCAAAAACTGCTAGAAAAACCCATCAATTAGCTAGAAAAACCCAAAAATTTCTAGAAAACCAAAAAATTAGCTTGAAAAACCCAGAAATTAGCCATAAAAACCCAAAAATTAGCCAGAAAAACTCAACAATTAGCCACAAAATCCCAAAAATTGCTAGAAAACGCAAAAATTAGCCATAAAACTCAAAGATTAGCTAGAGAAACTCAACAAGTAGACATAAAAACATAAAAATTAGCCACAAAAATCCAAAAATTAGCCATAAAACCCTAAAAATTGTTAGAAAAACCCAACAGTTAGCTATAAAAACTCAAAAAATAGCTATAAAACCCAGAAATTAGCTAGGAAAACTCAAAAATTAGCCATAAAACCCAAAATTTACCAAGAAAAACTTGAAAATTAGCTAGAAAAATTCGAAAATTAGCTAGAAAAACTCAGAAATTAGCCACAAAAACCCAACAGTCAGCTAGAAAAACTTGGAAATCAGCCACAAAAACCCAAAAATTGCTAGAAAAACCCAAAAATTAGCTATAAAAACCCAAAAATTAGCTATAAAAACCCAAAAATTAGCCAGAAAAACAAAACATTAGCTAAAAAAACCCAAAAATCAGCTAGAATAACTCGAAAACTAACCACATAAACCCAAAAATTAACCATTAAAACTCAACAATTAGCCATAAAAACTCGAAAATTAGCCACAGAAACTCAATAATTAGCCATAAAAACTCAAAAATTAGCCACAAAAACCCACAAATTTGCCATAAAACCCAAAAATTGTTAGAAAAACCCAAAAATTAACTATAAAAACTCAACAATTAGCCAGATAAACTCAAAAATTAGCCACAAATACTCAAAAATTAGCCATAAAAACCAAAAAATTAGCCATAAAACCCAAAAATTGTTAGAAAAACCCATAAATTAGGTGAAAAAACTCAAAAAATAGCCATAAAATTCATAAATTAGCTATAAAAACCCAAAAATTAGCTAAAAAACCTCAAAAATTATCCATAAAAACTCAAAAATTAACCATAAAACACAAACATTAGCTAGAAAAACTCAAGAATCAGGTAGAAAAACTTGGAAAGTAGCCACATAAATCCAAAAATTGCTAGAAAAACCCATCAATTAGCCATAAAAACCCAAAAATTGCAGGAAAACCCAAAAATTAGCCGGAAAAACTCAAAAATTAGCCACAAAACCCAGCAACTGGTGGAAAAACCCAAAAATTAGCAATAAAAACTCGTAAAATAGCTATAAAACCCAAAAATTAACTAGAAAAACCCAAAAATTAGCCATAGAAACCCAAAAATTAGCCATAAAAACCCAAAAATTACCAAGAAAAACTAGAAAACTAGCTAGAAAAATTCGAAAATTAGCTAGAAAAACTCAGAAATTAGCCACAAAAACCCAACAGTCAGCTAGAAAAACTTATAAAATGGTCACAAAACCCTAAAAATTGCTAGAAAAACCCAGAAGTTAGCTATAAAAACTCAAAAATTAGCTATAAAACACACAAATTAGCAAGAAAAACTCAACAATTAGGCGTAAAAACTCAAAAATTAGCCGCAAAAACTCAAAAATTAGCCATAAAAACCCACAAATTAGCCATAAAAACCAAAAAATTAACCATAAAACCCAAAAATTGTTGGAAAACCCCAAAAATTAGCTATAAAAACTCAAAAAATAGCTATAAAACCCAGAAACTAGCTTGAAAAACTCAGAAATTAGCCATAAAAACTCAAAAATTAGCTATAAAACCCAAAATTTAGCAAGAAAAACTCGAAAATTGGTTAGAAAAACTCAGAAATTAGCCACAAAAACCCAACAGTCAGCTAGAAAAACTCAGAAATTAGTCACAAAACCCAAAAATTGTTAGAAAAACCCAAACATAAGCTATAAAAACCCAAACATTAGCTATACAACCCAAAAATTAGCTAGAAAACCTCGAAAATTCGCTAGAGAAACGAAGAAATTAGCTAGAGAAACTCAGAAATTAGCTAGAAAAACTCAACAATCAGCCACAAAAACCCATAAATTGGCTAGAAAAACTCAAGAATCAGGTAGAAAAACTTGGAAATTAGCCACAAAAACCAATTGTTGGAAAAACCCAGAAATTAGCTTCAAGAACTCAAAAATTGGCAATAAAACCCAAAACTTAGCCATAAAACTCAAAATTAGCTAGAGAAACTCAACAATTAGCCATAAAAATTCAGAAATTAACCACAAAAACTCAAAAATTAGCCATAAAAACTTAAAAATTAGCCACAAAAACTCAAAAATTAGACATAAAAACCCACAAATTAGCCATAAAAACCAAAAAATTAGCCAAAAAACCCTAAAAATTGTTAGAAAAACCCAACAGTTAGCTATAAAAACTCAAAAAATAGCTATAAAACCCAGAAATTAGCTAGGAAAACTCAAAAATTAGCCATAAAACACAAAATTTACCAAGAGAAACTCGAAAATTCGCTAGAAAAATTCGAAAATTAGCTAGAAAAACTCAGAAATTAGCCACAAAAACCCAACAGTCAGCTAGAAAAACTCAGAAAATAGTCACAAAACCCAAAAATTGTTAGAAAAACCCAAAAATTAGATATAAAAACTCAAAAAATAGCTATAAAACTCATAAATTAGCTATAAAAACCCAAGAATTAGCTATACAACCCAAGAATTAGCATAAAAACTTAAAAATTAGCCACAAAAACTCAAAAATTAGACATAAAAACCCAAAAATTAGCCATAAAACCAAAAAATCAGCAATAAAACCCTAAAAATTGTTGGAAAAACATATAAATTAGCTGAAAAAACTCAAAAAATAGCCATAAAATTCATAAATTAGCTATAAAAACCCAAAAATTAGCTATACAACCCAAAAATTAGCTATGAAACCTCAAAAATTAGCCATAAAAACTCAAAAAATTAACCATAAAACCCAAACATTAGCTAGAAAAACTCAAGAATCAGGTAGAAAAACTTGGAAAGTAGCCACATAAATCCAAAAATTGCTAGAAAAACCCATCAATTAGCTATAAAAACCCAAAAATTGCAAGAAAACCCGAAAATTATCCGGAAAAACTCAAAAATTAGCCACAAAAACCCAGAAATTGCTAGAAAATTAAAAAATCAGATAGAAAAATCCAAAAAATAAGCCATGAAAACCAAAAAATTAGCTAGAAAAACGCAGAAATTAGCCACAAAACCCAAAAACTGGTAAAAAAACCTAAAAATTAGCAATAAAAACTCGTAAAATAGCTATAAAACCCAAAAATTAACTAGAAAACCCAAAAATTAGCCATAGAAACCCAAAAATTTGCCATAAAAACCCAAAAATTAGCCATAAAAACCCAAAAATTAGCTAGAACACTTAAACATTAGCTAGAAAAACTCAAAAATTAGCCATGAACACCCAAAAATTAGCCATAAAATTCCAAAGATTAGCTATGAAACTATAAATTCTTGGGTTTAATAGCTACTTTTTGGGTTCTTATAGCTAATTTTTGGGTTTTTATAGCAATTTTTGGATTTTTATGACTAATTTTTGAGTTTTTCTAACTAATTTCTAAGTTTTCTTGCTAATTTTTGGGTTTCCATGGCTTATTTTTTGGGTTTTTCTATCTTAGTTTTGGGTTTTCTAGCTAATTTTTGAGTTTTTCTGGCTAATTTTTGGGTTTTTATGGCTAATTTTTCAGTTATTCTACCTAATTTTTGGGTTTCTTAGCAATTTTTGGGTTTTTATAGCTAATTTTTGGGTTTTTCTAGCTAATTTTTGGATTTTATGGCTAAATTTTGAGTTTTTCTAGCTAATTTTTGATTTTTTCTGGCTAAGTTTTGGGTTTTATAGCTATTCTTTGAGATTTTATAGCTAGAAAAACTCTAAAAATTAGCTAGAAAAACTCAGAAATTAGCCATAAATCCCAAATATCAGCCATAAAACCCAAAAATTAGCTACAAAAACTCAGAAATTAGCTAGAAAAACTCAGAAATTAGCCACAAAAACCAATTGTTGGAAAAACCCAAAAATTGCTAGAAGAACCCGAAAATTAGCTAGAAAAACCCAAAAATTAGCCATAAATCCCAAATATTAGCCATAAAACCCAAAAATTAGCTTCAAAACTCAAAAATTAGCCACAAAAACTCGAAAATTAGCCATGAAAACTCAAAAATTAGCCATAAAAAATCATAAAACCCAAAATTCACCAAGAAAAACTCGAAAATTAGCTAGAAAAATTCGAAAATTAGCTAGAAAAACTCAAAAATTAGTCACAAAAACCCAACAGTCAGCTAGATAAACTCAGAAAATAATCACAAAACCCAAAAATTGTTAGAAAAACCCAAAAATTAGATATAAAAACTCAAAAAATAGCTATAAAACTCATAAATTAGCTATAAAAACCCAAGAATTAGCTATACAACCCAAAAATTAGCTAGAAAACCTCAAAAATTAGCTAGAGAAACAAATAAATTAGCTAGAGAAACTCAGAAATTAGCTAGAAAAACTCAAAAATTAGCCACAAAAACCCATAAATTGGCTAGAAAAACTCAAGAATCAGGTAGAAAAACTTAAAATTAGCCATAAAAACCCAAAAATCAGCCATAAAATCCGAAAATTAGCTAGAGAAACTCATAAATTAGCCAGAGACACTCAGAAATTAGCTAGAAAATCTCAAAAATTAGCCACTCAAACCCATAAATTGGATAGAAAAACTCAAAATTTAGCCATAAAACCCAAACATTAGCTAGAAAAACTCAAGAATCAGGTAGATAAACTTGGAAATTAGTCACATAAACCCAAAAATTGCTAGAAAAACCCATCAATTACCTATAAAAACCCAAAAATTAGCCAGAAAAACTCGAAAATTAGCCACAAAAACCCAGAAATTGCTAGAAAATTCAAAAATCAGATAGAAAAATCCAAAAAATAAGCCTTAAAAACCCAAAAATTAGCTAGAAAAACTCAGAAATTAGCCACAAAACCCAAAAATTTGTAGAAAAACCTAAAAATTAGCTATAAAAACTCGTAAAATAGCTATAAAACCCAAAAATTAGCCATAGAAACCCAAAAATTAGCCATAAAATCCCAAAAATTAGCCATAAAGCCCCAAAAGTTAGCTAGAACACTTAAACATTAGCTAGAAAAACTCAAAAATTAGCCATCGAAACCCAAAAATTAGCTATAAAATTCCAAAGATTAGCTATGAAACCCATAAATTTTTGGGTTTTATAGCTACTTTTTGGGTTTTTATAGCTAATTTTTGTGTTTTTCTAGCTAATTTTTGGGTTTTTATAGCTAATTTTTGAGTTATTCTACCTAATTTTTGGGTTTCTTAGCAATATTTGGGTTTTTATAGTTAATTTTTGTGTTTTTCTAGCAAATTTTTGGATTTTATGGCTTAATTCTGAGTTTTTCTAGCTAATTTTTGAATTTTTCTGGCTAATTTTTGGGTTTTTATGGCTAATTTTTGGATTTTTATGGCTAATTTTTGAGTTATTCTACCTAATGTTTGGGTTTCTTAGCAATTTTTGGGTTTTTATAGCTAATTTTTGGGTTTTTTTTAGCTAATTTTTGGATTTTATGGCCAAATTCTGAGTTTTTCTAGCTAATTTTTGAATATATATTTCTGGCTAATTTTTGGGTTTTATAGCTATTCTTTGAGATTTTATAGCTAGAAAAACTCTAAAAATTAGCTAGAAAAACTCAGAAATTAGCCACAAAAACCCAAAAATTGCTAGAAGAACCCGAGAATTAGCTAGAAAAAATCCCAAATATTAGCCATAAAACCCAAAAATTAGCTACAAAAACTCAGAAATTAGCCGCAAAAACTCAAAAATTAGACATAAAAACCCACAAATTAGCCATAAAAACCAAAAAATTAGCCATAAAACCCTAAAAATTGTTAGAAAAACCCAACAGTTAGCTATAAAAACTCGAAAAATAGCTATAAAACCCAGAAATTAGCTGGAAAAACTCAAAAATCAGATAAAAACTCAAAAATTAACTAGAATAACTCGAAAACTAGCCACAGAAACCCAAAAATTAGCCATAAAAACCCAAAAATTAGCCATAAAAACCCAAAAATTAGCGATAAAACTCAAAAATTAGCTAGAGAAACTCAACAATTAGCCATAAAAACTCAAAAATTAGTCACAAAAACTCAAAAATTAGCCATGAAAACCCAAAAATTAGCCACAAAATCCCAAAAATTAGCTATAAAACCCACAAATTAGCTAGAAAAACTCAACAATTAGCCATAAGAACTCAAAAACTCAAAAATTAGCCATAAAAACCCACAAATTAGCCATAAAAATCAAAAAATTAGCCATGAAACCCAAAAATTGTTAGAAAAACCCAAAAATTAGCTATAAAAACTCAAAAATTAGCCATGAAAACTCAAAAATTAGCCATAAAAACTCAAAAATTAGCGATAAAAATTCAAAAATTAGCCATAAAACCCAAAATTTACCAAGAAAAACTCGAAAATTAGCTAGAAAAATTCGTAAATTAGCTAGAAAAACTCAGAAATTAGTCACAAAAACCCAACAGTCAGCTGGAAAAACTCAGAAAATAGTCACAAAACCCAAAAATTTTTAGAAAAACCTAAAAATTAGATATAAAAACTCAAAAAATAGCTATAAAACTCATAAATTAGCTATAAAAACCCAAGAATTAGCTATACAACCCAAAAATTAGCTAGAAAACCTCAAAAATTAGCCATAAAAACACAAAAATTAGTCATAAAACTCAAAATTAGCTAGAGAAACTCAACAATTAGCCATAAAAACTCAGAAATTAACCACAAAAACTCAAAAATTTTTGGGTTTTTGTGGCTAATTTTTGAGTTTTTCTAGCTAATTTTTAGAGTTTTTCTAGCTATAAAATCTCAAAGAATAGCTATAAAACCCAAAAATTAGCCAGAAAAATTCTAAAATCAGCTAGAAAAACTCAAAATTTAGCCATAAAATCCAAAAATTAGCTAGAAAAACCCATAAATTAGCTATAAAAACCCAAAAATTGCTGAAAACCCCAAAAATTAGTTAGAAAAACTCAAAAATTAGCCATAAAAACCCAAAAATTGCTATAAAAACCCAAAAATTAGCTATAAGAACCCAAAAAGTAGCTAACCAACCCAAAAATTTATGGGTTTCATAGCTAATCTTTGGAATTTTATAGCTAATTTTTGGGTTTTCATGGCTAATTTTTGAGTTTTTCTAGCTAATGTTTAAGTGTTCTAGCTAATTTTTGGGTTTCTATGGCTAATTGTTGGGTTTTTATGGCTAATTTTTGGGTTTCTATGGCTAATTTTTGGGTTTTTCTAGTTAATTTTTGGGTTTTATAGCTATTTTAAGAGTTTTTATTGCTAATTTTTAGGTTTTTCTACCAATTTCTGAGTTTTTATGGCTAGATTTTGAGGTTTTATAGCTTTTTTTTGGGTTTTTTCAGCTAATTTTTGGGATTTTCTAACAATTTTTGGGTTTTATGGCTAATTTTTTGGTTTTCATGGATAATTTTTGAGTTTTTGTGGCTAATTTTTGAGTTTATATGGCTAATTGTTGAGTTTTTCTAGCTAATTTGTGGGTTTTCTAGCTAATTTTTGGGTTTTTATGGCTAATTTTTAGGTTTTTGTGGCTAACTTTTGGGTTTTTGTGGCTAATTTTTGAGTTTTTATGGCTAATTATTGAGTTTCTGTGGCTAATTTTTGAGTTTTTATGGCTAATTGTTGAGTTTTTATGGCTAATTTTTGGGTTTATGTGGCTAGTTTTCAAGTTATTCTAGCTGATTTTTGGGTTTTTTAGCTAATGTTTTGTTTTTCTGGCTAATTTTTGGGTTTTATAGCTATTTTTTGAGTTTTTATAGCCAACTGTTGGGTTTTTCTAACAATTTTTAGGGTTTTATGGCTAATTTTTGGGTTTTTATGGCTAATGTTTGAGTTTTTTTGGCTAATTTTTGAGTTTAAATTAAACCCAAAAATTAGCCAGAAAAATTCTAAAATTAGCTAGAAAACCCAAAACTAAGATAGAAAAACCCAAAAAATAAGCCATGGAAACCCAAAAAATAAGCCATGGAAACCCAAAAATTACCAAGAAAACTCAGACATCAGTTAGAAAACCTCAAAAATTAGCCATAAAAACCCAAAAATTGCTATAAAAACCCAAAAATTAGCTATAAGAACCCAAAAAGTAGCTATAAAACCCAAAAATTTATGGGTTTCATAGCTAATCTTTGGAATTTTATAGCTAATTTTTGGGTTTTCATGGCTAATTTTTGAGTTTTTCTAGCTAATTTCTGAGTTTTTGTAGCTAATTTTTGGGTTTTATGGCTAATATTTGGGATTTATGGCTAATTTCTGAGTTTTTCTAGCTAATTTTTAGAGTTTTTCTAGCTATAAAATCTCAAAGAATAGCTATAAAACCCAAAAATTAGCCAGAAAATTCAAAAATTAGCTAGAAAAACCCAAAAATTAGCTATAAAAACCCAAAAATTGCTAAGAAACCCAAAAATTAGGTGGAATAACTGAAAAATTAGCCATAAAAACCCAAAAATTAGCCAGAAAAACTCAAAAATTAGCTAGAAAACCCAAAACTAAGATAGAAAAACCCAAAAAATAAGCCATGGAAACCCAAAAATTAGCAAGAAAACTTAGAAATTAGTTAGAAAAACTCAAAAATTAGCCATAAAAACCCAAAAATTGCTATAAAAACCCAAAAATTAGCTATAAGAACCCAAAAAGTAGCTATAAAAACCCAAGAATTTATGGGTTTCATAGCTAATCTTTGGAATTTTATAGCTAATTTTTGGGTGTTCATGGCTAATTTTTGAGTTTTTCTAGCTAATGTTTAAGTGTTCTAGCTAATTTTTGGGTTTCTATGGCTAATTTTTGGGTTTTTATGGCTAATTTTAAGTTTTTCTACCTGATTCTTGAGTTTTTCTAGCCAATTTATGGGTTTTTGTGGCTAATTTTTGAGTTTTTCTAGCTAATTTCTGAGTTTCTCTAGCTAATTTATTTGTTTCTCTAGCTATTTTTTGAGGTTTTCTAGCTAATTTTTGGGTTGTATAGCTAATTTTTGGATTTTATAGCTATTTTTTGAGTTTTATAGCTATTTTTTGAGTTTTTATAGTTAATGTTTGGGTTTTTCTAACAATTTTTGGGTTTTGTGACTAATTTCTGAGTTTTTCTAGCTGACTGTTGGGTTTTTGTGGCTAATTTCTGAGTTTTTCTAACTAATTTTCGAGTTTTTCTTGCTAAATTTTGGGTTTTATAGCTAATTTTTGAGTTTTAATGGCTAATTTTTGAGTTTTTCTAGCTAGCTTCTGGGATTCATAGCTATTTTTTGAGTTTTTATAGCTAATTTTTGGGTTTTTCCAACAATTTTTGGGTTTTATGACTAATTTTTTGATTTTTATGGCTAATTTGTGGGTTTTTATGCCTAATTTTTGTGATGTTGTGGCTAATTGTTGAGTTTTACTAGCTAATTTTTGTGTTTTATAGCTAATTTTTGAGTTTTTATGGCTAATTGTTGAGTTTCTCTAGCTAATCTTTGAGTTTTATGGCTAATTTATGGGTTTTTATGGCTAATTTTTGGGTTTCTGTAGGTTATTTTCTGGATTTTTCTATCTGATTTTCGGGTTTTCTAGCAATTTTTGGGTTTTTGTGGCTAATTGTTGAGTTTTTCTGGCTAATTTTTGAGTTTATTTGGCTAATTTCCAAGTTTATCTACCTGATTCTTGTGTTTTTCTAGCTAATGTTTGGGTTTTATGGCTAAATTTTGAGTTTTTCTAGCCAATTTATGGGTTTTTGTGTCTAATTTTCGAGTCTTTCTAGCTAATTTCTGAGTGTCTCTAACTAATTTATGAGTTTCTCTACCTAATTTTCGGATTTTATGGCTAATTTTTGGGTTTTTATGGCTAATTTTTGAGGTTTTCTAGCTAATTTTTGGGTTGTATAGCTAATTCTTGGGTTTTTATAGCTAATTTATGACTTTTATAGCTATTTTTTGAGTTTTTATATCTAATTTTTGGGTTTTTCTAACAATTTTTGGGTGACTATTTTCTGAGTTTTTCTAGCTGACTGTTGGGTTTTTGTGGCTAATTTCTGAGTATTTCTAGCTAACTTTCGAATTTTTCTAGCTAATTTTCGAGTTTTTCTTGGTAAATTTTGGGTTTTATGGCTAATTTTTGAGTTTTCCTAGCTAATTTCTGGGTTTTAAAACTATTTTTTGAGTTTTTATAGCTAACTGTTGGGTTTTTCTAACAATGTTTAGGGTTTTATGGCTAATTTTTTGATTTTTATGGCTAATTTGTGGGTTTTTATGTCTAATTTTTGAGTTTTTGTGGCTAAGTTTTCAGTTTTTATGGCTAATTTTTGAGTTTTTGTGGTTAATTTCTGAGTTTTTATGGCTAATTGTTGAGTTTCTTTTATAGCTACTTTTTGGGTTTTTATAGCTAATTTTTTAATTTTTCTGGCTAAATTAGCTGGAAAACCTCAAAAATTAGCCATGAAAACCCAAAAATTGCTATAAAAACCCAAAAATTAGCTATAAGAACCCAAAAAGTAGCTATAAAACCCAAAAATTTATGGGTTTCATAGCTAATCTTTGGAATTTTATAGCTAATTTTTGGGTTTTCATGGCTAATTTTTGAGTTTTTCTAGCTAATGTTTAAGTATTCTAGGTAATTTTTGGTTTTTATGGCTAATTTTTTGATTTTTATGGCTAATTTGTGGGTTTTTATGTCTAATTTTTGAGTTTTTGTGGCTAATTTTTGAGTTTTTATGGCTAATTTTTGAGTTTTTGTGGTTAATTTCTGAGTTTTTATGGCTAATTGTTGAGTTTCTTTTATAGCTACTTTTTGGGTTTTTATAGCTAATTTTTGAATTTTTCTGGCTGAATTAGCTGGAAAACTTCAAAAATTAGCCATGAAAACCCAAAAATTAGCCATAAAATCCGAAAATTAGCTACAGAAACTCATAAATTTGCTAGAGACACTCAGAAATTAGCTAGAAAAACCCAAAAATTAGCCACAAAAACCTAAAAAATGGCTAGAAAAACTCAAAATTTAGCCATAGAACCCAAACATTAGCTAGAAAAACTCAAGAATCAGGTAGATAAACTTGGAAATTAGCCACATAAACCCAAAAACTGCTAGAAAAACCCATCAATTAGCTAGAAAAACCCAAAAATTAGCCATAAAAACCCAAAAATTAGCCATAAAAACCCAAAAATTAGCCATAAAACCCTAAAAATTGTTAGAAAAACCCAAAAGTTAGCTACAAAAACTCAAAAATTAGCTATAAAACACACAAATTAGCCATAAAAACTAAAAAATTAACCATAAAACCCAGAAATTGTTAGAAAAACCCAAAAATTAGCTATAAAAACTCAAAAAATAGCTATAAAACCCAGAAACTAGCTTGAAAAACTCTAAAATTAGCCATAAAAACTCAAAAATTAGCTATAAAACCCAAAATTTAGCAAGAAAAACTCGAAAATTAGTTAGAAAACTCAGAAATTAGCCACAAAAACACAACAGTCAGCTAGAAAAACTCAGAAATTAGTCACAAAACTCAAAAATTGTTAGAAAAACCCAAACATTAGCTATAAAAACCCAAAAATTAGCTATACAACCCAAAAATTAGCTAGAAAACCTCGAAAATTGGCTAGATAAACCTAGAAATTAGCTAGAGAAACTCAGAAATTAGCTAGAAAAACTCAAAAGTCAGCCACAAAAACCCATAAATTGGCTAGAAAAACTCAAGAATCAGGTAGAAAAACTTGGAAATTAGCCACAAAAACCAATTGTTGGAAAAACCCAGAAATTAGCTTCAAGAACTCAAAAATTGGCTATAAAACCCAAAACTTAGCCAGAAAAACAAAAAATAAGCTAAAAAACCCAAAAATTAGCTAGAATAACTCGAAAACTAGCCATAAAAACCCAAAAATTAGTCATAAAACTCAAAATTAGCTAGGGAAACTCAACAATTAGCCATAAAAATTCAGAAATTAACCACAAAAACTCAAAAATTAGCTATAAAAACTCAATAATTAGATACAAAAACTCAAAAATTAGACATAAAAACCCACAAATTAGCCATAAAAATCAAAAAATTAGCCATAAAACCCTAAAAATTGTTAGAAAAACCCAACAGTTAGCTATGAAAACTCAAAAAATAGTTTTAAAACCCAGAACTTAGCTAGGAAAACTCAAAAATTAGCCATAAAACCCAAAATTTACCAAGAAAAACTCGAAAATTAGCTAGAAAAATTCGAAAATTAGCTAGAAAAACTCGGAAATTAGCCACAAAAACCCAACAGTCAGCTATAAAAACTCATAAAATAGTCACAAAACCCAAAAATTGTTAGAAAAACCCAAAAATTAGATATAAAAACTCAAAAAATAGCCATAAAATCCGAAAATTAGCTAGAGAAACTCATAACTTAGCTAAAGACACTCAGAAATTAGCTAGAAAAACTCAAAAATTAGCCACAAAAACCCATAAATTGGCTAGAAAAACTCAAAATTTAGCCATAGAACCCAAACATTTAGTAGAAAAACTCAAGAATCAGGTAGATAAACATGGAAATTAGCCACATAAACCCAAAAATTGCTAGAAAAACCCATCAATTAGCTAGAAAAACCCAAAAATTTCTAGAAAACCAAAAAATTAGCTTGAAAAACCCAGAAATTAGCCATAAAAACCCAAAAATTAGCCAGAAAAACTCAACAATTAGCCACAAAAACCCAAAAATTGCTAGATAACCCAAAAATCAGATGAAAAAATCCAGAAAATAAGCCACAGAAACCCAAAAATTAGCCATAAAAACCCAAAAATTAGCCATAAAACTCAAAGATTAGCTAGAGAAACTCAACAATTAGCCATAAAAACTCAAAAATTAGCCACAAAAACTCAAAAATTAGCCATAAAAACTCAAACATTAGCCACAAAAACTCAAAAATTAGACATAAAAACCCAAAAATTAGCCATAAAAACCCAAAAATTAGCCATAAAACCCTAAAAATTGTTAGAAAAACCCAAAAGTTAGCTATAAAAACTCAAAAATTAGCTATAAAACACACAAATTAGCAAGAAAAACTCAACAATTAGCCATAAAAACTAAAAAATTAACCATAAAACTCAGAAATTGTTAGAAAAACCCAAGAATTAGCTATAAAAACTCAAAAAATAGCTATAAAACCCAGAAACTAGCTTGAAAAACTCAAAAATTAGCCATAAAAACTCAAAAATTAGCTATAAAACCCAAAATTTAGCAAGAAAAACTCGAAAATTAGTTAGACAAACTCAGAAATTAGCCACAAAAACCCAACAGTCAGCTAGAAAAACTCAGAAATTAGTCACAAAACCCAAAAATTGTTAGAAAAACCCAAACATTAGCTATAAAAACCCAAAAATTAGCTATACAACCCAAAAATTAGCTAGAAAACCTCGAAAATTAGCTAGAGAAACAAAGAAATTAGCTAGAGAAACTCAGAAATTAGCTAGAAAAACTCAAAAATCAGCCACAAAAACCCATAAATTGGCTAGAAAAACTCAAGAATCAGGTAGAAAAATTTGGAAATTAGCCACAAGAACCAATTGTTGGAAAAACCCAAAAATTAGCTTCAAGAACTCAAAAATTGGCTATAAAACCCAAAACTTAGTCAGAAAAACAAAAAATAAGCTAAAAAACCCAAAAATTATCTAGAATAACTCGAAAACTAGCCATAAACACCCAAAATTCAGCCATAAAACTCAGAATTAGCTGGAGAAACTCAACAATTAGCCATAAACACTCAAAAATTAGACATAAAAACCCACAAATTAGCCATAAAAATCAAAAAATTAGCCATAAAACCCTAAAAATTGTTAGAAAAACCCAACAGTTAGCTATAAAAACTCAAAAAATAGTTTTAAAACCCAGAACTTAGCTAGGAAAACTCAACAATTAGCCATAAAACCCAAAATTTACCAAGAAAAACTCGAAAATTAGCTAGAAAAATTCGAAAATTAGCTAGAAAAACTCAGAAATTAGCCACAAAAACCCAACAGTCAGCTAGAAAAACTCAGAAAATAGTCACAAAACCCAAAAATTGTTGGAAAAACTCAAAAATTAGATATAAAAACTCAAAAAATAGCCATAAAATCCGAAAATTAGCTAGGGAAACTCATAAATTAGCTGAAGACACTCAGAAATTAGCTAGAAAAACTCAAGAATTAGCCACAAAAACCCATAAATTGGCTAGAAAAACTCAAAAGTTAGCTATAAAAACTCAAAAATTAGCTATAAAACCCCAAATTTAGCAAGAAAAACTAGAAAATTAGTTAGAAAAACTCAGAAATTATCCACAAAAACCCAACAGTCAGCTAGAAAAACTCAGAAATTAGTCACAAAAACTCAAAAATTGTTAGAAAAACCCAAACATTAGCTATAAAAACTCAAAAAATAGCTATAAAACTCATAAGTTAGCTATAAAAACCCAAAAATTTGCTATACAACCCAAAAATTAGCTAGAAAACCTCAAAAATTAGCTAGAGAAACAAATAAATTAGCTAGAGAAACTCAGAAATTAGCTAGAAAAACTCAAAAATTAGCCAAAAAAACCCATAAATTGGCTAGAAAAACTCAAGAATCAGGTAGAAAAACTTGGAAATTAGTCACAAAAACCCAAAAATTGCTAGAAAAACCCAAAAATTAGCTATAAAAACCCAAAAATTGCTGAAAACACCAAAAAATTAGCCATAAAACCCAAAAATTGGCTACAAAAACTCAGAAATTAGCTAGAAAAACTCAGAAATAAGCCACAAAAACCAATGAATTGTTAGAAAAACCCAAAAATTAGCTTTAAGAACTCAAAAATTGGCTATGAAACCAAAAAATTAGCCAAAAAAACAAAAAATTAGCTAAAAAAACCAAAAAATTAGCTAGAATAACTCGAAAACTAGCCACAGAAACCCAAAAATTAGCCATAAATACCCAAAAATTAGCCATAAATACCCAAAAATTAGCCATAAAACTCAAAAATTAGCTACAAAACTTAGAAATTAGCTAGAAAAACTCAGAAATCAGCCACAAAAACCAATTGTTAGAAAAACCCAAAAATTAGCTTTAAGAACTCAAAAATTGGCTATAAAACTCAAAAATTAGCCAGAAAAACAAAAAATTAGCTAAAAAACCCAAAAATTAGCTAGAATAACTCGAAAACTATCCACAGAAACCCAAAATTAGCCATAAAAACCCAAACATTAGCCATAAAACTCAAAAATTAGCTAGAGAAGTGAAACTCAAAAAATAGATATAAAACCCAAAAATTAGCTATACAACCCAAAAATTAACTAGAAAACCTCAAAAATTAGCTAGAGAAACAAATAAATTATCTAGAGAAACTCAGAAATTAACTAGAAAAACTCAAAAATTAGCTACAAAAACCCATAAATTGGCTAGAAAAACTCAAGAATCAGGTAGAAAAACTTGGAAATTAGCCACAAAAACCCAAAAATTGCTAGAAAAACCCAAAAAATAGCTATAAAACTCATAAATTAGCTATAAAAACCCAAAAATTAGCCATAAAAACCCAAAAATTAGCCACAAAACCCGAAAATTAGCTGGAGAAACTCAGAAATTAGCTAGAGACACTCAGAAATTAGCTAGAAAAACTCAAAAATTTGCCATAAAACCCAAACATTAGCTAGAAAAACTCAAGAATCAGGTAAAAAAACTTGGAAATCAGCCACAAAAACCCAAAAATTAGCCATAAAACCCAAAAATTAGCTACAAAAACTCAGAAATTAGCTAGAAAAACTCAGAAACTAGCCACAAAAACCAATAAATTGTTAGAAAAACTCAAAAATTAGCTTTAAGAACTCAAAAAGTAGCTATAAAACTCAAAAATTAGCCAGAAAAACAAAAAATTTGCTAAAAAAAACCCAAAAATTAGCTAGAATAACTCAAAAACTAGCCACAGAAACCTAAAAATTAGCCATAAAAGCCCAAAAATTAGCCATAAAACTCAAAAATTAGCTAGAGAAACTCAACAATTAGCCATAAAAACTCAAAAATTAGCCACAAAAACTCAAAAATTAGCCATGAAAACCCAAAAATTAGCCACAAAACCCAGAACTTAGCTAGGAAAACTCAACAATTAGCCATAAAACCCAAAATTTACCAAGAAAAACTCGAAAATTAGCTAGAAAAATTCGAAAATTAGCTAGAAAAACTCAGAAATTAGCCACAAAAACCCAACAGTCAGCTAGAAAAACTCAGAAAATAGTCACAAAACCCAAAAATTGTTGGAAAAACTCAAAAATTAGATATAAAAACTCAAAAAATAGCCATAAAATCCGAAAATTAGCTAGGGAAACTCATAAATTAGCTGAAGACACTCAGAAATTAGCTAGAAAAACTCAAAAATTAGCCACAAAAACCCATAAATTGGCTAGAAAAACTCAAAAGTTAGCTATAAAAACTCAAAAATTAGCTATAAAACACACAAATTAGCAAAAAAAACTCAACAATTAGGCGTAAAAACTCAAAAATTAGCCACAAAAACTCAAAAATTAGCCATAAAAACCCACAAATTAGCCATAAAAACCAAAAAATTAACCATAAAACCGAAAAATTGTTAGAAAAACCCAAAAATTAGCTATAAAAACTCAAAAAATAGCTATAAAACCCAAAAACTAGCTTGAAAAACTCAAAAATTAGCCATAATAACTCAAAAATTAGCTATAAAACCCAAAATTTAGCAAGAAAAACTCGAAAATTAGTTAGAAAAACTCAGAAATTAGCCACAAAAACCCAACAGTCAGCTAGAGAAACTCAGAAGTTAGTCACAAAACCCAAAAATTGTTAGAAAATCCAAACATTAGCTATAAAAACACAAAAATTAGCTGTACAACTCAAAAATTAGCTAGAAAACCTAGAAAAACGAAAAATAAGCTAAAAAACCCAAAAATTAGCTAGAATAACTCGAAAACTAGCCATAAACACCCAAAATTCAGCCATAAAACTCAGAATTAGCTGGAGAAACTCAACAATTAGCCATAAACACTCAAAAATTAGACATAAAAACCCACAAATTAGCCATAAAAATCAAAAAATTAGCCATAAAACCCTAAAAATTGTTAGAAAAACCCAACAGTTAGCTATAAAAACTCAAAAAATAGTTTTAAAACCCAGCAATTAGCTAGGAAAACTCAGAAATTAGCCACAAAAACCCAATAGTCAGCTAGAAAAACTCAGAAAATAGTCACAAAACCCAAAAATTGTTAGGAAAACCCAAAAATTAGATATAAAAACTCAGAAAATAGCTATAAAACTCATAAATTAGCTATAAAAACCCAAGAATCAGCTATACAACCCAAAAATTAGCTATAAAACCTCAAAAATTAGCCATAAAAACCCAAAAATTGGCCATAAAATCCGAAAATTAGCTAGAGAAACTCATAAATTAGTTAGAGACACTCAGAAATTAGCTAGAAAAACTCAAAAATTAGCCACAAAAACCACTAAATTGGCTAGAAAAACTCAAAATTTAGCCATAGAACCCAAACATTAGCTAGAAAAACTCAAGAATCAGGTAGATAAACTTGGAAATTAGCCACATAAACCCAAAAATTGCTAGAAAAACCCATCAATTAGCTAGAAAAACCCAAAAATTTCTAGAAAACCAAAAAATTAGCTTGAAAAACCCAGAAATTAGCCATAAAAACCCAAAAATTAGCCAGAAAAACTCAACAATTAGCCACAAAAACCCAAAAATTGCTAGATAACCCAAAAATCAGATAGAAAAATCCAGAAAATAAGCCACAGAAACCCAAAAATTAGCCATAAAAACCCAAAAATTAGCCATAAAACTCAAAGATTGGCTAGAGAAACTCAACAATTAGCCATGAAAACTCAAAAATTAGCCACTGAAACTCAAAAATTAGCCATAAAAACTCAAACATTAGCCACAAAAACTCAAAAATTAGACATAAAAACCCAAAAATTAGCCATAAAAACCCAAAAATTGGCCATAAAACCGTGAAAATTGTTAGAAAAACCCAAAAGTTAGCTATAAAAACTCAAAAATTAGCTATAAAACACACAAATTAGCAAGAAAAACTCAACAATTAGGCGTAAAAACTCAGAAATTAGCCTCAAAAACTCAAAAATTAGCCATAAAAACCCACAAATTAGCCATAAAAACCAAAAAATTAACCATAAAACACAAAATTTGTTAGAAAAACCCAAAAATTAGCTATAAAAACTCAAAAATTAGCTATAAAACCCCAAATTTAGCAAGAAAAACTAGAAAATTAGTTAGAAAAACTCAGAAATTATCCACAAAAACCCAACAGTCAGCTAGAAAAACTCAGAAATTAGTCACAAAACCCAAAAATTGTTAGAAAAACCCAAACATTAGCTATAAAAACTCAAAAAATAGCTATAAAACTCATAAGTTAGCTATAAAAACCCAAAAATTTGCTATACAACCCAAAAATTAGCTAGAAAACCTCAAAAATTAGCTAGAGAAACAAATAAATTAGCTAGAGAAACTCAGAAATTAGCTAGAAAAACTCAAAAATTAGCCAAAAAAAACCCATAAATTGGCTAGAAAAACTCAAGAATCAGGTAGAAAAACTTGGAAATTAGTCACAAAAACCCAAAAATTGCTAGAAAAACCCAAAAATTAGCTATAAAAACCCAAAAATTGCTGAAAACACCAAAAAATTAGCCATAAAACCCAAAAATTGGCTACAAAAACTCAGAAATTAGCTAGAAAAACTCAGAAATAAGCCACAAAAACCAATGAATTGTTAGAAAAACTCAAAAATTAGCTTTAAGAACTCAAAAAGTAGCTATAAAACTCAAAAATTAGCTATAAAAACCCAAAAATTAGCCATAAAAACCCAAATATTAGCCATAAAACCAAAAAATTAGCTACAAAAACTCAGAAATTAGCTAGAAAAACTCAGAAATTAGCCACAAAAACCAATAAATTGTTAGAAAAACCCAAAAATTAGCTTTAAGAACTCAAAAATTGGCTATGAAACCAAAAAATTAGCCAAAAAAAACAAAAAATTAGCTAAAAAAACCAAAAAATTAGCTAGAATAACTCGAAAACTAGCCACAGAAACCCAAAAATTAGCCATAAATACCCAAAAATTAGCCATAAATACCCAAAAATTAGCCATAAAACTCAAAAATTAGCTACAAAACTTAGAAATTAGCTAGAAAAACTCAGAAATCAGCCACAAAAACCAATTGTTAGAAAAACCCAAAAATTAGCTTTAAGAACTCAAAAATTGGCTATAAAACTCAAAAATTAGCCAGAAAAACAAAAAATTAGCTAAAAAACCCAAAAATTAGCTAGAATAACTCGAAAACTATCCACAGAAACCCAAAATTAGCCATAAAAACCCAAAAATTAGCCATAAAACTCAAAAATTAGCTAGAGAAGTGAAACTCAAAAAATAGATATAAAACCCAAAAATTAGCTATACAACCCAAAAATTAACTAGAAAACCTCAAAAATTAGCTAGAGAAACAAATAAATTATCTAGAGAAACTCAGAAATTAACTAGAAAAACTCAAAAATTAGCTACAAAAACCCATAAATTGGCTAGAAAAACTCAAGAATCAGGTAGAAAAACTTGGAAATTAGCCACAAAAACCCAAAAATTGCTAGAAAAACCCAAAAAATAGCTATAAAACTCATAAATTAGCTATAAAAACCCAAAAATTAGCCATAAAAACCCAAAAATTAGCCACAAAACCCGAAAATTAGCTGGAGAAACTCAGAAATTAGCTAGAGACACTCAGAAATTAGCTAGAAAAACTCAAAAATTTGCCATAAAACCCAAACATTAGCTAGAAAAACTCAAGAATCAGGTAAAAAAACTTGGAAATCAGCCACAAAAACCCAAAAATTAGCCATAAAACCCAAAAATTAGCTACAAAAACTCAGAAATTAGCTAGAAAAACTCAGAAACTAGCCACAAAAACCAATAAATTGTTAGAAAAACTCAAAAATTAGCTTTAAGAACTCAAAAAGTAGCTATAAAACTCAAAAATTAGCCAGAAAAACAAAAAATTTGCTAAAAAAACCCAAAAATTAGCTAGAATAACTCAAAAACTAGCCACAGAAACCTAAAAATTAGCCATAAAAGCCCAAAAATTAGCCATAAAACTCAAAAATTAGCTAGAGAAACTCAACAATTAGCCATAAAAACTCAAAAATTAGCCACAAAAACTCAAAAATTAGCCATGAAAACCCAAAAATTAGCCACAAAATCTCAAAAATCAGCTATAAAACCAACAAATTAGCTAGAAAAACTCAACAATTAGCCATAAAAAATCAAAAATTAGCCACAAAAACTCAAAAATTAGCCATAAAAACCCAAAAATTAGCCATAAAAACCAAAAAATTGGCCATAAAACCCAAAAATTGTTAGAAAAACCCAAAAATTAGCTATAAAAACTCCAAAAATAGCTATAAAACCCAGAAACTAGCTAGAAAAACTCAAAAATTAGCCAGAAAAACTCAAAAATTAGCCATAAAACCCAAAATTTAGCAAGAAAAACTCAGAAAATAGTCACAAAACCAAAAAAATAGCTATAAAAACTCAAAAAATAGCTATAAAAACTCAAAAAATAGCTATAAAACTCATAAATTAGCTATAAAAACCCAAAAATTAGCTATACAACCCAAAAATTAGCTAGAAAACCTCAAAAATTAGCCATAAATACCCAAACGTTGCTAGAAAAACCCGAAAATTAGCTATAAAAACCCAAAAACTAGCTATAAAAACCCAAAAATTAGCCATAAAAACCCAAATATTAGCCATAAAACCAAAAAATTAGCTACAAAAACTCAGAAATTAGCTAGAAAAACTCAGAAATTAGCCACAAAAACCAATAAATTGTTAGAAAAACCCAAAAATTAGCTTTAAGAACTCAAAAATTGGCTATAAAACCAAAAAATTAGCCAAAAAAACAAAAAATTAGCTGAAAAAACCAAAAAATTAGCTAGAATAACTCGAAAACTAGCCACAGAAACCCAAAAATTAGCCATAAATATCCAAAAATTAGCCATAAATACCTAAAAATTAGCCATAAAACTCAAAAATTAGCTACAAAAACTTAGATATTAGCTAGAAAAACTCAGAAATCAGCCACAAAAACCAATTGTTAGAAAAACCCAAAAATTAGCTTTAAGAACTCAAAAATTGGCTATAAAACTCAAAAATTAGCCAGAAAAACAAAAAATTAGCTAAAAAACCCAAAAATTAGCTAGAATAAGTCGAAAACTAGCCACAGAAACCCAAAATTAGCCATAAAAACCCAAAAATTAGCCATAAAACTCAAAAATTAGCTAGAGAAACTGTTGATAATTGATCAATTGACAGCTGACCCGAACCCAACTTAACTTCGACCCTATCCTACTTCACACTATACTTTTGTTTTATATAGAGTCAAAGTTGGTAATTATGTATTCTAATGTATTCTGATTTTAATAAAAATTAGAAGGCGATAAGCACCTTTTGACAGTTTCATGTAATAGTGACACAAGCGAAAAGAAAGGCGAAAGAAAAACGTGCTCTGAAATTGTTATTCCGTTATTATTATTTATTTGAACGCACTTTGAAATCCTGTTCAATAAATCGAACATTGATCAAGATTGGACTCAATTTATTTGCAATTACAAACCCAAAACCCACTGTAAATGAAACAACAGGTTATGGGCCCAGGGCAGCTGTAAAAGGGTTTTGTTGTAAATAAAGCCAGGAAAGCCACGGCGAAGTCCAGAAAGCAGTTCAAAACGTCAGTCAGGCACGCAGTCAGACGACCACATCCGGCTCGCACAGCAAGTCAACGTTGAACAACGCACACGCAAGTCGTTTTAAGTCAGAAAAACGCCACGAAAGATTGTAAATTCATTTTGTTTATTTAAAAAAATTGTCAGAAGTCAGTCAAATTGTAGAATTCAAATGCAAAATGGATACTGTAAAATCTCAGTTGGAGATGTTAAGTGAAGATAGTCAGGGGAATGTCAATTTTATTTCTTGGCGATTTAAATTAAACCTAGCACTTAAGAACAAAGACCTGTTTGAGATTGTATCAGGCACGAAAGTCAGATCAGCAGGTGCTGCGTCAGATGCAACTGTTTCAGCTTGGACAAAGAAAGATGTCGAAGCTCAAACACTGATAGGTTTAAATGTAAACAGTAAGATAGCTAACAAAATTGCAAATTGTAAAATGTAAAACTTCCAAAGACATGATAGACAAATTAGTTAGTTTATATGGTACAAAGACTGATGTAACTTTAGAAACGTCCCGAATCAAATTCTTTACCTTTGAGTATGATGAGAGCAAGTCAGCAATAGAGAACTATATGGAGATCATGGATTTGGCAGAGGAATTGTCAACTGAAAATGATCCAATGAGGGAAAGTTGGGTCATGACGAGGATTTTGAGTGTCTTACCGCCAAAACTGGCACATTTCAGAACTGCGTGGAATAACGTGACGGGGCATGCAAAGAACTTGGACACACTCATCGAACGTCTGAGACTCGAGGACGAGCAGCTTAGAGAACCGACGACAAACGCAGAGGGCAGTACCAGCAACGCTCTCATGGCAACACGTGGAAAACAAGGGCAGTCGTCGAGCAAGCAGGACAAGTCACAGTTCACATGTTACAAATGTGGGAAGCCAGGTCACGTGATCAAGGAGTGCAGAGGAAAGGCATGTCAGAAGTACATTGAGTATTGCAAGAAGAAATACTCATGTAACAATTGTAAGCAGAAAGGCTACTTCGCAAAGGATTGTCCATCCCGAGAAGAAGGAAATAAGTCAGCAAATGGAAAACCCAAGAAGGCATTTTTGACCACAGCTCTCTCGACAGTGGACAACGACATCTCGCAGGACAGGGCAACTTCATGGTATCAAGACAGTGGAGCCAGTCAACACATGACGTCTCATCGAGAATGGTTTGTACAGCTTATCGAGCTGGACGAGCCAATCCCAATTGTGATCGGAGATTCAACTAGGCTACATGGCGTTGCAGTCGGAAACATTGAGATGGAGGCTTTTGATGGTCAAAAGTGGTATCCAGTGGTACTTGAAGATGTGATATATGTACCAAATCTCAACTTTAATCTTTTCTCAGTCAGTCAGATGTTAGACAAGGGACATTTACAGAAGGCAGATGAAAACGAGTCGACATTCCATTGTAAGAAAAGCAACGAGGCTGTGGCAGTAGCAAGGCGCAAAGGAAATTCATACAAAATGATGCTCAGAAGAGAAGGACAGGAAGAAGAGGCAAGTTTGATGGTTCAGTCGATCAAAGTATGGCATGAAAGACTCGCCCATCAAAACGTGAAGTATGTGAGGGACATACTGAAAAGGAAAGGGATCAAGTATGTTGATGACTGGAATAATTATGTGTGCACAGGGTGCGCATATGGCAAGCAACATCGATCCGCACATCCGAACAATCCTAAGACAGCCCAGCAACCGTTAGATCTTGTTCATGTCGACACTGGAGAGATGAACATCCCATCCGTGGGAGGAGTAAAGTATTGGCTCATGTTGAAGGACGACTTCACTCACTACCGAAGCTGTTATTTCATGAGGACGAAAAGTGAGGCCCCTGAGAAGATTGCCAGCTACCTGAGACTTGTAGAAAATCAACTAGGAAGGAGAGTGAAGAGCCTGAGATCGGACAACGGCACGGAACTGAAGAATGCAAAAACGAAAGAACTCATGGACAAGTTGGGAATCTTTCACACCTTTACGAATGTACACACGCCAGAGCAAAATGGAAGGGTTGAAAGAGAAATGAGAACTATTGTCGAAGCAGCCAGGGCAGCGATACATGAAGATGGATTGAACGAGAAACTATGGTCAGAGGCAATGAACCACGTGATCTTCACGATCAACCAGACAGGAACCAGCAACGTACCAGGAAAGAGTCCAGCAGAATTGTGGTTTGGAAGGAAAATGAAGATTGAGAAACTGCGACCTTTTGGCTGTGAATGTTATGTGCTTACCCAAGCACAAAAGAGAGGCAAAATAAATAGAGAATCAGAAAAGGGAATTCTGGTTGGCTATGACATTGATTCGCCCTGTTACAGGATTAACATGAAAGAGAAAAGAGAGGTCATTACTTCAGACAATGTAATCTTCGACGAGGAGAGGATACGACAGAGGCAAGGCACTGAAGTTGAGAAATCGGCAACAGAGGGTACACCTGAGAAGAAAGAAGAAAGCAGGAGTGAGTCAGACGAAGAAGAAGACAACTGGACGACTGGAGAAAGTGCTGAAGAGGAAAGTGAGAACGAAAGTGGGACACAACCGCCAGAAGAAGAGCCAGGAAGGAGAAGTTTGCGCGATCGTCGAACTTTGCAACCAACACCGAGACTGAAAGACTATGTACTTAATAACAGACATGGAGGAATGAGCGCAAAAGTAGCCATGATTGGTGAAGCTGAAAACATTCCGGTGAGTCAGGCACTTAAAGATGAAAAGTGGAGAAAAGCAATGCAGGAGGAGTACGACTCGCTAATGGAAATGGAAACTTGGGAACTGGTGGACTGCCCTGAAGGAGTGAAACCTATCACATGTCGGTGGGTACTTCGAGAGAAAGCAGATGGAAGATACAAGGCCAGACTCGTAGCCAGAGGATTTGAACAGAAGGAAGGAGTGGACTACAAGGAAACATTCAGCCCAGTAGCCCGCCATGTATCGATTCGACTACTACTAAGTCACGCAGCGTCAGAGAAAATGAAGTTGGTATCGTTCGATGTGAAAACGGCATTGTTGTATGGAAATCTGGAACAAGTCATCTACATGAATCAGCCTGAAGGATTCGACGATGGATCAGGTAAAGTTTGCAGGTTGGATAAGAGTCTTTACGGACTCAAGCAAGCCCCAAAGATGTGGAACGAGAGAGTCACTACACACTTTGTAGAGAAAGTTGGCCTGATCAACGCAGATGACGACCCGTGTATTTACTACACCAAGGACAAGAGCATTATGCTCTCACTCTTCGTGAATGATGGACTGATAATTGGGAAAGATGAAAAGAGAATATACAGAATTTTGAAGGAAATAAGCAAGGAGTTTCAGATCACTTACAGTGAGAAAGTTCAGGACAAGTTGACATACTTAGGCATGGAAATCAAGGTCGACAAAGATGGAATCTTCGTGAATCAGCCTCGGTACACGGAGAAGATCTTGAGGAGGATGAAACTCGAACAGTGCAACCCAGCATCCACACCAATTGAGCAAGGAATGATCACCAAGAAAACAGATTTCAAGAACGACGAGGCACTACCGGCGAAGAACAACTATCGCGAGGCGATAGGGAGTTTGTTGTACCTCGCTACAATATCTCGACCAGACATCAGTTTCGCCGTGAACTACCTCAGTCGATTCTGCAAAAATCCCATGAAAAGCCATCAGGCGATGGTGAAACGTGTATTCCAGTACTTGAGAGGGACAGTGACAGCAGGAATCTACTTCGGAGGAGGCAAAGAACTCATAGCATACACCGATTCAGACTTCGGAGGAGACCCTGAGACAGGAAAGTCGACAAGTGGAGTATTGGGGATGAGAGGAGGAACAGTAGTCTGGTACTCACAGAAGCAGCGTTTGGTAGCGACTTCAACCGCAGAAGCCGAGTACCGAGCCGCAGTGTCTGTGATTGGAGATGTGTGCTGGATCAAGAGACTCGCACTGGAACTTGGTATCCTGGAAAGTGATCAGCCGATCACTCTGAAAATCGACAACATGTCAGCGATTCACATGTTACAGAATGCACCCGAAGGAAAGACAACCAGAGGCAAGAGACACATTGAGATACCACGAAAACACATTCAGCAACACGTCGGCAACACTGTGACACTGCAACACGTCGAGAGCAGCAAACAAATTGCAGACATTTTCACAAAAGCACTCAACAGAAAAGTTTTTGAGACACTTCGCTGTAAATTGATCAAGGAGGAGTGTTAAGAATTGATCAATTGACAGCTGACCCGAACCCAACCCAACCTTGACCCTATCCTACTTCACACTATACTTTTGTTTTATATAGAGTCAAAGTTGGTAATTACGTATTCTAATGTATTCTGATTTTATTAAAAATTAGTAGGCGATAAGCACCTTTTGACAGTTTCATGTAATAGTGACACAAGCGAAAAGAAAGGCGAGAGAAAAACGTGCTCTGGAATTGTTATTCTGTTATTATTATTTATTTGAACGCACTTTGAAATCCTGTTCAATAAATCGAACATTGATCAAGATTGGACTCAATTTATTTGCAACTACAAATTAGCCACAAAAACCCAACAGTCAGCTAGAAAAACTCAGAAATTAGTCACAAAACCCAAAAATTGTTAGAAAAACCCAAAAATTAGCTATAAAAACTCAAAAAATAGCTATAAAATTCATAAATTAGCTAGAAAAACCTAAAAATTAGCTATACAACCCAAAAATTAGCTAGAAAACCTCAAAAATTAGCCATAAAAATCCAAAAATTAGCCATATAACCCGAAAATTAGCTAGAGAAACTCATAAAATAGCTAGAGAAACTCAGAAATTAGCTAGAAAAACTCAAAAATTAGCCACAAAAACCCATAAATTGGCTAGAAAAACTGAAAATTTAGCCATAAATTCCAAACATTAGCTGGAAAAACTCAAGAATCAGGTAGAAAAACTTGGAAATTAGCCACATAAACACAAAAATTGCTAGAAAACCCCAAAAATTAGCTATAAAAACCCAAAAATTAGCCATAAAACCCAAAAATTAGCTACAAAAACTCAGAAATTAGCTAGAAAAACAAAGAAATTAGCCACAAAAATCAATAAATTGTTAGAAAAACCCAAAAATTAGCTTTAAGAACGCAAAAATTGGCTATAAAACCCAAAAATTAGCCAGAAAAACAAAAAATTAGCTAAAAAAACCCAAAAATTAGCTAGAATAACTCGAAAACTAGCCACAGAAACCCAAAAATTAGCCATAAAAACCCAAAAGTTAGCCATAAAACTCAAAAATTAGCTAGAGAAACTCAACAATTAGCCATAAAAACTCAAAAATAAGCCACAAAAACTCAAAAATTAGCCATAAAAACCCAAAAATTAGCAACAAAAACCCAAAAATTAGCCACAAAAACCTAAAAATTAGACATAAAAACCCAAAAATTAGCTATAAAACCCACAAATTAGCTAGAAAAACTCAACAATTAGCCATAAAAACTCAAAAATTAGCCACAAAAACTCAAAAATTAGCCATAAAAATCCACAAATTAGCCATAAAAACCAAAAAATTAGCCATAAAACTCAAAAATTGTTAGAAAGACCCAATAATTAGCTATAAAAACTCAAAAAATAGCTATAAAACCCAGAAATTAGCTAGAAAAACTCAAAAATTAGCCATGAAAACTCAAAAATTAGCCATAAAACCCAAAATTTAGCAAGAAAAACTCGAAAATTAGCTAGAAAAACTCAGAAATTAGTCACAAAACCCAAAAATTGTTAGAAAAAACCAAAAATTAGCTATAAAAACTTAAAAAATAGCTATAAAACTCAAAACTTAGCTATAAAAACCCAAAAATTAGCTATACAACCCAAAAATTAGCTAGAAAACCTCAAAAATTAGCCATAAAAACCCAAAAACTAGCCATAAAACCCGAAAATTAGCTAGAAAATCTCAGAAATTACCTAGAAAAACTCAAAAATTAGCCACAAAAACCCATAAATTAGCTAGAAAAACTCAAGAATCAGGTAGAAAAACTTGGAAATTAGCCACAAAAACCCAAAAATTGCTAGAAAAACCCAAAAATTTAAAACATATTTATATTATATATATTAACGATTGACGGAACGATCATTAACAAAATTTCTTCTTAAATAAAAACGTTCTAAAATAGAATCGTTATTATAATAAACTAAAAATATATAGATTATTGAAACGTCGTCTGTTGTCGTGTGTGTGTGTGTGTCTCTGTATTTTTATGGAGAAAATTTTATTTCGTTTTTATATTATTACATAAGTTTTTTATCTATCGAAGGTAATACTATAAAATTTCGACAAGATTATGTGATGAGACATTTTCATCCGGGTACCTAAACGAAACTTAAGCACGTGTCGATTCTCTCGATATGTATAAAAATTCGATTTTGAAATAATATTTCACGTATTATTTCGTTGGTGTTCGAAGATTTACGCCCGACCGTCGAAATTTGTATAAAACTTTCAAGATATAAAAACTGTAATAATCAAGAGGAATATATCGTGCGAGATATCTGTCTATGCGCGCCTCGTTTGTAATAAAACATGTGCAGCGGTTAAAATTTATCGGATATTTTCAAGTACGATATTATAATATTATAATAAAACGCCTCAATCATAAAAGGAAATTTTAAAATTTTTCGGTTTTATTTCCAAGAAAAAAAGTACAATGATTAATCGACTCATTATTTTCAGCTCAATGGATTTATTGTACGAGTATACACTGTTACTATTATAATACTAAATTCGAATTTCAAATTTTTTTGTTTTATTTTCAATAGTAAAATAAGAAGAATATATTTTTTTCAAACAATATCATTGTTGTGCTTTCGGATTCTGTATATTTTTATATCATTATACTATAGACGTGGGTTATATAATTTTTCAAGGGATATAATTTACAAAAAATTTAGAATCTTAATTCGAATAAAATTCAAATATTGTGGAGCGTGTAATGGAAAAAATGAAACATGACGTATTTTTATACGAGGATACCAATTTTTGAGCCATATTGTCAAAGTTGTGAAGTTGAAAAGAGAAAAAAAATATTTTCTAAAATTTCTTCAAGTAAAGTATGAGGAAAAAATTTTGTTTTCAAAATTGATGAGAACGTAGAGTCTTATCACGCGTGTACTCTATATTCGGAATTTCGTCCCAATCGGCAGTAGTTTACTATTTTTTAAACGACAAAAACCATAATTTTCGGTGTTTTTAATTTTTTTATCCATGTTATTTGATTTTAACGGTAAAACTAATATTACCATCGGCTTCCTCATCCCCGAAAACCCTTTATCTTAAATTTTCAGCCAAATCGCAGACCAAAATTTAACAACCCCTCCTTAGCCGGTCCTGATGAAATTTTCGAAGTCAATTTTAACCCCTTAAACCTAGTTTTGGAAAATTTTTATGATCGGAACCGTTCTTCTATATATATATATATATATATATATATATATATATATATATATATATATATATATATATATATATATATATATATATATATATATATATATATTCGTCTTGTCGATTAGACGAAATTCTTCCGTTTTTATTGATATAACATGCCGTTTTCGATTATACAACAATATTAATAACAACATCAACATATACTATATTGTTATTATTGTTAATAGTTGTACTTCGGAAGCGGCATTTTTTATAAGTAAATTTTCATAAAGCTTCTTTTTTTGGAAACAATTTAATGACATTACACTTCATACTAATCTTTATATTCGATTGAACGAGGTTTTCAAGCAATATTATTGTGTATCCAAAACTCGAGACGTGTTTTCTCATTATATATTTCAGATAGAATTCCATTTTTTACACACTTTTTTTCGTTTCAACTTTCTATATACATCTTTTACCGTTAATATTACATTTTCTAATATTGTTACGGCTTCTATTTTATTCATTGATTCAGAACACAATTTTTCGGTTAAAATTTTTATATAAGTTTTTTTAGTCATACGTAAGCTCATTTGTCGGACCGATGGTTCCTATTGCAATGGACATTGAACTGCCTGTTATAACTTCAGATGTCAGCATATTTATAGGAAATGTAAGTTAATATGTAAGCATTTTTGGTTGGTTCGATCCATCCGGGTCGACGGCTTATTATTATTATAACTATGATCGTTGTCCAGTACAGACATGTAACGTTATCAATATACGTGTGAGAGATTTTTGAACTTCCATTATTCTAGCGAATAGCTAGATCATGTCCCCCTTTTTACCCTAAAGGACACATTCTTCGCATGGCGACCCTGCCAGCCCAAAATAAATTAAAATGTTGAGTGGAAAGTGGCTAAATGTGCAAGTAAAGTGATAGCAGAAATGGGATCATCACAATCAAAAGAAGAGGTAATTATAGCACAAAGCGGTAATAGCGGAGGCAGTACCACCAGTTGGAGCCAGAAGTTTTCCATATCTGAAGTTTTGGGATTGATTGCTTTTGTACTTTTTTTGTCCCTTATCATATGGCGACTTACTCGTCGTTGCAAGAAAAGTTTGGAGAAGAAGATCAAAGAAGAGATCCAAAACAGCAGAGAAAGTGTTGTGTAGTGCACTGTAAACTGTGATGTGTCGCAATCGCAAGGAGTTCAAAATTCAAGACGTTGTGTCCAAGCGTCTCGGAAATTTCAAAATTGAAGAATAAAAGATAAGTGTTAATTTTAGTCAATTATTATCCATGAGCGATCTTGAGGATATTAAAAATTTGTATGAGGAATTTAGGGTATTTTTAAGAAATTTAGGTAAAGACAATCAGCAGCGTAGAAACGATATAATTTTAAATAAGAATAAACTCAGTAAATTAGATAGGTTAAAAGAAGAATATGAACTTGCAAAGCAGAATTTTAATAAAAGCACTCATAGCGAAGATGTGACAAAGAAAGCTAAGAATTATGTTCAAATAAATGACAAAAATATTGCAGAAATTAAACAAATTTTAGAAACTAGATCAATTAATATTACCTCTAATAGTAATTTAGTCGAAACAGCAGAAATGGCTGAAGAATTTAGTTTTAAGAACAGCAGCAAACTTATTGCCTTCTGTGGACGATACAGAGAATACTACTAAACAATTAATTGATGCTATAAAATTGTATGACGGTTTGTTAAATGTCGCGGGAAAAAAATTGTTAACTACTTTTGTGTTAAAAACGAAACTTAGTCAAAGTGCGAAACTAAGGTTAGAATCAAATTACAATTCTAATGCCGATTTAATTAAAGATATTAAAGCTAATTTATTAACAAAAAAATCTGCTGCAGCGTTGTCAAACGAATTACATAGCGCGAGACAATTAGAAAAATCATTAGATGAGTTTGGAAAATCATTGGAAGATTCACTGGTCAATCTCACATTAGCACAAGCAGATGGAGATGGTGGCGCAGTCAAAATTTTAAGAGTGGCTAATGAAAAAATTGCAATTAATGCGTTTGCTAATGGTCTACGTAACCATGAACTGCGAACAGTTATTAAGGCGCGAAATTATGCAAAATTGAAAGACGCGATTAGTGGCGCGAAAGATGAAGACATTTCAAAGAAAGCTTCATCTTCAGCACAAGTTTTTCATACGCGTAACAAGAGTGATTCGAGACAAAATAACGCGTATAGGGGTAATTCGCGTTCAAACGGAAACAACAGGGGAAGTTATAGAAATAATAGCAATCACACTAACAGAAATAATAATTATAATTCCCGGAATAGCAATTACTATAACCAAAACAATCGTCAGCGTGATAATAATAACTTTAGAGGACGAAATAACGGTCGTTATAATAACAGAAATCAAAGATCAGGTAATAATAGATACAATCAAAATAATAATAATCAAAGATGTAACGTGATAGGAAGTGGTGAAAACAGAGAAAACGGTAGTACCAGTAGGAATAGTAACAATAATGAATCGAATGAAGTAAATACGTTTTTTCGATCCTAAAATTGAACAGGAAGATAGTATTTTAAGTTTATGTATAAATGGATTAAGTTATGTACCTATTAAGTATGGGATGAATGGGTTAAACTTATTATTAGATTCAGGAGCTACAGTAAGTATTATTTTTGCATCTCATTTGAGTGACAACCAGTATATTGATTCCTCAGAAAAAATTAAAATCAACGGTATAGCTGGTTCAACATATGCAAAAGGAAAAACAAATATTACATTTTTATTAGGAAATACTAAAGTTAGTCATGATTTTCATGTTGTAGATGAATGTGGTAGCGATATGCATGGAGTTTTAGGAGCTGATTTTCTTTTGAAACATGCAGCTATTATTGATTACGAAAAATACTTATTTTTATTTTGGAATAAGGGTGAGAAAATTTCAATACCTCTTGATTCAAAATTCAATTATTGTACAACAATACCACCAAAGTGTGAAATAATAAAGCATTTTTTGGTAGATAACAATGACGATAGTGTAATCGTATCCCAAGAAATTTGTAAAGGTGTATATGCAGCGGGACTAATTGTTAGACCTGTTAAAAATATGATTCCGGTTAGATTATTAAATAGTACCGATAGAGAGATTAAGCTGAAAAATTTTAAACCTAGAATTGAGAAATTATCGAACTTTGATATTTGTAACTTTGAAAAAAGTAAATTTTCAGTAGACCGTATTGATAAATTATTGAATAAAATAAATGTAGAAGGGTTAAGTAACGAGGAAAAAACGTCAATTCATAAAATATGTGCAAAATATGACGATGTGTTTCACCTGGACAATGACACACTTACAGTAACTAATGTTTATAAACAAAAGATCCAGTTACAAGACGGAGCAACGCCCGTTTACGTGAAACCGTATCGGTTGCCGCACGCACAGAAAGCAGAGATTCATAAGCAAATTGACAAAATGTTAGCGGACGGTATTGTAGAAAAAAGTAAATCAAGTTGGAATAGTGCTCTTTTATTAGTTCCGAAAAAAGCAGACAGTAATGGTAATAAAAGTTGGAGAGTGGTGTATGATTATCGCTTATTAAATAAACAAATCAAAGACGATAAATTTCCATTACCATGTATAGATGAAATTTTAGATTCATTAGGTGGAGCTATGTATTTTTCACATTTAGATTTGGCACAAGGATATCATCAAATCGAATTAGACTCTGAATCCAGACAGTATACAGCATTTACGACAGACAGAGGACAGTATCAGTTAACTAGATTACCAATGGGATTAAAAATTAGCCCTAGTGCGTTTGCTAGAGCAATGACGATTGCCATGTCAGGCTTAAATTATGAGAGTTGTTTTGTTTATTTAGATGACTTAATTGTTTTTGCTAGTACACTAGAAAATCACAATCAAAATTTAGTTAAAGTTTTGAATCGTCTCAGGCAAGTTAATTTAAAAGTAAATCCTAATAAATGTCAATTTCTGAAAAAACAAGTTTTATATTTAGGTCATGTGTTATCAGCAAATGGTATTTCACCAGATCCGGAAAAAATCCGCGTTATGCAACAGTATCCTGTCCCTAAAGATGCGAACGAAACAAAGCGTTTTGTAGCATTTGCTAATTATTATCGAAAATTTATTAAAAACTTTGCTGAAATTGCAGCACCTTTGAATCATTTATCAAAGAAAAGAGTAAAATTTTCATGGAACGACGAATGTCAAAAAGCTTTTGAAACATTGAAAAATGTCTTAATTAATCCGCCAATCTTGCAGTACCCAGATTTTTCAGAAAATAATCATTTTATCCTAAGAACTGATGCTTCAGGTAAAGCCTTAGGAGCAGTTCTATCGAACGCTAATGGTATGCCTGTTGCTTATGCTAGTAGAACTCTTAATAAATCAGAGAAAAATTATTGTACTGTTGAGTTAGAGCTTCTTTCTATTGTATGGTCGGTGAAAAAGTTCAGACCATATCTGTTTGGTAAAAAGTTTCATATACTAACAGATCATAGACCCTTAATTTATTTGTTCGGAATGACTGATCCATCAAGTAGATTAACAAAATTTAGATTAATTTTAGAAGAGTATGATTTCTCTATTTCATACGTTAGAGGTAAAGATAATGTCACAGCAGACGCTTTGTCCAGAATTCAAATTGAGTCAAAAGAACTAAAAGAACTGAGTCATACTTCTATTGCCAGTTTGTATGCCGTGACTAGAGCACAAAACCGAAAAATGGTCGATGCTACTATAGGAAGTTCCGACAGTATTTTGCTTGACAAAAGGACTGATCACCCTGGAGTCGTGGAACTGTTGAAACCGCCTGTAGATGCAGTTGAATTAAAACCCATATCAGAAAGTGAATTTAATAAACTAATTACAATGCAAAATTATTATAATAAAGGAAAATTTGTCTATGACATTGAGTCGAATATTATATTCGTTAAACAGGAAACTCGATCAACGTCAGCACTACGTGCGTCGCTGAGAGACCTGAGACACATTTGTGTAAAATGTAAAATTCCGGAATTAATAATAATAAATAACGATAAATGCGCAGTACTATTACAAGAAATAAAAAATAATGTTAAAGAATTCAAAGAAAAAGATATAAAATTGTCAATTATCAAAAAATGTCAAAAAATTTGTAGCAGAGAAATGCAACAATTAATATTAAACGATTTCCACATGTTACCTACGGGAGGTCATGCAGGTATAAACCGCATGTACAATAACGTGAAAAAATACTACTTTTGGTCTAAAATGAAAAGAGACATTGAAGATTTTGTAAAAAAAGTGCGACGATTGCCAAAGGTACAAGTATTCGATACAGCGTACGGAACCAATGACAGTAACCACAACTGCGACGTCAGCATTCCAAAAAGTTTTTCTAGATTTGGTTGGTCCATTAGAGCAAGATATAGAAAATAATAGGTATATTTTAACGCTCCAGTGTGAGTTAACTAAATTTGTAGAAGCCTATCCAATCGAAAATAAAGAATCTGTTACCGTATCGAAATCTTTTGTGGATAATTTTATTTTGCGTTACGGGATTCCTAAAGAAGTCGTAACCGATCAGGGTACAGAATTTATGTCGTCGGTATTCAAAAATTCATGTGAATTACTTAAAATCAAGCATTTAAACGCAACAGCTTATCATCATCAAACATTAGGTGCGCTCGAAAATTCTCATAAACATCTAGGTGCATATTTGCGAATCCACGCGAGAAAGCATCCAAATACGTGGAGCACGTGGGTACCATACTGGTGCTTTTCGTATAATAATACTGTTCACACAGAAACGAAATACACACCATACGAGTTAGTTTTTGGGAAAAGTTGCCACCAACCGTCAAATCTGTCTAATGGAATTGATCCAATTTAAAATTTTGATGATTATCCAAATGAATTAAAATTTCGATTACAAACTGCTTGCGAAGATGCGAGAAAAAATTTAATAAAGTCAAAAATTAAACGAAAACAAAATTACGATAAGGGTTGTAATTCTTTTGATTACAAAATAGGAGATAGGATTTTATTACGCAATTCAGCTGGTTCTAAAACTGAGCCAATATTTAAAGGTCCATATGTAGTGGTAGATATCAAAGATCCAAATATTGTAGTTAAGATAGATAACAAAATTGTAGAAGTTCATAAAAATAGGGTTAAGTTGTATTATTGTTAAAAAAAAAAAATTTTTTTCTCATTAATTATTAATTTTTATGTATGTATTCAGTAACAAAAAAAATTTTTTTTCTCTTACCGAAGAGGTGCAATGGACATTGAACTGCCTGTTATAATTGCAAGATAATTTCCTGTTTCAATGTGCATGGTACCTTACTTCAGATGTCAGCATATTGATAGGAGGAGTTAATATGTAAGCATTTTTGGTTGGTTCGATCCATCCGGGTCGACGGCTTATTATTATTATAACTATGATCGTTGTCCAGTACAGACATGTAACGTTATCAATATACGTGTGAGAGATTTTTGAACTTCCATTATTCTAGCGAATAGCTAGATCATGTCCCCCTTTTTACCCTAAAGGACACATTCTTCACACTATTTCCATTATACATTCATTTTTTCTGTGGGCATCTTATTGTTACTATTTTCACAACACTTTTATATAAAACACCTCGGACGGATGTAGACATCCAAAACATCTATCTCCATACAATTTTCACAATTCATATTTTTCGACATTATTAATATGTTCATACAACTTTTATATAATCCACATCGGACGGCTTTTACATCCAAAACAACTCTTTCAATTTTCACAGCTCATTTTTTTCATCCTGTATCGAGAGCAATCTAATTTCATAATACTTGTTTTTCATCATTATTACTATTTTCATAAAACTTTTATATAACACACCTCGAACGTCTTCTACATATAAAACATCTCCATTCAATTTTCACAATTCATCTTTTTCGACAAGTTCCTATATCCTGCCGACCAGACACCAAACTTAACACCGTTTTATAGACACTAGAGATGGCTAGTACATAAGCGTTGTAATGCTGCAGAGCTTGCAGAAAATAATAATCCAATACAACATTTTCTACTATTACTAGATCCAAAACAAAATATTCAATACTACGCAGTTTCCTTATAATAACTGGATAAACAACTGTAACAGAAATTTTAGCGTTTTAGTAGAGACGATTAGTTGAATAATTCATCTACCTTCCTTTTCATGTCATTGCAGTATTATTTGATTGTGATTGAAGAACGTGGTCTAGGCGCTCTTTCGATAACCTACGCTATAATCCCGGCGGTCTTAGGCAGGCCAATATCCCATGCATTCTGTTTTGTTTAACTTTCTCTGGTATCGGACGGTTTGTAACCTAAGTTTTTATTATACATTTGATATTTTTGTTTTGTATGATTCTTTCGAGTTGAGATATCAGCCCTTTAAATTGGAATAATTCGAAATAAATATGAATCATCGACAGCTGCAGGTCCGTCAAAGCTACATATTTAATACGAATATTACTTCTATATTTCCTGTTATCAAAATATAAACAGAACAACGCAAGAATCCAAAGACTCCGAAGGTTTTGGGTGATAAGTATACTATAATTTATTCAACGAAAAACGAATAAATTGGGACATGCAAAATACTATGTCCGAAATTTATATTTTTTCGAAATTATACCACTGTACAAAACTGAATGCAAGGGATACCGGCCTAAATAGTGTGGCGTTCGCCGGGAGGTTGGATGCCGAGTAAATTTTTTTCGCGACTTTCCGAACTGTCTAATCTTTAGAACAATTTGAATGGATCACAATATACTGTAATATAATTTTTGTAAGATGTAAGCCAGTCGTAGATAATAGGTCCCTATTGGTCCTTGAAATTTAATGTATCCTAAAAAAAATCAGTTACCTAGTTTTAGGAGTAAGGGTATTTTTGATGTTGAGTTAGTATTAGTAGTAGTAGTACTTAAAAACCAAATGATCAATGTCGATTTTAATAAATGATTTTCCATATCCAATTTATGAAGCGTTTATAGCACAATGTTAGAGTCAAACTAAATAAATCAAACACATTTAGCAAGCAGGGTAGTAAATAAATAGTTTATTTAGTATTTATAACTTTTTATTGACAATAATGGTGATAATATTCTTTTACAAGCAATAAATCAAAATCGAACGATGTTATTTGATTAAATTTACAAAGTTAAAAATAAAAATTGAGAAAAACAAAATAATGATAAAAAATTATAGATTTCCGTTGTCAGAATGATCAAAATCGCAATTAGGGCTCGCCGACATCTCTATCATAAAGCAGATCTAGATAAAATTGTACCTATCTCCGAGTGCTGAGGACTTTAGAGAGAACAAGGAAACCAGATCCCTGTATTTCAAGGAGGTGATAGGAATTGATTAGTCAGCTGCAACAATGTGTGCCAACGGCTTCTTTTATTAGAATCTAAGATTTTGTAAGGTTCATCAAAATTCTCCCAGAATTCCACCTTATAAAGTTCGAACTTTTCTAAACGCATCCAGCTCATTTTTGCCACTGCACTTCCTCTGAGTCTTCACCCTTCTTCCGGTTCGTAAGATTTTCCGTCATAAAAAACTTGTAATCATTGATATTATCGATATGAAGATCGAACATTTGGTAGGGTTTGTTCTCTTTCCTTCTTGCGCTTCTTGCGATCTGCTTCAAGTCTTCCGGCCACGACGCTTTGCCTAATCTTTGCAGTTCGATGGCTACAGCAAAATGTATAGAGTCACACTCCATCTCTGTATCAATATATCAATGATTGATATATTTTCTAGCTCCTGCACAGCAATCGTGGACATTGTTGCGATGACCTGGTTAAGATTTTGCCCACCACATCTGTCTGCTTTTTAGAAACAAGTGAACGCAACTTACTATTTCACAGCTTCCTCTAGCTCCTTGGGTATGGTCCCACATGTAGCAGAAATCTCACTGGGAGTTCAGTATGTATATCGTAAAATTGAAAGTAGCGAGTCTTCGTTTATAAAATAGAGTATTGTTAACTGGATCAGATGTTATGAGAAGAACTTGCTGTAAATCGAAATTAGCACATACAGATTCGCCATTAGAATTTTTTGCTTCTTCTTTGTCTTTAATTTTTTCGGCACGAGCTCTTTTCTTTTAGCTGTAAGTGCTTTGTATTCCTTGAAGATTTCTTTCTCGTTTGAAGAAGCATTGGTGTAATGAGAGCAAACTCGGCACTGATCCTTTTTTGGATGAAGAAATCCCAAATTGTAGCACTTGTTGAAAATTCTTCGATAAAAAGGTACATTTGCCTTAGGTTCACTATTGTCATTACAAACCTGAATGTAAATGTTGTACATTCGGTTAATGTTCAGACTCTAATCCAGTCTTCCTACTTTTTGCAGTGTCCAAGGTATTGAGGAACATTGTCTTGCACACTTCAACTTTTTTGTCCTGGCTGAAAGGATCAAATGTGACGGTAAAATTGCCTTTGGAATTATCGGCCGTTATACGCTTTTTAGTCAATTTGTCAATGTTGGCATGAATAAAATCCCTCTGCCTGCTATATCCACCTGATGCATAATAGGCTGATAAAATCATATTTCGCTCCTTTTTTCGAGATTGTTGTGTTTCATTGGCTCCTGCAGTTTTGGCACGCTGCGGGGGTTTCATTTGGATAGCAGGAATTACTTTCTTCCGTAAGGAGACATGGGTTTCGCTCCTAGCCCTCTTTTCCTTGCTTAAAGTCCTTGCTCATTTGCTTTGACATATAGGCCGTTTTCGAGATTTCGCCGTTGACTCTGGAAACACGTCTATTCCATCGAGACGTCCACTGATGTTCTTCACGTTTGGGATCCGATGTGTATGGAGGTAGTCAGTGTTACTTACAGAGGTTGCGTCTGTAGACATTTCCTCTGGGCAAAATTCAGAGTGGTCTGATGAGAACAAAGGCTCTTCATTAACTTCGTCATCCGAATCATAATTTAAGTTGAGAGTGTATAGTTTCTCAACTAGTGTTGGTTGTACCGCTAGTAACGAGAAATATAAAATTAGAATAATTGCTTGTAAATCACCACATAAGTAAAGTGTTTGATGGATAATTACAAATCTCTCCAGTAAGTTTATTTGCTCTGTGATCTTCAGGTATTGCGTGATGACGAGAGGTTGGACTACATGATCTTCTGATTTCAAACTCCAGTCGTTGCCTACATCTATATAAATGAAGGTGAATTATGATATATTTAAAACAGATATGGGCAAGGAAAAAATGTATAGAACTTAAATTAAAGGAAATTAAACAGTGAATCGAATTCGATTTGAAATAAAATACAAAAAAAAATACTTAGAGGTACTACAACTCAGCACCAACTATGCGAGCGGTGATCATATATCAACCAAATCAACTGGTCTCATCTGAAAATCAAAATTTTCTAAGATATGAGATCAAAACAAATGTTAAAATTACAGTATCGAATTGTAAATACATTACAATTAAATTTTAATACGGTGTCCTTGATTGCTTCTATGCTTACCCGGTAGAATTCATTGCCCGGAATAACCTATTGGCTGCGCTATTTTAGTCTTTTCCAAATACGTTTGAACCTAAGTTCATGAAAATCCAAATGTTCGGAACTGACAGTTTCGGATTTACTACATATTTGGGGCCCGTCGCACTTTGGCTTTTAGAGGCCCCTTGTCTGCAGTTAAATACTAAAATTTTTCGTTTCGCGTAGTGTAAAATACGTTTATTAAAACGGCACTTTTCAATGGGGACTTTTGTAAATTAAGTCGTAATAACATTTATTTAGTAAGTGCAGTTTTATAAAATGTTTTTAAAGATACTTTATATTTACAAAAAATAGCAATAATAATTTAATGATAATAAAATTCTCAAAACCTATAGCTCACACTTAATATTCACCTTATTACAGCTAAATAAATTATTTTCTGGATTTTTGAGCAGCAAACGTGTCTATCAGTTTGTGATAGCTCATACTTTTCAAACAATCACTTTCTATGTAGAGAATTGCCAAGTCATTCAGGTGATCTTCTGAAAGTATCGTGCAAAAATAGTTCTTTATTCTCTTCAAAGCACTAAAGGATCTCTCACCAATGGATACTGGGATTGTAAGGAATATTTTCAATATAGTTTCTAGATTGGGAAAGGTTTCTTTGAGGCCGTTATTTGTCACTATCCGATTATACCATTTTCCTGGACAGTTCTTACTCACGTTTAGGTCCGTTCCTTTTAAGACTTTCAGGAACTCACGAAAGTGTTTTAACACATCTAATAACGATGACCCGTCAATATCACTTGAATAAATTTCGGCTAGATTCTTCAGGTGACTTCTTGAAAGTTGATCGTCTTAAACACAAAACAAGTTCTCAAAAGTGTTAAAAATATGCTGTAGTTTTCTTTGTCTATTTTTTAATTCAAAAAAAATTGTGTCACAAACTTCATTCAACATGTCCACTCTCACTTTATCTCTTCCCTGTAATATTATCTCATTTTCTGTTGAGAATGGGGTCTCATCATCAAATATCTTTCTTTTCCTCAATAGTTTTTATTTCATTTTTTTTTTACATTGAAATTTTTCTGTTAACAATGTCAATAAACTCGGACTTCATTTTCCATTGCTGAGAAATCGTCAGGTACATTAAAAACATAGTTTTTCAATGAGTCAAGAAGCTGTACTGCCATCTTCATGTTACCATCTTTTTTTTTGTAAACACTTACTGGTCTTATTCAGTCTTTCAAGCAAGCGGTTCCAACGTTTTGGCAAGCCCTAATGCTTCTGCTTTAACTGTAGGTTCAGTTTCGAACAGATGATTCAATAATCTGGATCTGGAATAGTCTGGAACCGAACAACTATTAGGATAATTTTAATTTCGGCATTATATTTCAACGTTCTAAAAGCTCTAGTCTAAAAATCCTTTCCAGCACTTGTTTATACTTACTTATGTTGATGTCGTATTACAATATATAGACGTATATTACTATATACGTCTTGTTCTTGAAGACATCTTGGAATTTTAGAAGAATAAAGTACTAAATATCACAGACTGTTTACATTGAACAAGCTAGAAAATGTAGAAAGCCTTATCTTAACATTACCAGGACAACTAGAGCCACCTGTTGAATTAAAAATCAAGCCCTAGTCTTGTAATACTACAACTAGACATGTTAAGTTATTTAATTGTTGCTTTAATCTTGCAGTTCTGCTAAGTTGAACAACTATCTAGTTGTAGATCGAACATTTTTTCTGATCATAATATTTCATGGTGACAACAAAGGCAGAAATCTAACCGGTGGTTATGTAAATGTATATTTCAAATGATCCTTCTCTATATTTCATTAGCATACTTCTTAAGTATTTTTTCCTCGTCTCAGTTATTAATACATTCATGGATTTTGCATTGTTCTGGTCTCAAATAACTGTTAAATGTTTCAATTTTATTGATAAAATTTCAGTAATCACCTGCTCTAACAACTTTTTTAATTTGTGCAATTTTTGCACCACCTCTACCTATTAGATGAAAAGATATGGGAGCTTTCAATGACTTCTTAATTCATCTTGTCATAAACACCAAAGCATGGCCTGTAGGAAGACTTTCCCTAATGCCACCTACAATATCTTCTAATCCTTCTATACGACCAATGTGCTCATTGAAGTGTAATCTAGGCATAATTGCCATCTCAAACAATACTGCTACATATTTTTCACTGTCATCCATATTATTTGCCACTTCTTGTAGTGAATCAAAAATCGTTTTATGGATACCTGGACCACAAACAGTTTCTTCAAGCAGTCTTGTTTGGATTATCTTGCTTGGCAGTACAAGGAATGTTGCAAGAAATGAATAGGATTTTTGACTTCTCTAAAAACAGGGACAGTGACAAAAGTTTTTCTTCTAAAGTAAACCTTCGTGAATTGTTGGACTCTCCTGACATTTATTCTGAAATGGTTCTGCTTCAAACCATTTCGTCTCACTGTTTTGTTGACAGCTTTCAGTGTTTGTACTTTTTGTAAATGTGTTTTATGATGGAGTACATTTTCCTCTTTTTAGGTTTCATCTTAGTTCTAGTAATCCCTACTTCTTGTATAATTTTAAATGGGGAAGACAAAATACTATTCATACTGCTTGGAAAAATATTAATATGAAGTTTAACTGGTTACTTATATACTTATGTTTGATGTTACGATTAGTTCTATCAATAGAATTTCAAAACGCCCTATACTTGTTTTGAGTAATTTGTTTGATGAAGTAATAAAATGGCCGAATGAAAATCAAACGATAGTTAGTGAAGCCGTTTCGAATCGAACATTGTTTTGGAGTTTTTAAACAAAAATTCTGGTAACTGTACCATACAAATGTACGAAATATCAGACTGATTTGTCACCTCATACGTGTAGCTTGTGTTTTTCATAATAAAGCTCTAGATTAGGGGTCGGCAACCTGTTTGTTTTTAAGGGCGCAATACTAAATTTGAAAATCACCGATATTTGACAGATAATCAACAGGTATAAATAGGCATTAAGAAAAACAGATTTCTTATAACTTGTTGTTGGAGTGTTGTTCGCATATTTTGTATTGTAGCTCCCTCATTTTTATTTTTCAAGATATTACAACAATTCTTGAACCAAACGATAGCTTAGCATCTCAGCTTTAAAGTGCTGGAATTCTTCGATATATTGAATAGGGAGGGAGGGAGGGGGGTCATTTGGTTTTTGTATTAATGTTACCCCACCAGCCGGGGTTACTTTGTAACAACGTGATTCCTCTATCTAAAACGACTGTTTCGGTGGTTTGTAATAAAGTAACCCCATCCAAAAGATAGCTTTTTTAATAACAAAAATCAATTTTTTCATTTTTTTGCTAAAAAAGTTGGATTTAAATGGAAAGTGGTTCTTACCACTCTAAGCATGCTAATCTAACAGGAATCAGATTTGAATCAAATTGAAAAGAGAGAACTTTTATTATAAAACATCAGTTGAAAAAAGTTGAAATCACATCTAGCGTGTTTTTTAAATGTAAAACCACCATGTTTTTCTTAATTTCGACAATAAAAAATAACAAGGTGACTTCACTTGAGTTGAAAAAAATAGATTCAAAAATTACAAACGCTGAACGTTATCCAAGGTGCACTCACAGTAGTCTTTGATTTATGGTTTCAAGTTAAGTGAAAACAGTGCTTTCTCTCCAGGTAAAACTGATTTGTTTTTTTTTTCGGGACGTAGCTCACTAATGATATTTTTTTCTGAATCCAAATAAACTAAACTCCGGATCTCTGGTTTTAGTGGGAAGAAATTCTTTTGGAATGCAAGTCAGATACCTGCTCAATAATTGATTTGCAAGATTGTATGATGTGAAAAAATTGTCAAACGTGAGATTTCGATTTGAATCAGAATAAAAGTCGGAAAGAGTCAAAACTACATTCTCCACTTGGTTGAAATCTCTTTTGTTTCCTTGCTTTCCAAGGTAAGGAATGCCTTATAAGGGGTGGTAAGATGTGAAGCTATCACAAATCCACCAGATTTTAATGCCATATTTATCCGGCTTTGAAGGAATGTATTGGTTAAATTGAACGCTACCTCTAAAAGGGACCAATTGTTCATCAGTCGTGAGGTTCATTCCAGACACATACAACTTTTTCAAATTTGTCATAACGAAATTCCAAAGATCCCTTATTGGTGCAAACTTGTTTCTCTGTCGTCTATCAGATCTTGTTGATGCATCATCGAAACGTACCTAAATGTTGAGAAATTTTAGCGAACCGATTCTTTGACATTGTTGCCCTGAACACTGAATTTCCGTGAATTTTATCCTAAAAGTCTGTAAAATGAAAAATGCCCTCTTTTTTAGTGCCTGCATAAATAAGTAGCCCAATGTAACTTTCTATTTCAATGGGGTCAGTGGTCTTCCAATTTTGGCCTTCTTTTTCTGCACCATTGCCATTCGTAAATTTCACAATGAGACCATTAATTTCACTATCAAAAATAAGTTCAAATGCAGCGCTTATGTCGTCAATATATTTTTCACGAGGTAAAACAACTTTATCCAATTGACCTCGTATAATGTTGGCATCATCGTCCTCATCAGCTCCTCAAATCCATCAAATCAAAATTATTTACTTCTAAATTTTTATTGTCTGAGTCAGTTACAATCGCTCTTTTATATCCTCTTCTGTAAGCTTTTTCCATTGAGTCGTTATTGCTTAAATGTCAATCTGTATACACTAAAGAAATTGTATACAATCCAAGAAAAATTATAAACCTACCAATATATGTACCAATATTCACAAAAATATAAAAGTTAAAAACACAAAATGAATTTCGGAACAAGTTCCTAAAACACAAATATAGCAACTGAATTCTGCAAAAATTACTTGAGTATTGACAACATTTTGTAAATCATAAAAAAAATAACGGGACGCTAAATAAAATTTACCACTAGCAATCATGACAATTCAAATCCACTTACATATCAGAATACACACTGCGCGTGCATATTTGCAATGTTTTTACTGTATTTTATTATTTTTTCATTGTAGGTCACAACCTTGGCACATTAGGTTTTGCAAAAAATTAAAACGAATTATATTTTTGTTGGCCGAAAATATGTTTTTAAAAATTTATTTAATACAAAATTACAATTAATTTTATATTATTGAATGATTACAATTAATATCTTCAGCGAACTAACTATAATACATTAAAAGCTGTTTACAATTTTTCATATATATATATATATATATATATATATATATATATATATATATATATATATATATATATAATAAAATTATTGCTGACAAATTATTTACGATATTTAATGCTATTACGTATTGTTTAAAATAACCTTCTAGAATTGTCTCCATGTAACTCCTCTATCCCTAAGAATGAAAAATGACGGAGGTATCTTTCTTTTTTCTTCTAAATCGATTTTTTCGTTTTTCTTTTCTTCAATTTCTTGGAACTTCTGTGTTCTCACAAATTTTCTTTTATATTTTCGAATTAACCATACCATTATTAAAATTATACAAATGATTATAATTATTGTAAATAGACATATTGATACATGGTTTTGTGAATTGTACATTTCATGAATTGGCTTTATATTTCTAGCAATTTTATTTATTTCATATAATTTGTCAAAATCTATATTGATTAAATATGGAGATTTATAAATGTGATTATTTAAAAATTTGAAGTTCAATTTCGGTAATACTATCAATTTTCCTTTTTTTATTTGTATATTAGTTGAAAAAATTTCACTTTCAATTTGAATACTGCAGTTCTTTGGAATTTTTACAATTGATGAATAACTTATTTTCAAATAACGGTCCGAAACACATTTAGAAATCACTTCAGTTTCTGAATTTGGAATTACTAAAAGTTCTCGTTATTTGTTACTTGTTCTAATATAGTTTCTTGAAGATTAATTTTACTAACAACACAATTTTCAGCACAGCGTCCGTTTAACAATTCAATAGTAGGTACAATTGTCTTTTAACTTGAATGTTTCTTTGTAATAATATTTTTCTTCTAACACTGGACATTCTTCTTTGATAAAAATAACTTCTTTTTGACTTGGCCTGGCCAAGTAAGATTGAGGAGGGATGAATATCGTATGATTTAGGATTACAGGATATAAATTGAAAAATTCATAAGTTCTAGGTTTCAAGATTGGAACATGGGTAACATAAATTATTTTGGATTTGGAAAAGGTTACTTGTGAGCCCAAAAAGAGATACTACGTTAAAATATTATTAAATTTTGGGATTTGTTGTTTTTTATAAATAGTGGTTAAATATTTAATCATTTCTAAAATTTCTTGACTCGATATAACAGAACTATGAATTGTATTTAATTTGGAAAATGTTATCGCATTTTCAATATTATCAATCAATGTAATTAAACTTTGACAATCCAGATTAATCTGTGAAATTGTACTGTGAAATGTTATAAAATTATTCAAAGTTATTATTTTATTTTCTATTGAAATGTGAAATTTTTCCAAATTATCTGAGAGATTCTGCTGATTAGTCCATAGAGTCGTAATTGATTCATTATAATGATGAATTAATTTTTTATGTAACGATATTTGCAAATTTACTTTATGAATTATCTGTTTTTTGGTTTTGTTGTAAAACATTTATAGCATTATCATATCTTTCTTCATCATCTGAATCTAGAGTTCCAAAAAGCCATTTACCAATTTTACCTACTGCATTTATTAATTCTCTTTTTAATCTTAAATGCAGATAAATGTTTTCTGATTTTTATCTAAAGTATTAATCAAAATTTCTATTCTGCTTACTCATTGTTCAGCTAAATTATGATATGAAATGGGATTTGTAGCGTTCGCTTGAGATAAATTATTTTTTAAGCTATAATAATATTGTTTCAAATTATTAGTTTGTTTATGAATAAATTCTAAATCTATATAATATATAAAAGTGTGAATAGAGTTATTATATGCCAATAATGAGTGTTTAATTAATTGATCAGTTCAATTAGACTGGAATGGAATCGTTCCACAGATGAATTAGAATTACTATTTTTAGATGTCGTATAATGTAGTTCAATTTTGTGCAATTTGCAAAAATCTTGAAGGTCGTTATTCTTAAACTCTGAACCACAATCAGCTGTGATGAGTAACATAATTGAATATATTATCAACGACTGAGGTTCCATTCACACTTGACATTGAATATGCCTGACCGTAACGAGAGAATGCGTCGATTATAGTTAAATATGAGTGATTAGCTATTTTAAAAGTGTCTATATGTACATATATGTTCGAATGGTTTGCTAGCTGTTGGGGTTAAATTAAATTCAATTAAGTACTGGGGGATTTCTATCATATATCGCCAATTATATTTTCGCTAATTATTTTTTCGTCCTGTTTCAAATAATTAAAATTATGAATTTCTTATTAGCTTATTTCTAAAGGACAAATATTAAGAGGCTCATTTAAAATTATATAAATTGTCTTAAACGTTTCATTTGTGTTACACTGATTATAATTTAAATTTTTATATTGTTTTCTTCTTTTTCCATTAGTTAAATACACAAAGTTATGAATTATATTATTAAATTTCTTATATATATTCTAATTAATAATAACTTTTTATTATTCTAGTTTCTAAAAGTTTACTAATTTTTTTATATTTTACTTATTTTAATTTGTATTGATTCTAAATCTTATCTATTCTTATAACATAATAATAAAAATGAAAGTAAGGTATTTGTATAAAAATCCATTGTGTAATTCCTTGAATTGCGTACCATTTTAATGAATGATAATATTAATTTTTCCAAAATTGCTCTTCTATTATTTTGTCATTTAGTATCGAATTTAATTTTCTATTGAAATATTTTAAACTTATATTACTATTATTCTTATCAATTTGTTTGTTAATTATTTCATAATTAATAACCATTCTCTCATTTTCATTATTCATGTCCTTTTATTAATCATATTATTTTGATTTTATATATCCAAATATTTGTATTTAATTCAGGCTTTATAACATAACATTCTTCTTCTAATATATCATTATCTATTTTTATAACATCATTTATATCTTTTTCTTTCATTGTCTCATCATTATTTATTTCATTTATTTCTCTGTTTAATTCTATTACATTTTCTTTTACTTCAATTTCATTATCATTTTCATTCATTTTTAATTCATCTAATCCTGTATATTGTAATTTCATATTTAATTCCACTTTATCAAATAATTCCAATTCTCCTTTTGTATCATTATTCATTTCTCCTACCACTATAATATTTTCTTCTGAATTCTTTTCTGTTACATTCAATTTATCTTCTTCTTCATCAAATAATTTACAGAGATCTATTACTACTTGTTCATTTATTTCTTTACAATAATTTAATTCCGATTCTTTCATTTTAATGAATTTTTGAATTTTTGGTGATGAATTATTAGATGTAAAATTTATTTCAATTATTTTTTCACTGGGTTTTTATTCGTTAGATTCTATGAAATTTTCAAAGTATGCTAATAGATCATTAGGAGTAAAATTGATTTCTTCTATTTTTGATTCTTTTTCCGAGGCTTTTTTCGAAAATTTACGATTCGATCATTATTTTCATCTGGTTCAAATAAATTCTGAAAATCAATTATTTCTTCTTCTTCTTCGTTATCGTTAAAATTATTATTGTATAATTCCTCAGATGTAAAATTTGGTTTTTCATTTCTTGATTGGAAATGTTTATAATTATTATTATTGTTGTTATTGCGATTAATATTTACATGTCTACTGGGTTTATCTGTGAAGTTTCTCGATGTTGTAGACATCGATCGGTTCTGGTCTTGGTAGTCGATTTACAGGTATTTGATTTGGCCGGTAAACATTGTTTTGCCTTCTTTGTGGCATGGAATTTATATTATTATTCATATTATATTATTATTATTATTATTATTATCATATCTTTCATTATTATAAAATTGATTTCTATTATGATTATTATCATATTGCTGATATTGTTGATAAGAGGGATTGTAATTATTATATTATTATATTTCTTATTTGATTCTTTTTCAAATTATTATTATTATTATTATTATTATTATTATTATTATTATTATTATTATTTTATATTTTCTAATTTTAATTTAAATAGTTCCCAATTGAGGGTTTTTGAATTAGATACTAAAAAAACTGATAAACAAATGGTACCTATAAAAAATATAAAAAAATAATTCTAAATTAATATTGAAGTTTATAAAAAAAATATTTTGTAATGCATGCTTTACCTGGCGGAGGCACCTAGGCACCGAAACGGCCGCGCGAAGCACAATTTTCAACGTTAAATTAAAATTATAAATAATGGAGTTACAACTCCGGGAGTCAGGACATTTTTAACTAAAATTTTCAAATTTTCTCTTTTAGGATCTTTTTTCAAATTTCATTTATTCCTTATAGTTTTGAAAATATAGCTAAGAAATGGAGACTCCCTTTTTTTCTCTTCGTGTTTTGTTTATAACAAATTAAATTTTTAATGGCGGATAAATTCAAAAATCTCCATTCTCAGAATTAAATTCTGAGTCCAATGCACTAATCACCATATTTTTGAGAGACTCGTAACTTTTTGGCACTTTTTGGTTTTATCCTTTATATTGAAATTTTATTTTAATTCTTATCACAAGCTCTCTCTCTCTCTCTTTCTCTTCAATACTACAAAGAGGTAACTACAATTCAGATGTTTTGAAAAAACCGCAAATTAAAGTTTTACTAATATTTTGGAAGATTGTGGAGACTGAACTGAAGTTGTTTTAATATTTCTGGATTCACTTTTATTAGAGGTACCTACAGTACCCACAGGGTCCTTCACGAAGAGCTGTATTGATATGTATATTGGTTATCCGAAATGCTCGTTTTAGCTCAAATAATTTCAGTTTTCTGAAACTTCCTGTTATACCGAAAGTGTATCCAAACTTCGTTATATTAAGCGGAATACTATAGTTTTTATAAAATTTTTGGAATCCACGCAAAATTTTAATATAACTTTATACAAGGCATAGTATGCCTAAAATCCACTATTTTTTAATTATTCCACATTTTAGAAATTTTTAGACAAATGCAGGCCCTCCACTGAAAAAATTATATTTCTAAGTTTGAGTGAGTCAGGTCTAATATTTTTGGAATTCGGACAAATAACACTCACAGCTTTCAAAATCTGTGAAAACCTTGACAAAAATTTAGCTTTCTAAAAACTTCGAAAACTTTTCAAATGGCATCCCTCATTTTCCTTGTACCATTGGATTCTACGCTTCAAATTAAGGGTACTTCGATAGTAAATATCTCAAATTAACGGAGAAGATGACGCAGGCTCGATAATTTCAGTGATCTGCTGTGAAGAAGGGAGAACGATAGGAAGAGAATCCGTGCTGGAGTGAAGAGTAGGCTCAACAGAGTCAGCAAAGTTCATTAACTGGTTTTCAGAAGGATATATATTTACAGATACTGTGGTTATGAACTTTTCCAAATCACTTTCATGGCGCATCGAACTAAGAACTTCTCGTGGAAGACGAGTACTCGATAATCCCCCCCTGGGCTCCATACCAAACATAGTTTTGTAAGGAGATTCTTGAATACCAGAATTCAAAGTCGTGTTCTTCTGAAATTGAACTAGTTTAAGGCCTCGAGTCCATTGTGTCGTTTTATTATCCTTATCAGATGCTGTTTTACTTTGCAGTGTCCGCAAAAAAACGAATTTTGTAAGATGATCTTGGTAGACCAGAATAAATTTGTAATTATCATCTGCTTGGGATTGAATATCAATAAGATCCATTTGGCAACGACTGTTCATTTACTCGTGTAAAATTGGTTCCGAAACAAAACCACGCTTCACCTTAGCTTTCTTCTGATGGCAAGACTGGGCAAGACTGGCACATACTCAAATATTTATGCACGATCCCTTTTGTCATATTGGTAAACTCTTTATTTCCCTTATGTATAATCCAGTCTCGACCACCATGTCCAGTAGCAAGATGTATGTTGTGAATTTCGTCAAATAAAATTTCAGCAGGTTCATAATATCTCACTTCATTACTAGTTGCATCAATGAGCTTAGTAGGCAATCCAGTTACTTTGTATACTTTGAAATGCTTGAACAGTCTACTTTGGTGTTTATTCTTTGGCCTAGCCACTGCTGCATCTTCTACTTCTTTTATCAGCTTTTGATACTGTTCAGCATTAAAGACTTTATAATGATCACCACTTCTACAAAAGTTGTTTTCCAACTGGCATACATCTCATCCATCATCACAGCTGATCTCGTTCACTCGCAAAATTTCCACCTGCAATAAACGACCACAATTATTTTATCCACGTTCAAAAGTTGAGTTTTCATTTTGCAACCACATCAGTAACCGTAGCACAGTAAATGAACATTTTAACAGAAATCATCATGATTGCGAGTAATAGCTCCGTCCAGTACACTTTTGCCGGCAGTTCTGCCTTAGACCTTACCTACCTTAGACCGGAATTGCCGGCCGTTCTGGTCTAGACGAAAGCTACCGTTCCAAGAACGGTCTAGATTAAAAAACCTTCTGGTGATCGTTGTCGCAAGTTCTCGAAAATCGAAATCGAAACAATCGTTTTTGTGAGTGTTGCAGAACCTACAAGATACTCACTTTTCTCTTGCTCTTTTTTACTTCTTTAACAGCCGCCCCAGTTTCAGATGAAGTTCCACTAATCAGGGAACCTTCTACCGAATAAGAAAAATACGCTTTTTTGAGGATGTGCACGAAAGAACATAGTGGACTGACGCTGATATGGACTGGAAATTGATAATTAGTTATGAAGGTATATAGTAAAAAAACCGGTATAACTTGCATAGGTAAATAACCGAAAAAATATCAATAATGCTCTGGTTGATTTTATTTTATTTTTTTTTTTTTTAATTTTATTTGGTAACTCTACATTGTTTGTATTGTAATGAAAGTTCTAGATGAGGGAGTATCAATAGGACATCGTCTTCAACGAGGAAAAATGGGAAAAGCGTGTTTTTAGGCAAAAACGTGTTTTTTTGGTTTTAACCCTACCTTGTTTGTCTCCTAATGGAAGGTTTTGACGCGGGTGTATCAGTGGGGTAGTATTCATTTAGTATTGTCTTTTATAACGTGAAAAAATGAAAAAAAAAACGTGTTTTTGGGTTTTAACCATACTCTAATGACTTTCATTGGGAGATGTCACTGGAGTGATAAATAGTATCGTTTTTCATAACGCGGAAATTGTGGAAACGTTTTTTTTGTTTAAACCCTACTTTATTTGTCTTGTAATGAATGGTCTTCATTAGGGTTTGTTCATGAGGTGTTTATTTGTTTGATATAGTCTTTTATAACGTGGAAAAATAGGAAAAACCTTTGTTTTGGTTTTAGCCCTACGTTGTTTGTACACTAAAGAAAGGTTTTAATGAGGTGGGTGTTAATGGAGTAATTATTGGTTCGACACGCTTTTCTATAACAAGGGTAAATGGGAAAAACATATTTTTTGGTTTTCACTCTACCCTGTTCGTACACTAACGAAAGGTCTTGATGCGAGTGTGTCTATGGGGTGATTATTTATTTTATATCGTCTTTTATAACGAGGAAAAATGTGAGTATCAATGTAAGGCCAGAAGTATTTGTCTTTAAGTCTCATGTAAGTAGGTTTCGTCTATCGCTCTATGGTTTGTTTTACCTTTATTGTTGGAGTATAGCAACGATGCGCACACTAAATATAATTGTGCCTGTGCGAAATGAAAATGCCAGGTAGACGGGAAACCAAGAGAGCCAAATTTTATTGCTCTTCCCCTTCCGTCTGAAGAGCCCCGAAGGATGACCCACCACGGTCAGTCCGCCACCAGCCCACGCGACAGCCAGTCGCATTCAGCAGTTCACATCCAGTTATCAGTGTTTATACAAAAGTGTTTTTTACAGTCCATTCATTTATAATTAAACCAAAGACTTTTTCAAGTGCATTTTATATACTGCGTTACGTGCATACTTTTATTCATGTATTATTGTGCTTCATTTATGTATTATTAATAAAGTCAATCTAATAATACTTATTGTTTATTAACATTTAACAACATTTATGATAAGTTTGTATAATTTCTTTTACGTCGTTTTCGTTTTTAACATCTTTTTTTGGTACTCCTATTAAATATTATAGAAGAATGTTGAAAATATTTTGGTTACTAGTTCAAATATGTTGGGGTTTCCGAAATAAATATAAGAAATGCTATCAGGATAATTTTTTATAAAGTAAATGGCATCTGATTCGAAGTTGTTGTCAGAAGTTTGAGTAATTGTACGTTTTTTTCTTTCCAAATAAAATTTTTATTTTAGGTGTAGCTGATAGATGAAGTAGGTACATACGTCATTAATAATTATTTGATTTTGTCTGTAATTTACTGCTGTATTTATTGTAAGTATTTCAAAAGTGGGTTTGTATGTTTTATTAGACTGTATAGTATCGTTATCATTATCATTATTACCGTTTTCAATAATTTCAAGTTTGTTAATGATATATCAGGATTTGGTATATTTTCTGTGTATTAGTCAATGAGGTTATTGTCATTAGTACATTAGTAATTGAAAAGTTCTAGGTCATGTTCTTTGTGTGAGTTTACATCTTTTAGAATATCATCCAGATGTCGTACACAACGAGGCGCTATGCTTATCAAATTTACTACGTTGGTAGTGAGATGTGTAAGGGGTTGACAAGTATCCTTCATTAATATCTATGTTGGATTGTGAAAATTTCAAGATAAACATTCCTATTAAGCCGTCTAATATACTATGAAATTTAAGCAAAAAAAAATTTTGATATGATGATTCTGGTAACTTGAATATTTTCGACATAGGTATTGAAGTACTATATCTACGAGCATATTTTTGGAGTGCACTTGAAACGATAAATGGATTGATCTTCAGTATGCTTAGAAAATAACTTCAGTGCTATATTTGGGTCAACGAACGATTTTAACGTCTGGAATCTATTAATAATTTTAATTTATTTATGAAGATATAGCGTAATTCACTTTTATATACATTATCAAGAGATATTATATATTTGTGGATCTATGTGGTTATTAGGCTGGCCTTGAAAATTTATTTCGGGATCGTTACAATCAATTACATAATTTGCAGGATTATTTACATGTGTATTATAGACATCTGAATTGGAATTTTGAGGATAAAAATCAGTATTCTGACATTCTATATTGAATAATTTTTTGGATACAAAGTTTCTTGATACAAATAGGTACTTGGTGTACCTATTTGAAATGTGTTACGTTGGATTTGGTGAATTTTGTTTTGGTATTTGATCAGATCTGAAAACGTCTACATTTCCATTTTGATGAGAAGTTTGAGAGTTGGTTGAAAATATTTAGTTTCTTGGAGACCGTGGTTGAATATTTACGGGACTCGTCGGGAAAGTGTTTTGGGTTTGAAAGGAATTATTATTTGGAAAATTATTATTACTCAGGATTTGTAAATTATGACCTTGATTGTGGACTGGATTTTTATTATTAAAATTGCCTCGGTTATTAAGATTATTCCTATCGTTGGCAGGGGTAGCAACTGTCATAAGTTTCCGGCGGTGGATGACGAGTTTTCTACAGCTATCCCGAAGAAAATTAAAAAAAAATTAAGCTTTATACTTAGTGGAAAGTAAGATACTATTTTATACACCTTTATTACCTGTTACCTGCCCAAGTAACCGCGACCGGAGCCCTATAGCCGCTGGTCGTTCTTACCTGTATAGAGGACACAAATAGACAAATTTTCAGCCTTTATAAGAAAAGAAGGTCTGGCGGTCGTGGGCTCTTGCTCTAAACAGTTTGAGTCCCAGAACCGCAATACGTGATCATTAAATTGCTGTGTGTTTCATACTAAGGCCTCCAATAGCCCAGTGCCAATACTTATTTAACTTTGAAATACAAGATCCTATACTGGTTAGACTGGATTTTTGTGAAACGTTACAAGAAACAAAAGCCATCAGTCCCAATTTTTTAGAATGTATCCGTTTTATCCAAGAGGTCTCATTTACGCGACAAAAAATTTTCGATTCACATAAGGCTTACTGAATAATACTAATAATAATTAATAACTTTATCAATACTTTATACTAGCATTACTTCATAATTTTTAAATCAAAATAATCCGAATACAGTACACAGTATCGAGTTTTATCAAAAATACCTTTTTGGTGTAAAATTAACTGATGTTCATTTGAAATTTTGCTTAATAAATCTGATATTGAAAAAGTTATGTCCAATACTACATGGTACGAACCTTGTAACTAGCGTCCTCTATGAGAGTCAGGCATTATAACAAATTCATTGGATTTGATGTATTAGCTATATATGTATAATTTTTTTCTTCAACGCCCTTTATCTTCATTATGGAAGTCGTAATTTGAAAGTACACATTATCAATAAGATAACGAAACCAAGACTGAAGTGAGACTGAGTTGTATAATTTTAGTTTGGTAATTTTATATAAATAATATTGATGACTTGGCATATTGAGAAATATCTTTATCTAAATTCTTTCACTAAAATAAAATAGATTGTTTGGTCTAACTTACTGTGATAAGATTTCATTAATATTTTTTTTTTAAGTTTTGTCGAGTTAGGAAAGACCCCATCCGATATCATTTGTTCATTCTAACGTAAATTGATTATGATATACTCTGTTTAGTGTGGTTTAGTCTACCTGAAAGAAGTTCACAAGGCCACTTCTAAAAGTTGATAAGCACTTACACATCATTCTATGAGATAAAGTAATTTTGGGATAATATAAGGGTGAGTCGGGAGGAGCGCACCACACTCTATTTGTGTATTGTATACATGAAAATAATGTAAAAAATTCATATATTCTCATCCGATTTTCTTTTGTTTTCAAGTTAAAGCATATTAACAAAAAAACAAATTATTATATAAAAATTTTCTTAATCGTAGCGTTCTTTCAATAAATGTTCAAAAATACCGCCATTGACTTCTAAACATTTTCTACTTCGTCCACGAAGAGTGTTTGTTGCTCTTCCAATTAATTCATTTTATTTTGTGGACTTCATTTCTCATCTAGGCCCATAAACAAAAATCTATTGGTGTAAGGTCTGAAGATCTTGCAGGCCAATTAATGGGACCTCCACGACCAATCCAACGCCCTGGAAAACGTTCGTCTAAATGTTGCTTGACCTGACGAGCGACATGTGCAGGAGCTCCATCGTGCTGATAGTACATCTGCCTTCTAATATTTACAGGAACATCCTCTAGTAGGCCTTGTAATTCATTTTGTAAAAAATTTAGGTAGTCGTCTCCTGTGAGACGATTCTCCAAAATGAAAGGGCCAATTGAATAACTGTCAACCATATCACACCACACGTTTACAGAAAACCGATGTTGAAAATTGCTTTCGACTGTTGCGTGGGGATTTTCGTCCGACCATACCTACATGATAGTTACGAGTATTATTAATGCCATCACGGGTAAATGTAGCTTCATCCGTAAAGAGTATACTCGATACAACACGATGATTATTATTTATCCATCGCCAAAACTCCATGCGAATAGCGTAATCCTTTTGTTGTACTTAGGTGCTGTACTCTCTGTACGTGATAAGGATATAAGCACTGAGAAGCTTACCAGTCTCGCACAATTTGTTAAAAACTCTAATAAATACGTTTTTATCGGGATATCTTTGGTGTGGAAAACGTTGACGATATTCTTTAGCAGCAACTGTAGCATTTCTATTACAGAAACCATAAATAAAAACCATATTTGCATATTCTAAATTTGAATAAGTATCTGGCATTTTGCAACACTAACAATCACATAAATTCGAAATTAAACGTTCAGTTAGTATTCACTGGACACTGACAGTTCATCATAACGTCAGAATTATCAAATGCCTTTGAGCCTCGAACATGGCATACTTTTATAATATTAAAATTCAGATATAAGTGGAAAGCTAGATGAACATTTTTAATTACTCCATGACTTGAGAACAAATGAAGCTCGGACAAGAACATATGAGTTTTTCACATTATTTTCACTTGTATAATACACTACCAGAGTTTGGTGCGCTCCTCCCGACTCACCCTGTAAGTATACGTAACTTACAATATCTTTAATTATTTTTCCACATTAAATCAACATAGGAAATGATTTTTTGGGTAGTAAAACTAATCTATCATTCAAATTTATCTAAAATTTATACAGATAACATCAAAAGCACAGTGAAAACCATAAATACAATTACCTTACCAAGAATACTGTAAATCTCTTTTATGAACTCGTTCATTAGTCAAATGTCCGACTACCCGCCCCCTTATCTATCCGTTTAATATATTTTTAGCTCATTTTTTATAAAAAATCTATCTGTAGCCACGATATCTCCTCACGAGAAGCATCTATCGAGCTCGGGAATTTTGCATTCAATTCCTGTATAGCTGTAGATGAGCTGAAGCGAAAAAAATCGATGAATCATATCATTAAGAGCTTATGCCACCAGTCTTGTCAGAAACATGTGAAGATAAACATTTAGGAAACTTGGAACTCGCGCAAGATCGAGAGAATTCCGCTCGAGTATAGTGCGGGTCATCAAATAGCGAAAATCTTATCTAAACAAAAAAAGACAAAAAAACCCTACTGTAAACTGAAAAAACTTTTTCGCCACTGCATTACAATATTCAATTTTCAGAATAAGTGAATCATTTAAAAGTATAGATAAACAACTTCATTACACAACAAAATAATCCCTTCGAATTCCTAAATAAAACTAAATCAAAAAAAGTGAAAAAACAATGAACATAAATAGGGTATTATCCATAATACGGAATATTTTTTATTTCCTTCAGGTAGGTACTTTTAGTAGGGTTTCCGATTCACAGTCAGTAGTTAGTTGTTAGCTGTGCAAGTGTGCGGTGTATTTAAGGTCTGATTATTCTTTATTAAAAATTTTGTGAACAATATGTGGCAACCGTGGCTTCAAGATTTGCAGAAAACGAAATTAGGTACAAGAGGTAAACGCATATGCATATTACATTGCGGTGGGTTTGGATAATTGATGCGTTATCATTAAATTCTAAGCATGTTGAGGGTAGTTCTTTAGATCACCACTAAGATATTAAAGAGACCTTGATTTAAAAAAAAAACTTGTACCAAAACTACATGCACACAGTGTACCTAATTGTGTTAAATAACACCTCGTATTATTCAAGAAAAATTCGTATTTATATTCGTATATTCGCCGTACCCCGAACATTATTTCGCAGAGAATGTCAGTATTGTTACAAGGCGATCTTGATTTTGATTAAACCATATCCAGCCATGTCCGGTCAAAGGGTAATTAAAGATGCAAGGTGTGGCTAGGCATAGAAAATGAAATGATTTCGTTTTGATCAGCAAAGCATTTCCACCGAATTACAATGAGTGGAATGTCCAGCGAGCAACAATAAAACTTCATCAGCTGGTTTCCTTGGTATAAAATGAGTTTTAAGCCAGGATAAGAATATTGATGAAGTGATCTTACATATAACCAGTAGATGTCGTTACGGATACAGCTTTCGAGCCTCTTTCGACGAGCACATGTCCTGCACGATTAGTTAATTGTGAGCCTGTCTCGTCCTTATTAAATATGCAATCGGTTTTTGAATCATTTTCTAGAAAATTCTTTTCTAGATAAAACGGAAGTTCATTTCATCCGGTTCATACATTGACATCAAGCCTTTTAATACTCCTCAGATACTCTTAAAACGATGTCGAGATTTTTACTTAGAAGCATTCATAAGTAAATCATATCTCCAACTTACTAAATTTGTGTTGTATATTTAACTGTTCGGAAAACTGAAAGGCCTTCATTGTTAACGGAAAATCTCTTTCTTGCATAATTTTAAAATGGTTGGAATTTTTTTTAACGAGCATCAGTGCCACCTGGGTTGGATCAATATATGGATTTAACCTATTGTTGACCATTCACAAACACTGAAAATATTGTTCCAAATGCGTGCCGGTAGGATAGTCGTGAAAAGGGAAGAATTTTATTTTAACAGAATAAAAATTAGGCATTATGTACATAGTAAAAGGTGCACTTATTTTTTATTGAACCTTGTACAAAAAATACATTATACAGAAATCAAATTACAAAACATCATAATATTCTTCATCATCTGAGGAACTTTCATCTTCTCTTGACGCGTTATAATTAATGGGTCGACGGTCAGATCGATCAAGCTCCCACGTTTTCTCCTCTTCTTTAATGACATGCTGGACTGCTTTTCACCAGTTCTCTGGTGTCACCTCTTTAATGACTAGATCGAACAGTAGCTCAACGTCTTTCATTTTGAATGTCGTGTTGTGTCTTGCTACAAATCCTTTCACTTGCGCCCATATAAGTTCTATAGGATTTAGATCGCAACGATATGTGGTGTGCGCAACTAAGTTATACTATGTTTTTCTGCTATATCTTCCACGGCGTATTTCATAAAACGATGTTTGTGTACATTTCCTATAGCTAAAAGTTCTTTTTTCATCAAATTATCTTCAAATTCAATACTTTTGGTGGTTAACCAGTCAATAATTTCTTGTTTTCACCAAGATGAAGTTGGAATCTTCTCTATGCGTCGAGAATGATAACTTGCGTTATCCATAACCACCACTTCAAAAACATCCGAATCCACCTCGTGGTAATTTCCCGTATGGCACGACTGAAAGGTTAGCAGATCTTCTTTTAAAAATCCCTCTTCGCTTCCAATATGGACGATTGTTAATCTTTTCCCTTTACCTGAAGGCACCTCAATACCCGTTGACAGGCCTTTCATGAAAGCTTGTCGAGCACTGGATATAAATTTGACTTGCCACATTTTTAGTACTGTATAACGTTCATTAATCCACGTCTCATCAATATAAAAGATTTTCTTTTGCTCTGTTCTGTATTGCTTTATACTTCTTAAGTATTTTTGTCGCAAGCGAAAAATTTCATCGCTTTCTAGTAAAAGGGCTTTACGGTTATGTTTTTCCCAGGCAAAATCCATATTTCTCAAAGTGGTCCATAAAAGTTTTTTAGTTATCAACGGAATACTGTCATCCTGGCCAAGCTCCATTAAAATCTTTCTATTTTAAAATAAAAAGAGTGAACTTTTCTTCGAATTACACTTTTGTTGTCTTCATCAAGGACTTTTACTGGTCTGCCCAGAACCGGACTTAGGCATGGGCCAACCCGGGCGTGCGGCGGGGGCCCCCGCTGCGAGGGGGCCTCGCGACGAGCCATATGATTGATTTTTAAACATATGAATGCAAGCGAAAAAATACATCCATAGCCAATGTTCAGAATCAACATAAATTTTTTTATGCGCAATCATTTTAAAAGTTCCGAAAAATCATATTTAAAAAAATGAAAGCTCGAAGTTGCGTCCAATGCATGGTATCGCTGATTTATTTTTTAAAATCACAACGACGAGTTAGAAACTACGCTTCCCCCGGATGAGCTGTAGATATTTTATTACATATTTACGACTGTACGCGAGCGCTTGTTTTTTAGGCTTTCTTGAAATCACCTCGCACATTGCGAAACATAGGAAACACTGCATTCTCGGAACAAGTGATCGTGTTTTATTTTGCCGAGCTCTACTCGCATCAATGAAATCGATTGACTGCACTAGTGTTATTGAAGAATTTGTAGGTAGTAAAATAAGAAAAAAATGTTTTTAATTTATGAACGTAATTTTGTACTATTTTTAGTTAGAAATAATGAATAAATTGACTATAATGAAAAATCAACTTGATATAAGAATTCACGTAAAACGCCCGCCTTACATAGGCCCCTTAAGTATTTTGGCCCGGGGGCCACCATGACTCTAAGTCCGGCTCTGGGTCTACCTGAACTTTTTTTGGGAGGTTCCACTTGGCTATTGCTATTGCTATTTTTCCCCCTCGCAATAATTTGAAAACGGTGGACCTTCCAACTCCAATCATTCGGGAACATCGGTCGACAGTTTCTTGTACAGTAAATTTCGGGTAATCGTATTTTATACAATCGTGTACATTTAAAATAATAAGTTTTTCATTCACTGATAGTGGAGAATTATTGGAACATCTTTTCGCCGGTGCAAATGTCGCCATTTTATTACTTAATCTTATAATACTATTTACGGCTTTACAGCAAATAGTGATGCGTTAAATTGAACAAATATACTTATAAAGGTCTAAAACTTTTGGGTGAGGCACCATTGCCCTTACGGCGCATGGTTAAGCCGAATCTGGTAGGTATAGGATTGGAATTAGAATGAGGCACTAATAGAAGGTTAAACGGTACCCCTGTTAACCGTAAATCGTAACAGTATAATCTGCTACCTAAGTAACCCTTACACAATATTCCGATATTGACACTTCAGGCCAGAAAATATACTTTTCCTAATTCTCTTATGCAATTACCTCAAATTTTAATATTACAAATAATACTATTTCAAGACCTACGCCTATGGCCGACACCCAAATTGAGCCGAACTGGACGGAAATACCCATATTATTACTCTACACATTTCTGAAATAGACTATAGTACTTATAAAATTTTAGCAGCACCGTATAAATTGAAAGCTCGTTTACTTATATTTTTATTTATTTTTGCGCAATATTTTACTACTTATACGAAGCAATGTGATCGTAACAACACACTATCTGGCGGATATTACTGTATATTATTTCCAACAGCCATATATTCCGAACGTAATGAAATATATCCTTTCAAAAATATATTTTACTGCCCAAAACTTGTGCTCTGGTAGACCCATGACAAAACTTTTGTCAAAAAATTTTTTTTGCAAAGGAAAATCTCCACCCAAACCAAATATGCAGTTTAGTCATCCGACCCGGGAGACATTTTCAAAAATTTCGTCATGGCCCACCTCTGGCCTGCTCATTAGTGGAACGCCCTGTTTCACGCCCCACGATCGCAGCCATTATATTGGAGGCGTGCTCTGACCATCTAAATGATCTGTTGCATTCATTTATTGGTCGTCTGTAGTAGCCTATGACTAAACATTTTAATACAGCCATTTTGTTTATTTGAAATTAAAATTTCAGTAAGTGATCATTGTATTCAAATAGAAAGCGAATATTTTTAACGAGTAGTATAGATAGATGCTTATCAAGATTTTGTTCGAGTCAATTTTGAAGACAGATTCCAGTTTAACACATATTTGGTTAAACTAACGGAAAACTTACCTACAGTATCGTATGTGCTGTAGAACTTGAGAGATTAAGCGAATAAACATTGGATATAGAAGAGAAAATGTAAACTGATTACACAGACAGCAAATGTCTGTGATGAAAAAGAAAGAATGAGAACGAATTGGAAGTCACTGAAGAAATAAAAAAAATAAACTAAAGATACCCAGATAAGGATCTGGTATATAAAAAGCATCGATAATAAAGAAGAGAAAGTAACAAAACGAAGGAATCAATTAGTAATTATAACAGAATCCACGAGAAAAGACGAGACGTTATCAAAACAGGTACTTACTAAGTACAATATCTGGAAAGGTATATATAATTTGCTTCAGATGTCAAAAACTAACAGAAGTAACTAAGTATAATGAACAAGAGATGAAATTGGACCAACTACAGAAACTTTGGAACGTTGAAAAGGGATATTAAAAGAACAAAAGAGGAAAATTGTATTGATATAAATAATCGAAGTAATATATTTAAAATAAAACAAGGAAAAGGATCAAACATAACATCGTATTCTGGTTATTTTCTTTCTTCAGGAGAATGCTGTATTTTGGTCTGTGGTTATTTGTTACACAGCAGTGTTGATTAAAATCAATCTAGGTCTTTATATACATTTTATTTACATCTTCATATATATACATCATCTATCACTAATATCTTATAAAACCAACCATGTGCTAAAAAACCCGGTAAAACAATATATTCACTTAACCTTACTTTTCTCAATAATAATCAACTACAAAAAACAAAACTATGTACATAGAACATTAAACTACTATTTCTACAAATCAAGCGCCATCTCTATAAGAAAGCATTAACTTAAAATAACTCCTAAAGATTTCTATTATAACATAGTCAAATCAATCAAAGAATATTGAATGTTTGACCGCAGTTTGGAAAAACTCATAAAGTTATTTGCTTCCATGAGATATTCAAATATAATTGGATGTAAGGGTCTATCATGTTTTCTTCAAATGCATTTTTTTATATTCGAAGATGCTATGCAACAAAATGGGATCTAAAAACAAAAAAAGATCAGTTTGGGCAGTAACTTCGAACTAGGAAGGATAGGAGGAGCATGAATAATGGGCGCTATAGTCTTAGTGTCGAGGACATTCAAAATATCGTGTTAGCAAGGAAATGCTATAACACAATAGGGTTTATGTTCATGTCAACAAAAAAATTAAAGGGCCATGAACTTGCTTGCTTTATAAAAAATGAGCCAAAGCTCTGCCACAAATAGCAAGCATTCAGTTCTTTTCGTCCATGAAGAGCTTTTTCTCCTAAATTTTTGTTTGGAAAAATTCTTATTTAAATTAAGTATTATAATTATTGTACAATGGCTAATTCTATTTTTTTCAAATAGGTAGCTCCAAAAATCAATTGCAGTTACATATATATGAAGTAAGTAATTATTGTAAATTTTTCAACTAGAATTCGAATTTTGATTGTTTATATCAATAATGCCATCTATTGCGATCTATTTAGAAAGTACAATTGTTACTAGCGCAATGAGGTGGTTGAACCACGAACAAATTTGTCCATATGATATATCAACTTTATAAATTCCATTAATAGGTCAATTAATTGGTAGATTTTTCAATTGGTTTGGGTCTTTTAATCGGGAGTAAGTTAGCATGCAAAATTTCATATTCAATTGATTGGGTAACAGGGAAGGTAGTTGAATATGAATACCAAATTTAGACTAACAATGCGATTTGATAAAGTCTGATGACAATTACTAGAAAAATATGTATATGAAAAGAAAACATTCATAGATTAAATTGTCAACAATAAAATTCATGGAATAGAAGCATTAATGGGGAAAACTGAGAGAAAAATATGATAAGAAAACAGCACGTACTAACACGTAGAAAGACCAACAGAGTCGATTATGCAATGGTATGGATTATGATTAAGAAGAACAGACGGATGAGGAAATTGCAGAAGAAATGTGCAATACTAAATAGATGTATTGGCCAGTTAAAAATATGATAGAGAGGAGAAAGACAAATACCGAAATAAAAATATATTTGATTTTATATTGGAGAAGGGAGACCAGAAAATAGTGATATGAGTTTTATGACAAAAAAAGTATTGAAAAAATGAACAAGTCGCAAAAAATTATACATATCTAAAAAAACATTAAGGATGTGAACGCAAAAATAGGATAAGAAATCTATTTGAAGAATGCCAGGAGGGAATCTACAGTTAATGAGAATATTATTAATATTGGAGGGCGAATATGTAAATTGGCCATGAATATCATTTTCAAACAATAAATAAACTGTTTGGAATATGGATCAATTATCGAGGACATGAAACAACCAGACAAAAAAATAATAATGCTTAAGATGATGAGAAATTCAAAAGGAAAAATTGAATTTGAAAGAAACGCTGGAATATGGTAACGTACAACACGAGGGTATCTACTCCCAGCGGTATTGTTTAACATTGCAGTGGAAGGCATAATAAGGGAAAGTAATGTGATATTCATCAGCATTAAATTAAAACAAATAATTCAAGAAATCTGATACGTAAAAATTTACATACCTCGAACGACTACTGGGGAAATGCTGTAATTGTCTACCATTAGAAATCGTAGGTGTCGAATATCCTAATTGGAGAAGGCATCATTCAATTACAAATTGATATGAATTAAAAGCTACACTGGTCAAAATTATACTTATAACACATACGTTCAATACTCTTTTTTCTCACAATATTTAAAAATATATAATTGAAAATATTTTGGATAATTGAGATTAACTTTTACACAAGAATATTTTCCAAACTCTACAGGATGAATAAAAAACAGTAGGAATTTATGTTACAATCGTTATGTTATAAATTTTTCTTATTTTGACCAGTGTTACTTTCAATATTGAAAAATCTTAACAAATTTCCCTTAACTTCAAAATTCGAATGTTTTTATCAATAAAATTTACTCGACAACAAATGGAAAGTTTCCACTTACTCGAAGATATTTGATCACTTGAATTAGTCAATAAATTGGAGTGGTTGTGAGACAGACCGGAAGAATCTTGATCCGTATTTTGGTTACTGGGCGTTATCGATATCACCATATACTGCTTATTAGGTTCCACTTTGAGAACAGTAACAGGAATTTGTCTTTCAATTACTTTTTTGATATCTGATTATTATCAGGACTCCTCTTCCCCTTCAGATATATTTCCTGAAATTAAAAGAGAATTATAACAAAAAAATGCAATCCCAATTTCTTATATCTTCTTATATCTTCTTCTTATTCCTGCGTTAAGTCCAAGGACTTGTGTTTACTGGGTGATGTTTAATCTTATTTGTGATTCTGATGACCAGCTATCTTGCCATCTTTTTTGTGGTCTTCCTCTTGATCTTTTCCCTTCGGGTTTTCTATCTCTTATGCTCTTTGCTAGTCTGTGCTCCTCCATTCTCGTTACTCGTTGATTCCAATTTCTTCTTCTCTCCCGTCCCCTTCTTACTATATCCTGAATATTTACATTGTTGCCGGATATCTTCGTTTCTTACATGGTCTCGTCTAGTCTTTCCTATTATGCATCTTAATGTTTTCATCTCAGTTGTTTTTAGTGTTTGTTTTGTTTTCTTTGTATCGGCTCTGGTTTCTATGGCATACGTCATTTTGTCCATAATCAGGTAAAATAGAAATGGACTTAAGCTGTCTCCTTGTCTTATATCTGTGCTCACCTTTATTTCTTCAGATACCTTTCCCTCAGCTTTTATTTTAGTAGAGCAGTTGTAATTGAGCTCATCTATAATTTTTATTATTTTAGGAGATTCATTTTTTTCTTTAAGTAAGTATACTATGTCATTGAGTCGTATTTTATCGAATGCTTTTGTTAGGTCCACGAAACACATGAAGATAGGCTTGTTGTATTCTATTGACTTTTCCACTAATTGGCAAATTGTTGGCATCTGTTGTTGATCTGTTCTTTCCAAGACCTTGCTGTTCTTCGCATATTGGGATTGTTGCTCTTAGTTCTAGCAGTGATATTCCCCTATAGTTTGATGACTTGTTCTAATCTCCTTTTTTAAATATTAATGTAGTCAAACTTTTATTCCACTCTAGAGGTATCTTTTCTTCTTCAATGATTTTATTGAAAATTTTTTGTTATTTCCTTTATTAGCTTTGGTCCTCCATATTTAATTTGTTGGTTTGTGATCGTATTTTCTCCTGGTGCTTTTCGATTTTTCAGTTCACGTATTGCTTTTTTCACGTGGTTTTATGCTATTACCCAATTTGAGCCTATTGTTTCTGTTTTGTCTTGAGCATTATTTTCTTTTGAATTATATAGATTTTCAAAGTATTTTGTGCATTCTTCCATTTTTTTTGAGTTAATCTTTATGTATTCATTTTAGTTGATCGTAATAGTTTCCACACTCTTTTTTGACTTCGATAAAAATCGTGCTCGATGTCTTTCGTGAATCTTTCCCAATATTCCTCTTTGATGGTTTTTATCCTTGCATTCACCCTATTTCTTGTTGCTATATAATTTGCGTGCTCTTCGGGTATTTTGTTAATTCTATATTTTAAGTGTGCGTCTCTTTTTTCTTTGCATATGATTTTTACCCCTTCTGTAAACCAGGGTTTGTTGCCTTTTTTTATTATTTACATTTATCTTTCTTGTTCCAAGTGCTTCTCTTGAAGCTGTTATTCTGTTGTTGATTATTCTTTCTCAGCATTGTTCTACATCATCGTTTCGTTTTCTATTTTTAATTCTAAGTAGTCTATTTTGATACAGGATTTTTGTACTTTCGGTTTCTAGTGATTCTATTTTAGTTTTCTGTAGTCTTATTTTGCTTAACACTAATTGATGGTCGGATCCTATGTTGGCTGCGGATAGTACTCGAACATCCAGTATGTTCCTGGGCTGTGTTTTTATTAGTTATCATGTAATCTATTACGGATTTCCTTCCTCTTGTATCTGCCCAAGTATATGTGTGTTGAGGTTTGCGTTGGTAGAACGTGTTGTTAATTCTTAGTTCGTTGTGTGCACATTATTCTATTAGCATTTCACCTCGGTCATTTACTACATCTTCATTAAATTGTCCTTTAACTCTATCTAGTATTTCGTTTTCCACTCTTGCGTTCAGGTTTCCCATGATAATTATTCTGTCTTTAGATGGTATGTTATTAAGTTCGTCTTGTAATTGGTCGCAGAAGGCTACATATTCTTCCGCTGGTTTGGCGGCATTTGGTGCATAGGTCGATATAGTCGATAGATCGTTGATGTTCTTTCGATATTCAATGTTGCTATTAGTATTCTATCATTTACGTACTTAATCCAACTCCCGAATTTGTTATTTTATCGGTTTTCTCTATGCCACTATATAATAATATGTAATTTTCATATTGTGTGGTCCCTTTTCCTTTGCGTCTGGTTTCCGATAGAGCACAGATATCTATTTTATGGTAGTATGGTTATTTAGTTCGATTATGATTTCTTGGTGTCTCTTGTTCCATGATCTAATATTCCAGCATGCAAATCTTAATACATTTTTCCGTTTCTGTGTTCTTGCCATTGTCGTTTGTTCCCTAATCCGTCCAACATCCGAGGCTATTTTCTGTGAGCTAGATTGTTCTTTTACTTAAAGCAGGAAGCTACCCCTACCTAGAAACCCTCCTCCTTTACCCGGGCTTAGGACCGGCAGCATGACTATGAGCTACTCAATCCACCCACAATCATGCAGGCGGAGTTAATTTCTTATATAATGGTGGAAATTCATATTTTATGATTAAGTTCACTATTGGATAACATATTTCTCTATACTATTTAGTTCAATTCGATAGAATTTTTTAAAATATAGAGAACATAGTGTTAAGTCACTGAAGCCGGTTTATCACGTGGATTGGAAATTATTGATATCAATAGTTATATTTTAATAAAATGAAGAAAGTACCAAAAAAATCGTTTTTTTTTTAAGAAAAAGTGACATCATACTTATTGAAATATATTATGAAATTTTGGAAGGAAACCAACATATCCAAGCTATATCCATAAAAAACTACAACTTATTACGAAATAATACTTTAGGAATAAATAATTCACGCAAAGAAACAATTTCTTACCTTGCCTCGATCGTAACTATATGAAGGAGTTTCATATCCACTTGTTAGAAGCCTGAATCTCTTCAGAATATTCAAGATCGTTTTTGGTTTCCCTTTGAGAACTGTCTGTAAGTTTTATTTTAGTAGGAAATTTTTTTTCTGATGATGAATTATTTATAGCATACTACAAATTTGTCGATGACTTTTGAGGGCCTGACTGGGAAAAATCACTTCTCATTCCGTTGTACTTGATATTTTTCGAATGTTGCTCATAATTAAGTCCCGAATCGGATAATATGCCGCACACAGTTGTTTTGTCTTCATAAATAGCCTGTTTTGATATAGAGTCTAATTCCACATTTATAGAATCCAGAAAATTTCAAAAGAAAATTAAATCTCATGTTAATAGTATAATAGGAAGAATGAATAATTTTCAGTACAAATTTTGAATGAATTACATAAATTTTATCAATTTCGATAAGTAATATTTACACTCAAAATTTCAACTCAATTTTGAAAAGTATATGCATTTATGAGAATGATGTATACCAACATTAAAACTGAATAAAACTTACCAAAATGTTGTATATCAGCTAAGGCAGCAAGCGGATTGATATTGGTTACTTCCTGTTTATGACAAACTTCTTGGAGTTTTTCTAGTACATCTTTTTGCGAAGGTTGATATTTTTTCGTCCAATTTCTTTGACAAATCTTGTTATATTATCTGACTGGAATTTCGTAGTTATTCTCTTCTTTTGGACTAGTTGGTTTTTCTTTATTTTCTTCTATAATACCACTTTCTCTGATATCTTTTTTGATTTGCTAGTGAATTCACTTAAATCAATATTTCCATTTTCATAAATGAATTTGTCTACGTTGCCGTGATTAAATCATTTACTCGAAATATCCAATTGCACCTGATATTCACAAATTCTTTGTATCTCTCTAGTGGAATCTCTATTATATAATAAATTCGTGACAGGCTCATTGGAAAATTTTAAAAATGGACTCAGCATGTCAATAATGGCATCCGAAGACTCGGTGACCGTGAATCCTTTTCACATGAGTCCCTTGTCTTTTCCACTCACTTCATCACTTCTTTCACTGCAAGATCTATTTACTTCGAGATCTAAATCCATAAGAGAATTTAGAAACTCGTTTTCTTCCGCAGTTAATGTCATTGTTATTGATGATGGATTACCTAGGCAAACGAAATTCGAATTGAAATTTGTCAAATGTGGTTCATTTGTTGATCTAATATTTTAATGAAGTAAACTCAAAGAAAGTGAATAACTATACACTACGACACAATTATATACAAATAAACACTATATAGACAATAAAAATAAAATAAAATTATTGATATTTAAAATAATTCAAAATGAAATAGAAAAATTAGAAATAAAGCTAAAAATTGACGCAATATATTGACAGAATAATCACGAATTAGACTTAAATGGAAATCTTGTACATCTCCAAATTAGTACATTGAATAATAAAAATGATATGAAGTTTAATGAAGCGAAATATTAAGAAAGATTTGAAACAGGATTATTTGGAAAATAAAGGAGTTTTAGTTGAGATTAGACTATTCCATAAATCTTGCCATAATTCCGAAAAATTGTCTTTAGATAGACATTAACAATAAATACATAAATTGAATCAAAAATCTAGAAGCGGCGAAATGTTTGTGATTGAATGGAGAAAAATTAGTAATTCCAAACAGTAAAAATATTCATATTAAAATATTGAATAGAAAAACAAAGATTTCAAGATCTTTACAACTATTCAACCTTGTTTATGCTATGCCCCACGAGATTATCGATAATATTCATTCAAATGTTTGTCTCCTAACGAAATTAATCAGAATTGTTATTACTTATAGAAAATAAATTTGCTTAATATGGATGTTTTGTCAGGATGCCTTTTCCTTGAATGTAAAGCTTTTCACATGCACAAAAAAATTATATATGAATATATTTGTTTCAACTTTGGAAATAATTTAAATTTAAAAAATTAGTTATTTAAAAAATTAATAAACACTAAAATAACGACTCATACTTTATTAAGTTATTTGAACAACTAAGACATATTTTTATACTAAGAGTGGGGTAAGAGCAGGTAATTGAAAGCAAAAGGATTATATATTCACAATTTATTCTTTACTTTTATCACAAATATCTGCAATATATATATAGTTGATACCAACCGTCATTAAAAATCAATTATGAAAAAGAGAGATCAAGTTTTGTAAATATTTATTATATAAACCGGCTACCTGCTAATTGAATCATACTTACCCCATTTTTTTTTGTTGTTGTCAGGAAAGAAAACTGTTAAAATGATTGGCATTCAAGTTCAATAGTTTCTCTTTTTGATGGTTAATGGCATCATAGGGTTTTGAAGAGGTTTAAAAATTTTAACAGATTCATAGTGTTTTAATATCAATAGTAATCAAAATCAATCGTAGCGACTTAAACTAACTTTCTATTGAATTCATTTGAATTTCAAAGAGACTGTGGTGGCTAACGAAATTCTATAATGGCATTATAAGGTTTTGAAGGGGTTTTCCATTTCCTATCTCTTATAGTACCTACTTCGACTGTCTAATTATATATTTTGTTGAATTTATTTTTTCAAAACCTGAAATATGTGCATGATTAGATTATTTAAACTAGTTTTCTTATTAATGCATTGATAATTTTGAGCAATATACGTCTCCATCGTCAAAATTTTGATAGGTTCATAATTAATGGAAACACTTTCATAGAGAACGTGGAAGGCGAGCTGGTGCTTTAATACCAATAATATTCAAAATCATTCGTAGCGACTTGAACTAACTTTCTATTGAATTAACTCGAATTTCAAAGAAACTGTGGTGGCTAACGAAATTCAGAAATATTACTGGAATTAACTATTCTATTACTATGTTAATACGTTTTGGACTTGATCGTTAGATGTTAAGCAGGTCAAGCCTTTATTATTCTCCTTCAAAAATTATTGATATGGACGAACTTGTCCACAACTATTCCGACACCCCTATCTCTTATATGCCAAACAAGCTCTTGCCAAAGGATTATCTACACTATCACGTTCAAATCCATAAAAATCAAAACCATAATTTCCCAAACAGAGGATGTCATCTCTGAACTCCCTCCCAACCAAACCGAAATTATTAGGAAAATTTTTGCCAAGGTTCTCCGAACATCAAAACCTCCTCCTTCCAACCTGAACTCCAAAGAGCGACAAGCTCTCAAAGATATTTATAACAATGCTGATATTGTTGTCCTTTCAGCCGACAAGGGCAATTCCACAGTCGTCCTCAATACCTCTCCTTATCTAGATAAGATGAGTAATGTTTTTAATACATTATAAACGACCCCACCTCATAAGTGTAAAAGACAACGGAAATTCGTATTAACAAATCCAAACTTCTTTACGACATCAAAACCTTACTCATACCTCGAGGAAAATAATCCCGAAAATTCACAAACCCGATCTTCCACTGCGTCCCAATTTAGTGCATTTGATTACCTCACCGAACTCACGGCCAGACATCTTGTTGAAATTCTTCAGACAATTGCTGAACAATCCCAATACTTTGTCAAAATATCTCGCCATTATATTGACTTACTCAAAGGTTGCGATATTTCTCCTACTGATATTCTTTTCAGCTTTGATATTATTTCCTTATTTACCAACATCCTCATCGATGACACTTTGTCTATCTTGGAAAATAGTCACCACATCGCCAGATTATCATTCGCTCATCAAACATTGTTTGTCCAATACCTCCTCAATATTCCAAAGAAATTATTTTGAAAATAAAGCACTATCCTCCTCTCCTCTCCTCTCCACTCAAGCTGTTGACTACGGTATGTTGATGACGCTTTTGTCATTTGGTTTCATGGAAGAGTTCCAGCTCCATCTGAATAGCGAACATCCTTGTATACGGTACACGACGGAGGTGCAGATCCTCAGATACGAAAAAAAAAATGAATTAATACCTACAGTTCTAAATTTAAAATTATCCTATATAAAATTTACGAATAGTCGTCTGCAGCATGAATATCAAAAACAAGTTTGATCTAAGTTTATTTTTCAAATCATACAACAATCTATTACCGAATCAATAACTCTAATAAGAAAATTAGAAAATGACTTGAAAAACAAATAAATGAAGTAATTCCTTTCAATATTTTCCAGAAATTTGAAGGAAAAATTCGAGAAAGAACTGAATCACTTTTTAATAAATGCAGAGAGAGAAACATTGAGAAAATTGATAACCTAATATCAAAACAACAACCTATTGCTAGGAATACAAATGAAATAAAATCAAAATGGATCGAAAATTTAACTGATACTGTCATACCAGATAAAGTGAAAGAAGTTTTATCTTTACGTCCCAATTTTGCACAAAATATTTCTAGAGATAGTGACAAATATCTTATGTAATATGAAATGCAGCACCAGTCATATAAAAAACGAAATTCAAAATAAAATTTGATTGATATTTCTAATATTATCACTAATCTCAAAAATAAATTGAAAAACAAACAACAACAGACTAATATCAAACCCCAAAATATAGGTGAAACCAAAGAATTTATCAATCAAAACAGTCATCTCAAAATTTTGAAAGCAGATAAATCTAATAAAACTGTTATTATGAAATCAGAAGATTATAATAATAAAATGAAGAAATTATCAAACGATGAGACAACTTACAAGAAAATTTAACAAGATCCGAGAACCTATGAATTCATATCAAAAACAGAATAATGATCTAATTCGTAATTAGTAATGGAAGATCTCGAGGAAAGTATTCTAAGCAAAGTTGATATAAATATTCCATTCTTTTTCGATGTAGATGATTGTATTACTGCCGAACCAAAGAATCAAATTGAGAACATAAATAAACAATTCAATTCTTATCACAATCGAAATCGAGCAAAATAATAGAACAATTTTCTAGAAGTCACATTATATAAAATTAACAATAACATAAGATCTATCCAACTATCAGATCCTGAATTTATATGTTTAGCTATTCAAAAAGCAAAAACTGAATTAAAAGAAAATAATTATCCAGAAGAAATGATATACAACATATTTAAGAGAAGGAGAAACAGATATTACAATCAATTTAAAAACAGAAACGAAACATAAAACATTTTCCTTTCCATATTTACAAGGACTTTCCCAGTAACTATCAATTTAATTTAATAAATATGAGTCATAGAGGACGTAATACATTATACATATATTTCATTGAATTAAAATCTAAAATATCTACCAAATAACAAAACAAATAATATTATATATCAAATGCCTTGTACTAATTGTGACGCAGTCTACATAAGGCAGATATCTCAGTATTTAGACAATAGACTAAAAGATCATCAATACGATAAAAAAAATAGGACTGCATTGACAAACCATGAAATATCAAAAAAACATAAATTCGATTATAAAGATTCAAAAATTCTTGGCACGGAATCTAACACATGAAAAAGAATATTTTTAGAAATGGTTTCACATTCATAAGAACGAAAAAGATAAAGACTTAAAAATAAGAAGAAACGTCAATTTTAACCCATCTTTTGAAAATTATTAAAAAAATTAATTTTGAAACAGAAGAGACCTGAAATCAAGAACATTTAGAAACATATTCATACCGGACGGCCCATTAGTGTGTGAAAGTGCAATAACTTATCTACTTAACATAAAATATACAAAAAAAATTCAATTAAAAATATTTATATTTGCACAGATACACATTTCTAAAATATTTTGAGGTATACATGGTGTTCAGTCTAAGCGTGAAAACATGAAGTGAAGTTTTTTTAAATAGGACACCCTGTATATTTGTTTACCATCGAAGACAGCCACGAAAGGAGATATTGGAGAATTTGCTTCTACAATTTACCAAAACTGCAGCTTACGAAATAAGAGAAAGTTTGAAAAATGCAATGTCATAGGACAATGGTATGACCGTTATGTTGAAAGTTGCGGAAGATCTTCATATCTAGACACGGGAAATATCAAAACAAACCGACATAAGTCGTATTGTCGTTAAAAAAATTATATCTAAGAACAAAATGCATCCTTACAGTATACAGCGAATACAGAAACTATTTATTTTATTACAATTTTTAAAGGTGTTGTGAAATTACTGGTTTGATTTTGTCACAAAAACTAAAGTATTTTAAACATCACATTCAGTGTTTACTTGTTAAAAAGGCGAATATTTTCAAATCATAAACAAAAAATGCAATTTTCTTAAAAACGGCCAATTTTAGAGTTTAAAGTATTAAGCATAATTTGAAGGGATAAAGTAGTTTTATAAGATGGTAAAATAATATACTGGATGTTCCATTTAAAAAAATGGAGCTTTTGCTAATTGAAATCTCCTGAATTAATGTTTATCTAAGAAACAACCCGAACCCCAAACGAAACTTCTACTCTATTCAGACATTTCAGCCATGTTTTACCCTTGTACTTACCAAACAAGTTTAGTTACTTCTCACTAATAACGTTTACTAGGCAGCATTTATAGTGTACCAATTTTCGTCAAATCTTCATATTTTTGGCTCCAACTTGGCAACGTTACAATTTATGGGAAAAGACACTGGAGCTTTGTTCGAATATGCACATTGTTTTTTTCACGTAAATTCTTAAATATAGGAAAACTAATTCTTAATTATTTATATTTTCTACAATTATAATCTTATTTCTATCAACCTTGTCCTCAATCTGAGTTCATTTCTGAATTTCGTTAGCCACCACAGTTTCTTTGAAATTGAAATTAATTCAATAGAAATTTAAATCAAGTCGCTACGAATGATTTTGAATATTATAGATATTAAAGCACCAGCTCGCCTTCCACGTTCTCTATGAAAGTGTTTCCATTAATTATGAACCTATCAAAATTATGACGATTGAGACGTATATTGCTCAAAATGATCAATGCATTAATAAGAAAACTAGCTTAAATAACCTAATCATGCACATATTTCAGGTTTTGAAAAAATAAATTCAACAAAATTATACAGCCGAAGTACTATAAGGTACTTATAAGAAAAACCACTTCAAAACCCAATAATGCCAGAGAAACTATTGAATTTGAATACCAATCATTTTATCAGTTTACCTATCTGACAACAACAAGGAAAAATTACCTACGATGGTAAAATGGGGTAAGTATGAGTCAATTAGCATGTAGCCGGTTTATATAATAAATATTTACAAAACTTGATCTCTCTGTTTCATAATTGATTTTTAATGAAGGTTGGTATCAACTATGTATAGATTGCAGATATTTGTGATAAAAGTGAAGAATAAATTGTGAATATATAATCCTTTTGCTACCAATTACCTGCTCTTACCTCACTATTAGTATAAAAATATATTTTGAGCAACATTAGTTTTAGTTGGTCAAGTTACTTGATCAAGTAGGTATCAGTGGATATTTCAGTGTTTATTGGTTTTTTAAATTAACTTGAAATTTTTAAAGCTAAAACGGATATATTTATATAAATTTTGTTTTGCATGTGAAAAGCTTTACGTTCAAGGAAAAGGGATCCTGACGAAACATCCGTGTTAAGAAAATATAAGGTAAGCAAATCATCTCCTTGGGCATAGCTTTACATCTTTGGAATTGAATTCTAATTAAGTGAGATTAGTTAAAAATTATTGCTACTTGTCCATTCACTCCATTGTTATTTCCAACAATAAACAATATTCAATAGTTATGAAGATATTGAAACATTTTTTCTTCTCATAAATATTTTAATATGAATCCTTCTTCTATTTGGAATTACTCATTCACTCATTCTCACATTCATAATGTATTGTCGATGAATCTAAAGACACTTTTTCGGAATTTTACATAATTCAATTATTGCAATATTTAGAGAATAGTCTAAACTCAACTCAAACTCCTTTTTTTTTCTTCAAACACTTCTGTTTCGATCCTTTCTTAATATTTCGCATTTTTACTATTCAATTTTCTAATTTGGAGATGTACAAGGTTTTAATTTAAGTTTAATTCGTGATTATTCTGTCAATATATTCGTCAATTTTTAGCTTTATTTCTAATTTTTCTATTTCATTTTGAATTATTTTAAATATCAATTATTTTATTTTATTTTTATTGTCTATATAGTATTTATTTGTATATAATTGTGTCGTAGTGTATAGTTATTCATTGTCTTTGAGTTTACTTCTTTAAAATCTTAGATCAACAAATGAACCACATTTGACAAATTTCAATTCGAATTTCGTTTGCCTAGGTAATCCATCATCAATAACAATGACATTAACTGCGGAAGAAAACGAGTTTCTAAATTCTCTTATGGATTTAGATCTCGAAGTAAATAGATCTTGCAGTGAAAGAGGTGATGAAGTGAGTGGAAAAGACAAGGGACTCAGGTGGAAAGGATTCACGGTCACCGAGTCTTCGGATACCATTATTGACATGCTGAGTCCATTTTTAAAATTTTCCAATGAGCCTGTCACGAATTTATTATATAATAGAGATTCCACTAGAGAGATACAAAGAATTTGTGAATGTCAGGTACAACTGGATATTCCGTGTACGAGATTCAATCAAGAAGATATTAATTCAAGTGAATTCAATGGTAAATCTAAGAAAATATCGGAGAAATTGGTTTTATACAAAAGAATTAAAGAAAAACAAACTTGTCCAATAGAAGAGAATAACCACGAAATTCCAGTCAGACGATATAACAAAATTTGTCCAAGAAATTGGACGAAAAAATATCAACCTTCGCAAAAAGATATTTTAGAAAAACTCCAAGAAGTTTGTCATAAACAGGAAGTAACCAATATCAATCCGCTTGCTACCTTAGATGATATACAGCATTTTGGTAAGTTTTATTCAGTTGTAATGTAGGTAAACATCATTCTCATAAATACATATACTTCTAAAAATTGAGTTGAAATTTTTGCAGCTGTTGATGATATTCATACCAAACTCACTACTCACACTGCCACTACACCAACACTCACTGTACGACGCGCGTTTCCATAAGTTATCGTCTTTAGAGACTGTAGGTCAACCAGTTTACAGTCAATCATAGTAATTGTGAGTGTTGGTATAAAAGTAGTGTAAACAGTACTTCTCGAAATTGATGAAATTTATTTAATTTTTCCAAAATTCAAATTTAAAATTATCAATTCGTTCTACCGTACTGTTAACATGAGATTTAATTTTCTTTTGTAATTTTCTAGATTCAAGAAATGTGGAATTAGACTCTATATCAAAACAGGCTATTTATGAAGACAAAACAACTGTGTGGGGCACATTATCCGATTCGGAACTTAATTATGAACAACATTCGAAAAATATTACAACGGAACTTGAAGATACGAATATAAAAAGTGATTTTTCCCAGTCAGGCCCTCAAAAAGCATCGACAAATTTGTATGCTATAAATAATTCATCATCAGAAAAAAAATTTCCTACTAAAATAAAACTTACTGACAGTACTCAAAGAGAAATCAAAAACGATCTTGATTATTCTGAAAAGATAACGATCCCTGTAGTACTACCAAAAATTAGAAAACCATCTAAAGAGCTAATAGAAGCCGTCATTAATCGAATCGCCTCTAAAACTACAACGTTCGGTTACCAACAGCAAAAATCAACCGGTAAAACAAATTCGTACACCAATAATACTGAAATCTCCTTAATGGATGGAAGTCCCTGTGCAGCGTAATCAGTTCAACAATGTAGAACTCAAGAAGTATTTCGAAATTATGAAAGGCTTCCAACAAATGGATCTGAAACTCCTTCACATAGTTACGATCGTTGCAAGGTAAGAAATAAAAATTGTTTTATTGCGTAAATGATTTATTCTTGAAATAAGTAGATTCAGCTCTATCTTTAAATATTTCATAATATATTTCATTAAGTATGATGTCTTATCTAGAAAAAAAAACATGTATATCCTACAGCGTGTTACTATTTAATGTCTTTTCATAAAAAAACTTGGGTACCTATTTCTTTTATTTTATTGGAAAATTATTATTGATATCCCATAATTTCAGACCCACATTACAAATTTGCTTCAGTGACTTATCACTGATATTTTCTTTATTTTCAAAATCCTCTCAAATTGAACTAAGTAGTGAAAAAATATGTTGCTCAATTATCCGGCAGTTAACTTGATCATAAAATATAAATTTCCATCATTATATAAAAAATTAGGATTGCATTTTCTTGTTATTTTTCTCTTTTAATTTCAGGAAATTTATCTGAAGAGGAAGAGGAGTCCGGATAATAATCAGATATCAAAAAAAACTAAAATTTCGACGACTCCGAATGAAAAAGTAATTGAAAGACAAATTCCTGTTACTGTTCTCAAAGTGGAACCTAATAAGCAGTATATGATGATATCGATAACGCCCAGTAACCAAAATACGGATCAAGATCCTTCCGGTCTTTCTTACAACCACTCCAATTTATTGACTAATTCAAGTAATCAAATGTCTTTGAGTAAGTGGAAACTTTCCATTTGTTGTCGAGTAAATTTTATTGATGAAAACATTCGAATTTTGAAGTTGAGGGAAATTTTTTAAGATTTTTCAATAGGTATTGAAAGTAACACTGGTCAAAATAAGAAAAATTTATAATATAAAGATCAGTATAGCATATCAGTGAGAATACGTCAAAATATTTGTTTGTAACATAAATTCCTACTGTTTTGTATTCATCCTGTAGAGTTTGGAAAATATTCTTGTGTAAAAGTTAATCTCAATTATCAAAAATATTTTCAATTATATATTTTTAAATATTGTGAGAAAAAGAGTATTGAACGTGTGAGTTATAGGTATAATTTTGACCAGTGTAACTTTTAATTCGTATCAATTTGTAATTAAATGATGTCTTTTCCAATTAGGATATTCGACATCTACGATTTCTAAGGAGAGACAATTACAGCATTTCGCCAGTAGTCGTTCGAGGTATGTAAATTTTTACGTATCAGATTTCTTGAATTATTCTTATTCAATGTGTTTTCAATGCTTTTTCGGTCTTTTGCCATTATTTGTTTTGTTTGGATAACTGAATGCAAGTGGGTAGGGCCAGAAAATATTACAAATCTGATATCGATTGGTTCCAGAAAATGGAACCATACGTTTCTGACGAAAACTTATTTTGAAATAGAAATGACCAGAGATTATAATCATATAATTATAAAAAATGAATCGAACTTCAAATTACGGCAAATATCACCAAGAAGATTCATTCGAATTTTTAGAATTCTGTACCTTGGAGGGACAAGGCGGGAGTATAATTGTATAATTCGTTTTTATGTCATTTATTATTCAATTTGACGCAGCTATTATTTTGTCTTATTTAAATAATTAAAAGATTTTAATGGGTACTTTTTATAAATGTACCAATTATCAGTCAACATTATATTTGGTGACAAATATAATGGGAAGATTCTTAAGAATTCAAAAAATTCACGACACCATGCTCTTGATAAATACTTATTTAGTATATATAAGAGCTATACCTACATAAAAACCGTATTCGATTCATTACATATTTATTTATTATATTATTATTTAAAGTTAATATGATACTTATATTAAGTTTCTAAAAGTTAGTTAAAATACAGTCGTGAAAATATATGTCGTAGTACTAGAAAAATCGTCATACCTACCACGTAGAAAAGTGATAATTAAAAGAAAATCACCTGATAATGATTATTCTTAGAATAATTTAAATTAAGTATATCCAATTGTGTTTATTTTATATTATTTTCTTGTTGGCAATAAAATATTTAATATACATCGACTTTATTTTGATCCTTTCCATCCTTAGTCCTTACATTTTCTCACTGTTCTTTGTACCTATACCTATAGGTAGTATTTGTTTTGATATAAATTTTTTTTCAAAATATCTTTCAAATAATTGGATAATGGGGGGAGTGGAGTTTGATTACTTGGAACAATCGTTCAAAGGGAACAAAGGGGAATGTTAGGCTTGTGCAGCTTTGGTAAACCATATATTTTAAGGGGTAAGGCATTGTGAATTTCCATATTTTGCATTTGAAGGAGAAATGGGAAGTTGTTATTCCCAAAATAGAGTCAGATCATTATTTTATTTTTGATAAGAATTCGTAGGGTCTTGTTCAATTTTTTTGTAAGTTGTCTTGTGGTTTGATAATTTCATCATTTTATTATTATTATCTCCTGATTTCATAATTATTTGAAATTTCTACATTTTAAATTCAATTTCTATTCTCTATATTTTAAATCAAAATTATCCCATATAAAATGGAAAAACAACTTTTTATTTCGCCATCAGCTGCAAAAAAAAATGAAAATTCACAAAGCCTTCCCCCTGAAATATATGGTTTACCAAAGCTGCACAAGCCTGACATTCCCCTTCGACCGATTTTTTCAAGTATTCAAACTCCTCTTACCTCATTATCTAATTATTTGATTAATATATTGAAAAAAATATAAATATATAAAATACCATATCAAAACCACATGGGATTTCAAAGAAGAAATTAAAATTATAAAAATTCCTAATGAATATGTATTTATTTCGTTAGATATGGTTTCTTCATAAACAAATATTCCTATTTATATTTTGAAAGATATATTAATAAAAAATGGGACAAAATTAAAGAATATATGGAAATACCTCAGAAAGAATTTATAGAAGCTATATGTTGGAGTATAGCAACGATGCGCACACTAAATATAATTGTGCCTGTGCGAAATGAAAATGCCAGGTAGACGGGAAACCAAGAGAGCCAAATTTTATTGCTCTTCCCCTTCCGTCTGAAGAGCCCCGAAGGATGACCCACCACGATCAGTCCGCCACCAGCCCACGCGACAGCCAGTCGCATTCAGCAGTTCACATCCAGTTATCAGTGTTTATACAAAAGTGTTTTTTACAGTCCATTCATTTATAATTAAACGAAAGACTTTTTCAAGTGCATTTTATATACTGCGTTACGTGCATACTTTTATTCATGTATTATTGTGCTTCATTTATGTATTATTAATAAAGTCAATCTAATAATACTTATTGTTTATTAACATTTAACAACACTATAGAACTCACACTTACAACAACATATTTCAAATATGAAAATGAAATATACAAACGAATTAATGGTTGTGCTATGGGGGCTTACATTTCAAGTGTTATAGCACAATTGGTAATGGAAGATCTTGAGGAAACGGTTCTAAACAAACTTGATTCATATACATATTCCATTCTTTTTCCGATATGTAGATGATTGCATTACTGCTGTACCAAAGAATCAAATTGAAAATAAATGAAATTCTTATCATAAAAAATTTCAAATCTCAATGGAAATCGAATAAAAAAATGAAATCAATTTTTTTGATGTCACATTATATAAAATTGACAGTAACATAAGAACAGAGTGTGGCTGACAGATCTATACCTACAACCTAACCATAAGTATAAGGACTCTCCCCACAATTATATTTCAATAAATATGATATTAGTAGGTACAAGTCTTAAAGAACGAATTACTTCATCCAAATACTTATTTCACTTAATCGAAATCTGAAACACCAAAAAACAAAAGAAATAATATTATATATCGAGTGATTTGTACTAATTTGGGCGCTTGAAACGGAATCTAATACACAAAAAAGGAATATTTAGAAATAGTGCACATTCATAAGAACGAAAAAGCAATAAATGATAAAAAAGATCTGAATAATTTAAATAAAGTATATTATGAATGTAGCTGAATATTTATTGGTTAGAATATAAATGACAATAAATTTTATCTAGATTAGGTTATACTTAGGTGAAGTTGAAATTTATCAAAATTTCTTTTGGCATGATTCAAAATTATATTGTTTGATTTTCAAAATACAGGTAGAATTAATTGAACTTTCATTTGCAGTCAGTTTTAATTTATTTTTCAACTTAAATAAACACCAAACGTGCTTTTTATTATTGTCCTTATTTAGAACATCTAGCCTTGATAAGGCCAATGCGCAAAAAAGTAAAAAATGACTGAAAATCAATTTCACAATATTTTTTCTGTAAAATTGCAGGGCTTATTGATTGTTAATAATTTAACTATCATTTTCAACTACTTTATTTTTTTCAGTCAACAGTCACCTCTTAAAAAATCGGCAAAAAATAATGTGGCCATTAGTTTGTGTCACTTACCTTATATATTTTATTGGGTACAAATTGTGTGCTGGTAGAGCCAAGATAAGCCATTTTATTATTAGGTACTAGGTATTATCTATTATTAACTGTCGAAATTCTTTAAAGTGTTTTATTAAAAAATTTCTTGGACAAAGCTAAAACTCCAACCAAAACATTATATAGACCTCCGATCCGGAAGACATCTTCAAAAATTTCATCATGGCCGTACTTAGAAGTATTTGCTCCCACTGACCTGCACCATTAAAGGCACGCCCTATTTTACGCCCCGCCATCGTCGCCATTACAATGAAGGCGTGCTCTGACGATCTAAACGAGCTGCTGCATTCATTTATTGTTTGTCAGTGGTAGCCTATGAAAAAAATTTTAAAATAAGTTCTTTTCCAGTTTTTCACTCTATAACATGGGATGAAAAATCTGTTTCTCAATTGAAATTGGTTGAATTTGAGTTTTCTAAGATTAACTCAGAAGAATGGAAAAAAAGTGTAAGTAATCATTTCATTGAAATAGACAACGAATAGTTTAAACGATTAGTTTACTGTAAGATTTTGAGGAAACAGAACATAGGAAACATCATGCTGCCATTTAAGCTTTATTTTGAATTTGGGTCAGCTACCTCTACTGGTGAATCCAGTAGTCCCCCGACGCCCGACCCTTTTCGGACCTTCGGTGTACCTGCTTTTAACTACTGTTGCAGTTACAAAAAAGGTCCGAAAGGGTCGAAAGTCGGCAGTGCTCAGTAGCTGACCCAAATTTAACATAAGTAGAGTTTAAATGGCAGCACTGTATTTCCTATGTTCGGTTTCCTCAAAATCTTACGGTTGATCGACGCTTGTCAAGACATTCAATCAGTTCTTATTAATTCAAAAAACTAATCAAACAACAGTGATTTCCGCATTAATGATCTATTGATTATATTAAACAATTCCACCGCGGACCAAAGTGGAGCAAACTTGCTGTGACTTTAAAATTGGCGATTTCGTTCAAGTCAACTTTGAAGATAGACCTTCGTTTAATTGAAATTTGGTTAGACTAACGAAAAACTTACCGACAGTATCGTATATGCTGTAGAACTTGAGAGATTAAGTGAATAAACATTGGATATGAAATGAAAATTATAAATTGATTACACAGACAGCAAAAATTGAAGTGATATGGGGAAGATAAAGATAACGTCGTTGTAATATGGAAAAGACCTGTGTGATGAAAGAGAAAAAATGAGAACAAATTGGGAAGTTACTGAGGTGATAATAAAGTTAAAATACAAGTAGATGCCTAGTTTTGAAAATGGCATATAAAAGGCATTGAAAATGAAGAAGAGAAAATAACAGGATTAAATAATCAATTTGTATAAAAGAGAACACGAGAAAAGGTGAGTCGTTATCAAAACAAAGATTACAATATGTGTAGGTCGAGAATAGAAAAATATTAAAATTAAAGTATCAATATAAATATAAGAAAACGTAAATTTTCTAGCGAAAAGGCAGAGAACGTATGCAAAGTAGGAAAAGCAGCCGAAACAGATACTAATGATGATAATTTGCTCCAGGTGTCAAAAACTAACAAAAGTATCTATAATAAACAAGATGAATCTGTACCAACGACAGAAACGTTGAAAAGGGAAGTTAACAAAATAGAATAGAACATTTTGTTAATATCAGATAATAAATTATGTAACATATTTAAAATAAAACAAGGACAAAGATCAAACAAAACACCTCATTCTAGTTATTTATTTGTTAGGGAAACGCAGTTCTACTAAGAATACTGAAAGTTTGGCCGCAGTTTAGAAAAATTCATAAAGCTTCTTGCTTCCGTGAGATATTCAAAAAATTGGATGAGAGTGTCTATCATGTTTTTCTTCAAATGCATTTTTTTGTATTCGAAGATGCTATGCAACAAAATGGGATCTAAAAACAAAAAAAGTTCAGTTTGGGCAGGAACTTCTAACTAGGAAGGATAGGAGGAGAGAAGAACATATGGGCGCTATAGTCTTAGGTCGAGGAAACAACTAATATCAAACTAAGATCATACGCCTACGCGAGCCTAAACGAGATTTGTTAACATTGCTATTCCGAAGAGGAAGAGTGACCTCTATTCGATCCAAAACATCTCCTCCGGGTTCGTGTTTGCAAGGAATAGAAGAGGGTGCCATAAAGCAATGTAGAAGGTTCATTTTCACGTAAAAACAATTTCAGAGAGCTGCTTTATAAAGAATGGGCCGAAACTCTCTCACAAACAGCAAAAGTACATTCCTTGCATGATGTGCAAAGTTACATAACTCTAGATTAATTAGATCATCCTCTAGATCCAGAACAATTCTTCACCCTACTTTAAAAAAAACTGATATACAACACCTAACTTCTACTCAATTATCTACCCGAAACCACCCTATAAGCCGCCACTACTCTCTTAATTTTTATGTTATTTTTCTATGTTTGTATTTTTATATTTGTTTAATTTCAATCAGAATCCACATAGTTTTTTAGAACATATATTCTTCCATTTCTCAACTCGCTAAGGTTACGAAAAATATTCTTTTGCTCCTTTTTTTCACAATATCATTTTTATTATACTAAAATACTAAATGAGGCCACTGATAAAATAGGTACAAATTAATTTTTTTTATAAAGTATTACCTTTCTCAACATACTCAACATCTCAAAACTACAACCAAACAATTCCGATTCTCTCCCATTGAACCCCGGTTTTTCTACATTCACCATTTCTCTAAGAGATCACTAGTTCTTTTCCCAGATAATTCAGTTGTACAACAGGAATTCGAAAAACCACGGAACAAATTATTTTTGACATGTATTTAGAAAAAATCTTCAAACTATTCCTCCTCAAATCCCGAAAGATAGTTGCTCTAAATAAGCGTCCCCTTCTCACAACGTTCTTTTTGAAAAATATGCCGATGTTCACATTCCACTTATCACCATGATTGTCCTAGAAAATTAAAAACTTTCAAAATTCCCAACAAAATTTTATGTAAAAGAGACGGAGGATTGTATGATTGTAGTTGTCAAAAGGAACTAGGCAAACAAAGAGAACGTTGGAAAAATATTTGATAACAATCCATATTGTATTTCACGTATCAAGTATATACATAGTGGGAAAATGTAAAGACTAAGGAAGGAAAGGATCAAAATAAAATCGTTGTATTTTGAATATTTTATTGCCAACAAGAAAATAATATAAAATGAAAATAATTGGATCTAATACAAATGATTCTAAGTAAAATCATTTTCAGGTGATTTTCGTAAAATGTATCAAAAGAATTTTCCGTTCAATTATCACTTTTCTGGTTCTACGACATGAATTTTCACCGACTGTATTTTGCTGCATGCTAATTAAGTTATAATCTTTGTATCATTGTTTCGGAGCTTTCAGAAGCTCAATTTATCATATTAACTTTAAATAATAATAAGTATAATAAATAAATATGTGATAAACCAATTACTGCTTTTATGCATTTATCTCAAACATACTAAATATTATTCTTGTCGACCAAATATAATGTGGATTGATAATTGGTGCATTCATAAAAAGTATTACAATTTTTCAAATATTTATACAAGTTGTGATATTTTATGCATCTATTCGGATTTATAGTGTTCAAATTGTCAGCATTATGTATCTTTCACATAGCTTCGTCAAATTAAATAGCAAATAACATAAAAAAAACGAATTATACAATTATAGTCCCGCCTTGTCCCTCCTAGGTACAGAGTTTTAAAAATTCGAATGAATCTTCTTGGTGATATTTGCCGTAATTTGAAGTTCGATTCATTTTTTATAATTATACGATTATAACCTCTGGTCATTTCTATTTCAAAATAAGTTTTCGTCAGAAACGTATGGTTCCATTTTCTGGAACCAATCGATATCAGATTTGTAATATTTTCTGGCCCTACCCACTTGCATTCGGACGAAAATCCTCAGATCTTCCATTATTTTATTTTTCTTTTCTTCGGGCAGTAGATTGTTTTTTGTTGTAATACTTATCGGTGAAGAATCCGACTTCTGATGATGCTGGTCATTGTCGCTATACGGATACAAATTCGTTTTACGGAAAGTATAAATAAAAAATGTGTTGGAAACTATCGATTACATGCAGTTAGTAACAAAATTTCAATTCCAGGAACGTGGAAAAATATGTAGTAAAAAGCAGAAAAAATCGAAACATGGAACTCAAATACTCGACAAACAATTATTGAAATAAGTAGAAGGAGGGACAAAATAAGTATATTAATTCAAATAATTGACATAAGGAGGAAAAGACTAAACAATAAATGATGAAAACAGTTATAATAACAACAAGACAAATAGTGTTAGAAGCAGATTTCATAAAATTTTTTTCAAAATCACCCTTCATAAAAATTTAAAAGTACATTGAATAGTGGAAAATAAGGACATTATATGGGTCGTAGTCGATAAAGTTGGTACATTTGCTGTCAGAATTTGGTAATAATAGAATTTAAAAAATATCAACATTTTATTATAACAAAACCAAAAGTATGCACGTTCAAATTTGGTCTTTTTAATGAATAGCACATGTTATATCCTCTCATAAATATTTTTCTATTCAACTGAACGGATCAACCTTGTCCGCTACCACCCTTATCCTTGAATTCTTTTTCAGTTTTTAGAGCAATTTGAAGCTTTATAAAGTATGATTTCAAAAAGTCTCCTAAGTGTATTAGTGAAAAGATCAATATCAGTATTGAATTTGTAAATTAGCCATGAATATAATTTTCACTAAATGTTTGAAAGGAAGGCCAATTAGCAAGTTCATGAAACAACCAGACAAAAAAATAATAATGGTTAAAATGATGAAAAAATCAAAAGGAAAAATAAAATTTGGAATAAACTTTGGAGTATAGTGAGGTGGTGATGGACTCGGTATTGTTAAATAAAGCAGTGGAAGACATAATATCTAAGGGAATGTGATGTAATATTCATTATTATCCAAACAAAACAAATAATGGCAAAAGACCGAAAAAGCATTGAAAATACATTGGAAAAAATTGTGGAAGCGGTAGGAGAAGGAGGAATAAGAATAATTCAAGAAATCTGATACGTAAAAATTTACATACCTCGAACGACTACTGGGGTAATGCTGTAATTGTCTACTTTGTAATTAATTACAAATTGATACGAATTAAAAGTTACACTGGTCAAAATTATACCTATAACACACACGTTCAATACTCTTTTTCTCAGAATATTTAAAAATATATAATTGAAAATATTTTTGATAATTGAGATTAACTTTTACACAAGAATATTTTCCAAACTCTACAGGATGAGTAAAAAACAGTAGGAATTTATGTTACAATCGTTATGGGCGTTATCGATCTCAATTGTCAGCGTCCCTCACGATTTGGATGTTGTATGGTACGGCAACAATCAGCGGTACATAAATATCAATAAAATTTATGACACATTGGGAATGGTCTGGTTTACCAGCGTTCCACGCATTAACGGGCTGTGATTACAACCCAGCTTTTTATAAAAAGGAGAAAAGAAAACCGTGCGCGCTGTACTCAGAAAATGAACAATATCAAAAAGCATTTACAGCTTTACAAGATCCACGAAGCGACAATTATGAAAATTCTTTTGACACGCTCGAAGATTTTGTCTACAAAATTTACGCTACAGTAAAAAATGGGGTAAAAAATTGCTCGAATGTCGATGAAGCTCGATTAAAAATATTCTCCTCGACATATACTACTAACATCGAGTCCACGGACGAGTTCAAACAAAAATTAAAAGACTTTGACGCTTGCACATTACCACCTTGTAAGCGTGAACTCAAGCAGCAATTACTTCGAGCTTCATACATTGGACACATGTGGAAAAATACCTTTTCTCCAGTGCCCAATGAAACTCTAAATATTCTGGAATTCGGCTGGAAACTCGAAGATGACATGTATTCCTTCCAGTGATTCGAGCGCGAGGACGTACCTTCAAATATTCAAGAAATAACTGAATGTATTTTATTTTTTTATTCATACTTTCATAACAAATAGAGGGAAATTACGTCAACTCTCCTAGCGCGGCGCGCGAGCGCTAAATTCTGTTGTTTTCAACTCGCGCTGATGGTACGAAAATAGACTTAGAAAAAATTCCGTGAATGATACTGAAAGTATCATTACACACTGATTCATCTTCCGTTTTAATACAAGTGTATTAATATAAGTGTACAGTTTTGCAAATAAAAAGTACCATGTGCGATATTAGATTAAAGGAGGGGATAAACCGTTCATCCTGTACCTGCACCTCAAAAACTTATATAATTTATTCGGGGATATGCTATGCCTTTATGGAGCACCGATTATTAAGGGAACTAATCAGTTTCCAAATCCACCGATTATAATTGGTATTACTATAAAAAAAATTATGATAAATGCATGAGCAGTTACGATAACATTGTAAATTTGATCATTTCCAATTAAAGTTCCGGGTTTTCCCAATTCTGTGCGTATTAGTACTCTAAGGGAGGTACCAACTATTCCAGCTCAAATCCCAAAAATAAAATATAATGTTTCAATATCTTTATGATTTGTTGAAAACAACCATTTATTCGGTAAAATGACTGAGTTCAGGCGATAACTTGTAAATTTATTTATTAATATTAATATTCTTTTACCAAGCCTTATATTCAAGTATGATATTAAATTGCAAATATAAAGGTAAATAATTTTTAAGGCTTAGATCAAATATAATATCAACTTTGAAGGTTGATAGTTTAACTTAACTTAAATCCTTAAAGGATATTTAAAATCATTGTGCAGAGGCATAAGCTAAGTAAAGTGAATGCATTTAAGAATAGAAAAATAAAATTGTTAAATTTTGTTGCTTTAATCAGATTTTCTACTATTAAAATAATTCGAGAGGAAAATGTTAATCGTATATAAAAGTATAAATTAATTAAGATTGTAATAATTAAAATTACCCTCAAAATATATATTTGGCTTAAAATTAAATTGTTAATTACAATTCATTTCGGTAAAAATCCTAAAGATAAAAAATTTAAAATAAAGAATAATTTAATTAATTTGTTTGTATTTAATGAATTAAAAAGTTGGTTTAAGTGGATAAGATCAATTTCATAAAAAGTAACAATATTTAAAGTAAAAAAATTTAATAATGAGATATACTAATAAAATTAATTTGCCATTTAATATTCCTGCATTAAACCGATATGGTTAATTGAAGAATATGCTATAATTTTTCGTAGTCTTGTTTGATTTAACCCTTGAATTCCTGTTACGATAGAAGAAGTAATTAATTACAAATGTTAAAAATTATTATTATTAAATTATACATAATTGAAATTATTGGGGCTAGTTTTTGTCATGTTTATAAAATAAGGTGATTTATTCAATTTAAACCTTTTATTACTTCGGGGAACCAAGTATCAGAATTATTGGGGACATAATTGGGAAGAAATTAATGAAATAATTACGCTTCTGAGGGAAAAATATTTTTTTTTATTTTATTAAGGGGATGATTCTTAAAAGGTTAATTTCTAGACCAATTTATATATTAAATCAGAAATAAGATGTAATTAAAATTAAACTTCCAATTATTATTGAAGTAAAAAATATGATTTTATTATTAAAAAGGAAAGTAACCTTTATAAATGGGGTATGAGCACAGTAGCTTGAACTTAGCTTACTTTTTTACACTTTAATATAAGATGTATATTAACTTTAAAATAAATAGTTTGATCTATTAAGTGTAATTTTTTGGGGGACGGGGGTGGGGGCTAATGAAGGTGGATTACATACAATTAATTCTATCAAAATTACCCTTTTTTCAGGCACATCATTATTTTTTTAATAAAAGAGTTTCTAATGGAATTTAAAATAACCTAGGATGTTAATAGGAGAAAGAAAATTTTTTTATTAAAAAATGTTCATTTTTTAAAAATTTTGCCGCATTTTCTGCACATTTTTTGCAACAGAATTTTGTGCAATTTTTCGTAAATTTTTTTTACACTAACGATAAATGCTAATCAATCATGGAAATTTTCATAAAAAATTTTAGACATATAGGTTTTTCCGATATAAACGTTTAATAGATTAAAATAATAAAAATGTTTATATCACCCAAGATATATCTTTAATATGAAATTTTCAATAATGTTAAGAGTTTCTAGTAACTTTATATATATATATATATATATATATATATATATATATATATATATCTTATATATAAATTTATTTAAATTTCTCTTTAAAATTTAAAATTTCACTTGTTAAATTTTATATCGAAATTGTTCTAAACAATTAATTACTATTAATAAAATAAAATTATATTATTTGTTAATAATTAATAATTTTAATCACTGTTCAATTCTTCTATATAATAATTTATATATAATAACAAATAACACCTAATTTTTAAGTTAAAATAAAATTTTTAATATAAATAGAATTAAATAAACACAAAATAAACTTCCTGTAAAATTTTTCCCATTGACTAAAATTAAAAACAAATAATTTTTAAAATTTATTCTGTAAATAATATTTAAACTTATAATTATATCAGTCATTATTATTATGTTCTCAGCAAACGGCTGGTGCGGATGTTAAATAGTTGAATTTAGTGGCAATAAAACTGTGGTTTCCAAATAAATGCGTTTCCTTTCAGCTTCGTATAATCCTTCAGAAGTGGGATCTTAAACGAGCTTAATTTTTGTTTTCGATTTTACCGGTTAAAAGTGCTAAAAAAGTGGCTTTTTTACGGACAAAATGAGTAACATCGAGGAAGGTGGAGCGGAAATACGTCAAAGTCAAATGTAAGACAATTTAATTGAAAAAGTTATTCAAAAACAAATTACAGCTGCTCTAAAAAGAAAATTTGACTCAAATCCAGGACTTTTAGCGACTTCAGAAGATTTAAACATTGACGCCGTAACAGCCAAGGATACCAGCTCTGGAAAACTAACAGTAAAAGGTGACATTATTCCGCCGTTCGATCCCGATGATCGCTATCACACTGTGATTACATGGCTAAATAAAATTGAACAACTTTCCCAGATTTACGGATGGACCGATTATGAGAAAACTGGATACATGCAAATGAAGTTAAGGGGCGCAGCACGTGAATGGTTTTTTCGTTTGGACAACTATGACAGAACTTGGGCTAACTGGAAAACAGCGTTATCCAGGGCATTTATTTTCCAGATGTGTTGATTACTCCACTCTCTTACCACTCTCTCTACGCCACGACGAACTAGTCGCACGAAAAAAAAGTCCCGACGAAAGCATGACTCACTACTATCATGCGAAACTGAATCTTACGCAACAACGCCGACTAGACAATGAAGCTGTATAATTCGAGAACTCTCTGATGAGTTGCAGCCAAACGCTCGCGCATTTCAATGTACCACTCCAGATGAGCTGTACGCAGGATTTATTTCCCCTATGGACAATTATCAAAGCCCCCAAAAAAGCGCAATACAACCTCCCTCAGAAAAGAGATCTAAAATTGAGTGTTACATTTGTGGGAAGTTAGGACACTAAACCGTCTACTTCAAAACAGGGCGGACCAGAGCCATCGCGATGTTCAGTATGCCGTCTTACAAACCACGCTATCAAGGATTGCTTTAAACGACAAGCTAGTTCCAAACAAAGGCAGGACGTAAAGTGATGCGATTTTTGCAAAATAAATGTGGCAAATATAAAGGTTCTAAATCAAACAAAATTACAATGGGTCATTTGTGATTCCAAAGGGCCTAATTAAAACCGATGTTTCAATAAATAAAATAGATTTTTCTACAGAAATCCTAATAGTAAATACACCAATTGATATTATTATAGGACAGCCTATATTAAGTCAACCGAATATCATGTTGGAAATAAAGCCCAATCAAGTAACTTTATCAAAATATGAAGGTGAAAATAAAAATAGTATTCAAGTCAAAAAGTTAAATAACATTGAGTCTTCTGTAATAAAACGAGGTGATTTGGCGGATGGCGAACTGGATGATCCATTTCGTTTACTAAATTTAAAACAATCTTGCTTTGCACGATATCCTGCCGAGCTGGTCAAAATAAATAATGATGAATTTTCCATAACCTTAAATTCAAAACAAACAATATACTATAAATCGTACAGATTGTCAGAGAAAGAAAAAACAATAATGCGAGAGCAAATAAATGAAATATTATCAGCAGGTATTATACAAACCTCTAATTCCTCATATGCCAGCCCCGCAATTTTGGTAAAAAACCAAAAGGAGATTATATGGACTATGCATTGATTATAGAAAGCTTAATGCTATTACTGTAAAAGATCGTTACCCATTACCAAATATTGAGGACCTTATAAACAAATTAGGCGGAAATAAATATTTTTGTAGCTTGGATATGGAACAGGGTTATTACCAAATTCCTATAACAAAAAATTCTATAGATAAAACAGCCTTTATAACTCCAGACGGCCAATACGAGTTCCTCGGGGTCCCATTTGGCTTATGTAAAGCTACCGCGTCTTTTCAGCAATGGGCGAATAATATTATGGGTCCATTACGTCATTCGGAAATATTAATTTACCTTGACGATATTTTGATTCCATCAAAATCGATATTTCAGGGAATGGAAAAACTCAAAACTATTTTAGAGATATGCGAAAAAAAACAACTTAAAATTAAACTTGGAAAAATGTTATTTTTTCAAAACTAAAATTGATTTTTTGGGATACGAAATTAGTGAAAACGAAATCAAACCCGGTTCAAAAAAGGTAGAAGCAATAAAAACATTTAAAACCCGCTCAAATGTGCATGAAGTAAGACAGTTCTTGGGTCTAAGTTCATTTTTCAGGAAATTTATTAAAAATCATGCCGAAATAGTCGCACCATTAACGAAGTTCCTAAGACAAAACGTAAAATGGGATTGGGGTGAAAGTCAAAGTAAAGCAGTCTCAAAAATAAAATCAATTCTTATAAATGAACCTGTTTTAACGATATACAACCCTAGATTCAAAAAAATAACTACATACTGACGCTAGCTCGAAAGGCATTGCCGGTATTCTTTTCCAAAAAACAAGCAGCAGACTAAAGCCCGTAGCTTATAGTCCAAGATCCCAGAGCAATCAGACACAACTTATTTTCAAATGGATAAAGCCTTAGGTTCTCAGTAGTGTCTCATGTACTTAGAATACCTGTGTGTTTATGGAGTTCGCAGAGTGATCCCTGGGCAGGTACCAGGTGAGAAAGGTAACTAAAAATTAGATTTATTTAACTTAAATTCTAATGGCTGATATTTATATATATTTTGTAGAATATTATACTGAACTAGTATTATGAAGTGTCAGACACTTTTCATGGATCAGAACTTTTGTCAGACGCTTTAAAGCTCCACAAAAAATAAAAGAATTTTACTTATTTTCAAATGTCTGACTTTTACCTATGTTATTAAGATAATTACTAAAAAGTTATATTTTATCTGTCAGACAAGTTTGAGTGAACAAACATCCCTTAAATGGAAAAATTATTTAACCGGGAGTGCGAGCGCGAGAGCACTATGCGCATGCGTCTCAAAGTAAAGAATTCAAATGTATTAAAAATACTTACTGCTTTCAATCCAAAATTTTTGCATCCTTACTTCAAAAAAGTGATCTTTAATGTTGAATTAATAATTAATAAATATTAAAGTAAATTTATTTATTGCATGTATTTAAAATAATGAATAGATTAGGAGCTATTTTGTTTTATAAGACATTATTTTTATTTTATTGTAAAAAAATACAAGTTAGTTAGAATAATTTTAAGGAAGAATATATAATTATGATTAATTACAGCAAGTATTTGTATATTTTTTAATCATCATAGTCATCGACAAAATCATTAGAATTTTCATCATTCATCCAATCACGATACTGTTCGTTCGAGTCATCATCCTCGTCATCAGTTATGTTGTCATTATTGGTAGCTTCTTCTGCAACAAAACAGTTTAAAGAATTAAAAAACAAAATTATGAGTACAAAAATTTTTAAACTTTAAGTTAAAGGTATAATACCTGAATTAGTAACGAATTCACTAAAGTCTCCGGGTAATTGGTCACCATCAAACCAGTAAAAGTGATATTGGTTTTCTTCTAATTTCCACCCATTGTGTTCAGGAGTAAAAATAGTTGGTATTTTTACATTTGCGTTATTCCATATACTAGAAATATAGTTAGCTTGTTGAAATAATTCAGTTTTACATGGTGGTAAATTGCTAGCATCAAAAGTTTTCAAATTTCTTCGATTGAACTCTTCGTTAATATTATTTACCCTGTAGTTATTCAAAAACAGCTGGAGTCGAGCAGCATCAATATCAAGTAGACCAGAAACATTGTAAATTTCGCAGATGAATTTTTGAATTGTGTTTAAAAAAACATCTTCTTGTACATGCTCATCGGTAAACAACTCTGGATCTCCAAACTGCATAAAAGCTTGCTGATATTCATGTTTCTTCATTAATATTTTAAAAGGTTTTTGTTTACCTTTCTTAAAAGACGCAGGATTAAAGTCGCAGCCAGTCAATGCATGAAATCCTGGCAAACTTCTACACAAAGAAGGTCCCAAATACTCATATACTTCAGTCAAATTAATATATCTTTGATTGTTTCCGGTGCCTGCGTTTAACCATACATTTGAGTCATCATCTATCAAATTATGCATATGTCCTAGCATAATTATTGCAATATCAGTATCTGAGCATCTTATAACAAAAGTTGCCTGAACGTCTGTATTGGATACATGAAAAACAATTTTAGTATCGGCTTCTTCATGCTCTGGACATGATAAATTATTTATCATCTACATTTGATACGATTTTATTATTATCAACTATGTAAGAGTGACATTGTTTAAAATTAACTAATATTCGTTTATTCTCTAGAAATGGTATCATTTCATCAGATGCCCAGTGTTGAATAAAAAAATCAACAAGGGCTTGTTTAAAATTAATATTCTTAAGTTCCTTTAAAAAATCTGACGGACGAACTTGATCAGGACCAGTGATGTTGAAATGTAATTGCGTAGACTCTCTGCGAAGATCTCTTTCATAATCTTTGTTTGAAGGAGAGAAATATTGATCAAAAATAACGTCGTATCTTGTCGCTTTCACCTGAGTTACCATTAGAAGCATTTTCTTGGAAATTGCACCAAAAGTTTTCGGAATATTTTTCATAGTGTGCAGCATAAAGAAACCATCAATTAATAAGATGTCTATGTGATCAGGTGAATTGTGCTCTAAATCATTCTCCAAAGATTTCATCAAAATTGACTTCTGGGTTTTACAAATTGTCCTATCAATATGACACATTGATAATGGCATTGGAGTAATAGGATATGATAAAATCTTCTCCATATCAACTTTGTAATCTAGAGATATGCCTAGAATACGGCCAAAAAAGTCTCTTTGCAGTTTTACTTTTTTTTGCATAATCCACGGTAAAACTTTTCTACTGGCTCCGACACAGCTTTACCCGATGAAATATTAATTAATAGATCTTTCGGCAGTTGTGGGTCAAATGGATTTATAAAGAGATCAAAAGTATCGATAAATTTTTGCAATTGCTTAGTGTTAGTTTTTATAGCATGATTGGTAAGCTCAGCTGAAACATCTTGTCCCTTTTGCAGATCTAAATCTTCATACACTGAACTGATTACTGTGGATCTAATATCATGACTGCGGGCCCATTGTTGACGTGCAGAAATTGAATTAGTAAAATGCACGATTCCAGTAAGTTTCCTCGCTGCGTCAGCGTTTATTGTTTGTGCAAGAACAAGATCAATCGGTTGCTTTGAAAAAGACTTATTGGTTCTTCGAATGCCAAAAAAACCTTCATGAAATTCTTCGTACAAATTTGGATGAGTATTTGCAACGTTTAATAAATTAGAATGATATCTAACAGTCCAACGAGCACAGTTAGGTTGATTAAAAATAAAAAATAAATTCGTGATCTTCGGTAATACGTACTTGAATAACTCAAAATCTCCAACACGAATACTTCTGGACAGAGTTAAGTAATAGTTGATTAAGTTAACATATATTAAATAAAACTGCGCTGTTTTTCCATGCTCGCCGTTTAAAGTTTGTTGTTTGTAAATACAATAATTATTTAATAGTACTTTCAACTCGTCATTTTCTATCTCAAAAGTTGATGTTGGAGTATTTTGCAAACGTACAAGTTCTTCAATAATTTCATTCGACACTTCAATATTATTAAAAGCTAAAAAGGACTTAAAATGTAAAATCTCTAAACCTACTGACACCAACGGATGAAGCCTCTTGCACCGATTAAAGTGTTTTCCATCCAGAAATCCAGCAGCTGAGCCTGAAGCAAACAAACTGCTTTGGACCATAACGTTGGACAAGCCGCAATCAGTTATAAATTTTCCTACAACTTTGAAGTATGCCATCATGATGTGAAACGGTCCTAAGTGAATAAATAAGTTATCAAATTTGGGTGCTTCAGTAGCTTGAATTTGTAAAGCTACTTTTGCTATTGCAAGTTCATAGGTAACTTGAATACTAGCTTGTTTTACTTCATTGCAAATTTTTAAACTTTGCTCCATTGTTTCTAAAACAACCGATGTGTTTGTGGGCGATAAATTGATTGGAGTTAGATAACAAACAACTTGCTTTGGATTGTTTTCATTGTTGCTGATTAAATAATTGTATCCAACCCACATCGGAAGATTTGGTAAATTATAGGCATGACTTAACATCCAAATTGTATCAATGTTTTTATATAATTGTAAATTTTCAGGTAATGTTTCTTCAGCTTCATGAATAGAAATCTCTAAAGTATCAGTCATCTTAGGTTTTTTCTCCTGTATGGTCTTCTTTCTACCTCAGTAACCTCCATTGTTCTCCGTCGTCGTCTTTTCCCCGACGTTCCAGGTTCTTCGCTGGTGGAAGAAGACAAATTTGGAGTGTCTGATTCTTGTGTAACATTTGGATCCACGTTTTGGTAAATTATACCAACAGTGTCATGAAGCGTGTCTTTCCCATCTTTAGTTTCCACAAACCGATCATAATTATCAAACGCAATTCCAGTGCACAAATTTGGGTTTGTTATAATTGCTTCAGGACATATAGTAGATTTTTGCATGGAATGATAAGTTGCTTCAGTTTCTAACTCCTCTACTCCTGGATAACTGATGCAATGGCCATATCTGTGGATGATGTCGATGATATTACGGCTACTTGTCAAGCTTTTTAAAGCCATTCCAAGCTTAATATGCTTTGACGTTTTATATTTACAATTTAAGATAGAATACACAGCATCCTGGCTCAAAGATTTAACTACTCGAACACACTTAAAATTATTTTTTCTTTTACTGTTATTACCTCCAATAAGAGTAAAATAAAATTGGGGTAAGTCTTCCGGCACTGACACTTCACCGTTTTTAAGATCTTGAACAGATAAATGATTTGGCAATTTCTTTTTTTCGATTTGTAATACTGATTTCCTCAATATCAAAGCAGCTTTATTGAGAATATCCTGATCCTTCAAATCATTCAACAACGCCTCATCAATAACAGAAACATGTTTCGGAGTAAGTAACTTTTTATTATGATGCACAAAAAACTTTATCTCGTCCTTAAATGCTTTTTTTTTTATCTTCTAAGTTAGAAGAAGTGTAATTCCCCATAACTTCCTGAGAATCTCCAACTTCCTCGTTGAATAATTCCATGTATTGTCTGTGGAGATAAGTTAGAAAGTAACATCGACCTTTCTCAACGATATTTTGTTGTATAAAATTACAAATTTCATCAAAAACAACTTGATGGTGTTTGCGAAGCTCATGCCAAGATGTTTTTACTGTATTCTTCGTCGACGATATTTTATAAGTATAATCTAATTGGCAATTGTTGTGATAATATATTGTTGGATCCGTTATATCTTCTACTTTCTCAATTAATTCTGCCATGTCTTCTTCTTGTTCATGTAATCGCATTAAAAATTGGTTTTTATCACATGAATGCAACCCTAGTAGTTTTAATTTATGTCTTTTTTTCTTTTGATCACAATATATACATGCCTGGGTTTTGTCAGTTCTCATATCACGTTCAAATGAATTATTAGGAGTAAAAGAATTACTATCACATTCGGAAGTCACACAAAGTTCCTCAGAAATATGTGTCGCTGGCTCAACTGATTCAGATTCATCACTAGGTTCAACACTTGGCTCAGGTATTACGTTAGGTTCAGACATAGTATTAGTTGGGCTTGAGTTTGATACTACATCTGAATCTAAAGCTATAGAATTATTTGTTTGACTGATGATGTTATTTCAGAATCACTTAATAAATTTTTTTTAGCACTTTTTGAATATTCTGGAGTGGCAGAATAATATTTCTTTGGTAAAGCAGTGAAATTTTTATAGCACTCTCGATGGTAACCATTGTCATACAAATCCTCCGGTAATTTTAAGTCTTTGAATTTTAGGTTATGGATTACTCGCTGTTTTAAAACTTGTTTACATTTTGTAAATGTTTCATTTGTAAATAATATTGATTTGTCATGAGATTGTTTGCAAAATATACACATAAATTTATCTTCTTCCATGGTTTTCACTATCACAAATAACTTAATATCAGTAACAAATTACACAATATAAACAACAAAAACATGTGCTCTTACAGATCCAAACTGCACTGTATACTCTAAGTGGTGCGCCACAGGCACATACACACACGCAGTAGAGTGGAGCAGATGGTAAGTTTAAGACGGGGACCCGAGTTGCTATGAACCTCTCACTCGCTCTTAAATGCATGTATAGTGCTCTCGCGCTCGCACTCCCGGTTAAATAATTTTTTCATTTAAGGGATGTTTGTTCACTCAAACTTGTCTGACAGATAAAATATAACTTTTTAGTAATTATCTTAATAACATAGGTAAAAGTCAGACATTTGAAAATAAGTAAAGTTCTTTTATTTTTTGTGGAGCTTTAAAGCGTCTGACAAAAGTTCTGATCCATGAAAAGTGTCTGACACTTCATAATACTAGTTCAGTATAATATTCTACAAAATATATATAAATATCAGCCATTAGAATTTAAGTTAAATAAATCTAATTTTTAGTTACCTTTCTCACCCGGTACCTGCCCAGGGATCACTCTGCGAACTCCATAAACACACAGGTATTCTAAGTACATGAGACACTACTGAGAACCTAAGGCTTTATCCATTTGAAAATAAGTTGTGTCTGATTGCTCTGGGATCTTACTCTATCATGTTGTGACTGATATTATTCCAACTCATCTCCATAGAAAATCTCTTCATTGTGGAATACAACAATTATTATATACAGCCAGAGAAAAATATTGGCCTATTTCGTCTAGAAATGCCTGTAAAAAAATTACTAAAAATATGTAATTTGCACTGAAGCCCAACCTAAAGGTTTACAATATTTGAAGGGTGATCTTCTGGATGTTAGAATAAATGTTTATTCTCCATTTTTTAAATGTTGGGATAGATTTTGCTGATCCTTTTTTACTGGAAGATCGAAAAACGCGATTTCTTAAGTTGATTAGAAGTTTATATTCAGAAAAAGGATAAACAGATACTACAATCAATTAAAAAACAAAACAGAAACCAAACATCAAAATATGAATCATTTTTCCTTACCATATGTAGGTATAAGAACTTTCCCAAAAACTATCAAAGTATTTTCATAAATATGATATTAGTATAAGTCAAAAAGAACATAATACGTTATCCAAATATTTCACTAAATTTAAATCTAAAATACCAAATAACAAAAGAAATAATATTATATATCGAGTGCCTTGTACTAATTTGGACGCTGTCTATATAGGATAGACATCTCAGTATTTGGAAAATAGACTAAAAGGTGATCAATACGATTAAAAAATAAAACTGCATTAACGAACAATGGAATATAAAAAAAAACATAAATCCAATTATAAAGATTCAAAAATTCTTGGCACGGAATCTAACACACGAAAAAGAATATTTTTAGAAATGGTTCACATTCATAAGAACGAAAAAGCTATAAATGATAAAAAAGACCTAAATAATTTAAGTAAAATTTATACCTCTATTTTGTAAATTCTAATAAAACTACAAATAATTAATTTAATTACTGCTATTAGAACCAAGCTCTAATTTGATTTTTTTTTATTTCGATATTTATGATAAAGGTAATCTATAGATCAATATAAATACGCAAATTGTCAGTGTCAATATCATATTTTGATAAAGACTTAAAGAAAAGACGAAACGTCAAATTTATTTGTATTATCTTTCAAATTGAATAATAAAAACTAATTTTGAAGCAGAAGGTACCTAAAATCAAGAACATCAAGAATAGACATATATCAAAGGTCCAAGAAATATATATATATATATATATATATATATATATATATATATATATATATATATATAATGAGCGGTTTCTCATTGGGTAGGTGGCAATGAAAAACCAAATTGGACTAACTTTAATATATTTTCCAAGCTTTCGAATACTTATGTATTCATCGTCTGGGATTGAAATTATGGTCAAATACAATATAAAAAATATATATAAATGTATAAAAATAATTAAAATTTTACTTACAATAATTAATTAAGATTTTCGATGGTTTTGAAATGTATTAATTCTTGTAAAAATTTTAAATTCATAGGTTTCAAAATTCAATATTCAAATTCACGTTGATAGAAATATTCCATATATTTATACACCTTTACCATATATAAAATCAGTTACTCCTGAACTTTCTGGAATCTTTAAATAACAAAATATTAAAATAGCTTACAGTCAAACCCTTAATATTCAATCTATTTCTACTAATTGAATTATAAAACACCAATCAATAAATTACCTAACATAGTATATGAAATAGCTTGATAGATCTATCTAAGTATCAGATCCTGAATTTAGATGCTTAGTTGTGGAGGAAGAAATTGTAATCATTAAATTGAAGAATTTATTCTTAATGAAGTAATTCTTTTTGGTTGTATAGAGAAAGCTTCTCAAAAACTAAATAATAAAAAAATTACTCTAATAAGGGAAATTAAAGACCCAATTGATGAAACAATATTTCATAGAGTGAAAATATCAGGGTAATCTGAATATCGTCGTGGTATTCCTATTAGTCCTAAAAAATGTTGTGGAAAAAATGTTAAATTTACTCCAATAAATATAATAAAAAATTGAATTTTTAAGTAGAAATTATTTAAGGTTAGACCCGTGAATAAAGGGAATCATTGAACAATTCCTGCTATAATTGCAAATACTGCACCTATAGAAAGAACATAATGAAAGTGGGCTACAACATAATAAGTATCATGTAAAACAATATCAATTGAAGAATTAGCTAAGACTACTCCCGTTAATCCTCCAACTGTAAATAAAAAAATAAAGCGTGATGCTCATAATGTTGCTGGTCTTAGTTAGTTTTTAATCCATGAAAAGTAGCTAATAATATAAAAACTTTAATTCCACTAGGAACTACAATAATTATAGTAGCTGATGTGAAATAAGCTCGGGTGTCAACATCTATACCTACTGTAAATATATGATGAGCTCATACAATGAATCCTAGTAGTCCAATTGCTATTATGGCATAAATTAAACCTAATGTACCAAAAGCTTTTTTTTTCTTCTTTGTTGTCTAACAATATGAGAAATTAATACAAAACCAGGAATAATTAAAATATAAATTTTAGTATGTCCAAAAAATCAAAATAAATGTTGATATAAAATTGGGTCCCCTCCTCTGGCAATATCAAAAAAAGATGTATTCAAATTTCGATCAGTTAATAATATAATAATAGCCCCAGCTAAAACTGGTAGGGATAATAATAGAAGAATTGCTGTAATAACAACTAACAACTGCTCAAACAAATAAAGGTATACGGTCTAATGTCATATCTTTAGGTCGTATATTAATTACTGTATTAATAAAATTAATTGCTCCTAAAATAATTGAAGGTATACCAGCTAAATGTAAACTAAAAATAGCTAAGTCTACTGAAGATCCACCATGTGCGATATTAGATGAAAGGAGGGGATAAACCGTTCATCCTGTACCTGCACCTCAAAAACTTATATAATTTATTCGGGGATATGCTATGCCTTTATGGAGCACCGATTATTAAGGGAACTAATCAGTTTCCAAATCCACCGATTATATTTGGTATTACTATAAAAAAAAATTATGATAAATGAATGAGCAGTTACGATAACATTGTAAATTTGATCATTTCCAATTAAAGTTCCGGGTTTTCCCAATTCTGTGCGTATTAGTACTCTAAGGGAGGTACCAACTATTCCAGCTCAAATCCCAAAAATAAAATATAATGTTTCAATATCTTTATGATTTGTTGAAAACAACCATTTACTCAGTAAAATGACTGAGTTCAGGCGATAACTTGTAAATTTATTTATTAATATTAATATTCTTTTACCAAGCCTTATATTCAAGTATGATATTAAATTGCAAATATAAAGGTAAATAATTTTTAAGGCTTAGATCAAATATATAATCAACTTTGAAGGTTGATAGTTTAACTTAACTTAAATCCTTAAAGGATATTTAAAATCCTTGTGCAGAGGCATAAGCTAAGTAAAGTGAATGCATTTAAGAATAGAAAAATGAAATTGTTAAATTTTGTTGCTTTAATCAGATTTTCTACTATTAAAATAATTCGAGAGGAAAATGTTAATCGAATATAAAAGTATAGGGTAATTAATAATTAAGATTACTCTTAAAGTGTATATTTGACTTATGTTATTGATTACAATTCATTTAGGTAGGAATCCTGAAATGGCGGTAAACCTTCTAAAGATAAAAAATTTAAAATAAAAAATAATTTAATTAATTTATTCGTATTTAATGCATTAAAAAGTTGGTTTAGGTTAAATAAAAAAATAACGATATTTAAAGTAATAAAAAAATAAATAATAAAGTATACTTACCAAATTAACTTAGAATTTAATATTCCAGCAAGTATTCAACCAATATGATTAATTGAAGAATAAGCTATAATTTTTCACAGGCTTGTTTGACTTAATCCCAAAATTCCTCCTACAATAGAAGAAGTAATAATTACAAATGTTAAAAATTGAGGTATTCTTAAATTATACATCACTAAAATTATAGGGGCTAATTTTTGTCACGTTAATAAAATAAGATTGTTTATTCAATTTAGTCCTTCTATTATTTCAGGAAACCAGGAGTGAAAGGGGGCAGCTCCTAATTTTGTTAATATTGCTGAATTAAGAATTATTATTAATCAAGTCTCAGAACTAGGATTACATACCCTATTATTTTAAATGTAATTAAAAATATTAAATGAGTAAGAGTAATGTTCTTGAAAATTAAAAATTTTGGCGGTATTTTAGTCTTTTCAGAGGAACCTGTTCTGTAAATGATAATCCACGATTTAATTTTCTTATATTATTAGTTTGTATATCATCGTAATTGAATATTTTATTAAAATTATAAAAATTTAGAATTTAATATTATAAAATTTATCAGATCAAGGTGCAATTTATATATAATATTAATGGGTTACGATAAAAATATTTTTGGATAATTTTTATTATTAAAAATTTAAATTTGTATTTGATAGTAATTTTAATAAATTAATTAAAATGATTTTAGCTCTAAAATATGCACATATCGCCCGTCGCTTTCATATAATATGGAATAAGTCGTAGTAAGTAGACTTACTGGAAAGTGAGTCTAGAATACAAATTAGAGCTTGATTAAAAAGTCTTTTAGTTACATTAAAAAGTTAATTGTGAAATTCAATTTAATTTGAAATAAGAATTTTATTATTTTTTAAGTTATAAAGTTTTAATTTAAGTAAAATTTATTTTATTATTGAAAGAAAAAATTTATTTAATTATAGTAAATTGTATTGTGAAAGAGAATTTTATCATTAAAAAAAGAAAAATTGATTTTTTGTACCTTGTGTATCAGGGTTTATTAAATAATATTTATATATTTAATTTTTTCGAATTTAAAAGAGCTAAAAAATTAAAATTTTTATTGTAGAATAAATAATTTTAAATATTTTTTTTGTAATGAAATTTTATTCGTTTTTAAATATATCTAGTTTTTTAAGAAAAAAATTTAATTTATTTATTAATTAATATAAATATTTTTTAATATTATTATATTATTAATAGTTAATATTTTTAGGGATGAGCTTAAAAATAAATTTTTATTAGGATATTGATAATGAAATTATAGAATTAGGATTAAAAATTTTCATATTTTGAAGTATGTTATAATTTATAATTAAAATTATATAATTTTTATTTACTATAAATTTTATATTAAAATATAAATTTAAATATAAAAAATTTAGTAATAATGATAAAATTAGTATATAAATTTATAAGTTTAAAATTTTTTTATTAGGTTAAATAAAGGAATTCGGCAAATATTTTTTCGCCTGTTTATTAAAAACATGTCTTTTTGTGTTAAATTTAAAGTCTGGTCTGCCCTCTGAATATATTGAATAGCCGCGGTATTTTGACCGTGCTAAGGTAGCATAATCATTAGTTTTTTAATTGAAAGCTGGAATGAAGGGTTGAATGAAAAAAAGACTGTCTCTATTTAATTTTTATAATATTTTATTTTTAAGTTCAAAAGCTTAAATAATATTAAAAGACGAGAAGACCCTATAGAGTTTTATAATTTTTTATATAAAAGATTTAGAATTAATTTTTTTATATTTAAAAATTATTTGATTGGGGCGATTTAAAAATTTAATGAACTTTTTTTATATTTTTTTATTAATTAATAAATAATTGATCCAAATGTTTTGATTATAAGATAAAATTACCTTAGGGATAACAGCGTAATTTTATTAGAGAGTTCAAATCGATAATAATGGTTGCGACCTCGATGTTGGATTAAAGTTTATAATTGGTGCAGAAGCTAATTAATTAAGTCTGTTCGTCTTTTAAAATTTTACATGATCTGAGTTTAAACCGGTTTAAGCCCGGTTGGTTTCTATCTTTAATTAGATTTAACATTTTAGTACGAAAGGACCAAATGAAAAAAATATTTTTATATTTTGAATTAAAATAATTATTTTGGCAGATTAGTGCAATGAATTTAGAATCTTTAAATGTAATTTATATTACAAATAATACTTGATATTAAAAGATTTTTTAATAATTATAATTTCAAAATTAATTTTAATTATTTGTGTATTAATTAGAATTGCTTTTTTAACGTTGTTAGAAAGTAAGGTTTTAGGATAAATTCAGATTCGTAAAGGTTCAAATAAAGTAGGATTTATTGGTTTAATTCAACCTTTTAGGGAGGCCATTGAATTATTTAGTAAAGAGCAAATTTATCCTTTTATAGCAAATTTTAATCTATATTATTTATTTCCTATTTTTAATTTATTATTATCTTTATTTACATGAATATGTATACCATTTATTAGAATTAATATTAGGTTTAATTTAACGATTTTATTTTTTTTAGCTGTTTCAAGTTCAAGTGTTTATACAATCATATTAGCTGGCTGATATTACGTAGGCTTCCTTCAGTAGCACAAACAATTTCTTATGAAGTAAGATTAGCTTTAATTTTAATATCTTTTTTATTTTTAATTTTAAGTGTAAATTTAATTGATTTAATTGAATATCAAGAATTTATTTGATTCATGTATTTATTATTACCATTGTGTTTAAATGGTTAGTTTCAAGATTAGCTGAAACTAATCGAACACCTTTTGATTTTGCTGAAGGAGAATCAGAATTAGTTTCTGGATTTAATGTTGAATATAAATCCTTGATCGGATTTGCCATAATTTTTTTAGCGTAATATGGAAATATTTTGTTTATAAGAATAATATGTGTTTTTTTATTTATATGTAAGAATATCAATAATTTAGACTTATGAGTCTACTAATAAGAGCAATTGTTAAAGTTTGTATTAAGAGTATTAAACCACAAGTTAATACTACTACTTATAAAAATAAATATTAATGATAATATAAATAATATAGGAAAAAATATAATTATATCAGATATTAGTTTAAATAAAATATAAATTTTGGAGATTAATGATGAATATTATTTATATCTGAAGTTTTAAAAGAAACCTTATTTTTGGTTTACAAGACCAATATTTTATTTAAATTATTAAAACTTTAATGTCAATATATTTATTAATAATTATATTTTTTTCTGGTGGGTTAATATTTGTTTTAAATCGAAAACATTTATTAATAATATTATTAAGATTGGAATTTATTGTTATTTCTTTGAATTTTAGGTTATTTTTATATTTAAGAAATATAACTTATGAATATTTTTTTCTATGATTTATTTAACAATAAGAGTATGTGAAGAAGGATTAGGACTGTCTATATTAATTTTAATTGTTCGTATTCATGGTGATGATTATATTACAACTTTTTCATTTTTATGATAATGTATTTATTAGGGTTATTAATATTGATTTCTTTAAGTTTTAAGAGCTTTTGGTTAATACGGTAATTTTTTTTATCTTATCTTTCATATTTATTTTTAATAGGTGATTTTTTCAGCTTTTCAATATTTAATATTTTTTTAGGGTTACGATATATTGTCTTATTGTTTAATTTTTCTAGGTTTTTGAATTTGTAGCTTAATAATTTCAGCTAGAGTAAAATTGTATACTAATAATGAATATTATCATTTAGTAATAATAATTTTAATTATTTTATTATTAAGCTCATATTTGACATTTTTTCTCTTAATTTATGAATTTTTTATTTATATTTTGAAATTAGTTTAATTCCTACGTCAATGTTGATTATTGGTTGAGGATGTCAACCTGAGCGTTTAGAGGCTGATATCTATTTATTATTTCATACTTATTAATATTATTACCTATATAAATTATGATTTTTATATTTAATAGAAAAATATTATTTAACTATATTATTTGTATGCATCAAAATTCAACTTCTATTTTTACATTTTTATGTATTAATTTAATTTTTTTTGTTAAAATTCCAATATATTTTTACAGTTATGACTTCCTAAGGCACATGTAGAGGCCCCTATCTCTGGTTCAATAATTATATTAAAATTAGGAGGATATGGACTTTTACCGTTTATACTTATTTTTAAGCAATTTTTAATAAATTTAAATATTTTTTTATAATTATTTGTTTATTAGAGGGTTTTATTGTTTCTTTTATTTGTATTCGTCAAAGTGATATAAAATCTTTAATTACTTACTCTTCTGTTTCTCATATAAGTTTAGTTTTAGCGGGAATTATAACTTTAAATTATTGAGGATTATGAGGAGCTTTATTATATATTAGCTCATGGTTTCTGTTCTTCAGGTTTATTTTGTTTAGCTAATATTTCTTATGAACGAATTCATAGTCGAAGGCTATATTTAAATAAAGGTTTATTAAATATTATACCTAATTTAAGGTTAATTTGATTTTTGTTAGTTTCTTATAATATGGCTGCTCCACCTTTATTAAATTTAATAAGAGAAATTATATTAATCAATAGGATTTTATCTTTTAGTTTATTTAGTATATTATTTTTATCTTTAATATCATTTTTTAGAGCTGTTTATTTATTGTTTTTATATTCATATACTCAACATGGTCAATATTATTCAGGATTATATATATTTAATAGAGGGTTAATTCGTGAATATTTACTAATAATTTTACATTGGTTACCTTTAAATTTATTGTTTATAAAATTGGAATTTTTAGTACAATGAATTTAATCTAAATAGTTTAATAAAAATATTAGTTTGTGATACTAAAGATATAAATAAAGATTTTAAATTATTTGTTATATTTATTTTGTAATATTTTTATATTTGAGATTAATATTATTAGGATTTTCATTATATTTATTGATTATAAATTTAACTTATATTTTAGTTTAATTTGTTTCATTAATTTTTATTCGTCAAAGTGATATAAAATCTTTGATTGCTTATTCTTCTGTTTCTTATATAAGTTTAGTTTTAGCTGGAAATATAACTTTAAATTATTGGGGATTGTCGGGGTCTCTATTAATAATATTGGCTCATGGCTCATGTTCTTCAGGTTTATTTTGTTGAGCTAATATTTCTTATGAGCGTATTCATAGTCGAAGTTTATAATTAAATGAAGGTTTATTGAATATTATACCTAATTTGAGATTAATTTGATTTTCATTTTCTTCTAATATAGCTGCGCCTCCTTTGTTAAATTTAACAGGAGAAATTATATTAATTAATAAAATTTCAGCTTTTAGTTTATTTAGAATATTATTTTCATCTTTAATATCATTTTTAGGGCTGTTTATTCTTTATTTTTATATTCTTATACCCAGCATGGTTTGTGAAAATTTATTAATAATTTTACATTGATTACCTTCAAATCTACTTCTTATAAAAATAGAGTTTTTAGTTCAATGCATTTAATCTATTTTATATTTATTTATCTATTTTATCTATTTTATATTTATGTATTATATTTATATTACTTTTATATTTAAGATTGGTATTATTAAGGTTCTCATTATATTTATTAATTATTAATTTATCCTATATTCTAGAATTTAATTTTTTAATAATAAATTCTAGTAATATTTATTTTGTTAGATTGAATATCTTTACTATTTATAAGTTTTGTTTTATTTAATTTTTCTATAGAAAGTTTTTATAGAGAAGAGTGTATATTGATTATAAATTTAACTTATATTTTAGAGCTTAATTTTATAATATTAAATTCTACTAATATTTATTTTGTTGTTTTGTTAGATTGAATATCTGTGTTGTTTATAAGTTTTGTTTTATTTATTTCTTCTATAGTAATTTTTTATAGGGAGGAATATATATCTGGGGATATTTATAAAAATCGATTTATTTTATTGGTTGTAATATTTGTTCTATCTATAATATTATTAATTATTTCACCAAATTTAATTTCTATTTTATTGGGTTGAGATGGATTGGGATTAGTTTCTTATTGTTTGGTTATTTATTATCAAAATTTAAAAAGTCTTAGAACTGGAATATTAACTGCTTTAAGTAATCGAATTGGTGATGTAGCTTTATGGATATCTATTGCTTGAATATTAAATTTTGGTAGATGAAATTTTATTTTTTATTTAGAAATTATAAAGGAAGATTATATTATACAATTAATTAGGTATTTAGTATTTTTAGCGGCAATAACAAAAAGGGCTCAAATTCCTTTTTCTTCTTGGTTGCCTGCTGCTATGGCTGCACCTACTCCTGTCTCTTCTTTAGTTCAATCTTCTACCTTAGTTACTGCTGGTGTTTATTTATTAATTCGTTTTAATTTTTCATTTAGTAATAATTTAATAATAATTTTATTATTTATTTCATCAATAACAATATTTATATCAGGTTTAGGGGCTAATTTTGAATTTGATTTAAAAAAAATTATTGCTTCATCAACATTGAGGCAATTAGGTTTAATAATATTTATTTTAGCATTAGGAGAATATAAATCAGCATTTTTTCATTTATTAATTCTTGCCTTATTTAAAGCTTTATTCTTTATGTGCTGGTAATATTATTCATAATTTATTTAATTGCCAAGATATTCGTTCAATAGGAGATTTAGTTAAACATTTGCCTTTAACATGTACTTATTTTAATATTTGTAATTTATCTTTATGTGGTTTGCCTTTTATATCAGGGTTTTATTGTAAGGATTAGTTGTTGAATTTATATCAATAAATTATTTACATATTTTTATTTATTCAATTTTATTTTATATTTCTATTGGATTAACAGTGTCTTATAGATTACGTTTAACTAATTATTTAATAACTGGGTCCTTTCATTTCTTCACATGTCATTCATGAGAGACGAATAATTATATTAAAAGTAATAAGGGGCTCAATTTGATTTGTAATTTTTAGTGGGAGAATATTTTCATGATTAATTTCTTCTACCCCTTATTTTATTTGTCTTACATTTTTTATAAAGTATTATAATGTTACAATGAAAATGTAATGTTTTTTTTTAAACTATATAAATAGAAATAAAAACAAAATTTCATTGCTTAAGAATTAAGTTAGAAGCTTATTCTTAATTTTCTTATTTCTTTGATTGGAGAATAACTCATTTTTATCATTAACATTGATAGACCTCATTTTGGTTTCAACAACAAATAAGGATTTTCATAAATCAAACTTTTAGGTCGAAACTAAATACAAATTTTGCTTCTTATTTAAGATAAATTGAATGATTGATTAATTTTTAAATGCAACTTACATGTTATAATTAATTATTATCCTAATTAATTCAATTTAAGGCTCCCTCCCTGATTTCATTCATGGTATAATCCTCATAATAAAATGAAAATAAAAATAATTAAAATTATTGAATAGTTTATGATATTAGACATTTTTATTGTTATAATTAATGGTAAAAGTAAGGTAATTTCAACATCAAAAATTAAAAAAATAATTGCAATTAAGAAAAATGTAAACGAGCTGAATTTTTTGGATCAAATCCACATTCAATGGATCTTCTTTTTACTCTAAATTAACTTTAATTATTAATAATACGAAAATTAAACAAATTATTGTTATTAATCTTATTTAAATCTTAATTATTTATACTAGAATCTAGATTTTTTTATTGGAAGAATAGAGGAGAAATGATTTAAAAATTGACAATGGTACAAATTAATAAAAATGTACCAATAATAACATGTAATCCATGAAAGCCTGTTGCTATAAAAAAAGAAGATCCGTAAACAGAATTTGCAATTGAGAAAGGGGCTTCAATGTATCCATACCCCTGTAAAATTGTAAAATAAATTCCTAAAATAACTGTAAAAATTAATTCCTCGAATCCTTGTGTAAAATTATTTTCTATTAACCTATGATGAGCTCATGTTACTGTTAATCCTGATGTTAGTAAAATTAAAGTATTTAGAAGGGGAATTTCAATTTGATTAAATGTTTGAATTCCTTTAGGTGGTCATAATAATCACTAGTTCTATCCTAGCGACTAAGGATCTATGAAAAAAGCATCAAAAAAAGGAAATAAGGAAATACTTCGCATGTAATAAATAAAATTATTCCTCAACGATAACCTTTTGTAACGAAGAAAGTATGTAATCCTCGATAGGTTTCTTCTCGAACAGTGTCTCGTCATCATTGATATATAATAAGTATTGTAATTAATAAACCAATTGTATAAATGAAATCATTAAATTAATCCTATTATTGTTGTTATAGCTCCTAATGCTCCTAATAAAGGTCATGGACTAATATGAACTAAATGAAATGGGTGATTTTTATGTATCGAGATTAATTTACTTCTTTAAAATATAAAGTTCTTAAAATAGCAAAAACATAAGATTGAATAATTGCAACCGCCGATTCAAGAGTAATAAGTAAAATTTGAAGAATAATTAATAAATTTACTAAAGTAATTGTTCTAATTGGTCCAGTATTTCCTAATTAAGTTATTAATAGATGACCAGCAATTATAATTGCTAAAGTTCCGGGGCAGATAATATTTCTAATAGTTTCAATATTATAAATCTTAGTTATTTATATATATATATATATATATATATATATATATATATATATATATATATATATATATATATATATATATATATATATATGGTTCTTATGAAAATATAAGGGAATAAGCATAAAAATTATTAAATAAAATAATTGAAAATAAGGAAAAAAAAATTAAGGATCTTCCTTGAGATTTATGATTTCCTAAAGATATTTTAAATTCTTCATGTGAAGTTATAATAATTTTATTTTAAAAAATATTAAACCGCGATGGGATTAATCAAAATAATGGGGGGATAATTCTTAATCCAAGTTCTTAATCAATTTAATGAAAAATTGAAATTTGAAGTTGAATCAAATGATGAAAATAATTAAAATTATTAAAACAAAAGAAAATTCTTAAAAAGAAAAATATTAATGTTAATCAGTATGAAGGTTTTATTTGTGGGATTAAGAATTATCAAAATGAATCAAAAAGTAAAAACTGCATTGAAAGAAAAATAATTATCCGGAAAAAGTGATAATCAACATATTCAAGGAAAAGGTAAACATATACTACAATCAATTAAAAAACAAAACAGAAATTAAAAAAAAAACCAAAGAAGTAATATTATATATCAAGTGGCTTGTTCTAACGCTGTCTATATGAGGCAGACATCTCAGTATTTGGAAAATAGACCAAAAGGTGATGAATATGATAAAAAAACTACATTAACGAACAATAAAATAAAAAAAAAATATAAATCCAATTATAAAGATTAAAAAATTCTTGAAACAGAATCTAATACACGAAAAAGAATATTTTTAGAAATGGTTCACATTCATAAGAACGAAAAAGCTATGAATGATAAAAAAGACCTAAATAATTTAAGTAAAATTTATATAAATATATATATATATATATATATATATATATATATAGAGAGAGAGAGAGAGAGAGAGAGAGAGATATTGTGAAATTATAACAATCATTAATTTTGTTGGTTGTTCGATGTTACTATAATCTTTTTATCAGGAATTTGTTACGTTATTCTATTTTTAAGGCTGATATCATACAGGTATATATATTATATAAGATGCCGGCATGTACTATGTGGCTTTATATATTTGAGTCACGTGACCGTCCAGACATTGGGGCGAAAATCGAAAAGGATTTATCGTCTCTTCTACACAGAATATTATATGGGGCGAAAAGTCGATGTCATAAATGCATTGAAAAGGTATATATACAGGACGAAAAAAAATATCATGTGAAAAAGGGTATATACAAGAAGTATCGAAAATGAAGTGGTATAAACAGAGTAAAAATTATCGATGTCAAAAGGGGCATGTTACGACTTCTAAATTTTATATGGAAGCTAAACCTGGCAACGCTGCGACCACGAGGGCCCAGAAGAGAGACAGCAAAAACCCAGGTCATTCAAGATACACACCACAAGAGTAGCAGACGTAAAATTTATAAAAATTCGTTTAATGTATAATAATTCAATATCAATATATGAGATGCAAGGATAATATAAGTAATTAAAGTTGTGCGTTTACGAAATACAATAGTGTATCATTATAATTATAATAAAAGAACAAACACCGACACCTAAACATTTTGGTCCTCCGATCCGCTTGAGACGATATCCAGCTAATTCCGATGATAAGCCGACAGACAAAAAAGTGAGTTTTTTCCTTTATTTTGCTTTGAAATCCTTTCAAATGTGGCCCTTGTTTGAAGAGTAAAGTTAATTCAACCTTATATCAATTTAAATTATTTCATATATAGAAATTCTTCGCATGTAACTCGCTTTCGCCGGTATATTTTGTTTACGATTTTATACCTAACACGAATTATCAGTTTAGTTTTTTTGTTAGAATTCTTGGTGTTGTTGTGCGTTCATATTACACTGTTGCCAACAATTTAAATTTCGCACAAAGATTATTATTGCATCATTTTCAAATTAAAATGGCTGAAGATCTATTTAAAAAAAGTTTCTGTTTTTAGCAATAAAATTACAAAATTACAGGAAAGTTTTTTGAATGAAGAAAATATTTCGGAACAAACTATTATTGAATTAGAAGATAGAATCGGTCAGATTAGTGATATTACTAATGAGTTTGATAGTATTCAGAGTCAAATTGAAATGGAAATTTTAGATGATGAATCCAAGTTTATGGAACAATTAGCTCAACGAGAGCAGTTCTTACAAAATTTTTATGATTCATTTGCGTCAGCAAAACATTTATTGAATCAATTAAAACCAGCTAATAATAGTAACAGTGATCATAATTCCGATAAGAATTCGAGTATTTCAAGCAAAAATTGTAATTCTCCTGCAGTAAAATTGCCAGACATAAAATTACCTACATTTAGTGGGTCTTCAAATACCTGGCTTGAGTTTCGAGACACGTTTACCGCATTAATAAACGACAACCCTGATATTGATGATATAAATAAATTTCACTATTTAAGGGATAGTCTAGAGGGTAGGGATAGTCAGATCATTCAATCTCTTGAAATTTCTGCAGGAACGTATAAGGTTGCATGGGATTTGTTATGCAAACGATATGATAATAAAGAAGCATTGATATACAATCATTTAGATGCATTGTTTGGTTTAAAAAAAACAGAAAACAGAAAAGTCTCATCTTTTAAATTAAGAAATCTCTCAGATACAGTCTCCAAACACTTGAGGGCTCTTAACAGTCTTAAACTTCCCACAGATCAGTGGGATATTCTAATTTTACATTTAATGGCCAAAAGTTTGGACGATGGATCTGTTAGTAAATGGGAGGAATACAAGTCTAAAAAAGATTTGCCTTCTTTTGAGGATATGTATGAATTTTTTAGAAGTAGATCAGACTTGCTAGAGCGATTAGAGTTGAACAAACTTGAACAGGGATCCAAGTCAGGGAAAACCAGGGGCTTACTTTCTGCCGATTCAGAAAGTAATTCACATGAAAACAAAACATCTTTTCGAGGTTTCAAGTGTGCCATATGCAGTGGTGATCACAGAGTGTTTATGTGCGACAAATTCAAGGCAATGTCTGTGCTAAATCGCATGGAACAAGCCAAAAGACTAAAGTTATGCTTAAACTGTCTTCGAAGTGGCCACAAAACCAACCAATGCAGATTGTATGCTTCATGTAAAACATGTAAGGGTAAACACAATACTCTTTTACACATAGAAAACAAAAATCAAGCAAATCAAAATATAAATCAAGAAAATGTTTCCCTAACTACAAGTTCGGAACATTTTTAAATTCTGTTATCCACTGTAGTAGTAGATGTTTTAAACAGTTATGGTGCTTACGTACCTGTTCGAGCTATTCTAGATTCAGGATCAATGTCTTCCTTTATAACTCTTCACTCAAAACTAAATATTCCAAAGCAAACAATGAATTTCGCTGTTTCTGGTTTGAACAGTTCCGTCTCTAATGTGAAATATAAATGTTGTTTAAAATTTAAATCTCAACATAAAAATTTTATGACGGACTTGTCTTGTTTTATTTTGCCAGAAATAACTGGAAACTTGCCTACATTTTACATTGATAAGCAAAAGCTATTGATACCTAAATATATCAATTTGGCTGATAAAAACTGCTAAGAGCCCGGACCAATCGAGATGCTGATAGGTGCTGATATTTTTTGGAATGTTTTATGTCCAAACCAATTGAAGTTAAATACAAATGGTCCTGTTTTACAGGAAACTCAGCTTGGATGGTTGGTTTCAGGTAAAATACAAGGCTTTCAGCTTTCTAATAATATAGTTTGTAATTTGGTTAAAAATGAAGGTGATTTATATATCCAAGACCAGTTATCAAAATTCTTTGAAATAGAAAGTGTTAAAACTGCCAGTCCTTGGTCCAAAGAGGAAATGGACTGTGAAACCCCTTTGTAAAGACACAACAACAAGAACTCAAGAAGGTAGTTTTGTTGTATCGATTCCATTGAAAGCAAGTCCAAAAATATTAGGTGAATCTTTAGGTCTAGCCAAAAGAAGATTCAAATCGCTTGAGCAAAAATTCTCAAAAGAATACCAATTCTCAAGAATGTACAAGAATTTTATCCTCGAATATGAAAAGCTCAATCATATGCAAAACATAGGAGAGGTATCTCAAGTAAATCATGAGGATTAATGAACTTCAGCTAAAAGGACCGACAATTCAAGATGATTTAGTGTCAATATTATAACGCTTTAGACAATATAAATATGTTGTTACCCCGGACATTGAAAAAATGTACCGTCAAGTCTTGGTGTCAAAAGATCAGCATAAAATGCAAAGAATTCTATGGCGAGATAACGAAAATAAAGCACTAAGTGTCTGTGAACTTTCCACGGTAACTTATGGTACTACAAGTGCACCATTTTTAGCTATTAGGTGTTTAGTAGAATTAGATAAACTTTGTGAAAGAGAATTCCCGATTATTTCAAATATTATTCTTCACGACTTCTATGTCGATGACCTTTTGACAGGTGTCGATGACATTCACATTGCAAAAGAAAGTTGTCTTAAATTATGTGAAGTTCTTGGATCAGGCTGCTTTCCACTTCGAAAGTGGCGATCAAACTTTCCGGACATAATGCGTGATCTAAAAGAAGGTAAACTTGCTGATTCTTCGGAAGGTCTAGTCATTGGCGAAGATGATGTTGCAAAAACCCTAGGTATATCGTGGATGAGTAAAACGGATAAATTAATACTTCATATTGATGTTGAAATGAAAGGTGAATGTTTAACAAAAAGAGTTATGCTTTCAGGCATATCCAGAATATTCGATCCAATGGGTCTACTTGGCCCTTGCATTATAATTGCTAAAGTAATGTTACAACAACTTTGGAAGGAAAATCTATCGTGGGACAGTCCAGTTTCCCATGAATTACAAGTTAAATGGAACAATTTTATACAAAAACTTCCGTCATTAAATTATTTAAAAATTCAGCGACATGTTATTTGTGATAATTCCACACAAATAGAAGTACATGCCTTTTCAGACGCTCCTGAGATAGCATATGGTGCAGCTGTGTATTTCAGATCAAAAAATTGCTATGGTGAAACATTTTGTCATTTGCTTATCTCTAAAGCTAAGGTTGCGCCAATTAAATCACTAACAATCCCTCGGTTAGAATTATGTGCAGCCCATCTTCTGGCTAAACTTGTTAATAAGGTTACTACTTCTTTGAGGCTTGATTTCAATTCTGTAACATTATGGTCTGACTCCACAATAGTGTTGGGTGGGATCCAGTTCATTTGTTAAAACCATTCGTTCGTAATCGAATTGCTGACATACAGGAGTTAACTGATATCAGTTCATGGCGTTATGTTCCAAGTTTAGAAAATCCTGCAGACATTTTATCAAGAAGGCTCTTATCCTAGTAGTTTGATTAATTCAAATATATGGTGGCAGGGTCCATATTGGCTCCAAGAGAGCCCTGACCTTTGGCCAAAAGACAACAAGACGTCTATTCCCCTTCCAGAAATAAAAACTACTTTGGTAGCGGTGTCTGAATTTAAATTTCCATTCGAAAGGATTTCTAATTTGAATCGATTGAGGAGGTGCATGGCTTTCATTTTGAGATTTATAAAAAATTGCTCAAGTAATAAAGAAAATCGATCGTTTGGTGTTTTTACAACAACAGAATTAGATAACTCTTTGAAGTTGCTTGTAAAACTATCCCAAATATCTTCGTTCAATAAGGAGTATAATGATTTAAAAGCTGGGAATGAAATTGACAAAAAAAGTAAACTTTTATCTCTAAACCCGTTTATGGACACGAGCGGTATACCTAGAGTTGGAGGTCGTTTGCAGAATTCAAATTTTCATTTCAATAAAAAACATCCAATGATTTTGTCGTCGAAACACCATTTCACGAAACTTTTTTTTGAACAAGAGCAAAAAAACTTATTACATGCAGGACCATTACAATTATTATATAATATACGAGAAACGTATTGGCCAGTTGCCGCTCGCAACCTAGCTAGATCTATTGTTCATAAATGTATACAATGTTATAGATTAAAACCAAAATCAGTCCAACCTATTATGGGAAATTTACCAAGTGATAGATTTTTATCTGGTTTCCCCTTTCAAATCACAGGTACAGATTATGCCGGACCTTTTCATGTACTTAATAAAAGGGGACGTGGCTCAAAAATCATGAAAGGTTATGTTTGTCTGTTCATATGCTTGGCTACAAAGTCCATTCATCTTGAGTTTGTAAGTAGTCTTTCAACTGAAGATTTCCTTTTGGCTCTAAAACGCTTTATCAGTCGACGTGGAAAACCATCTCAAATTTATTCAGACCACGGTACAAATTTTATTGGTGCAAATAGAAACTTGAAAGCACTCTATGATTTTCTCACTCAAAATGAATGTTTAATTAGTGATTCTATGAACAATCAAGGATTACGCTGGAACTTTAATCCAGTCCAAGCTCCACATTTTGGTGGATTATGGGAGGCTGGGGTTAAGGCAATGAAATATCACTTGAAACGTGTTTCTGGTAAATCTAACTTTACTGTTGAAGAGTTCACGACTTTGCTCTGTCAGATAGAGGCCATATTAAACTCCCGTCCTCTTTGTCCGCTATCTACTAACCCTTTAGATCCTTCTCCTTTAACACCAGCTCACTTCATCATTGGTCGTCCACTAACTTCAATTCTGGAGCCAGTTATGATTTTAGAAAAGGAAAGCAAGTTATCCAGATACCAAAAAATCGAAAATGCTCGGCAACACTTCTGGACGAGATGGTATAAGGAATACATTTCCGAACTTCAGCAACGATCTAAATGGAAGACGAACCATGGAGAGTTGACAGAAGGTATATTGGTACTTATAAAGGATGACAAACTTCCACCTCTTAACTGGAAATTGGGGCGCGTAACAAAATTATTCCGGGGTAGTGACAATATCTCGCGAGTTGCAGAAATTCTCACCAACAATGGAACTGTCATCAGAGATTTTTCCAAACTGTGCCTTTTGCCGTAAAAAAAAATAAACGTGTGTGCTTAAGTTTTAGTAACTTTTATATACTCTGTTAAAAACTGGTGCTTTTAAGGCCGCGGGTATGTTACGACTTCTAAATTTTATATGGAAGCTAAACCTGGTAACGCTGCGACCACGAGGGCCCAGAAGAGAGACAGCAAAAACCCAGGTCATTCAAGATACACACCACAAGAGTAGCAGACGTAAAATTTATAAAAATTCGCTTAATGTATAATAATTCAATATCAATATATGAGATGCAAGGATAATATAAGTAATTAAAGTTGTGCGTTTACGAAATATAATAGTGTATCATTATTATTATAATAAAAGAAGAAAAGAACAAACACCGACACCTAAACAGGGCTTATACAGGATATATCAAAAATCGATGTCAGAAGGTATATACAGGGAGAAAGATCGATGTCGAAAAGGCATTATTATCTCTACTTCACATATAGAATATATCCAGGGTCCAAAAAATGCTATCGATGACAAAGAGACCTCTGGTTTCACGAATGGCCATCGTCGAGTAGGCATAACATGAATATAGGTACAAAGGGAAAAATCAATGTCAAACTATAATTCTTCAATGAAATTAACGGCACATAATTTACGTAAAGAACGAGAAATCATATACGTTTACGAGCCAACGTAACCCTGGTAAGTGAAGACGTTCTAGAAGCTAGATGATGTTGCTGCAAAATAGATTATACATACCTTTACACACAGCAGGCGGCACCGGTGCGCATATAGTAGAAAAAAATTTGTAGGATTATCACTAAAACAACTTCTATACACACAAATTGGATTTAAGAGTTTAAACAACGACGAAAAAGCTTGACTCTAAAAAAAAGCGATAATCGAAGCTACTTACATTATTCAATATTAATCGCTATAAATAAAAATTATTTTTTAAACAAACCAAGCCACGCCCAAAATAACAATATGAATAGATTTTGAAAATAATAAAAATAATAATTTTGGTGCGTCATTCACACACCTAACACCATGGGATTCACAATTTAATAATTATACATGATTTTTATTAACAAACGAATACACACATTCATACTCGTATTATTACATTTTTTCGAACGACGATTTTTGTCCTAGACACATTTAGACATTTTTTTTTTTGTATTGGAAACTCCAGATTCAAATGAAAGTGAGAGAGCCTTATTTAAACGTTATAACATCTCCTTCCATGATAGATATACCAGCAAGTGCATGAATCTTATATTATAATGAGATACACTTGAAATTTTACAACTGTTTGGAAATTTGAATGCAATCCCTCCATTATCCAATACATAAAATTCCTTGTTCAATTTAATCTTTTGACCTTTTATATATATATATATATATATATATATATATATATACCACCACCCTATGTATCCCCAATATCTTCAATATGTGGTAGCAATGCAAAGTGATTCGTATATCTCTCTACTCGTGCGTAGCCACGATCTTTCTTGTGAACATAAAATTAGGAAACACGGTGCATTATTTGGTGGTGATTCTAAACGGAGGTTAATCATGGACCTAGCGGAAGTGGTAAAACGAATGCGATGCTTTCATTAATTGATCACCCCAACGGATTGAGATTTGAAAATATTTCTGTGTATTCTAAGAGCCTACATCAACCAAAGTATACTTACTTGCTGAATCTCATCAAACCCATGAAAGAAATTAGTTATGAGGAATTTAATATTTAACTAGATGTAATTCATCCGAAGGATATTAAAAATGGCTACATGCGATCAAAAAATTATTCAAAACTTCTTTTGTTTTGGTGGCCATAGATCTACAGATTGCTTTTATCTATGTCAAACATATTCAGCAATCCCTAAACATTAGGAGAGGGACAATGTGATCTTTTTACTTATATTCCAACAAGATTTAACCAACCTCAAGCACATGTATGATGACCATCTGAGTGTTGAGGTATCTTATCGAGATTTCAAAAATAAATGTTCTTATTACTGGAACAATCAATATATGCTTCTTACGATAAATAAAGACTGTCGCCTATCTTTTGGTAGATACCGAAAAACATTTGATAAGTATATATACAGAAGAAACGAAGAAACAAATTCGTCAATCAAGATGAATAATCAATTAAATGCACAGTTAGTTAAATCTAGGAAGGCTCTATTAGAAAAAAAAATTACAAGAGTCTTAAAAGCGATATTGCCCAGTCATAAACACAACTAGAAAAAACTTATCAACCAATAACTGAGCCCCTTAAGCAGTTACTTACGCCAATTGAAAGACCTATTAAGCAGGAACGTGTCAAATCAGAACCACCGGAATCTCCTAAACAGCCAGATGTGTTTACTACACCACGTTCGACCTATAGACAACATACTAGATCGTTTCATAGACTAGTATATGTAACTCCCGGTGAGCATCTTAGCAGTACACTTATGAAGTAGACCAATTTTTCAAGAAATGAAGATACTTATGAAACTAGAAATAATGATGGCGACTTACCGGATCGTATTAGAGTAAATGAATACAGGGTCCTTCACGACGAGCTGAATGGATATGTATATGGGAAAGTACTGGGCTAGAGTTCTGAAAATTTGCTTGCATGGGTTTTCCGAAATGTTCGTTTCAGCTAAAATTTGGAAAATTCAGGAAATTCAGGAAAATTTAGTAATTCAGAAATTACTTCCAAGCCTATAAAACAAAATGGAAGGGAGGTGCTGGTACTAACATCAGTGTTAAGGGCGTTACATATCCTGGAACACCTGGTTTGTATGAGCTACTGTTCAAAAAATCGCCCATATCCTTCATAAACTATGATGTCATTAATCACGTGAATATTATTAAACAGACAAATGCAAATCGTCGTGAAAATAACCGTTCTTCCAATTAGAATTTTTTCCAGATGATATCAAAGGCAAATATAATTCCACTATACGACCAGTATCGTAAAAGGAAAAGCAAGGAGTGAGAGAAAGAACTGGCTCCATACTATGTTCATTTTTGAAAGGAGTAATAACCCGAAATATGAAAACAACCACAAATTATAGTTTACAATAATATAGTAGCTTCTCAAGATGTTGGAAATACTGGCCATTCAAACGAAATTGTATCTATTATTAAAGAGTTGCATGAAGCTGGAATAATTCAATAAATAAAGAGGAAACTGAAATTATATATCAGTAGTTCGTAGATCATCAAATTTGGTAGCCATTTCCTTTCGAAATCAACCCATGATCCATCGAGTGATATATATATATATATATATATATATATATATATATATATATATATATATATATATATAGCAGATTATGGTCAATTTAAAGAGAACGTAACACCAAAGAAGAATTCATTGATGAATTACCTCTTGAGCTACATCCAGATCAATCGCTTAGGCACACAGGAAAACGATATAACATATTCCAAAAGCCAACGCTACTGATAAAATTTTAGAAAGCTGAACGATTCCAAGGACGCAAAAGTAGATGCTTGAAAATATTATGAAAGGCAAACGTAAAATGGGGTGAGGCGAAAAAAAGAAAAAATGTATAATTCGATCACCTAAAAAAGGTGAGTTTCTACCGCTTTTGCAGATTTCAACACCATACAAAGGATACGGTATGAAATTAAGAAACTCAATCAGGCGTTAACTGAGAAAGATTTACGATGCTGAACTAGATAGTAGAGGTTGAACATTATCGATGAAGAAAATGCTTTAATGGAGTTTATATTGAGATATGAAAAGATATATCCAATACGACAAAAACCTGACGATACTCGGAACGGGGTAAAATCACTTTATGCAAGTAACGCCCAAAAATTACTCGAAACTCGATGATGACTACAACGCTCAAAGATAGTGTAAAAACTGGAGGAAGTTCTCTTCAGATGACGCTCCTGTGCAAGACTCTAGCTAGGAATCACAGTAACAAAGTAAGCTCAATATCCTTTCCGGATGGCGGCTATATAAAGAATCCCTAGAAGGGATAATTTGAGCTGTTAAGTACTTTACCACAATGGAAAATGGTATTGTTTGTTTGTTTAAAAGCCTGGAAGGATCGATAGGTATTTGAAAGAAAACATGTTGATCGAGAGATCATTACATGCTCAACAACATACTGACCAAACGGGAAAATTAACGAACCCGGTTCCGGTGTAAAGGATGGAGAGACTATTGAGCTGGTGGCATTCCTTGTTGAAGGGTCTCAACTAGGGCCCTTTCAGTCCTACTGCCTCTCCCAATTACCGGATATAACAATGCAATTTGAAGCCAGAGAAGAGCATAATGATTGAAGGTAAACTGTTGACCGAGTCTCCTAGGACGATAGTAGTAGTGTAAACAATTTGTTCAGTTTTCCTAGTGATCAAATAGAAACAAGTTGTTTGGAGAACTGAGTGTATCCATACAAAGCTGTCGAAGCCAAAGGTACGATACCAGAAAATGCTGTGATCTCCAAGCATGAATAAGGAAAAACTACATTGTAGAATTTCTTCCATGTGCAAGCCATTCCTTACACCTAGCTGATAACTTTGCTGCTAAAAAATTCTGTTTGTTATATATAGGGATTCTACATTTTCAGTCGAAAAATTATATGCATACAATCAATGAAAATAAGATGAAAACTGAAAAGATATTTCTTATGTTGGAATAAATGAATAGATGATCTGCAAAGGCAGAAACTCTTAGCAAATAAGAGATTTAGATTCGAAAAAAAAAAATTTGTTATATCTATGAAAAGTTAATGAATACTGAGACAATTATTACTTAGAAAGTTTATTTTAAATATCGACTTATCGTAAGTTGATTAATTCAAAGAGTTGTAATTATCTTTAGACAGATTCATTAAATCATGCTGGTGCTCGTTATCTAATCATTGGATTGGATTTGATATTAAGTTGATTTTTGATGTTTGATTCTTTATTAACTACCTATATTAAGTATGCGTAATAAAACTTCAAATGCAAACAGTTCAGTTTGAACCAAAAAGCAAAAAATCTTGATGATCAATCCGGCCGGATCCAATCGGATCAATGGTAATCCACTCAGAACCGGTCGGATTGCAATTGGACCATAAAAGAATAATTTAGAAATAAGTGTAGTAAACATTTGGCAATAGTTTGGTATTTAAATAGTTCTGACTGACTGACAGAAAATTTTAGCGAAAGTTATAACTTATCATATTAAGTTTATGTTTGACGAACCTTTGATCTCATTCAGCAAAAAAATTCAACGAAAGGAGAATTTTCGAATCAGTTCCAGGATCGTAAGTAGAGTACCTCCGAGGTCTAGTGAGGGTTTCGCTCTAGTGGTGATTTAGGTGAATTATTGCAGCGAGGTAAGCGAAGGCCTCGTAAACAGTGGAAGTGTCTTTTCAAGAAACGCAACATACTAGCTAATATCCAGGAAAATTCCATGTGAGAACCTATCTATTTTTTTAGTCGGATTAACGTTTTGGAAAAGGTGTGACATTCTCACAGCGAATGCACTAGATTTCGTTCTAATAGTTCATTCTTGATACAAATCCAGATATTTAAATACGTCCGTGTTATATAAGCAAGAAATATTAGATAGTTTATATATAGACTTTTTTGTTAAGAAAATAATGTGAATTGGAATTTCTGGAACCGTTGGCGATATTCATACTGAATATACTGTTTACACTGCCACTACACTAACAATTATACTGTCTGACGCGAATTTCGATAACCAAGTTCTCGTCTTCAGAGACTAAAGGTAAACTGCATAATTGTTAGTTTTGGTGTAATGGTGGTGTAAACAGTATATTCCGTAAGAAAATAATGAGAAATTAGAATATTGCAAGGAAATTCTAAATCTAGATAATGGCCATATGTACTTCTTTTTGTTAACGTTCAGGGGTAAGATTTTTTTATCAAAGTAAAGCTTGATGCCGTTCTAAGTCGTTGCTTAGTAAGGAATTTAATTCATTTTGTTATACAGTATATAAGGAGGTGCGATCTTGTACCCAACGGAAGAATTCAAAAATTCGACCCGACTCAGTCAAACCTGACTTTGTGGTTGCTGCAAATTGTTTTGAGAGCAACTTAAACTACTCTTCAGGTACGAGTTCGTTCAGAAGCTACGCTGTATGCAGTTAGAAGAGTTATAGAAACGCCAGAAAAATCGCATGCGAAAAGAATTAATAATGGAGAAATGCATAAGACGCGCCGTCAAAATTTGTAAGATTGGTCGGTATTTAATGGTACTAGGTTTCAAGATGATCCTCCAATTCAATATCATAATCATTCTTTGATTATTATTGGCTCAATTAATAAGAAATGGCACTATTGCAATGCTTTCAAATGGAAAGATGAAACCATTAGAATGTGTTGTTCCAGTGGTAAAGTTCTACTTCCATTACTTGGTGAACCAGGAGAGATTTTAAAAAGCAATTCTTAAGCAAAATAAGAAAGTATAACTCTTGGCGTACTTTTCAGGGGAAAATGGTACCGCGATCAAGGGTAAGGTAGGAGCGAACAAACTGGAGAACCTCATCGGGGAGAATAGAGGACTTCGTCCGGTAGTTTGTAAGCCATAACGAACCACAGAGTTTCAAGGGGAGCTAAGTAATCCTCTAACGATTATCTTTCCGCTCAGACTGCTTTTCTACTGAGAGGGTAACATATAACGCTTCTACCTTTGTGCCGTTTCCGCACTGGTGACAGCTGCTGCCTTTCTACTGAGAAATAAATTGGTTTGATTACTACCCAGGGTCAAACCTCACAGTGATTGTACTGGAGTAGAGTGTTTGCACAAATATTACACTGGTGACAGTGATAACGGAAACTTTGTCTCAAAAAAATTACCAGCTATAACAATTTATATGCAGAAGTAATTTGTAGTTACATTAATATAGTTCATAGTTACATTGTGAGCGGCCAAGGGGCCGTTGAGCACATAGGCCTTCCGATAGGTCCGTCGTGCCTCACTTGTCGTTACCAAAGGCCGATGTTCTTTGGCAAGCCTATCGGTTGCTTTAGCCTGAACCCTTTGATGTAATTAGGCAAGCTGTGAGGCTTACATAAGTTTTTGAATCGTGCTCGTGTGAATGCAGGGCACTCACAGATGACTGGGCCTGAGGTTTAATCCAAGGATGGGTTCTGGGCCCATTGGTAAGTTCACAAATTCCAGTCTGGTGAGTGAATTCGCCTCGCCTCACCAGCTTTTATAGGACTTTCTTGCACTCCAGCACTAGCCTAGAGCACACCTTCTCAATCGTTATGGCTTGTATGGCAGTTCTGCTGTATGGGCGGAGCGAGATTACTGTGTTTCTGTGGCGTCGATTGGGTATCGCGCATCCGCTTTCCATTACGGCGTTAGCGTGCTTCCCAAGTAAAACAGAATCGCTTATTTTGGGGTGTATTCCGCAGAAGCCTGCTTCGGCCAAGCAATGTTTTCTGGAGCCGTCTGTGTACCAGATAGCCCCTTTATTAAATATAGCGGGTCTGGAGTCATCTCATTGTTAAGGGTTGTAGGCGTCATTTGGTCACTGCCCATTAAAATTATTGGGCATTCATTTGTGGCCTGCGTCCAGGTGCATGTCCAGCCTGCAGTTCCAGTAAGACTTCAAGCGCCCTAGATGAGGCTGTACGCATGGACCCTGTGATATTAAGACTCGCGAGATGCTGGACTCTGTCCAGCTGCACTCTTGTTTTCGCTTTCTCCGTGCAGTTACACCACACGATTACCCCGTATGTTAGAAGATGTTTGACCATTTAGGTATGAATTCAGTGGAGGATCTTAGGTGAAAGACTCCTTGTACAACTGAAGGCCCTTCTGCATACGCAGAGGGTGCAGGTGGCCTTTTTTATTTTGTTGTCCATGTGTACGTACCAGAGTAGTTTTGTTCCAGGGTTACTGCCAGATATTTTACGGCTCCAGAGTACGTTAGAGTTACGTTTCCCAAAATATATTTGGGAGGAATAGCTTAGTCGTCAGCGTGAGTCAGTGTATACATACCTGACTTATTTAGATCAGCGAACAAGTTGTCAACGACGAGGTACCACAGAGTTGAATACAATACTTCGCCCTGCAGACAGCCTTTGACCGCTACAGTCTCGGCAATTACTTACATTGTATTATTTGGCCGATACTCGGCGTTGTGACAGCATTGGCGTATCCATCTTACGAGGCAGAGTTCGGCGCTACGTTTATCGAGTGCACGGTAGGTAAATTCGAAAGGTTTATTGTCGAATGCCCCTTCAATGTCATGAAATGCCACATCCCGACTTTTTCACAGTCCAATTCGCTCTCTACCTTCCTCACTAGATGGTGCAGAGCCAAGTCCGTGGAGGTATATTTTTGGGCATGTAATGATCAAATCCAGCAATTTCTCCACTGATTTCAGTAGTAAACTGATATCTTCGCAGATATGCTATGTCACTCCGGGAATATTACTTCCAATTTTGGCCACAGGTAACGCAGCAATAAATGGGCGTGAACGAGCTTATCATTGTAGTATCCTAATCGTGTGACGTCACTGCTGTGGTCATAGACATTATACAGGGTGTAGTTGGAAAGAGGTCGCGGGAAGCGTAAAAGAGTCGTGTATATGTTACCGGCAATGTGTATAATCCGGTATTGTATATAATACCTAGGCAATGTATAGAATACCTAAAGTACGGTAAGCTTCATAGAACCCTGACACCCTTCCTAGAGGCGCCATTTCAAGCATTAATGGAAGTGAATCGTTTTAGCATGACCGTTCACTTGCGAGTGTACGCCGCACGCGGGTATCCTTTGCAAATAAAATTAAATCCTTTGACAAGAGACGGCACGGCGCCAAGGCGGCGCGATCAAAGTAAGTTCGTTTAGATAATGTCGGTACACCCGAACGCAATTGTGTTTAATAAAACAAAATACGAATAAAAATTATCGGGACACACGAGCTAGGTGCAAAGATAATTTTAATCAAAAATATGCGAAACTAGGTAAATTCAAAGTAAAATTACACCACAATTCTTCATCACTCGAACTGTCAGAGTTACTACCACCCGTATTTTTAATAAGAGAGCCATTATCACGCTCTGAATCCAAAACAAAATATTTAGGTACTTATTTTCTTCTGTAATTGCGTGAACTACGTATACTTATGTTCCACATAAATGTGGAATTACCTTTTTTATTAATACTTTCTTTTAGTTTGACTTACGGCTGGAGCGTCTGTAGGTTGCTACGGAGGTAAGTACATAGGTGTAATTTATCCAGAATCTTATCAAATGTCGGATTTTTTGAGGATAAATTCGATTCGTAGAACAACAGTTCACAAACACAATCTTTCACTACGGAGGCGCTTCGATATAAAACTGTCAATTTCACTTTCGGGTGTACGCCGCACGCGGTAGTCTTTGTAAATAAAATTAAATCCTTTGACAAGAGGCGGCGCGGGCGCGGCGGGCGGGCGGCCGGTCAGGTCAAAGGAGCCGCCGCCGCCGCTTGAGAAAAAGGATACCGCGACACTATTTAAGCAAACAGCCGCATTTCTCCATTTCATTTCGCGACGTGCGATGATACTGTTAACACGTGTATTGAGCTATTTGCGTCATAAAAAAATGGCGGCCGAACAACGAATAGCTGAGATGAAAGAAAGATTTTATTCACAATTACAAATAAAAAGAGAAGCAGCAAATACCAAAAATCGCACGTTTATTGAAAAAAATCGTTATGAACAATTAATAGAAGAAACAAAAAATGCAAAAACGGCTGAAAAAAAGGCTTCTCGGGATTACTGGTTATTGAAGCATTATGATGTTATAACTGTTGGTCAGAAAGATAAGTTGATTTTTCCTATGGATGCTACTACAAATAACAATATTATATACTACGTTGCTGATACTGAATTATTTCAAATTATTTTCAAATTATTTCAAATACTGCACATCAAAAGTATCGGCCATGGAGGACGAGACAGAATGCTGAAGGAGCTTTCTTCAAGATATAAGAATATAACTCGCCACGATGTTGAACTATTTTTGCAACTTTGCGAACCCTGCCAGCAAAAACAAAAAGGGATTGTCGTGAAGCCCATACTTTCAACATAATTTAATTCTCGCTGTCAAGTAGATTTGATAGACTATCAATCTCATCCAGACCGGGATTATAAATTCATAATGGTCTATCAGGATCATCTCACAAAGTTTGTCATATTAAGAGTCCTGAAAACAACGCGCTGAGGAAGTAGCGTGCAATTTACTGGATATTTTTACACTGATTGGTGCACCAGCCATCTTACAATCGGACAACGGCCGAGAATTCGCAAACCGAGTGGTCAGGCAAGCCTAGACATTCCCAAAGTCAAGGGAGTGTCGAACGAGCTAACCAGGACATTGAAAACATGCTTACAACTTGGATGCAAGATAACGATAGCGAACGTTGGAGTGATGGTCTGCGATTTATACATCTCATGAAGAATAGGGCGTTTCACTCAGGAATCAAAAGAACACCTTATGAAGCTCTTTTTGGGTCGTAAATAAAAGTTAGCATATCTTTGCCTTTTGAGGATACTCACAACCTGGAGAGCGAAGAAGATTTAGAAAAAGTGAAGAAAGTGAAGTGAAGAAAGAATCTGTAATAGATGCGGCTGAGACATCAGAAACTGAAACAGGTGACACTCAACCTCTACAGGCACCAGATCAACAAAACGCTGCACTCGATAGTTTTAACATCGGTAAGGAAGCTTCAAATATCCAAAGTGCGCATGATGAACACATGGCTATCCCAAATACTAAGAATGTTGTTAAGCCTACGAATGTCGAAAATCTTCCTTGTGAGGTAAATGATCAAGCGTTACATGATCCGAATTTGGTATCAGTACGAGAGGAGTCATTGAGTTGTGCACTTATATGCTGTGTTTGTTCCGAGGAGACAACAGGTGGTCATTCGTGCAGAATGTGCAATAGGCCTATTCATACTATTTGTGCTGCTCCGGAAGAAAATATTGCAGAAGGTTTTGGATCCAAAGTAGCTTGTCCTTTATGCGCAAAAAACGCCTTTTCGATAGAAAACCGCATCAGATATGAGCCAAAGAGAATTTGATAGTACAAGCTCAGAAAATGCTTAAAACTTCTGAAAAAAAATTCCCTCCCGTATCGTTGGGTACCACTGTACGCATTCCTGTTCCAGAAGTCGATAGAGGTCGTGGTGATGCTCGCAAGATTTATTGATATTAACCGGCTTACCTAACATTAGTTTAGTCTTAAGATTTATTTATTTTACACATTACCGGTGAACCAGCAAGTATTCTATACAATCCCTAGAAATTGTATACAATTCCTAGGTAAAGTATGATATGGATAATGATATTCTTGATATTTCATACATTGCCTGGACGCCCCAGGGATTGTATACAATACCTGAATTATACACATTGCCGGTAACATATATATAAATTTGGATATTCAGCCGCATAATATTGATTTTTGCTGAACGTAACTAAATCCCCCACAGAGTTTTGGAAGACGTGCGAGACATTTGAGTGTCTCAATTCTTTAGGTAGGTAATCGACAATTGATTCTGAGGTTTTTGGAATATGCATATCGTCCAAATCCAACTTTTGTATTTTAGGTGCTAACGTTGATTTTCCTGTAGTCGTCACCGCCGCCGTAGTAATCAAAGTAGGTAATTTTTATTATTTTCTCTGCTTCCCATACAAAGCTATCATACCGTTTTTATCATCTTTTTCCAGTTTTACAGTATCTATTTGATACCAAGGATGCATGAGGGTTGTTTTGACACTGCTATGTCCCAAGCCAAGAGTATGTCCAATTTCATGAATTAAAACCATTAAAAAACAATAAAATATCAAAAGCATGTACCGTTTAGTGCAGGCTACTACGTAAAATATTCAATGATGATAATATGTCGTACTTTAATAGCTATAGAGAAGATGGATTTGTGTGCTGATGAAATGGCTAAAATTTCTAAGTTGATTAATTCTCAAATTAAAACGTATGTACCAATGGCTCAAAAGTCTTCTTCTTCTTCTACTTGTGACAAAACAAACTGTCATATTTGTTAAAAAGACTTTTCAATCACAAATGCATTTGTTAGAGATCATGATCATTTTAACGGTCATTTTAAAGGTTTTGCGCACCAAGCGTGCAATTTAAATTCCAATTCAAAATCTGGATACGTGGATACGACAGTCATTTTACGATTGTTAATTTACTTCCCATTAATAAGGAAAAATAAATATATTTGACAGCGTTTCAATACTGGTGGATATATATCGAGAGTCGGTTTTATTCGAAACTAACTTACTATGAAATCATGTAGGTATGCACTCTCTGCATACAGTAAATTACAAATTCATAGGTTCAGACGATAACGAATCTGATATTCTCATAATTTTAGGGGTGTACTACAATGTATGTATGAATGGAAAATTCTTCTCTTTCTTAGAGATCCATTTTTTGCGTTAACTTTTAATATCAAAAATATTGACGTAAATTTGCATATTCGCTTTAGCCAGTGTATTATCTGATACATTGAATTATCAATTGTAAAAAAATGTACAATTTAAATAAAAATGTTTAAATATTTCGGACCTCTTTTCTTTCCCATGTATTGTGCAAAAAGAAAACACATGAAAAATATTGACTCTTGTCTTATAAAAGTAAATGATTCCCTTAAGAGCCGCATGTAAAAAATCATTCTGCACTATAGAACCAAAAGATTACAATATTTGCAATTGACTTTGACAATCATTAGCATTATTTATACAAAAATCTATAACACCATAATAATCACAATAATTTAAATTTCCTAAAGAGAAATTCGTTGAGTTATTAAATCATTGTTCAATTTCAAAATTTGATAAACTTCTTCTTCAATCATATAATAGTTTTCATCTTGTTTAATGGTACAGTATTCATCTCGTGGAAACGATATGGGATAGGTAGGTAGATCTTGGTAAAAAAATCATAGACATCGAATGATATTTTACCAGGTCTTAAGTGCTCCCTCAAAATCACTACGGGTAAAAATGATCTGGCTAGACTGATCCACAACTAATGTTGTAACTGCAAACTCTGTACTTTGTTTCGAGTAAATAGTATAGTTAATTTTTCGCAGCCTTTTCATATAAGTTAACAGTACTGTCTATATTTAAATTGTACTCTTCAAGATGTAGATTGTGGACATCAGCATAAAGACCTGGCATTTCTAATCGGTAGGTCAAAAATTCATCCTTTTCACTGGACTCGATACCGCTATACCCGCGACGACATGTTGATAACAACTAAGAAGGAACTTGAATTGACTGAGAATATCAAATCGAAAAAACTTCAATTTATAAGACCTTTCTAAGAGAAATAACATTCTTATCGTTTCTTTGCGGGATTTTTTCCAACAACATATTTGGAGCTACATTTCAATAACATGTTTGTCGATGATACACTTCTGATTTGTCACCGTAAATGTAACTTTATATGTACTTTTTTTTCGCCTGGTCGATAACAAAAACGCCTAGTTACACTACATCCACGTATTCTATCCCACTACTATGCTATTTGTCTAACCCAAGTCATTTGACCCTTCCTTCTGAGTTCTTTTTCAACCAAGTAAATATCGGGGTTTGATGTTTTCTTTATACAAACCGCCGTTGCCTTGTGTGCCTTGCATATCCTCTCTTTGCCAAAGATCATCAAAACCTTCAATAATTGCACGAAGCCGTGTAAAATTTTTATCTACGGGTATGTGGAGTGTTTCTTCTTCTTCTTCTCTTTGGAAGACATAATGATAGTTGTGTGTATCACACTGCACCACCATAGGAGGGTTTCTCGCAATAAATTCTTCAATTTCGTTAATTTTATTCACCACATCATCCACATATTTTTTAGTTTGCATATTTTTCGAAATGTCATTTATTTTATTGTAATATGTAATTTGAGGATTTATATCATTATGTTGTTGCTCAAATTGTAATTGAGGTTGTTCGTAACCGCATCATTATCGTTTGTTGGATCATTCACATTACAATTTTTCAAATTTTCAGCATCAATAACACCATCGAGGGTATGCGGAAATGTAGTTTTAGGTAGTCTAATATAAGGCACCCATCTTTTTGAAAGATATCCGAATTTATCGACAGATATGATTAGAATCAATAAATTCAAATACATCATTCTATTATATCTGCTTCTTTCAACTCATTTATAATAGCAACTATCTCGTTGCCGTGAGATGTGTTGCCAGCTTCTTTAGAAGCAATCAACAACCTCAATCTATCTCCATTTTCATTTGAATCGTTCTTATAAATGTATTCCATTGAACCTTTACCCAGCACATTCTCGGAAAAGAGCACGAATAATATTTCTATACTTGAACCGTTGTGAGGCTTTCAACCTTGCCTGCAGAATATCGGTGAATGACTGTTGCGTGGAGAATACTTTTATAGTAGTTTGGATGATCGTAAAAAATAAGATTATATACTCCTGGAGTTCCTTTTGTCCAATACCCCAGTCCATCATAACCTAGGATTCTAAAACAGTTTTTTATCGAAATTAGTCTACTACCCAACATCCACCAATCCTGTTCAGCATCATATCTCGGGCCACATATTTCATCAAAAAGTCCATAACGTATTGCTGGCTAACTGCAGGATATTGATCAACGTATATTGAATGGCTGAGGTAAAGGTTGAAGTTGTGATTTAGTGTCATCATCATCGCTAAGTTCTTCATTAACAGGACGACCGTCATCTTCAATTGCACTCTCTAGGGGAAGAAACTTGGAAGCCAAAAACGTTGTGAAAAATATCGTTTTTAAATGGAACTGATGAAATGTGGTCTTCTTCATTTTGAGTGGAATGTCATTTCCTTTAAGGTAATAGTTATGGGCTTGAATAGCTTATTCAATTACTCATCATGCTCTGATTTACCCAATTTTAATGCTAAATATTTCTTGCGCATTGCTCTAGCTAGTTCATTAACGTTGTTCTTACGGCAAGCTATTGCTACTGCATCGTTAAATAAATGGTAGCTGTTTTAAAGCTTCATAAATAAAAAGCTAGAACAAAATTAGAAAAGAGGATTGAATGTGGCGACCCCGTAATTAATCCTTTGGATGCCGCATGCAAACAGCACGATATAGCTTATTCTCTAAAAAAATCACTTTATAAACGATACATAGCAGATCGGATACTAGAAGAAGAAACGTGGTAAAGAGTTAAAGCGAAAGACGCCTCTCTGGGAGAAAAAACTGCTGCTTTTTAGTAACATGTGGAATGAAAATAAAAAGAAAACTGGGAATGAATTGTCGTCGTCGTTACTCAAAGAAACGCGAAATGGGATCGAAGAAGCGTTGTTCATTCAATAGGGATGTTGTTTTGAATGTAAAGAAGTCCATGAAGAGAGGATCATCCCTAAAAGATACTGCTATGATTGCTTTACGAGCAGCTAAAGCACTTATTAAATAATTTGGAGGATCCACGAAAGTTGATGTTCCTCGAGTAATACCCGTATCAAATTCTAGAGGTTTCTTACCCCTCATCCTCTGTTTGCTGGACTGTCAGCACTTGGAGCGTTGTCAGGTGAAACTGATGGGATAGCGAAGACTGTAATTAACGCTAAACATGCTCGGAAGAAGTTGGAGGAAGACGTACCTGAAAAAGTTAACCAAAGATGAACTTGGATTATATTTGAAAAAACAAAAGAACTTTTTAAATACTTTGGAAAAACGTTGGAATTTCCTACAATAACGGACAATATCAAACCTACAATCAGATCATTTGTGGACATTTGTGTCCACAAATTTTCTACAAAAAAAATGACAAGTATTGAATTATTAATGCGGCATATTTATAATCAAAAATCGTTGAGAAGTTTTACGGCTGAAGTGTGATGTGTGAGACATTCAGAATTATTGGATATATGGCATAAGCTTCCCAAAGAATATCAAGCAAATTTCGAGCTACAAATACGTCTGCCTTGTTTCGTTCACTACAATCGACCTGACTGGACTACACATAGTGAAGGCCCTCCAAGTTCTCAAGCATCATGTTTTGTTTTGTAAACGAGCACTTGAATAAATTGTCTATTATTATTATCATAATTTAAACCGACACGCTCCTCAAGTTGTATCATTCATCATTTCACAGCTGCTGCGAGTAAACAGTATCAACCATATATTTATTCTTCAACCTCCTACTCCAATTGTATTAGAGAACAGATTATGGAATTGCACTTCGGTCTTTTCATTCCTATCATAGCATAAGTATGGAAAACAACAAATTCTACTACTTTGATCGAAACACATAGCATTGCAGATATCGGGGCATTTATTCAAAGCAAATTGGGTGCAGCCAATTCGAGTAGACCGGAAACTATATTTTCACTGAAACCAAACAACAACACGCTACAATGATAGATTTTTAGCAAATATGATATTCCATTTAAAGAACCCGACGAGAGCCTGGGTAGAATGTTGGGGTTTTCTCAACAAATACTCAATTCAGGACAACTGTACTCTTTAGACCTCTCTACGTTTCGAATGTAGCTTTAGCACTGGAGCCTTCGATGGCAGCAGACCTGCTCACACCATATACGAGTTTGTATTGAAAGCTGATCCTGGATAAACCATCGATGAAACGCCTCAGAGCTTGTTGTATCTACCCGTCATACCTCAGCGTGAAATACCTTATATCACAGTACTGGCTTTAGATCAAAATGGAATTCCAATCAACTTTCGATGAGAGCTTAGTACTTTAATCCTGGCAGTTGGAGCCAGAAGCCGATGGGCCTAATAATAGATAATAAAAAACCATCGACTACACATTCTTCTCCATTAGTACATAAGGCGCCCCAACGAAAGTATCTTACATTCGCAAACAAATTGTTTCTACAAGTTTTGGGTTATTCAATAAAGACGAAGAATAAGAAGAATGATTAAACGACATGCATCCAATGTTTGATATTTATCGAAAGCCGAGAATTGATGAGTCCATTCGAAAAACAGAATATCGAACTTATTATACATTAAAGGATCTCTAAATGTACCGGGTGTCCCAATAAAAATGGCTCTCGGCCATATCTCGAGAATATAACAAAAGTGACCTCGAGAAAAACCTGGAAATGATTTACAGAGTTGTACGTCCACCGCCAGAGGGCGTAATTAAATACCAAAAATTATAAAATGAATAATTTACAAATATTGCCTAATTAAGATGCATTTAAACTATGATTATCGTATTGTTAAAGAAATGCAGCGTATATTTGATTATACAAGTTTTAGTCTATCTCTTCAAATAAGAGGTGAGAGGAAGCGGGAACTTTATTATGAAAAAACGCCTGTAAGTCCAGTTCTACTTAACCTATCTATGAAAACTTAGTCTTTTTGAATAGAGCTCCTTTCTACCAATGTAAGAGTTATAATTATGAAACAACCTAATGAGTAACGTATATGGTAGAGGGCGCTATATATTTATTTTTTTAAATCTAGCTATCCTTGAAAAATGTTAAATGGAAACATGCAGTTTTAATTAAGAATTATAAAAGTAGACCAAATTAACAACAGAATAGAGGAAACCGCATGTCGATATCTTTTTCTTATTACGAGATATCCTAAGAAATGTGTAAATTTTAAGCATTTTCCTTTAAACATCAATTACTCCGGTTCGACTGAACGAATTTTAACATTTTTTGACTCCTAAAAATTGTCTTTCCTTGTTCTATTAATAATAGTTCCAATTATTACTTATGCTGTCACCGGGAAACTGCGTTATGGAAGTTAAAATGGAAGTATATAAAAACAAGTAGTGGGCCATGAAAAAAACAAAACAAAAAGATATGTCTTTTGTCAAATTAATAAACCTAAGAATTTGTTCATTTACTTGTCATTGCGATTTGTGTGCATTAACTTAGATATAAAATTTACTTGAAAGTTATATAAGTAAGATGATTCTTACAAACGAAGAAGCATTTGATATGATAGGCAGAGTTTTTCGTCGACTCATGCACCGTTTAAGAACGACTGGAAATGTAAATCTTCCTGTATTTAGAAGACGCGGCAGAGGTCGTTCAGAGGAAAACACAATAAATGTTTTGACATATGTGCAATTTAACCCGCATTTTAAGTATTAGAGCAATAAGTAGAGATTTGGGAATAAGCAGAAACACCGTTCAACGTATTTTGACAGGACACAGGTAAATTATGATGTAAAAAAATATGTTTCTTAAACAAAATATACCCGCATAATATTATTTGTGGGCATGGTTATATGTTAACATAATAATTTATTTATCATTCCGGAAAGATATTTAATAGGACATTATACAATGGAGCGTCGATTATCCGAACGTCGTTTAACCGAACGTAGTAACGCGCGGGTCAATGCCCGTCCCCACCTCAGACAACGCGGGTCTCGCGCGCGCCGCCCGCGCTTCAGTTTTAGCCCACTTGGTCGCGACTCGTTCACTTGTTATTGTAGTCGTATGTCACTTCTTTAGTAACCGCTAGTCGATAAACTAAATTTTGCCGCGTGAAAGTAAACTCTTTCTTTAAAATGCCTAAACGTAAACGTGTTGTCCTTCCTATGAAAGATAAATACGAGATTAATAAACGGTTAGAGGAAGGAATTTTATAAAGGATGGATTACCACTTCTTCTAGAAGATATATCACTAGCAACTCGTAGGTCTATGTTGTTTCAGCACGATGGCGCATTTCTTCAGACAAGTTAGAGAATTTTTACATAATGCTTACCCTGATAAGTGGATAGGACGTGGAGGCCACCAGTGGCAAAAACTGGAAGTAGTGTTCCAGGAGTGACATAGTATATCTGCGAAGATATCCCCGATGGCGCGTCTTTGCAAATTTTTAGCCAGAAATCACAGCAATAAAGTGAGCTTTAGATTACTTCCGGATCGACCCATCAGCCTTACCAGTTTACTACTGAAAACAATGGAGAAATTGTTGGATCGGTATTTGAAGGAAAATACCAGCAGTGGCAAAAATTGGAAGTAATGTGACATAGCACATCTACTCTCCAGTTCTGTCTCTTGGAATCCCTGAGAATTTTTTGTACTGCCTGAGCGTCGTTGAACACCTACAAGTTACCTTGGAGTTCCAAACCCTCGGCGGGACGCAAGAGCCTGGATGATATTTTCCGTTGTTTCTCTGTAGAATGATCCCACCAGAGGTTCCGAGTATATTCAGGTTTCCGTCTGATTGGACAGACCTCCGAATACCTCTATGGTCGCAAGTTGTGGTTTGGCAACAGTCATCTTAATATGGACAGCGAGATCAAGTCTCGCTAGCATATCCACAAGGTGGCCAGTGAGCTCCTCTCGAAAAAAATGTGTCGGTGATCCTACATCGAGACCTCCATCGACACCCTCCACGAGCTGAACAGGCTCAATTTATTCATTGAGCATATGATGAGGTCAATCACAGACTTACCACGATTGCAAAAGTATGTGGAGACACTCCCTCGGTTGAGGGAGCATAGAAAGTCACTGAGAAAGCACCCCTTGCTTTCCCACAGACTATAATGTGAGTTAGAGTCACAACCCATGAGAAGGGAGAGCCCCATCCTTTCATATTACCTTGTGACTGCAATTACGCCCTTAAGTGTGGATACAGTTTCCGTGGAAATTTATGCTAAGCAGACTATCAGGTTTTCCAACGCACTCTTCTCTCCTTGACCACTGCTAGGTCACTGATACAGACATCTGGAAATGAGAAGCACGATACGTTCCTGTTTAGGATACAAGCACGTGGATTATGTTATAAAATGATGTAGCGTACCCCCAGTTAGAACCAGTCCACTTATTATGCACTGAACCTGTTGCACATAACAGCAGCTGAAGCTTTTCCTTGCTGCAGATTCGCCTGTAAAAATTTTATAGGCACCGAAATATAAAGAGAGTAGGACTTTCCGTGAAATATCAGCGCCTGAGGTCCTTTGTTAGGGAGGGTTGAGTGCTTGGCTAACCTAACCTAGCCTCTTCTGACGGTCTAGTACCTCCGTTGGGGTCCTACCACCCTCTTTTTTCCCAATTATAGAGAAGGAGACATTGATAATGCCATAGTATAGCGAGTCTCCAGCCTCTTTTATAGCTTGGGCTGACTTGCTATCGACGTCCAGCTCTAGTATGAGGCACTTGGCCTTATCGGACTGGTTTCTTCTGCCGGGGTCCCGCAGTATCGCTTGGAGAAGGTGAAGGACGGAGATCTGATCTGCTGTCAGAGTGACTCTCTTCCAGGGTGACAGATTCTGGAACCTTCTATGTAGCTACTCAAACTGTTTTCGGCTGTAATTGATGTGATTCATACCCAGCTGGAGAGGCAGAAACCGGTTGGAAACCGCATGATGGTTCCAGTCACCGCGTCATTGAAATCTAGCTGTTCTTGGCTTTTTGCCGTGTTTTGTTCGAGCCTCCGGTCTGAAAGCCCTGGTTGGAGGGTTGGTGAGGTTATTGTAGAGGTTAGGGGATCACCTTGGAACCCGGAACCATTAGGCCTGATTGATCCAGGAACAAAACGATAGGTATGAAAGTCGGAGTAATATAAAACAAGATTTTATTCAATTTCGAAAATGTTCTATACCTCAAACATGATCCAAAAAATCGTATGATCACCAGAAATTATAGAAACAAATCAGCCGAACTCTCAACACATTACTTTTAAAAATCTTCAGCAATAATGGAATCATAATTTGAGATGTGGTGGAATCCTATTAATGTTCTTATTAATTTGAATAGTTTTAAAAGGTGAGATGAATTTATACACATGGTTTATTTTACTTTTGGAATGTATTTATACGATTGCTATGACATCAAATTATTAAATGCCTTTGTCTGCTAAACTATCGTTTAATCATATCCAACAACTTTCTAGAATATTTGGGTCTAAAGTGACGTAAACAAACAAAAGTCCGTCTCAGAAATTGTCTCTATAAAACTAGTCGGAACACGATATAAATAGCCTATAAAAACCATAGAAAGATATGCTGTTTTTTAACCAATTAACCATTCACCAAACTTCAGTACCATTTAACATTATCGAATAAGACCAGCATCATGGTCTATGTAGGTGAGCGAGTTCGTACCATTCCCCTTTTCTTAGAAGGGAGTTCCTTCTGGAACTTTTGTAAGGCTAGGACTGGATGTTTAAATCGCCAATGTAATATTTCTGCACTTTTCTGTCTTATGAAAATAACAGGGCACCTACAGGAAGCATAGATGCAAATTTATATGTGAACACCAATATCCTGAAAGATCACCTTTATCATGTGAATTGTGTTTTAGTCTCAGCATCTGCCCGGTTGCAACAAATCATCTTCTGGCAGAGTGAAGAAATCTTGTTTTTTTTCAGTTTTGACTCCATATGTAGTTTACCCGGTACCTCCGTACACACCTATTAATTTTCGAGGGCTGGTTTACTTCAATTTTCCATTGGGGACCTTGCTTATAATTAAGTATGGACCTACCCAGATTTTTTTAATTTTGGAGAAAATCTTCCTCTTCATTTCGAGTTGAGTGAACATAAAGATACTGGTAAATCTGTTCCATGGGCTTCCCCTTTCTCCATATTTCTGTTCTTATGACACATTAGTTCTTTTCTGGTGTCGAGAGAAATTTACTGAAGTATCCCAGCACTCTTTTCTATCTCATTGCTTCAGTCTTCATACTAGTGGAGAGAAGCTGCGTCTGCAGTGAGTCAAGTCTTAGGTCTTCTGAAATCTTCAAATGTCTTCCAAGATAACTTTATCAAGACGTTTTCCGTCCCTCAAATATTCCGAGCGCATTACAGAGACCGAATGGCCTGATTTTGAATTGTCAAAGTGAAAGTAGTAGTCAAAGTGGTAAAAGTAGTCATTTGAACTATCATCAATTCGGGCTAGATTCTTCCTTCGTAACGTTGTTTGAGTGACAATTATTGATTATTATTAATAGTGATTATTGAATCAGTTATAAATTATAGCAGCAGCATTAAACTCTTAAATGTGATTTGCACAAGACGTCCCACCGTCAAACGTTGAGGCTTTTAATAGGTCACTGCAAATGTCTTCTAACTTGGATTTTATATTTATATGTTCGGTCCTCTTTACTTTTGCAGAAATGTCTTCTGCTCTGACATTTGACATCTTTCTTTTTCAATTCGTTGGTTTTTTTGTCCACAATTGTCATTTTACTCTTGATATCCGATTTCAGTGAAGAAATTCTATTTAACACGTCAGCCGTAACGTCAATTTTCAATGATAAAATGTCGGCAGAAGTATCATTCTTCATAGTCGTAATATTCTCGTCTATATTAGCAGAAATCAATGAAATTAAGATGGAAACCTTTTCTTTGAGAAGAAATATTTCTTAATTCCTAATTTAATATATATTTTACAAACACAACTTGATTTCTAACAACCTTATCCTTGGCCAGTTCGTAAAAGCATTTCTGACCTTAGGCGTGAATAACCTCCACAAGCCTCCGATTTCACAGTTGGAATCTTATAAATAGTGAGCGCTAAAAGAGGTACCCATTTCTCACAACAACTTCCTCAATAAAACAATAATCCTTCCATCAGTGAAATTCCAAGCTTTTATAATGTTCTTCTTGTCTCAAAAGCATGCAATGAACTCAATATTTCCGATATATCTGGTGCACGTTTTAGGAAAAACCAACACACTTACATGAACCCTAATGCGAAGGGTTCAAGTGAAAAGCAGTGATAGTTTCTCTATTCGTTTCTCGTGACAGGAAAAGTGCAACAGCACTCTGGATCGTGATTCCGGACCAAAATCTCGTTGCTTACAAAATATTGGGCGATGAAGAAAAACTCACTCACCGATCAAAGCACGTACCTCTAGGAATTTTTGTTTTACCTTCAACAAACCTCGAGTACGTGAACATTGATATTATCATCATGCCACTGTCAGTGAGAAAGAAGTACTGCTTGACCTGTGTATATCGTTTTTCTCGCTGACCAGTACCTATCTCAATGATCAGGAAGCCAAGACGGATGACCGCGCCTTCTGGGAAGGTTGGGTCAGCAGCTCTGGGACATCGCTGACGTTAACAACGGATCAGGAAAGGCAACTCGAATCGGATTTATTTCGGTTGACGGGCACTACCCAACTGCATACCACAGCATACCGTCCACAAGCCAATAGGATGATCGAGTGTTTCCACAGGAGCTTCAAGGCAGCGATATGGTGCCATCAAAACCATCAATGTACAAAGATCGTACCATAGGTTGTTATGGGCATTCGCGCAACGAAATCCGAAGACGTTTTACTGTACGAAATGCTATTCAGACAACCCATGCATTTACCCGGGAAAATCTTCGAGCCAGCGAACCCAGAAAATGAACCAGCGGAGTGCATCGAGGAATTACGCTGGCATTTCGATCTTTTACGATCAATACCCATCAATGGCACACGGACACCGTTTATCTTTAAAGATCTGGTCACAGCAAAGTTTTTCTGCACCTCGACGGTGGTAAAAACTCATTACGCATGCCTTACGACAGACCTTATGAAGTGATTGAATGACGGGAGAAAACTTCCATTATCAAATTCCGCGGAAAAGAAAATACCATAACGATCGACTAAATGAAACTGGCGTACACGCTGTACGTGACATTACCAGACGACAATGGCGTTACTATCCAACTATGGAATCAGCAGCTCAAAATTCGGAACAGCAGCCTGACAATAACCAACCACAGCCGATGAACTTCCCTCCAGAGAACGACGCACCAGCTCAACTACAGCATCAGCAAGAACTTTGGCGTTAAAAGCGACGGGTTCGCTTCGTACAACGTTATCAAGCCAGGCTTTCGTGAACACACAAATACTCATTCACACGTAGACACATATACACAAGGACGTACACGTACATACAAACACAATCTCGTGATTTCATCATTGGAAGTGGGGTTATGTGGTGACCATGATATGTACTCCGAAAATTCCTAGCTTTTATAATCTCCTTATTGTCCAAATAGCATGCAACTAACTTAATATTCTCCGAAATACTTGGTCCACGTTTTACGAAAAACCAACACACTTACACGAACCCGCGCGAGACGTTTTGAATCGAAGATAAACTCATTCTCTCTCGGGATAGTGAAGCGAGCAGTTCTCGAACGCTCATATCTTCCTTTAAGTAGTTACCAAACTTTGGTCATTGTTCTTGAAAATCCCGGACTAACGCCCATAATGTATTTTCATGGCACTCTAGGATCACTATATTCATTTTCTCTCTTTGTGTTTATATAAACAATAGGCTCTGTGTATTGTTTGTTAAGTTATACATTTGCTTCTCATACTCGTATATATTTTAGTCATACCACTGCATCCCATTATTCTGCTTCCAGAATACGTAAACTTCTTCCTAAGGAAGCGAATTTTCTAGAGGTTTTTTGTCCTACTTGCGAGGTGTTTACACTACTCCTTCGCGGTGCCTAAGTCTTTTGCTGGAATGGGCAGTCGATGCTCTGGTCTCTCTATGGCATTTATCCTCTGCCTCCGTCTATCGTCCTAAGGTAGTATTTGATATGGCAGTGACATCAGGCTATCAGTTTATGTCATTTCTGGACATTTCAAGAAGTTCGTCAGAGTTCTTTGTTGATGTGCCTATGAATCTTTTGAACTATCTTATGCTTGTAGTGGTTCTACAGTAGTACTTCATCTATTTTTTCAGCCATCCATTATCATCGTTGTTGATGTGACAACTCATTAAGCCACAATAGGGCACTGGCTCAAAATATAAGTTGTTGCTCTTTTTTGACAAGGCTGTCTCCTTCCTCATTGCCTGGTTTACTCTGATAGCCTGTTAGCCTCATTATAGTTATTTTGATTCCATCTACTAGTGCTTTTGAAGATTGCTTATACTCCTACGGCAGCTTGAACGTCAAAAAAAATAACTTTCACGGTTTTCAAGGCTATCGAAGAGGATGTAAATGTGCTTTGTAGGGAGGTTTCTATTCAAACACTTCTGATATGTTCACTGTTAGCACCTCTACTTGGAAATAGTGAGTAATTTTCTCAGTAGAGTTGAGAGCTTTGCATTTATCGACTATATAATTTTCAGGTGACTTGTCACATTGCTTGTCCTAAATTTTTTGCCTGAATTAGTTTACAGGCGCCACTAATACCTTTTCCCACTGGCGAAGGGTAAACAGCGTCTCAAAGGCTGTAGTGCAGTTGACAAGTCGACATGCTCTTGTTATACCTAAACAAATGAGCCTCTGAATTTTGCTCAATTTCCAGTATCAAACCAGCAATGCATGTGTGATCAAGAGTTCGATAACCATTTTGTTTACCCAGTATATATTCCCCATGCTATGTCTACGACTTTGAGACAAATCCTTATAGTCGCAGTTTCTTTGAATATTACCTTTTCCTAAGTAAGTTTTTCATCCATTATGACTCCTAGATTTTATTACTTTATTGGAAAGTATCAGTTAAGTTCCGTGAAAGGTAGGTGCATGTATATTTGTCTTTCTTCTTCTTTTAAAGAAGACGAGTGTTGATTTATCATGGTTGATTGAGATTTGCCTTCCGTCAATCCAATTTTCAAATAGGCTTAGCACCATTTGTATTCTGACAGAGATTATGTCTTCATGCTTGCCCTTTAGTACTACTATCAAATCATCGGCATATCTTAGAGCTGTGAAACTAGACTTACTAAGTCCATTACCAGTGACCACACTAAGGATGATAAGAAAGTCCTTCATTGTGATAAACTTGGAAGTGTTGCCGTTAACTTTCTTCTTTTCTCGTCGCGTCTATGACCGTAAGTTTCTTGCCTTTGTTAAAAATGTTTTTGGGGTTTGAGTATTCAAAAAATACTAGTATCTTGCATTGTTATCGGTGCCCTCCTCCAATCTGCTGGTGTGCGTTGGCTTTAGCGCCAATAATCAAGTGACTGTCCAACTCTAAGCACCACTTAACGAGATACTGGACTATTTCTCATAGATCTTGATTTACGTCGTCAGGAAAGTAGGCAGAGGCTATCAATATATGCCTGGCACCACCCACCATTGGCACTTCAGTAATAATAGTAATGAATTCTGGGACAGGTGCAAATTTAAGGTTATTTGAAACTAATCCATATGGTTTCATGTAAAAGCCTTGAATACGGACACTATTTATCTATTGCTCTTGTCCTTCAATAGTACGCCTGATGACCGTCCAGTTTCTAACATTAAGATCTTTGTTTTGGCCTAATATTAATTTGGAATTTTTTTTTATAGATCTGAAGAGACTCTCTTATCCAGGGTTTTGTAGTTTTGCAACTAGCTAGCCTGGTCTATTATGGACACTGATTAATTTGAGCTTTGTTTGTTCTAGAGAAAGCCGTGGTCATAATTTTTCTCATGCTGGCTTCTTTTGAGGCTTGAATCTACTACACTATTGAAATTTTATCTGGAAAATTAGTGTGTAGTATTCCCACCTTCATGCCTCCAGATATTTTGCTGTAAGTAGGTTTGAGAGCTTTAACTACAGATGGGTGACCGCTATCTGTGTCTATTTCAAAGAAATAAAGAGTAATGCCTCTTTGTAGCTCTTTTTCTCTCTTGAGGTTCAAGGGCCGTTTCTTTCAATCGGAATATTTTGAATCTATTATTGAAAGGTTCTTTCCCTGATTTTACATTAGGCAAAGTCTATTTTCTGGTGTAAACTGGATCAAAACTTCCTACTGGCCGCTTCGCTCAATTTGGTCTTCTTATCGAATTTCAGTTTTCTTCTCCAATCACGTTCAAGAATGAGATTGGATCGAATCCCCTTCTCCACGCTGTGCCCCTAATAAGTTGAGCTCCTTTTAGCCATCACTTATTTATTGGTGATGGTTAGAACTAGAGCGGTTGCTCTAGTTCTCCATCAATGTGAAGATGTGCAGCATCCCGAGAGATTGGTAGACTTGAACACTTTCAATGTCACATTCTTCAGCTAGCGACATAAGAAAGCTATTAAGACTTTACCGTACAATCACTTCTACATGTATCTACATCTGATTACAAAATACCTACGTCACAGTAGTTGAGGGTCATCAGATATCTAGCAGCCAGTTGCAATAATCCAAACTCCTGTCGAAATCACTAACAATAAAACTTTGTGGTACTAAATAATATGGATCAAACCTACAAAATGAACAATATCCTTTTACAATTAGCATAACATAACATAGTAAATTTGACATATGAAATTATTCATTAAATCGCAAAGAAACGAATATGAAAAAATTACTGTTTAATAATTTGACTTGCAAATTCTGATAATTAAGTGATGAGAATTATTTTTTTGTCACGCTTATGGTAACCCAAGAGAAGTTTCTTCTCAGATGTGTATTTAAGCGGTACTCGTCATAAAAATGAAAAAACAGAAATCTCGAGCTTCGCGTAAAGTCCTATGTGAATGTTTGTTGCTGATTATTCTATGGGTCGTGCACAATTGCTTCGTTGGCATAAAATGTTCAAGAAGGGTCCTGAAAAACCAAACACAGTTTAAGTGTACGTGATGTAATCAGATAAGATCATTCGTGAACGGATCAAATCTTAAAGGATCAGCTACGAGAAACCTCTCTGCAAACATTGTTTCGAAACACATTCGAGCAGAGCAAGATAACATAGAATGTCTATCGCAGAAAAACCGGGACAAAGTGATCTTACACTGCTCGATCGCGGTGACGCACGGGTTTTTACAGTGCGATCCAGAAAAGAAGAGACAGACTCAAAATTAGCTATCAACAAATGATCCAAAATTGAAAAAACGGCTAAAAACATGCAGCTGCAAAGCCTGAAAGAATCTCTAGAGTCGTTGTATCATTACTAAAGGGAATTACTTTGAAAGGGATCAGGTTGTCTACGAATAAAATTGCATAATAAATAGTTTATACTATTTTAAAATCTTTCTATTGCCTACTACGTGTTCTTAAATATCTATGTACCTTAAATAATATGAGCATCGAAAGTAATTTAAATTATTATTAATTGGGTAGGGCAAGTCAATTTTAATTAGTTCTTCTATCTCATACGCACCCAGGTGTAATGGTCTAGAATTCCATAATCTCTTACACTCCTAGAGAATTTGGATAGAGCCTCACAAGAGTTACTATTCGTAAATTGTCCACACTTATGTTGATACTTTTAATAGTTCTTTGATCATAGTTTCCAGAAGTATATTTGCTTATATGAGTCCTTCTAGATTGTTTTATTAACTATTGTTTTTCCTACACACTTTTTGCAGATTTGATGAAACAGTTCAGACCCTACTAAGGGTTAGCCATATAGTAATTTACGATAGGCCCAATATAGGCCCAGATTTGAGCTAAGTATGTACAACTCTAACCCTAGCTTGGAAGCCGTTATTGGCCCAGACTTGGTGGAAATCTGGAATGACACACATACAATTTCCCTCGAGACGAGCCCGTCCCTCTAGGCATCCACCCCCGGATAAATCCGCGAGTGGGTGCGAAGAAGAACATTCCAACCCCCCCCTGTCTTTTCGAGAGATCCTCATCCTCTTTCACGTCGCAGTTTCGCGTGTAGAATCCTTCCTCTCCCCTGAGGTCTATGGGAGATTCTGGGATATCTTATCTTTTTGTTAAGAGATTAGCCTGTTGGCTATACACTCTTGGCTTCTTGTTCTGGACGTCTTCGTGCGTGTGTGTGTTTCGCGGCCTCGGGTAAAGCTCTTCCTACCTCCTACCGGTAGGAAAAGATCTAATCCGAGTGGTCCTTCGCCTTCTCTATAGCTGTCCCCGATGTATAACTCTGCATTTGCTTATGAAACGCAGAATTACCGTGTCGGGGGGTGTCCTCTTGTGGTTTACTTCTGTTGGGCAATGAGTGTTGCTATGAGTGTTTGCATGCTCTGTAACATACTCAGTAGCTCTGGTGTTTTTTCTCCTGTCTTTGTTGTTTTCCTCGCAGCTTGTGCGTAAGTGCGTCCTGTTTGCGTGGTGTTCCTAGCTTGGCTGTTCTCCATCTTTTTCGGGTGTTTCGGGCACCCCTTGTAGTTTGCGGGGTGTTCTCCTCCGCAGTTCCTGCAATTCGGTTTTTCCGTCTTGCTGAGCGTGCATTCCGCCGCTCTATGCGCTCCCGCGCATCTCACGCAATGCACGTCCATGTTGCACGTGCTTTGTCCGTGATGGAATCCCTGACACCTGTAACATTGTACAGGTCCGTCGTGCCTTTTTTGTTCTATCACACTTATTTTTGTATGGCAGAGGTATCTCAACTTCTTATATGTTGGTTCTTCTGTAGGTTCTATTACTACCATATATATAGGTAGTAGTTTTCGTGTGTTGTCCTGATTTCTTTGAGTACGGCTTGTCAGCTGCCATACTTTCTTTGGCCTCAGTCCATTTTCACTCAGTTCTTCCTCTACCTCCGACACTGGGGTGTTAACAGCCAGTCCTTTTATGACTAGCTTCTTCTCCTTTTCCTCATTGAGTAGGTAGGTATACCACTCAATCTCCTTATACTCGCTCAGGAGCATCTTCATCTTGTTAAAGTCGTCTTTAATTGCTGTCGTTATTTTGCCCGTGTGTATTCCCATTTTACACTGGGCGTCGATTTTTCTTTGCACTAGCTGTTTGCGTAGTGCTGTCCACATCAGTGGGGATTTTAGAATTATCGGAGGTGGCCTTCTCTCCGGTTTTGTCTGTTTCCTTTGTTCGTCTTTTTTTATCTTCTCCAATTCTTCTTGGATTTGTTTGTCCGTTGCTATTTCTTCATCAGAGAATTGTCTCTCTGCTTTCTTTCTTTTTTTTTGTTTTTCACTTCCATGAAGTCTCTTTCCATGGGGCAGTCTTCGTTTTGTGTTTCTTCTTTTGTTTTATTTTAAGTTTTCAACTCATCTCTCAAATCTACTATTCTATCTGCCAATGTGTTGTTATCGTCATTGAGTTCTCTAATATTGCCCTCTAAGGACTTAATTAGCTTGTCTTTACCGATGATCATTTCTTCGTAGTTTCTCATCCTCTCTTCGAGGGATTAAATTTGCTGTCCCATCGTCTCAACTAGCGCTTCATAATCAGCTTTTTGTTGAATTATGATTTTAGATAACTCAACCCTATTTTTGAAATTTTTAGGCTCCATGCCTGTTGCTCTCGGTCCCGGTTTTCCTATTTTGATTTGGTATCTAAAGTTACCTAAAAGAAAAGTTTAAGCCGTACTGATAAGTACGGCTGTTTCGAAAAAACGGATAATTCCGCACAATCAAATATGTGTTGACAAACACAATTCTTTCATGCAGAAATGTTTTTTAGCATTATAAATAAAAGGCTGTGTCAAAGCACAGTTACCTGCAAAGAAAAGAAAGTTTAATCAGGGTCTCACCTGACTACCTGAGTCCGCTTTACTTCACTTCACTGTCGCACTTGTTCACTCGTCGAAGTCTCGGAGTCAACTAGAAGTCATCTGGAATGATAACAATGTCCCTCGCTTATATTTGCAAGCCTGTCTGCCTAGATAAACCCAAGACTGGTCTGCATCCTTGGATCGCTGGTTGCTTGTAAAAATAGATTTTTAATATATTGTTAATAGGATAATATTTTTATCACAAGTTTCTATTAATGTACATACAAATATTAGTTGAATAATTAAACATATAAAGAAGTGATACTATTTTTTATTATTCTATTTTTCTGTATTTTATGCAAAAAAGAATTTTATTCATAAAAAATTATTACTTTTAATGTTAAGATATCTATTATGGTAAGATATCAGAACAAAACTTTATATATTTATTTAGAGTTCTGCCAAGCCTCTCTGACAATAGGATGGCCGAGGTCGGTTTTCCCAAAGTTCAGCCAGGCTTGGATGAATATGGGATGGCCGAGGTAAGGTTACATTTGATTCGTCCAGAAACCTGATAACTGAAAGAATGCGTTGAACATCTAGACTGATTTTCAGATCTCTTTCTTCTGTTGTAGAGTATTTCATCAATCTCTCATGCATAATATCTTCCCTTTCTTGTTCATCAAATGTTTAAATTTTTTTCGCAACAAGTTGACAAAATAAATCGACTTCGTCAAGTTACCTATTTGATTTCTGCGAAATATTTTTTCGGCGGGTGTAATTTGAGCGCTAACCATCCTTCTTTACCTGTTTGACCAAGAAGGGTAGATAATCCGACATGTATTTTCAGCGCTAGGTAGGTCGAGTCATAAAATAACCCAATAGAGGGAAAGTTGATAGATTTTTAAGTAGGTACTTAACATATTTTGGAAATACCCAGTAGATATAGGGTTGACTAGATTTCTTACCTAAGATCAGATTCAGTTGTTGTGTCGTATAGGTACTTTACATTATTGAAATGGCTCAAATAGTGAAAAGTTCGCTTGGTAAACTCTTCTAATCTTAGGAAATTTTGCGTTTTTTAACGATAAAGTTTTGAAAAGTGGAGAATTGTATTGGAGGTGCGTGAAAAAGAATGTAAAATGTTCTGCCAACGTATTTACTGTTGGTCCTGAATTAACAATTTCGAGACGAGAAGAAATTAACCAAACCATCGAAGATTATTCGCAGGGAATTGAGTTCCAATTTGCCACAGACCATGACAACGACCGATGTAGACTATGTACGAAGAAATATTTATAATTATACGCGCAAGTTGTCACCAGAACCACTATCTAAAAATATAAAGGAAGTGCATAGTGCAGTGGAAAAATTAAATCCTAAAACAGGAAAAGGTGAATGCTTTTTGTACATCAACAGTCCTGAACATAATATTATTGTATTTTCTTGTGACAGTAACATTCGTGTAATGTGTGATATGAACATTTTTTACATTCACGGTACATTTTCTTATTCCGCAAAATATTTTTTACAAATGTTTACCATACACGGGTTTAAAAACGGTCAAGTGGAACATACACTTGCGTATTGTTTACTACCTTCGAAATTTATTGATACATATATCAATTCATTTTCTTTATTAAGATCTAAGATGTTTGATCAACTTAATGTGATTTTCAAACCAATGGATGTGGATTTCGAAAAAGCCATACATAACGCTCTATATTTTACATGGCCGAATATAAAAATAAATGGTTGTAGATTTCATTTACACCAAGCTTGGTTTATGTGGTCAGATGCAAGTCCATCAATATTTCACACAACTAATGCATGTGAGTCATTTCACTCTAGATTTAATTCTTCATTTTATTCGTCGCACCCTGCTATATATCTACGTTTTTATAGAAAAATTGAAAGAATTTCAGATTGATACTTATATCAAAATACAGAGCTTACATATTCCAGCAAGTATTAAAGATGCAAAAGTTAAAAATAAATTAAATTTTTTAGATCAAATCAAATTACAAGATTAGATTTTGTTAAATGTGTTTCTTATTATTCATAAAATAAATATAAAATTAAAATAAATAATTGTTTATGTTAGAAGAGTAGTGTGTATGTAAATCTCTTATTTTATATGTAATATGTACTTAAGTGCTAAATACAAATATAAAGAAATATAAAATTTACTTTATTCTGTAGAGTGTTACAAAAATGTTGTGAGGAAACTTTATTAAGGGCAGATTTTTCATTTAAAAAAAGTGCAAAATAGCCCCCTCTAACGGTAATTTTTTTCAAACCTTAAGTGATCATTTCCCTTAAAGGAAAATCTAAAAATACAGAAATATATCTTATTATAAATGTCGGTGATTTAATAAATAACTGTATTTCATAAATCATGTACTTCAGTCGGTTAGCGCCCAAAATACCCTTCGGTCTTGGCGCCTAGTTTACACGTTGTAAAAAGTACATTATTCCTTTAGCGCCCAAATTACATCCGCCCTATTTTTTAAGATATGAACTGCTTCATCCATTTGCTTTTTCGTATGTACTAACTCTGGTGCAGTTCGCTTTCTGGAGGGAATGGTGGTTTTGGGTCGCAGGGTAATTACGTTCAATGTCATTTTCTTCATCGAGTACCTACATTCTTAAGTACCTACATTTTGGTCAAAGGCTGCTCCAGTCTGAAACAAAATGCTTTTCTGTAATTTTATATTTAATAGTTATTATTGTTTTTTGTATTAATGTTGCTTTTATTATTATTTCAGATGCCTACAACATGTGAAATCACAAGCTCCTATCAACAGCGGCTCAGAATTTATCAACTATAAACAAGACTTTAACATGATTTTGCTAGCATTAGCTGATAGTGTCTATAATTTCTTATTTACCGATATTGGTACTCATGGACGTATGAATGATGGTGGGGTTTTTAGTGATAGCCTATTATATCAAAAAATTAATGGATATGATGAAGTTTTTTCGGAATCGATTCCAATGCCTTATAGAAATATGCCTTTGTCATATGTTTTTGTACTGATGGTGCCTTCGCTTTATCAAAGAGACTAATGAAACCTTATCCTGGTGTACCACCACAATGTGGCTGTAAACAGAGGTTCTTTAATCAGCAACTATCACGCGCACGAGTAGTACCCAATTATACCTAATAGTACCTAACCTATGTTGCTACAACCGGAAAGTCCAACAATTATAACTCTTACTTGTATATTCCTACACAACTCCTTAAAGAGAATTAGAGCCTCAAGGAATTTGTAGGTACATACCTGAAGGAATGATAAACCGCGTTGTCCAAGAGCAACACAACGTTCTAGTGCCACTGGAGCAAATATTATGGCGACCAACAGAAAACTAATAAGACAAATAAGGGACGAATTTTTAAGATACTTTTTTTTAAGTAGACAGATCTATCTAGCATGTTTTAATTAAAGTAAATAAAATAACAATTTTTTATTACTTACCACTGTGTTTATTGTAGTAGTGTTTTTATTATACCTTATGACCGTAGGAAGCTGTCCATAAATTCATAATCAATTGGTTTGCTGGTTTGAAGACCTCGTCTGAGTATGCACCTAAAAGAATACTGTCTTCTATTTTCTTGGTATAAAGCCTGTACGTGCTCATTAAAGACTCTCTCTATATTTTTTTAATTCAGCTACAGCATATTTGAGGCTTAAACTGACCTGTCTACGTTGACATGCATCGACAACAGCTTTTCTATTTTTATGGTCTTTGACTGTTGTATTCCATTAAACTGGTTCCGCTTAATAAAGCTCCAAAAACAGTAAAACGTTTTAATTTGACCATATCCTTCTGGGGTGACATTATTTACTTTGAATAATAATAAAGTTATTACGACGCGCACTCTCCCTTCGCAGACTAAGCAAGTTAAAACGATTTATAACACTCCAATATGTGGCCGAATACACAAAAATTGGGACAAATTCCCTTTGATGTCTCGTCAAAAAACCGACATAAGACGGCCAACTCCCAACGTTCGAGCCAAGGTTGGCGCCAACAGCACCAACACCATAAATCTTGATCTACACATAGGACGAACGTAGTTGGCCAAAAGTAAAACATATTATTCCAATTAAAATCAAACAATAGGCTGTCCCTCCCACTCCCACCAATTAGACGTGTTGACGTCACTAGACCACATCCACTCAACGTTCGGACTAAAACTACCATTATTTTAGTAGTGCCCGTGCTTCCGAATGGTGAAGAAGTGCATACGATGAGAAATCAAAGGTTGTACAGGAGTGTATTGGTAGTTTGAAATATGTGAGTTTTATATTTTTATTTTCCATTCATATTTTATTTTTAATGTAAATAGAAGCAGTTTTGCTTAATTTATATAATTACGGGAAAGAGGAAATTATCTTTTCTAACAGTCTCTTAACAATATTAATAATAACTAATATATAATTGAGTCAATATTTTTTAATGTATCTATTGTAAAATATATTAGGTTTTAATTTTCATTTAATTAGTATTGCAAACACCTATTTCAATATACCTTCACAAATATATCGTCGAGAATAATGTATCTTATTATCAAATATCAACATTTTATGAAAATATTTTTGACGTTATTATCTAATCAAAATCTGACATAGAAAACTTCAATACCTAATTTATTATACAAGTGATTATTTCATTCATCTTAACACTCTCAGACATTTCAACAAAACCATATTATACGAGGTATTATGAAAAAATTCATGGATAATTGGTGTATTTTTATTTTAATAAGAATGTTATATTTTATTAACTTACTTTAATACTATTGTGTGTACTACCTACTTTGCTAGTTTCGTTGAATATTCTATAACCATTAGTAGGTAATTGAAATATGTCGAGTTTTTGTGATGTATTTTGATTTGTTCGAATGGTTTGTTCTATTTATATTCAGCAATGTTTTTCCAAAGACTTTATCTTTATCAGCTAACTGCTTACCGTCTATGTGAGGGGGACATTATATACTTAACTTAATTGTTCGATTTGTTGTGCTACTTCTATATACATGTCGAATTGATTTAATTCCAATCAGAACCGATTGTATATCCTGCTTTTGTACTACTTTTTACGTTAGTAGAAATACATTACAAATTTTCTTAGAGCATTCCAACCAATTAGGTGTATCATTACTTATTTTCAAATAGCAAATACCTAGTGAAGTACGAAACTTTCTTCAAAGGTAATCAAACACGACAATCACGATGATGAGTAAACTAAAGCGTAGCCAAAAGGTAATAGGTTTCAACTTTACATTTACTCGTTTAGCATAACGGAGAAAACACTTAAACTAAAACAATTCCTAGAAACAGTTATTACCATTTTCGGGTTGAAGTTACCCCTTCACACTTTTAATTGAAATGATCCTTCAGAAATCAAGTAAAAACTAAAACACTGGAATTATTCAAAAATAGTATGTTTGTTACAAACTAAAGTGTTTGTTTTATATTTTAATAACTATTTTTCAAACTTGTATAATTTTATTCAATTATTAAAAAGTTGTATTATTTTTATTATTTGAATTTTATTCCAACTGCTCTCACTAGATATTCATTTAACTATTGCAACTCTATTAATGCGTCCTGTTTTTAAACTGAATTGTCCTGGTTTTTTAAATTTGAGGCTGGCAACCCTATTATAGTATAATAGTAATATCTTCAAATATTAAATAAAGCATAACAAAAACCATTACGATATTGAAGTTGTAGATGGCTTTGTTTTTGTATCTTCGGCATCTCTTTGTTATATATTATAGTTGGAAAAGATTAGAAATAAGACACAGATTTCGAATAAAAAGTTGTTTACAAATTCCAATTCCAAGTATTGGTCTGCTGTGCAAAAAAGTTCTGTCTCCTCTCCTTAACAAGTCTCAAAATTTTTTGTTCATGTACATCATAGGTGCCGAATCCGAACTGTTACGAAATTTTCCGATTCGACTGAGTGGAGGGACACATATTTTAGTAGTGCCAATGTTCTTCATTATTGAAGATGTGTGAGGTGTATAGAGTAATTGTGGTTATAATTTTACGTAAGTTTCAACAAATCTTTTTAATATTAATATTTGTTATTACAATTCTGCTCTGTATTCATAGGAAGAAATAATTGTTGAATATGTACTTTTTTTGCTAAACCTTTTTTTTTCTAAATGGTATTTAGATGCCAATGAGCCTATGAAAATAAATTAAATGGCAAAGTTGTGGGTTGTAAAAAATTCAAATAACTAAGTTTTTGGTTGTTCATCTATAAAAAAATATTTTTTACGAAATTAGGTGAAAACTTAATTCTGATTTCCTAGATATACTGTATATATATATATATATATATATATATATATATATATATATATATATATATATATATATATATATATATACTGCTTGTTGCTTCATCAATTTGGACTGTATTATTGGCAAATTGACAAATCTTCAATAAAAAATGAAGAAAATTATGATGCTATCATTCGGTAATGGAGACATGTGATGTTGAACTATGTTGTATGAAATATTTTTCATCTTCTGGAACTTCAAAGTAGAAAATGAAAAACTATGTGAAGTTCTGCTTTCCGCGCCCTATATATATTTTTGTTCAGCGTAATTTTCTTTATAACATACTGAAATTTTAGCAAAATCTGAAGGGTGTAACTCAATCAAGATACCTAATTACTGTTACTTTTAAAAATTATTTTTTAAAAACCCAAGAAAAATCAATTCACTCGAATTATTTAAATAAAAATATTCACATTTTTTTAATTTAATAAAGTCTGATTAAATTATATTCAATTACCTATGTTATAAATTCAAAATAGTTAAAATCAATCCTTAATCTTCAATTATCAGTATGCAAATCTTATAACATATCTTGAATATATGTCTACAAATATTCAAAGGAAGCGAAGTATTATAAAAAATTTGTCAATACATATATAAAAGTTGTGAAAGAATTTGTTTTTTTATTGTCGGTATCTCTTTGTTACATGCTGTAGTTAGAAAAGATTAAAAATAAGACGAAGGTTTCCAATAAATGGTTGTTTACAAAATCTTATTCTAGGAATTGGTTTTTATGTAAAAACTTTTCAGTTCGGCTCTCATTAAACGTTACATTTTTTATTCAACAGACGAATACGATCAATCACGAATTCTTCCGATTCGCTGTACGAACAAACCTCACTAACTTGCTGGGTTAAAGGATTCACGGACTCAGACATTAGTAGTGCTGATGATTTTGAACGTTAAACATGTGTGGAGGTGTCTGGAGTAGTGAATGTTCGGGATTTATAAATTTTACTGTAAGTTTATGTTTTATTTAACGAATGTCCAACTTATTATATTTTGCCCGGTACTCATTGAACATATTTTTATTTACTTATTTTTTTGTTGAATGTCCATAGGTAAAAATTATTAATATTTTTTTACGAGTACCCAAATAAGTATACTCCATCAAAAAACTACACTCAAATTATCTATATAATTTTTTTAATTCATTGTGTAATACTTTGTTAGTTATTCATATTTATAGTAGTTCTTATATTTTCAATCAATATTCAAATTTAAAAAGCATAAATTGGTTTTTAAAAACATTATTCAATACAAAAAAACACAGTTTGCAGTTTCATAAGCGAATTAATTTCTTGAGTGAGTCAACTAACATTCATTGAAAGGTATTTTCAACAATCCTATTTTATAATAGAATAAACACTGACACATGTTTATGAAATATTCTTACGTCTTAATTTCTAGAATAATGTAGATTTTTCTTCATGTAACTGTCCAGATAAAAGTCATGAAATATTTTAGTATCGCCGACATTTTTTTGTACTCATTATATACCTACTGTAGTTTGAAAAGAGATGCCGACTCGAAATAAAAAGTTGTTTACAAATTGGTCAGAGTATAAAATTTATACTGTAATGTTCTCAATATTTTGACGAATTTCGAAATGTTTATTAGGTATACTAAATCAAATTGATTCCTTAAAACTTCTTAAAGAGGAATTGTTGAAAAAAAAATATGATTAGCTCGCCATAATCAAGTAGCCATTTTTAAATTTCATTAATAAGATACAGTAATTAACCCCTTATTCAGACGTTCTAAATGATTCAAACACTGATTTCAATAAAATTATTAGCGTTTAGAAAGTTAGCATACTAATTAGCATTCGAAATGGGAGTCTAATAGGGCTTAGATGTTTCAGTCGCATCCTCTAATACTTAAGGTCTAATGCTAATTTCTAATTTATCGATGGGAGTAGACGCTATCTACGGCAAAATGTGAACAAGTTACGATTAAAATAATAATTTTATATACTTATAATTTTGGAAACAAAAACTAAAAATATCAGAAATAAGATTAAATAAGAATTGAAATTTAACATTTTTAACGCTGAAACATAAGCAGCAGGTGTTTGAGGGCGGTATGATCTTCTCAAAGTGAAATTAAAAAATAATTATTTGACATAGGTATCGTTTTAACGAAAATATTGAAAATAGAATTATATATGCCGAATTTTTTTGTGTCTAAAGAATGTTAAAGGACAAAAAAAAATTTGTCAAGAGAAATCACAATATCTAAAATATATTAAACATCGCCCTCTATCATTAACGATTCAAATTCTATCGTTTAGAATTCATCTACCATAAGATTTTGTGGAAACCGAACATAGGAAACACCACGCTGCAATTTGTGCTATATGGTAAATTCGCATCAGCTATCGAGCAACCCCCGACTTTCGTCCCCTTTCGGTCCTTTTGTGTACACACTGTTGCAGTGAAAAATATTTTTTTTTATTAACAATTTCAAATTATTACTTATTACTAATAGAAAAATCAAGAAAATATATTTTGAACCGGTTCAACGGGAATTAAACTTTATAATAAACATTAGAAGAAAGAAATATAAAATTTAAAAAAAGTAAAGATTTCATACATAAATTTTAATGCCAGTGGTCCCCACGGACCGTACATTACTCATCCCTGGTATAGTTTATTGCCATACCCAAATGGGCCTGCGGCTAATACTAAGAATTTTTATTATATATTTTGTTGTAAGCTGGATTTCCCAGATGTTGGTTTCCAGTATTGGTAGATATTTTAAACTTTATTAGTTTATTACAGTGATGCTAATAAAAATACCGACAAACGTACCGATTTTCATCTGAAATGTGCATTGCCGAGAAATTTCCATCTTTGTAGTTTTTACACTATCCACCCTTAGTGTAAGAATTCGAGTATTGTAAAACTATTTTTTTTAATCAGTGTCAAATGCGACAGCACATTTATAGAAAGTGGAAGTTTTAGTTAGTGAATAAGTGCCACACAAAACTATTGTATGCATATTAAAACCTTTATTACATACAATGTAATAATAAGATTAATAAGTACTACTGTTAACACAATATTCTATGCACGCTACCTACAAAGTCAAAGTGTCGATTAAAAAGTGTTAGTGTCAATTTCGCATATTTCTAAGAACCTCTCGCTACAAGATTACGTGCGCATCATATATATATATATATATATATATATATATATATATATATATATATATATATATATATATATATATATATATATGTAGTAGTTACATTTTCCTATAATCTTTAATGTAATAAACTTAAAATGTAAGTATATTTCATTTTCATTATTAATAAAAAAATGTCCGTTTTTCTTTCCTATTAAATAATACTATTTATTTTATTGTAATTTCAACAAGAGTGAAAAAAGAAAAAATAGTAGCATCACCGATTTTTTAAAAAAGAAACTAAAAACTGGCAGCGAAGATGATGAGTCAATGACCCAGGAAAATGCGACATTGAGCCAATATCCAACACCAACTGCAACGCTGATCAACTGGAATCTGTTGAACTTGCAACCATAGCATCAACGTCAACAAGTACTTATAATGATAACGGTTTTGACGAAATCACGTGGCTTAATATTTGGAGTGCGGAAAACAGCCAATAGAAAATGTAATAGACAATTTAAATGAGGCGTCTATTAAGAGCACGTCTTTAGTATTTAGAACTGCTTATTATTTAGCCAAACACGACCGACCGTATTCGGATTATTATAATTTATTGCAATTGCAAGAATTAAATGGAACAATTTTGGCACCTGGTTACGGTCCAGATATACCTGCACAAATATAATTAGTCACATGTCCAAAAATATGGAATTAATAATTTGTTCAGAAATTATGAAAACAAATGGAAAGATTTCGATTCTCATTGATGAATCTACAACATTAAGTGAAAAATCTATTCTAATTATATTTTCAAAATTTGAAATGAATAAAATCATTGAACCACGATTCCTTTTTTTTTTTTTTGATTTAATAGAATTGTCCCATGAAACAGCATCCACCATTACAGAATATACCTTTTAAATAACTTGGAAAAATATGGCTTCGACGAGAATTATTTGAAACAAAATTTAATTGCATTTACTAGTGAAGAAGCAAGTGTAATGTTAGGAAAAAGGTCAGAGATCAGGCTACAAAATTATTGAATAAATTTCCAAAAATAATCACGTGGCACTGTTTAAATCATCTCTCTGTTAATGATGCTGTCGCGGAAGTAAATGTTATTATCATTTTCATATATTTATGGATACATTATATACCATTTATCATCAATCTCCTAAAAATCAACGCGAACTAGAATCATGGGCGGAAAATTTGGGAGAAGAAATTAGAAGAACAGGACGTGTTTTAGGAATAAGGTCGATAGCTAGTTCATTCAGAACTGTTAATGCAGTTTGGCAAAATTTAAAATCTCTTGCTGAACATTTTCATTAAGCCGCAACTGATGAAACTCGTTGAAAAACTGATCAGATCATGTCTAAACAATTTATAATTAACTTTGCATTAATCTATGACGGTTTGTATGAACTTTCCATCTTGTATGAAGCATTACAGAACAGAAGTGTAACGATGATATATGTGGACAAACTAATCCGTCGAACTATTCGCTATTTGGAATCACTAAAAAAAGTTAAAAAAAGGAAAAAAAAATCGTAGAAGCATCAGAGGCTGTTCAAGTGATGAAATTAGGAACATTAACTTTAACAGATAATAAAAAAAATCTTATTAACAGAAATCAATTCCTTGTAAGTCTCATTAATAAGATGACTAGAAGACTACATACAGAAAATGATTTGATAAGTGAATTTCGAGTACTAGATCCAGCGGAGTGGCCGGCAGATATTGAAATTGGCTATGGAGAAAATGAAATCCAATCATTATGCACCAGATTTAATTTAACATAACCGATGCAATGTGTCAATGCATTTAGAGATTATATTGATACTGGAGGCAAAGTAATTCCTGAAGATGTAGAAATCTTAATTCCATACATAAATAATATTGTACCTTGCAATTCGGCAGAGTGTGAGCGGGGATTTAGTAATATGAATATTATTTTAAATGAACAAAGAAATTAGGAATATTAATTGAAAATATGGCAAATCTTTTATTTATAAAAATGAATGGCCCACCGCAACAATTATTTCAACCAGATGATTACGTAAAAGCTTGGTTAAGGTCTCATCGTTAAGCAGATGACAATAAAACAAGGAAAATTCAACCACAAGATCCTGAACATAATCATCCTATTTGGAATATTTTATAAAAACCATCGGTGTTTTCATGTATTGTTGAAAATATTGTTTGAGTATCTACTATAATTTGTTAACTAATTTTTATTAAACGTTTCTAAAATAAACATATATATATATATATATATTCGTTTTTGTCTAATTGGCATTTCTTAAAACGCATATCACTTGGTCCCTTAAAAAACCGGCATCATCTTTTCATAAAAACACTTATTATTTCCTTCAGTTGAAAATGGTTAAAAATTGACGCCAGTTTCAAAATAATAAAAACTTGTTTACATTTTCAAATTCAAGGCGTTGGTCGGTTGTGTAAAAAAAGTGCCGGTTCATTTAACATTTTTTGTTGAACATGAGGTCGAACTTAGACGAACCAAGTTGGTCCGCTGTACGAAAAAACATCGTACCGACCGGTAGGGACGAATCAAGCAATCTTAAATTTATTTTAGACATTCAGTAGTGCGGGTGCTCTCATGAGACACGGCTTTGTGTGTGGTCGGAGGTCTAACAGATGGAGATACCTGATTATGTGAGTTTTAATTTTTGAATTTACCTTTAGAGTTTTATTTTTAATGCGAGTGAATATTGCTTCCAGTAGAAACAATTTTTAACCAATTACTATATTATCATGAATGAAGAAACAAAGTTGGCAATTTTTTTGGTGTTATTGTGATTTGAAATTCCGGTGGTCAGGTATAGATCAGTCAGTAGTTGAAGTGTCTTGTTTTATTGATAAAATAATTCTGGGTAATATTAGAAAACGAAAGTTTTGATATAACAACATTTATTGTATAAACATTTGTTTAATAATTTTAGTTTCATGTGACTTCAACTTTAAAACTATTTAATATGGAATTTATATCGCCTTGACAGAATTTTTATTTATTAGATTGGGAGAATATCTATAAATATAGAAATTTAGGAAATTCATTAATAAGTGATATTAGCGCATCCTATATACTTCTAATCTAATTCTATTGTCCTAAATTATTATATCCTAAAAAACTTTTCTGCACACCAAACAAAAATTGAACTATTGCCATAGTACGTTACTTGATGAATACACGGTATATACAGAAAGTTTAGATTTTGTACTACAATTTTTTTAACGTGACTCTGATTAATATTGATGTTACATCACTAATTAGAAATATCTGTTATTTTCTAAATAATCAATTGTGCCGTTTTATAAATTGAAATGACACAAGGTGCTCTCATTTGATATAACTGAACATTTGATGTTTTAATTTACTCCACTTTTCTAAACTAAATGGATTAAAACAAATATTTCAAAACAAACAGATTAAGAGGTATATGGGACCTTTTCCAAAGTTGATTCAAATATATAAGTTTGTTCAAGTAAATATGTTAAATACTGTGAGTTTAGATTGATATTATGAGTGACGTTTGCTGCGTATCTTATGCGAGACAGTATTCGCTAAAAGACAACCGAACAATTATAAATTGGATGGCATTAAACGACGTTATTTTGACAGATGCACTTAATTGTAGTCCTACTTGGAACTTGAAAAAACATTGTACCTCGTTGATTTGCTACAACTGAATGTTGAATTATAAAACGTAAATAGACGAGAAAAATATACCTGCCTTGTTTAAACATGGTACCAGACGTGAACTGGGACCTTTTTTTAACACATTCGTTTTTTTTATGGAAAACGAAGTGTCAAAGAAGAAACCAAAAAGGAAAAATGAATTCTTTGCAAATAAAGAAAAAACATTCTAATTCCAAATTATCTTTGAATAATCAGAACATTTGATTGAATTACGAAGGGCTGTAAAGAGGGTGATACCACATACTCTTATCTTCTTCTTTATGAACATGTTCAAACCGCCCTCGGCGGTATTTTGCTTGAAGTTTCTTTACGAGTTCTACAACCTCTTTACTCAGTTCTGAAAACTGATTATATTTTGGTAATTTCGATTTTACTTATTTTTCGGTTCTGTGAATGGTCCACAGCAACCTTTTTCATAACTACTCGATCTTTTTTTAAACATTCTAATATTTTTAAAATAACTTGCTGTGTTTGTATAACTAAATCTTCATTATTGAATTCATACCTGAATTTATTCTCACTACACCGTGCAATTTTATTGTCTTTATTCGCTCATGGTCTAAAGAACGCAATATTTCTATTTATTTAAAGAAATTTATGAATTGAATGAATCTCACCAAGCGGCGCTACAGGAATATTTCGACAGCTTTGATCAATAGAAATGCATCTACATTTACGATTCGATGATTTTATTATTAAACAGTAGGGATGGTGAGTCCACGTGGGCTGACGGCTGAATTTTATACGGGGAGTTAACATAATTTTTAATTTCCTATTTATATAATAATGATTGTTCTTCGTATAACTGTCTTCTGCAATTGATATTGGAAAAACTATAAAATTCTAAGTTTTTGCAAAAAAATGGGGAAACTGTTGATATTATTGAAACAATTTCCATTGCAAAGCAAAGTTTTGAAGAAACAAAATATATGCCGGTTCTATATATAAACAATAAAAAAATATTTAGATTTCTAGATTTTTAGGTCCAACAAATGTAACTAATGATTAGTCTACAATTTCAATTTGAAAGAAACAAAAAGGTTTTATTAGTATACTGGTATGGGATAGAAAGTATGTTTTATTCTCAAATTTCACATATATTTTCGTGAAACTGTTTCCAAAAAGAAGAAAGAAAATTCTAAATTTACGATTTACTACAATTTATGATGTGGTGAGGAATTTCTCTAGTTCTCTATTAAAAAGCATACGTTATATATATGGTATAAAATTTAATGAATATAATTTAAAACTCCAAAACAAAAACTTGAATCATAAAAATAATAGGTTCGTTCGTTTCAACAGACTGATCATGCGCGATATGAAAATAGCGTTCCAACAGCATCAAGTTCAAGTAATGAACAAAAAATTTCACTTTCCAGCAACATATTGAGCTTGTTCATTGATTATTTTTGGATTTGCGCATGTCAACACATATTTTACATCGAATATCGTGTTATAATAGTAAAGATGAAATTGAATGCTTTAGTGAAACTTCATAACAAAAATGACTATTTTCTTCTTTTTCCGAACTTTGTTATGTTACTATTCTAACAACAATTGTTAAGTACATGTTTGTAATAATTCAAGTCATGCGTAGTACACCCAAATCCGAAACATGATCCAAGCATACTGTTGGAACAAATCTAAACACAATTGAAATCCGTTCATTAAACACCTTGACGGAAATTTAAAAAGGAACAAAATATTTATGTATTATGTACATACATGTTTTTATTAGAGGTTTTAGTGCGCGATTCGACTCGAAAATTTCAACACGTTAACGAGACGAAAAGTTTCAAGTGCGCGATCGATAATGCGGTTTGCCGAAAGGTAGGTGATTGTTGGATAAATAACAAAAATAAAAATATGTCTTATTATTTTACAAATCTTTTCAACCAGATATTTTCACAATTCTGAACCGAACTGCTAGTGTGTGTATATACGGACACATTAATTGTTTTCAGCATTATTAAACCTCCAATAATTATGCCTGAAGAACTTAATTTTGTAAAATTGATTTTTTTTCCAAATTCCAACTTTTATAATAAGAAAGCAACACCTAAATCAAATTTTTGAAATGTTTTTATTTTTGTTATGTGATGAGTGTAGTATGAAAATTAATTTTAGGATAATTTTTTAGGGGTTTACATTTATTACAGGATTCCCAGGAATATTTTAATCACATACGAGGGTTACTACTTAAGTTTTGAGTTAGACAAATAAAAACAAATGTTTATCATTGAGTATGACTATTGTTTTTCAAAATTTTCATTAAGATCGATACACTTTTCCATGCATTTCCGATTAATGTACTTCCAAAACATATGATTTGAACGCTTCAATCGCTTCTTCAGTTGTACGGAAAACCTTGGCATCGCAAATTTAATTTTGATCTGTGGGAATGAGAAGAAATCATTGGGTGCCAAACAAGAACTGTACGGGGAATGACGCATTACTTGATGGTTTGACTGTTTCAAAACCTTGTTTGAACTGATTTGTGAATACTCATCCATACTCTTTTCCTTGCCCTTATTTTTAAGAAAACTTTTAACAAACAAATGCTGATGTACCATTCAAAATTGATCATTATACGTTGCTCTAATGAAACGGTGGCTGAAAAAACAGACGACCATTGGCTTCGAAGTGCTTCGTGTACGAACAACAAAACTTCTTTTGAGTAATTGTGGTATTCAACGCGAACAAATGTTCATTTAATATTGGAGTGCTTCATTCTCACGATGTGTCACATGTCGATCTTGCAATATCAGTTTACACATAGAATCGATTTTTTTCTGGCACAACGGTCGATTTTTGATGACCTTCATGAAATTCATTCAGTGGCGATGTACGACCAAGATTAAACCAACTAAACTCGGTGGTTCGAGATGGTGCATCAATTGTATGCTAGTTATTGAGTTTATTACCGAAATCCGTCTAATATAATTTTTGGTGTTAGTAATATTGTATTGAGGTCGTGAAATTTGATGAAGATCTTTCTACGTTAAAAATGGACACTCTGCGGTTATGTGTTTTATAATAAATATGCAATTGCAGTTGTTACATTTAGATTCAGGTTCAGTATGGAATAAGTAGCTATGGGTCAGTCGCGAATGACGGAGACGCGTTAGAAAATTTCGACGATTTTTCAGTATCACTGACCACGGTTTCATGGAGTCCTTCACTTCACGAAGCTTGTATGTGGACTTGATGATTTGTTCTCATTCTTTGAATACTTCACATTTTAGGATTGATTTAATATCGACTCTAGTTGAAAAGTTCACGCACTTCCTTAACTGCTATTGGTTTAATCTACATCGAAAATGTTCGCGGTTCAATTCCATTTTTTGACCAAGATGAATGTTTCAAGTGTCTGTAAACAACTCAAATAGCATTCGTGTAACAACACGTTCCGAGTACTTTCACCATTAAAAATGTTATACTTTATAATGGTTTTCAAATTTAACATATTCACTCTCAGTGTTGCTATATCTGAAAACTTAAGTAACAACCCTCGTACGTAAGGAGAAATCGTTTCGAATTCGTTTACATAATTTTTCAAAAAAAAAATGAATATTTTTTACACAATATAAAAAGATTTAGTTGGAATATCAAAAAAATTAAACGGGGGGACTAAATATAGAATAATATTTTCAAAAATTTCCTTTGAATACTAAGATTATTCTGAATAACTTTGATAAAAAAAAACTGGTGGAGTAAATTGAAATATGTAAGCGAGTCTATAGGGAACTAGCAAAAAAATTACATTAAAAGGGTTTTGAAAATCTAGTTTTCATGTTAAATTTGTTAAGATTATTCGAAAATATTTTGAATAGGTTCAAATAAATGAAAAATTAATCTAGATAAATTGAAACAGAACATATATTTATATCTAGGTAGATACAAGAAAGAGTAAGGAGTATTTTGATATGTGGCATTTTTAAATTTTGTTAATTTAGTTGTAGTGTTTAAACAAGCTTCAAAATTTGTTAACGATGTTTGAATAACGTTATGATAAAATGTGATCGCATGATTATCCCCGGGTACAATAAGGACTTGTAGTTTTTAGAAAATCTCCTTTCAATTCATAATCTACTCGTTTTAAGCAAATTTATCAACAACACTCGAAACCAGGTTACTCAAAATATGTCGCAAATTTGGGGTATTCCGTCATATAAGTTAAATTCTAAATCGAACGCGTATTATATAATATATATCTGATCAAAACTATTTGCCCGATTTGTGAAGATAATTAAATAAAATCTGAAAGTTACTGATTTAGATAACTGTCGATTGATCCATGATTTCTATCCTTTACTTTTGTAAATCTGAATCTAGTAAATATTTGATGAATAATTATCCTAATATTAATTACATTTGACTTGCTTCCAAGGGATAACTAAAAATTTGTTGATTGATTAAATACTCTTTGTTATATCTATTATGTAACTTATAGATGCGATTATCATTCAAATGACTTTCTGAGTAATCTGTTGAGATTTTCTTGAACTATGAGGACGAGGCTGTTGGGTAAAGCTAATTTTTTTCGGAAAATTAGTTCCCTATAAACAACAAGTACTGGCTTGAGGTCGCTCTAATGTAGTGGACTGACAAGTCTGTACTATGGGGATGATTGTGTGATGTATGTATTTGGAATTTGATCATAAATGAGGCAGGCAACCGCCGCGATATGGAAAAGTGATTCGTAAATTTCGGTATCTGTGGTTTTCGGTGTGTCGCGAATCGATTTTAAAAGTGTTGGACAATATGGAAACTGGTATATGGGTATGGAATATAGAAAATATGGATATGGAGATTCTGTTTCGTGGATAATAATAAGTGAGTACATTTTTTTACTTATCAAATTAGGTTAGGTAATTACGTTTTTTAATGACAGTACACGTTGATTATCACACAAGTATAAATTGAGCTTTTTTGAGTCAGTCGTTTGATATATTACTCTGTTGGAAATCTTTTCTTTTGTTCATTTCCCAAGTGAATGATTGAGTTTATGTAGATAAACAGTATCTTTCATAAAATGCACAATTTCTTCCACTTTATATATTATAAATTTTCGTTTCACATACACATATCTAATTTGAACTTTATAATCTCAGATTCACCAAGTAGTCACCATATTTTATCTAAACTACGGCAGATATGAATGGATATCGTATTCTTGTCGATTCGAAGATTTTTTGAAAAGTTTTTTATTAAGTATTTGAAAATATAAATTACGTTTTTATAAGTGTGATTATAAGAAAAACAATACAGAATTAACCAAATTTGGGTTGAACTTGGCGGTCAGTTTCATATAACCACACTGTATTGCAAACTGGTATACGAATCAGTTGTCAAAAAGCTAAAAGTAACAGCAAATTTTTTTTTTTCGCGGTACTGTAAATGTAAAATTTATTGTAAAAATATATAGTTAATTAAATTTTCTACACTTTGATTTACTGTGTAAAAACTTTTATGGAAAATTTATACCGAATCAGAAGTTTCCCGAATTTTTTTGGTTCGTTACACGAACATACCTCGCGTCCGATAGACGTGAGAACCATTAAAGCGAATGTTTGTATTTAGTAGCATAGTAGTGGCGTTGCTGCTAAAGTAGCTGCTGCTGGCTAAGTAGGTTTGTTGATCAAGCTAGCACCTAAGTTTACGTCGAGACTTCATCGAGTAAACATCTGTGACAGTGAAGTGTAGTGAAAGCGGACTCGGGGAAGACTCTGATAAAACTTTCTATTTCCGTTTTGTGTCATTTAGGTACATCCTTTATTTTATATGTTTTAAGATTTTTCTTCGCACGAAAGGAGTTTCTTAATAAAGCAAATTTGATTGTGCGGAGAATTCCGTTATTTAAAGTGGCCGTACATTTAGTATGGCTCAATATTTAACTGTTAGTTAAATGGTAATTTTAAATCTATAAAAAAAAGAAAAAGATCAAGTTACAAGCATGGAACCTGACAACTCCATAAGTAGAAAAAAACCCTAAGATAGAGGAACGTCGAAGGATAGAATAACGAAACTTCTTGAAGCCACAATAAAGAGATTTAAAAAAGATAACCAAAAAAAGGATGAGGAGAACAGTTGAAACACAAACAGCTAGAATGCAGAACATGATGGAAACAATAGACGAAACAAATGCCAAAGTAACAGCACTTATTGAACAAAACGAAAAGTACCAAAAAAAGAACAAACCAAAATTAAAGACAAAAACTGGGAAAGGAGATGCGAGAGCCCGACTATAGTCATGGAGGAATCAAACAGCGAAGACTGCCCAATGGAAGAGGAGGATTTCACGCAAATGAAAAACAAAAGGAATCGGAAAAATGCGAAAAGCAAAACCACGGAAGAAAACAAAAACGTCAGCAATAAAAGTGAAAAGGAAATATAAGAAGAATTAAAGAAAAAATAGAGAGAGACGAGGAACAGCAACGCCCAGTGCAAAATGGGCAGTTTTACAGGAAAGATCACCACGCAGTCAGTGGATGACTTCAATAAAATGAAGATGCTCCTGAGCGAGTATAAGAAGTTTGAGTGGTATACGTACGCACTCAAAGAAGAAAAAGAAAGAAAGCTAGTGATAAAAGGACTAGAGTAAACACCCCTACATCGGAAGTAGAAATCGAGCGAAGGGAAAACGGACTCAAGCCCAAAAAAGTATGGCGACTCACCAACTATACACATAAAAACAAAGACAATACAAAAACATTGCTACCTATATACATGGTAGTTATAGGGCCCGATGAGGAGCAAATTTACAAGAAACTAAGATACCTATGCCACACAAAAATAAGTGTGGTAGAACAAAAAAGGCACGACGGACCTGTACAATGCTACAGGTGCCAAGGTTTTAATCATGGACAGAGCACGTGCACTATATAAGATGCGCAGGAGCTCACAGGGCTGCGGATTGCATCTTGAGCAAAACGGAGAAACCAAAATGCGGAAACTGCGCAGGAGGTCACCCAGCCAATTACAGGGGGCGTTCAAAAAATCCTAAAAAAGAAGAAATGGAAAAACAAACACCAAAAACAACGACCCCAGGAATCAGCTACGCCCAAACGGCCAAGAAAACGCCAGCTCCAGCGGCACAAGGAACGCCTGAGCTACGGAGTATGCTGCAAAACATGCAAACATTCATAGCGACACCAATAGCACAAAAAGCAAAATAAAATGGTAAACAATCTTCCTAGTCAAATAAAGTTAGGCTGGTGGAACACAGGAGGACTACGAACAAACCAAAACACCATGGGAGTGATCTTGGAGGAAGAAGATTACGATATCTTCGCACTACAAGAAACGAGATTGCCAGGTGACACACACAGATTCACCTGGCCAGGATACAACGTTTATAGGGACGATATTAATGGACGCTCCGGAGGCACAGCGATCGTGAAAAAAGAGTTGTGCCAACACCGAATGAACTCACCGGACGGAGTACTTAGCATGGAGTCAACAATAGTAGTCATTAAAACATCATACAGCGATATTAGAATATCAGCATACGTACGGTCTGAAACCACAATACACGAGGAAGACGTGCTAGCAGTACTCCCAGATGGTAAAAAAGGCATTATCATAGGAGATCTGAATGCCAAGTCCTCTGCGTGGTACAGCACATAAAGAAACAGACAATGAAGAAACTTGGAAAACGATAGGACCAGTAAGACCGACACGATGCCTGTAGAAATCGGGACCATAGACGGCGGCGACGCTCAATCACCAATCGTCGTCACCATTGGTAGCGGCAACAGACAAACAGGAAGAACCGTGAGAAAAAACCAACTGGGATAAATTCATAAGGCTAACAGGACAGCTGTTAGGACGGATCACGGAAATAAAAAGCAAGGAGATGCTAGAAGAACAGGTCTGTTTCTTCGAAGAAGCACTATCAGAAGCGATAGAACGAAGTACCACAATGACCGTACCAGACAAATACGGCAGATTCAAAAATATAAGCGACGATCTGAGAAATCTGATTAGGGAGAAAAATCGAATAGCTAGAAGAGCCCAAAGGACACAAAATCCAGAAGAAAGAAGGAGAGTCAGGGAAATGAAACAGGAAATCCAAGAAAAACTACAGAAGCGAGGAATGGAACAGAAGGATAAACGAACTAGATCCGCAAAAACCGGGACTATGGAACATATCTAAAGTCCTGAAAGAAGAAAGAAAACCAATGCCCCCAATACACGGAAGCAACGGGATTGCGTATACAGACAAAGAGAAAGCAGAAGAGCTGAAAAACACGATGGAACTTTAGTTTACACTGAACGAACATCCCGACGAAGATATGGACCTCTCAGACATGATAGAAGAAAACATTAACGAATACCTAGAAGACGAGGACGATCAAGAAACCCTAGGATTCGCAACACCGATGGAAGTGAAAGAACTACTCAGGTTCGCATCAGCAAGGAAGGCTCCGGGAATAGATGGAATCACGAACAGAGCGCTGAAAAACATGCCAAAAAAAGGTATGGCATACCTTTCGAACATAATAAGTGGCATGTTGAAGACAAAACACTTTCCATCGAGATGGAAACAAGCAGACATTATCATGCTGAGAAAACCCGGAAAGGACCCCACTTTCCCCCAAAACTACAGACCGATAAGTTTGCTACCTGCCATGAGTAAAATCGCAGAAAGAGTGATACTGAGGATTTTGAACGAACAAACAAAGACACTAAGTACAATACCAGAGGAACAATTCGACTTCAGGAAAAACCACAGCACCTAACAACGACACCTAACCTAACCAGGAAGCGGACGATACTGTAATAGCAAAGATGTGCTTTGAGGTGAAAAACATTACAAAAAGACTCCAAAACGCTGCAAAAGAGATGGACGAATAGTACAAAACATAAAAAATACAAGTCAACTGTAAGAAAAGCCAAAGCAGTTCTCTTCAAGAAAAAAAGGTCTCTTTACAAAAAGATAGACATCCCAAAATCTCCCATAGAACTCAAAGGAGAGAAAGGACTACGCACGAAACTGCGACGCGAAAGAGGATGAGGACCTGTCGAAATGACAAGGGGTGGTTGGAATGTTCTTCTTCGCACCCACTCGTGGATTTTTTTCCACTTTTTTTTTCCACTTTTTTTTTCCACTTTTTTTTTCCACTTTTTTTTTCCACTTTTTTTTTCCACTTTTTTTTTCCACTTTTTTTTTCCACTTTTTTTTTCCACTTTTTTTTTCCACTTTTTTTTTCCACTTTTTTTTTCCACTTTTTTTTTCCACTTTTTTTTTCCACTTTTTTTTTCCACTTTTTTTTTCCACTTTTTTTTTCCACTTTTTTTTTCCACTTTTTTTTTCCACTTTTTTTTTCCACTTTTTTTTTCCACTTTTTTTTTCCACTTTTTTTTTCCACTTTTTTTTTCCACTTTTTTTTTCCACTTTTTTTTTCCACTTTTTTTTTCCACTTTTTTTTTCCACTTTTTTTTTCCACTTTTTTTTTCCACTTTTTTTTTCCACTTTTTTTTTCCACTTTTTTTTTCCACTTTTTTTTTCCACTTTTTTTTTCCACTTTTTTTTTCCACTTTTTTTTTCCACTTTTTTTTTCCACTTTTTTTTTCCACTTTTTTTTTCCACTTTTTTTTTCCACTTTTTTTTTCCACTTTTTTTTTCCACTTTTTTTTTCCACTTTTTTTTTCCACTTTTTTTTTCCACTTTTTTTTTCCACTTTTTTTTTCCACTTTTTTTTTCCACTTTTTTTTTCCACTTTTTTTTTCCACTTTTTTTTTCCACTTTTTTTTTCCACTTTTTTTTTCCACTTTTTTTTTCCACTTTTTTTTTCCACTTTTTTTTTCCACTTTTTTTTTCCACTTTTTTTTTCCACTTTTTTTTTCCACTTTTTTTTTCCACTTTTTTTTTCCACTTTTTTTTTCCACTTTTTTTTTCCACTTTTTTTTTCCACTTTTTTTTTCCACTTTTTTTTTCCACTTTTTTTTTCCACTTTTTTTTTCCACTTTTTTTTTCCACTTTTTTTTTCCACTTTTTTTTTCCACTTTTTTTTTCCACTTTTTTTTTCCACTTTTTTTTTCCACTTTTTTTTTCCACTTTTTTTTTCCACTTTTTTTTTCCACTTTTTTTTTCCACTTTTTTTTTCCACTTTTTTTTTCCACTTTTTTTTTCCACTTTTTTTTTCCACTTTTTAGCTAATTTTTGGGTTTTTGTAGCTAATTTTTGGATTTTTGTAGCTAATTTTTGGATTTTTGTAGCTAATTTTTGGATTTTTGTAGCTAATTTTTGGATTTTTGTAGCTAATTTTTGGGTTTTTGTAGCTAATTTTTGGGTTTTTGTAGCTAATTTTTGGGTTTTTGTAGCTAATTTTTGGGTTTTTGTAGCTAATTTTTGGGTTTTTGTAGCTAATTTTTGGGTTTTTGTAGCTAATTTTTGGGTTTTTGTAGCTAATTTTTGGGTTTTTGTAGCTAATTTTTGGGTTTTTGTAGCTAATTTTTGGGTTTTTGTAGCTAATTTTTGGGTTTTTGTAGCTAATTTTTGGGTTTTTGTAGCTAATTTTTGGGTTTCTGCAGCTAATTTTTGGGTTTGTGTAGCTAATTTTTGGGTTTCTGCAGCTAATTTTTGGGTTTGTTATTGATAATTGATTGTTACAGTAAGACAACCAACCTTAAAAACCCTCTTTAGTTTGTACCAAAATCTCTATATACTTAAAAGTATAAAAGACTTTTAATAATAGCATTTCTTTTTGCTGCTGTTACAATTTTTGATTACAGTTTGATACAGTTTGATTTTCTGTATCCGCCATAACTACTAACAAACAACCTTGAGTGTTATTATATCGTCGATAAACTACACTAAACTGATATAAAAAAAAAAAAAAAAAATATTAGATGTACTTTTATATTTAGTTTTATAAAATTTCACCTCTCTATATACTTAAAAGTATAAAAGACTTTTAATTTTTCGCGTGTAATGAGTTACAAGAGGAGTCATTCAAATAAAGCGGACGGAAGACTGAACGAACGAATAGAACTAAGTTAAAAAACGAACCTCATAAACCAAACCAACCTCAAAAACCTTGGTTTCTTCGAGATTTTCGAATCGAATGTAATGAAAAAAATTGACAAATAACTAACTAAGGTATACTTCGAACTTTCGCCGAAGTTTTACTATAATTTAATGACTGCTAACAACGTTTGTTATTAAAAAAAAGTACCACTTAAAAATGGTTAAAAATTTATTTCCGTCGATGCTTAGCACTTTAGATATAATTTCGAAATTAAATAAAAGTCCTTCTTAAAATACAATGAAGGTAAAGAGAAACGTGTCTATTCACAATAATGACCAATATTTAAAAATATCAAAACGAATTGAAATAATACCGCAATTATCATTTGAACGGTGACATGTCTACCCTGACTTACGCTACACGTTTCTACTATATATGTTCGTAACTAATATATTATTATGAGTATTTTTCAATAACAATCTTCCGACATACTAAATATAAGAAAAATATCAAATTTCAATATTGGAACCCGCTTATATTTCATTTTAGATAATATTGAATGGTGGGTGGTGGTGGTGGTGGTGGTAGTAGTAGCAAATTATAATTATTAACAATAGATTGATTGACTGATTATATTTTCTTCGAACGAACTAACTACTTCGCTCTATTCGCAACTATGTCTGTCTATTACACAATATTTCATATTTTATCCGACAATTTTTTTTTTTACATTGTATAGTATATTATTTTAGGAAATGAACATATTTTATTTAAAATTTCAAACCAATTTGGAAAGAAAAAAAAAAGTGTTTTTAACAAAACTTCAAAGACGCCACAAAAACTACTTTAACAACGGCAACCGACCAACCGCTTTGTATGTTTTATCTTACCGGCGGTCGGGTTTTTTTTTTGCCTTTAGCCGACAGTGAATTAGTATATGAAACTTTTTAAAACAAAAGCGACGTTAGGAAGTTTTATATATATATATATATATATATATATATATGTACGTACAACGGAAAAACATGGCCTTATAATATTAATACACAATAAATTTTTATTGACCTTAGAAGAGGATTTTTCAGTTAAGTGGAATATCATCTTTCGTCATATTTAATAGAATTCAATTAAATTAAATTAAAGTCTTTCGTTCGTTGTTATCATATATAAATAAAAAAAAAAGTAGTATTGTGGTTCTGAAAAGAACCGTTTTTTTTTTTTGTTTGGTCGATGTTATTATTTAAGTAAATAAAATAGAAAATTTTCTGTCAATATAGTAGATATGTTATACTTATTATTTAGAACTAGTATATTTGGTAACTGCTTTAGTTCCTTCACTGACTGCGTGTTTTGCCAATTCTCCGGGAAGCAATAGTCTCACTGCAGTTTGAATTTCTCTACTTGTAATTGTTGAACGTTTATTATAATGAGCCAATCTGGATGCTTCGGCGGCGATACGTTCGAATATATCATTAACAAAACTATTCATTATACTCATAGCTTTACTCGATATACCGGTGTCAGGATGAACTTGCTTAAGTACTTTGTAAATGTAAATAGCATAACTTTCCTTCCTCCTCCTTTTTTTCTTTTTATCGGCTTTCGAAATATTCTTTTGAGCCTTTCCGGCTTTTTTCGCTGCCTTTCCGCTAGCTTTTGGTGGCATTATTTCTCTTGAAATAAAATAAAAACACTCGAATGACGTACCGTATTTATCGACGAAAAGTGGGTAAAATTAACAGTTAACAGCACTTATGTCCCTCTCTTTTATATCAACGTACGTAATTCTAATAGGCTCCGCCCTTCTACGTTTGCGCATTTGCTATAATTTCATTGGTAGGGCATGTTAATATAAATAGATAGGTCGAGTGTAAATTTTTTGTTTAACAGTTAGTTTCGTCGCATCGGTTGCTTCATAGTTTTCAATTGACAAAGTTCTATTTTTTTTTTGTTTTGGAAAAAGAAAAATATATATAAAAAAAAATGTCTGGACGTGGTAAAGGTGGTAAAGTAAAGGGAAAGGCAAAATCTCGCTCAAACCGAGCTGGATTACAATTTCCTGTAGGACGTATACATCGTTTGTTGAGAAAAGGCAATTATGCAGAACGAGTCGGTGCCGGAGCTCCAGTATATTTGGCAGCTGTTATGGAATATTTGGCAGCCGAAGTACTCGAATTAGCAGGAAATGCTGCTAGAGATAACAAAAAGACCCGTATAATTCCAAGGCATTTACAATTAGCCATTAGAAACGATGAAGAATTGAATAAATTGTTGTCTGGAGTAACCATCGCACAAGGTGGTGTTCTTCCTAACATTCAAGCTGTACTTTTACCGAAAAAGACAGAAAAGAAAGCTTAATTCTTTATTAATTATATTATTTTTCTTTATTTTATCGAAATACATATGCATAAACCGGCCCTTTTAAGGGCCACAATTTTTTTATTTTTATATATATATAAAAAGAGATTATAATATAGTTAAATTTTATATATATATATATATATATATATATATATATATATATATATATATATATATATATATTATAGTTAGAGTTAGAGTTGAGATAGAAGAGATTCTCGTGTAACGTACTGTTAGATAAAAAAAAAATAAATAAATGTCCTGATATATAAGAAAACTTATCATATATATAAGATATATAAGAAAACTTATCATCTGTAATAATAACTGGAATTGTGGTTGGTTAATGTTATTATGGTTAATGTTATTATTTTCAGCATCGTTAATAATAACGTTCGTACTAGAAATAAAAATTGCAAATAATGAGATGAAGATAAATAAAAGTTCCTCTACTCGCTTATGTTCTTATCTATATGTATTTATGTATGTATGTATGTATGTAGTATATATCTATGTGTATATGTATGTGCGTATCAATAAATGCGAGGTTGTTCTTATATATAAGAAGAGAACAAACTAATGTGTAAGTTATTTTTTCTTTTTTATTTTCATATTCAAGCAAAATATGTTGTGGTTCTGAAAAGAACCGTTTTTTTTTTTTTTTTTTGTATATATACATATGCTATGGGAAGAATGCGATGGAGGACATATTCTTCTACTTCAAATATGAAAAATGAAAATTAACCACCAAAACCATATAAAGTACGACCTTGACGTTTTAAAGCATAAACAACATCCATAGCCGTTACCGTTTTTCTCTTAGCATGTTCAGTATATGTTACGGCATCTCTAATAACATTTTCCAAAAACACTTTCAAAACTCCACGAGTTTCTTCGTAAATTAATCCCGATATACGTTTTACTCCTCCACGTCTAGCTAATCTTCTAATAGCAGGTTTGGTAATTCCTTGGATATTATCACGTAAAACTTTTCGGTGTCGTTTTGCACCCCCTTTTCCAAGTCCTTTACCACCTTTTCCACGACCGGTCATTATTTTTCTTTTATTTTGTTTTTTCTATATACCTAAAACAATCCGATGATAACTTCGAAAAGACTTCAAAATACTGACCTAAGAATTTTCCCTAATCTCTTTATAATACCTATCGGCTCCGCCCATTAGAAAAAGTACGCACCAATCCCAGATTAGTACTCCGTAATGTTGGGCAAAGCTATAAAAGAAGGTCATAAATAAATTTATCTCATTCATTGTGTGTTTATCGAGTTGCTATAGCGGTTTAGTATATTGACATTTCTTATATACTTACAAAAAAAAATAAGATGGCTCGTACTAAACAAACTGCTAGAAAATCGACTGGAGGGAAAGCTCCTCGTAAACAATTAGCGACGAAAGCCGCCCGTAAAAGCGCACCAGCTACTGGTGGAGTAAAAAAACCTCATCGTTATAGGCCAGGTACTGTAGCTCTTCGTGAGATAAGACGTTATCAAAAGAGTACCGAATTACTTATTAGAAAATTGCCGTTTCAACGATTGGTTCGTGAAATAGCACAAGATTTTAAAACAGATTTACGTTTTCAAAGTTCAGCGGTTATGGCTCTCCAGGAAGCTAGTGAGGCTTATTTGGTAGGTCTATTCGAAGATACTAATCTGTGTGCCATTCATGCTAAAAGAGTCACCATTATGCCCAAGGATATCCAATTGGCTAGAAGAATTCGCGGAGAACGAGCATAAATACAAATGTTTTTTTTTTATATAAAATTACATTTTATCTATTTGATTATAATAGATTTTTTGTTTTATATATATATATATATATATATTGTAAGTAAAAACGGTTCTTTTCAGAACCACAAATAATTTAACATTTATGATAGTAGTATAATATTTTGATATAAATATAGGATGTTCGTTTGAAAACATTGAAATATAAAAGAAGGATGTGATTGTTGATTAGGTAAAGAAGACGCACGCACGCACGCACGCACGCACACACACACACGCACGCACGCACACACACACACACACACACACACACACACACACACACACACACACACACGAGATAGAGAAAATTATTATTTTTAACTAACAAATTTTAGACAATATCGACATATAATAATTGAAAGTTTATAAAACAGATTAGATCTACTATATCGTAGGTAGGTCGAGACAAATCTAGAAGGTGGTAACAACCTACATTACATCGATCGATGAAAATGTTATATATAACATAACATATCAATTATTGAACCGAAATTCAAAAAATTCTTGTTTCATCAAAACAAACATTATTTGTTTTTCATTTTCTTCATAAATAAATGAAAAAATTGTGGCCCTGACAAGGGCCATTTGTTATTATTGTCGATTGTCGTCGTACCCATCATCAGTCCGATAATACTTCTCGATTGTTGTACTATCTTTCTGTCAGAAAAAAAATATTCTTTTTATTTCTTCTTTTTAGGAGCGGCGGCGGCGGCGGCGGCTTTTCTTGCTTTAGGAGAGGAACTGCTAGCAGCTGCTTTCGCAGTTTTCGGTTTTGGTGCTTTCGGCTTTTTCGTGGGACTGCCTTTATTGGATTTTTTTGCTTTAGTAGGATTCTTCGTTTTAATTTCGGATGATGCGGCACTGGCTGTATTGGAAGCGGCGGCGGCGACTCCTCCTTTAGCCGAAGATTTTTTATCTGTTTTTTTGGCAACTTTAACGCCTTTCTTATCAGTAGTTGGTGTTGTTGTCGAAGTTTTTAAGGAAGCCGCTGCTGTACCTGTCGTTTTTTTGCCTTTATTAGATTTCTTAATACTTTTCGATTTATCCACTCCTCCTCCTCCTGCAATAATAGCATTTCTTTTTGCTGCTGTTACAATTTTTTTGGATTTAGTTACGCCTGGAGTAGAAGCGGCTGTTTTCTTTTTCTTTTTGTCAATAGCATTCGTTTTAGCCGAAGTACCACCAGTCGAAGTTGCCGAAGCTAACTTGAATGATCCGGAAGCTCCTTTACCTTTAGTTTGTACCAAAGATCCCGATACTACAGATGCTTTCAAATATTTTTTGATGAATGGCGCTACTTTTTCTGCATCAACTTTATAATTGGCAGCAATATACTTTTTAATTGCTTGTAAAGATGAGCCTCCGCGTTCCTTTAAACCTTTGATCGCATTGTTTACCATTTCCGAAGTCGGTGGATGAGATGGTTTGGTCCTAGGATTTTTAGCTTTTTTTTCCTTTTTATTTATTGGAGACGACGAAACCTGCGGTGAATTAGACGCAGACGTTGCGGTTACAACCGAAGTTTGATTTTCTGTATCCGCCATAACTACTAACAAACAACCTTGAGTGTTATTATATCGTCGATAAACTACACTAAACTGATATAAAAAAAAAAAAAAAAAATATTGGATGTACTTTTATATTTAGTTTTATAAAATTTCACCTCTCTATATACTTAAAAGTATAAAAGACTTTTAATTTTTCGCGTGTAATGAGTTACAAGAGGAGTCATTCAAATAAAGCGGACGGAAGACTGAACGAACGAATAGAACTAAGTTAAAAAACGAACCTCATAAACCAAACCAACCTCAAAAACCTTGGTTTCTTCGAGATTTTCGAATCGAATGTAATGAAAAAAATTGACAAATAACTAACTAAGGTATACTTCGAACTTTCGCCGAAGTTTTACTATAATTTAATGACTGCTAACAACGTTTGTTATTAAAAAAAAGTACCACTTAAAAATGGTTAAAAATTTATTTCCGTCGATGCTTAGCACTTTAGATATAATTTCGAAATTAAATAAAAGTCCTTCTTAAAATACAATGAAGGTAAAGAGAAACGTGTCTATTCACAATAATGACCAATATTTAAAAATATCAAAACGAATTGAAATAATACCGCAATTATCATTTGAACGGTGACATGTCTACCCTGACTTACGCTACACGTTTCTACTATATATGTTCGTAACTAATATATTATTATGAGTATTTTTCAATAACAATCTTCCGACATACTAAATATAAGAAAAATATCAAATTTCAATATTGGAACCCGCTTATATTTCATTTTAGATAATATTGAATGGTGGGTGGTGGTGGTGGTGGTGGTAGTAGTAGCAAATTATAATTATTAACAATAGATTGATTGACTGATTATATTTTCTTCGAACGAACTAACTACTTCGCTCTATTCGCAACTATGTCTGTCTATTACACAATATTTCATATTTTATCCGACAATTTTTTTTTTTACATTGTATAGTATATTATTTTAGGAAATGAACATATTTTATTTAAAATTTCAAACCAATTTGGAAAGAAAAAAAAAAGTGTTTTTAACAAAACTTCAAAGACGCCACAAAAACTACTTTAACAACGGCAACCGACCAACCGCTTTGTATGTTTTATCTTACCGGCGGTCGGGTTTTTTTTTTGCCTTTAGCCGACAGTGAATTAGTATATGAAACTTTTTAAAACAAAAGCGACGTTAGGAAGTTATATATATATATATATATATATATATATATATATATATATATATATATATATATATATATATATATATATATATATATGTACGTACAACGGAAAAACATGGCCTTATAATATTAATACACAATAAATTTTTATTGACCTTAGAAGAGGATTTTTCAGTTAAGTGGAATATCATCTTTCGTCATATTTAATAGAATTCAATTAAATTAAATTAAAGTCTTTCGTTCGTTGTTATCATATATAAATAAAAAAAAAAGTAGTATTGTGGTTCTGAAAAGAACCGTTTTTTTTTTTTGTTTGGTCGATGTTATTATTTAAGTAAATAAAATAGAAAATTTTCTGTCAATATAGTAGATATGTTATACTTATTATTTAGAACTAGTATATTTGGTAACTGCTTTAGTTCCTTCACTGACTGCGTGTTTTGCCAATTCTCCGGGAAGCAATAGTCTCACTGCAGTTTGAATTTCTCTACTTGTAATTGTTGAACGTTTATTATAATGAGCCAATCTGGATGCTTCGGCGGCGATACGTTCGAATATATCATTAACAAAACTATTCATTATACTCATAGCTTTACTCGATATACCGGTGTCAGGATGAACTTGCTTAAGTACTTTGTAAATGTAAATAGCATAACTTTCCTTCCTCCTCCTTTTTTTCTTTTTATCGGCTTTCGAAATATTCTTTTGAGCCTTTCCGGCTTTTTTCGCTGCCTTTCCGCTAGCTTTTGGTGGCATTATTTCTCTTGAAATAAAATAAAAACACTCGAATGACGTACCGTATTTATCGACGAAAAGTGGGTAAAATTAACAGTTAACAGCACTTATGTCCCTCTCTTTTATATCAACGTACGTAATTCTAATAGGCTCCGCCCTTCTACGTTTGCGCATTTGCTATAATTTCATTGGTAGGGCATGTTAATATAAATAGATAGGTCGAGTGTAAATTTTTTGTTTAACAGTTAGTTTCGTCGCATCGGTTGCTTCATAGTTTTCAATTGACAAAGTTCTATTTTTTTTTTGTTTTGGAAAAAGAAAAATATATATAAAAAAAAATGTCTGGACGTGGTAAAGGTGGTAAAGTAAAGGGAAAGGCAAAATCTCGCTCAAACCGAGCTGGATTACAATTTCCTGTAGGACGTATACATCGTTTGTTGAGAAAAGGCAATTATGCAGAACGAGTCGGTGCCGGAGCTCCAGTATATTTGGCAGCTGTTATGGAATATTTGGCAGCCGAAGTACTCGAATTAGCAGGAAATGCTGCTAGAGATAACAAAAAGACCCGTATAATTCCAAGGCATTTACAATTAGCCATTAGAAACGATGAAGAATTGAATAAATTGTTGTCTGGAGTAACCATCGCACAAGGTGGTGTTCTTCCTAACATTCAAGCTGTACTTTTACCGAAAAAGACAGAAAAGAAAGCTTAATTCTTTATTAATTATATTATTTTTCTTTATTTTATCGAAATACATATGCATAAACCGGCCCTTTTAAGGGCCACAATTTTTTTATTTTTATATATATATAAAAAGAGATTATAATATAGTTATATATATATATATATATATATATATATATATATATATATATATATATATATATATATATATATATATATATATATTTATAGTTAGAGTTAGAGTTGAGATAGAAGAGATTCTCGTGTAACGTACTGTTAGATAAAAAAAAAATAAATAAATGTCCTGATATATAAGAAAACTTATCATATATATAAGATATATAAGAAAACTTATCATCTGTAATAATAACTGGAATTGTGGTTGGTTAATGTTATTATTTTCAGCATCGTTAATAATAACGTTCGTACTAGAAATAAAAATTGCAAATAATGAGATGAAGAGATGAAGATAAATAAAAGTTCCTCTACTCGCTTATGTTCTTATCTATATGTATTTATGTATGTATGTATGTATGTAGTATATATCTATGTGTATATGTATGTGCGTATCAATAAATGCGAGGTTGTTCTTATATATAAGAAGAGAACAAACTAATGTGTAAGTTATTTTTTCTTTTTTATTTTCATATTCAAGCAAAATATGTTGTGGTTCTGAAAAGAACCGTTTTTTTTTTTTTTTTTTGTATATATACATATGCTATGGGAAGAATGCGATGGAGGACATATTCTTCTACTTCAAATATGAAAAATGAAAATTAACCACCAAAACCATATAAAGTACGACCTTGACGTTTTAAAGCATAAACAACATCCATAGCCGTTACCGTTTTTCTCTTAGCATGTTCAGTATATGTTACGGCATCTCTAATAACATTTTCCAAAAACACTTTCAAAACTCCACGAGTTTCTTCGTAAATTAATCCCGATATACGTTTTACTCCTCCACGTCTAGCTAATCTTCTAATAGCAGGTTTGGTAATTCCTTGGATATTATCACGTAAAACTTTTCGGTGTCGTTTTGCACCCCCTTTTCCAAGTCCTTTACCACCTTTTCCACGACCGGTCATTATTTTTCTTTTATTTTGTTTTTTCTATATACCTAAAACAATCCGATGATAACTTCGAAAAGACTTCAAAATACTGACCTAAGAATTTTCCCTAATCTCTTTATAATACCTATCGGCTCCGCCCATTAGAAAAAGTACGCACCAATCCCAGATTAGTACTCCGTAATGTTGGGCAAAGCTATAAAAGAAGGTCATAAATAAATTTATCTCATTCATTGTGTGTTTATCGAGTTGCTATAGCGGTTTAGTATATTGACATTTCTTATATACTTACAAAAAAAAATAAGATGGCTCGTACTAAACAAACTGCTAGAAAATCGACTGGAGGGAAAGCTCCTCGTAAACAATTAGCGACGAAAGCCGCCCGTAAAAGCGCACCAGCTACTGGTGGAGTAAAAAAACCTCATCGTTATAGGCCAGGTACTGTAGCTCTTCGTGAGATAAGACGTTATCAAAAGAGTACCGAATTACTTATTAGAAAATTGCCGTTTCAACGATTGGTTCGTGAAATAGCACAAGATTTTAAAACAGATTTACGTTTTCAAAGTTCAGCGGTTATGGCTCTCCAGGAAGCTAGTGAGGCTTATTTGGTAGGTCTATTCGAAGATACTAATCTGTGTGCCATTCATGCTAAAAGAGTCACCATTATGCCCAAGGATATCCAATTGGCTAGAAGAATTCGCGGAGAACGAGCATAAATACAAATGTTTTTTTTTTATATAAAATTACATTTTATCTATTTGATTATAATAGATTTTTTGTTTTATATATATATATATATATATATTGTAAGTAAAAACGGTTCTTTTCAGAACCACAAATAATTTAACATTTATGATAGTAGTATAATATTTTGATATAAATATAGGATGTTCGTTTGAAAACATTGAAATATAAAAGAAGGATGTGATTGTTGATTAGGTAAAGAAGACGCACGCACGCACGCACGCACACACACACACGCACGCACGCACACACACACACACACACACACACACACACACACACACACACACACACACACGAGATAGAGAAAATTATTATTTTTAACTAACAAATTTTAGACAATATCGACATATAATAATTGAAAGTTTATAAAACAGATTAGATCTACTATATCGTAGGTAGGTCGAGACAAATCTAGAAGGTGGTAACAACCTACATTACATCGATCGATGAAAATGTTATATATAACATAACATATCAATTATTGAACCGAAATTCAAAAAATTCTTGTTTCATCAAAACAAACATTATTTGTTTTTCATTTTCTTCATAAATAAATGAAAAAATTGTGGCCCTGACAAGGGCCATTTGTTATTATTGTCGATTGTCGTCGTACCCATCATCAGTCCGATAATACTTCTCGATTGTTGTACTATCTTTCTGTCAGAAAAAAAATATTCTTTTTATTTCTTCTTTTTAGGAGCGGCGGCGGCGGCGGCGGCTTTTCTTGCTTTAGGAGAGGAACTGCTAGCAGCTGCTTTCGCAGTTTTCGGTTTTGGTGCTTTCGGCTTTTTCGTGGGACTGCCTTTATTGGATTTTTTT